>NC_041719.1:17908478-18612590 GCF_900700375.1 Denticeps clupeoides | reverse complement strand
CACATTAAACCCATCTCTACTGGATAGCTACCGCCCAGTCTCCAACCTTCCTTTTCTTTCAAAAATTCTTGAAAGAGCAGTCCTGGCTCAACTTTCCTCATTTCTCCACAAACATGATCTTCTTGACCCTTTTCAGTCTGGTTTCAGGAAAGGGCATTCTACTGAAACCTCCCTCCTGGCAATGATGGACGACCTTCGTGCTGCAAGAGCTGCCCGCAGATCATCAGTCCTTGTCCTACTTGATCTATCTGCTGCCTTCAATACAGTTAACCACGAAATTCTTCTCACCACACTCTCTGATTTAGGAGTCACAGGAACCGTACTAGATTGGTTCACCTCTTACCTTTACGACAGGTATCGTGGGGAGGTGAGACATCTGTCCTCTCTAGGGTAACCACAGGGATTCCACAAGGCTCTGTCCTTGGCCCCCTTCTATTCTCAATATACACTCGCTCACTTGGTCACATCATCCAATCACATGGCTTCTCCTATCACTCTTATGCTGATGACACCCAGCTCTATATGTCATTCCCCCCAGAAGATGCCACTATAGCGACAAAAATTTCGGCCTGCCTCTCAGACATATCGGCATGGATGTCTGAGCGACACCTCCAACTCAACCTATCCAAAACCGAGATTCTGATCTTTCCGGGCAACAATTCTCCTCAGCAAAACCTTTCAATTCAAATTGGATCGCTATTGTTAACACCCACGGCATCTGCAAAAAGCCTTGGAGTTTGGATAGATAACAAACTGAGTTTGAACCATCATGTTGCTGCGATCTCCAGATCCTGCAGGTTCACTCTCTACAACATTCGCAAGATTCGGCCTTTTCTCTCACAACAGGCTACGCAGCTCCTCGTCCAGGCAATGGTCATCTCCAAACTCGACTATTGTAACTCTCTCCTGGCTGGAGCCTCTGCAGTCACCATAAAACCACTCCAGATGATCCAAAATATGGCAGCTCGTCTCATTTTCAATCAGCCAAAATACACCCATGTTACACCTCTTCTTACCTCCCTCCACTGGCTCCCGGTAGCTGCTCGCATTGAGTTCAAATCCTTGATGCTTGCCTACAGGGCTGTAAATGGAACTGCGCCCTCCTACATCAACACACTACTACCTAGCTACACTCCTGCACGCTCTCTCAGATCGGCAAATGAAAGGAGACTAAAAATTCCTTCTTCACGGGGTCTCCGATTCCAATCATGTCTGTTCTCCGTTGTTGTCCCTGGCTGGTGGAACAACCTGCCCTCCTCCACACGACTAGCCGAGACTATCACCACTTTTAAGAAGAAGGTGAAAACCCTCTTATTCCAAAAATATTACAGACAAATCTAACACTTACACAAGCACATGCGTACACATTGAATAAACAAATACAAAATGTATAAATACATTATAATTTTTCTTAGTCTAGCACCTAACAATCTCTGAGCATGCTCTTCAATGACAAGTCTAAGCCTTATCAGGGCTCTTAGTTTGTAAACTCGATATTCTATAGAAATCGAACGAGAATTGCTGGTGTCTTCCTATTGTAAGTCGCTTTGGATAAAAGCGTCTGCTAAATAAAGTAAAGTAAAGTAAAGTATTAAAAAAAACTAAAAATCTCTGTACACTAAACATGATCAACACCAGACAAGATGCTTCAAAGTGGCTGTGCATTGGTTCAAGATTTTTCAGGAGAAACCGATGAGACAATACAAATGTGCTAAATTGGCAGATTTATTGTGAAATGTCAAGTTGTTTAGGGTGAAAATGAAGTGTTTGAGTTTAACAGTCTTTTAGTGAGAGCATCACTCCAGTAAGACCAGTCAGCTAAATTGATCTCCTGTTGATTGGTTGGTTGAATTTTCCTATGCAATACTGAATTTATTTTTTTCTTTCACTTCAGCTTGGATAAGAGGGACTGCCACCTAGCACTTCCATATTACAAAATGTCCGGCCTGTCCGTTACAGAGGTCATTGAGAGGAATAAGCCTGCCACCGACTCAGCCCTGGAATATGGGAAAGGGTTCATCTTCTTCCTGAAACACTCCCTGTATGAGGAGAGCATGGAGGAGCTCAGTGAAGTCAGTGCTTCTAAATATTCTCTTTTTTTTTTTTTTGTGGTGTCCATTTTCACCATGAAATCTGAAAAGCTTCTGCTCACAGGAAACAGCCGACACAGTCCTGAACATCTTCAGCATGGCCGAGCCGGCACAGCTGCCGCACGTGGTCTGCAGCCCCTTCATGCAAAACGCCAACCCAGCCTTCGCCCTGACACACCTGGGACGGCTGGAGGCCTCCAGCGCTCCCTCCGTAACCCTCACCCTGACCAAGGCGGCCCTGGCGCTGCGAATTGGCAACATGGATCTCTACAAGCAACAGATGGACCGCCACGCAGAGGTGTAGACATCAGTTCTGAATGTATTTGTAAAGGATAGAAAAAAATGGTTAATCTGAGCAAAATGGCAGTGTGGTTAAGTGTGGTACTGGGCTACAGTTACCATATAATCCTTTTGTCCTCATCCTCGCAGATGCTGCAGGTTTATGGCTTCATTGAGGAGCCCAAACTGCTTTTGCAGGGCAGGGGTAAAGATGTGGTGCCCACTGCCCTGGCATGGTACCTCAGGGACACACAGGATGGCCTGCTGGTGGCAGCCACCGTTGCACTGCATGAGAACAACAAGGTGAAGCTGGACGAAGCTGATCTCTTCTTCCAGGTGAGACCCAAGATCTGAATTTACACTCATTTGAATCATTATAATCCAGTACAACATTGTCATGCTGCATGGGTGTCATAAATCCCTGTGTGTGTGTGTGTGTGTGTGTGTGTGTGTGTGTGTGTGTGTGTGTGTGTGTGTGTGTGTGTTAGGAGCTTTGTAAGGATGGCAGGGAGCCTAAGGGCTGCCCCCAGCTGCTGGTTGACTTCTGGGAGTCTCTGCTGGTGGCCTCGTCTCAGGACACTGTCATCCAGGAGCTGCTGTTCCGTCTCACTTCTGTCTACATCGACCGCATCACCCACCAGGACCATTTGGGCATGAAGTCACTCAAAACAGCAGAAGATTTGGTAGGAAAGTCAGAGCATCTTATGTTAAAACATCTTATTTCATTTGCTGGTAGCCTGGTGAATTGCCAGTTTGTCAGAACTTTCACCTCATCATATGGAGTCCTACGAGCACCAAAATTACATACATAAATAATTAAATAATACAATGTGTCATGAGTTATTTAAAAATGGGAAATAAAAAACCTATTCATTAACTGTGACCTATTTAAATATTTTAGAATTTATTTAATTTGGCCACATTCAGTACATCATGAATTACTTCTATCTGTCAGTACAACCCATCAAAGTAAGTGAACGCTTACCAATCCTTTCCAGCATGGCGCTACCATTCATGAGTGCTACCTGCCAAATTAAGTACAACTAGATCAATAAATTCCTCCGCTTTCCCCGCTACATTTTCATGTACAGCATCCCCTGCCATTATGTAGTATACTAATCCTAGCATGTCCCTTACCAGCTCTACTGGAAAATGACCATGAATGGTAGCGCTTCAGACCAAACCAATCATCTGTACAAGATCAGGCTAGATCAGCATTAGTCCTGCCATCTTACTTTGATTGGTCAGACTGACCGATGCATTGAATTAAAGATTAAATCAGTTGTGGCATATTTCAATATAACAAATTTTATCAAACAATTAATTAATTTGTTTTCATTTTCAACTGTTAGAATTAATGTCAAATATATTTTTTTATTTTAAATAATTTGTAACTATTTTTTATTATTGAATGTATTAATTTGTATTAATTGTATTTTTAATGTGTTTATCAATTTAATTTTGGCACTCCTAGCCCTCCATATATTTGTCACTACTTCCATCAGTATATATTTTATTTTTGTTAAATGTCAAAATATAACAGAATCACTTGAATGTCAAGTTTATTCTTTAGGCTATTGCTAAACGCTTTATTCCATTATTTTTGTTTATTTTTTCTTTTAGATCAATTCCTGCTCCCATTATGGGGTGCTGTACCCCTGGTTGAGTATTCTGACCCCAGTTCAGTTTAACATCACCCAGGATCACCAGGAAGACCTGCAGAAGCTACAGGTGAGTATGATGTCAGATCAGGTCAACCAGATTCTTAATTAATTATAAATTACCATTTAAAGTCTTTTTGTACTTTTTAGTGCTTTCACATTGAGCAAAGTAAAACATTTAGCAAAAATTGTTACGTTAAAATGCATTCCATTTGTTTTTAAATCTTTATTTACATTATTAATGCAAAAAAAGTAAAGTGTAAATATTCTCAGGTTTCCTCTCCTGCTTATGATTAGACTGAATGTATATCACGTTTTATAATTTTCCAATTCGGCAAAGACATTTGCTACTGTAAATCTAAAATGACCGCTGTCATTTCTGTTTGTAGTCTCTCCTGTGTGGTCCCACCTTGGATGTTTCGTCCATCCTACCACTCCTTGAGCAGCTGTCGGACGCGGACGATGCCGGATTGAGTGTACACGTGCTCTGCGCCACCAAGCTGGGTCACCACGAGAGCTCCATCGAGCAACTGCTGGACCGCTGCCCACAGGCCATCATCCCGTTTGCCAACCACGAGCTTCAGAATGATAAAATGGTACCTGTTGAGTGGATCCTGGTTTGCTGCACATTCTGAATCAGAGTCAAGTTAGCTATTTTACAAATATTTGGCTTTTGCATACAGCACAGTGCGTATAACACTCATACGTATGAGTGTTATACATATGTTTCATTCATATGTTTGAAGACACAGTTATTGAAGGCACAGATATTGTGCACTTCCATACCAACATGAGTGTCTTGTGGTTGCTATTGATTTCAGCCTCTGTGGTGGCAGAAGCTTTTTCCTGAGCTCTGTAAGAGAACCAGAGCAGCCGAAGGGGAGAACACTGTTCTGCTGTCGGCTCTAAAAGGTACACACAGCCACTCAACCTTTATATTGTTGTGATGAATTAATGATCCCACATTTACATTTATGGCATTTTTCAGATGCCCTTATCCCTAGCGACTTACAGTCAGTAGTGACAGAGACAGTCCCCCCTGGAGACACTCAGGGTTAGGTGGCTGAGGGACACAATGGTAGTAAGTGGGGTTTGAACCTGTGACTTTGTGATCTTCTGGTTCATAGTGTCTTACCTAGGCTATTTTCACCTTTGCAACATTTATATGCATAATCTATATTTTTCCAAAATTGTGGTATTGGTGCCAAAATAATTTTTAAATCAATGCTTTTAATCAAATTTGGTGTGTCAGCCCATAATATTATTTAAATGAAAAACAGAGATGTAGTGAAAGCTGTAGATGTGCACAGGGAAGGTTGATTTCTATAAACTCTTCTATAAGCTCTTGGTTTAATTTTTTGGTTTATATGTGTATCTTTGTGTACATATAGTTCTGTTTCTGTTGAAACCATAGAGACTCTTGTCGTGGTCGCCATGGAGTTGAACCCGCTGGAGTTTCTGGACCTGTTGCCGGACGACGGCACAGCACATTTCTTTCTCCCTCATTTGCTGGAGTGCAGCCAGAGAAACCTCATGATCTGAGATGACACAACTTCCTGGGACTGCAGCTGGACAAGCCTTCTTTATGCACAGGACAACTGCTGAATGTCGAGCCTTAATTTTAAAACACTAAGCCTTTAGACAATCAAACTGTAAACTGGAAAAGTGCTTGTTCCGTGATTCCGTATGGCATCCTTATCCTTAAACAATAGAATAATCCCAGAAGTCCCCGAGGTCCATTTTACCCCTGAGGCCGCCTTTATCTCTAGGGTCTAGGGTTAAAGCACAACTTTACTGACAAATGCATGTTTTAACTAATTTTATCCCTTTGAACTTTTTATATTTTTAAATATATATATTATTTAGTATAAATATGACTGTATACTTTTATTAAACTGTTGTTTAATGTCGCAGTAATTAAATCCTAAATAAATCATAGTAAAGCTTACTGATATAAATGACACTTAACATTGAGGTCCTTCTGGTAATTAGTTGGTCATCATAGTTCAAACCAGAACATAATTTCATGGCTTCTTATTTGATCAGTGGCTTTACATATCTTGTGCCCGTAGGAGAGGCAGGCCTCTGGGGTGACATGGACACCACAGGCCAGAATTCAGCAAATCTCAAAAACTCACATACAGCCACCAAAGTTGTGTTTCACAATGACAAATGACACTTTCCCTTTTTCGCTAGGCTTAATCCATTAACAGGAAACTGACCCTGTATCACAGCTGTGTGTGTTACTGATAAGAACGTGTTGCATGACAAGCAAAGCTTATGAATGATACTAAATTAGTAGTGAATCAGCAAGTGCTGAATTTTGTTTTTAATTGAGCCAAGAGTGATATCCTCATAAATTGTGTTGTACACTGTGAAGCCTTTTGCTTAGACTACTCCGATTAAAAGCATAAAACACACATTCCTGGTCAGTCATCATTCCATACTTGTTGTATACAGTATTATCTCGTGCACAATGGCTAGGAGGGGCTGAAATTGTGACTTGATGATCGTGGGGGTTTGGCGTTTACAAGATTAAACTGACTGCTTTTGTTGTGTTACAGACATGCCATCCCTTTCTATTCTTTCTGTTTCAGCGTCCGAATATTCCCTTTTTCTTTTCTGAAGAAAGGAAAAGAAAGCGTCAGAGAAGCATCTATTTTTCATAGAACATTTGAAATGTATCATAAATGACCTCAGTGGCCAGACTTACCCTTTTCTTTTACAGTGTAGGTGGTCTCCATGCCTGCCTTGATGTGGTCTGTGACGTGGCAGTGCAGGAACCAGGTTCCTGGGTATTGTGGGCGCATGTCCACTGTCTGGAAGGTGCCGGGGAACAGTTCAAAGACATCGGCACGGTGCTTCCCGCTTATCTGTAATGAAGGACAACAGGCCTTTTATAAATTGCATGAATGTGTGTCTGTGTGTGTACACTGTGCTGCTTGCTTTCTGCTATCAGCATGTTGATTCTTATCAATATATATATATATATATATAAAATATTTCTAATTCAGTATTCAGTATAGAGATTTCTTTATTCTTATTATTATGGGAAAGCAAGGGCCTTTTACCTTGTAATCAAAGCTGTGCCCGTGGAAATGTGCTGTGTGAACATCCACTTCATTTCCCATGCCCATCAGGTACCAGTAGACTTTGTCTCCCACCTCCATGTCCAGTCCCTTTAGATTCCCATACACCAGTCCATTTATCGCTGCGGTCAGCATACAGATTTCACAATGTGATCAATTTAGTCCCATATCCTGCCAAGCAATTCATATGAAATAAGAATAACAAAATGTTATTGTGTGTATGACACTCACCGTGCATTTTGTTGCTCTCAATAAACTCTTCACTCTCTTTCAGGTTTTTGCTTGGGTTTCTGATGTAGGTTTTAATATTGTCTTCCAGATACCAAGACTCGTTCTCGTCAAACACCAAAAAGAGCAGAGCAAACTCCTCAATCTCCTTCTTTAGGTTCAGTGCCCTTGCCCAGCTCCTCCTGCAAATGACCAATGGCCCAATCAAGCCACTGAACAAATCCTACAGAAAAGTACACGTTTCTATCAATCATTTTCAATACAGTAACCCAAGAACAAGAAAGCTGCAACGTGTAATGATTTCCTTCTATTAACTTTAATATGATACCTTCATCAAATGTTAATTCATTTAATGAAATCATCTCGGTCCAGCAGTGATGCATGATGCTTGATCAATACTTCAAACCTGGAGCTCAGTCTTTACTGTGTGAGTCTCACCTTATTTACATCCACTGAGGAGTAATAGGCTCCAACACTGCACTCTTCCTGCTCCTCCGTGGGCCCTGCATTCTTGGTTATGTACCAAGTGTATGTCTGGGTTTCACCTAAACAAAATACTCAAAAGACTTTTTACATAGCAAGGACCCCCCAAAACGAGTCAGTGAATGTTAAACACCCCTGAAATGGCGCTGACTGCCAAACGGTTCAATGCATCATTTTATACCTGGTTTTGTTTCTAAAATCTCAGATTTCTCTGTCTTCACTCCATGGGCATGGATAGAATATGGTCTGCTCGCCATGTTTTTGAAGACCACTTTCACCTTGTCCCCAATCTTTGCATGAATCATTGGGCCTTGATGAGGATGGGAGAAAAAAACGGTCTTCAGTTTATTTGGGGCCTAGTAAAAGGGGCCTAACAACACAATTACTTTTATATTTTTGGCAATAAATAAATAACAATAAAAAAGAAAGCATTTTAGTTAGTTACCCATTATGCCTAAATGCTCCTCATCTGGAGCTCTCTGCTTCTCTTTGGTAAACTTTTCATCTGTGTATTCCCTGTACACAACTTTCTTGTATTTGGAACCGATGAGTCCACTATTCTGACTGAGGAAGGTGTTGCCTGGACTGGAAGAGTGAGCTGCAATCAGTAATCAGCAACCCTGGGAAAAACATCGATTCTCTGGGTTCTGCCTGTGGGTACCTGTTTTGAAGGCCATGGTACATCTCAGCCTCCCAGGTCCGAGTTGGGGAGTAGTCCCACTCCACCTCCACCGCGGCTATGTAGTACTTTTTCTGGTGGAGCATGATCTCAGACTGGCCGCTCCAAAATCGGCACTTCTCTACAGTGTAATTGGCTCTCATCCCGGCAGCATAATGGTCTGTGGTCTTACAAACCACTTCAAAGTTCCCTTTAATCATCAGACACACTGATTGTTGAATGCATTCATACATTCAAGCCTTGTTCAAAGTGTCAAATGGAACAAAAGTTACAGGGTAGCTTTAATGAACCAGGATAAACAGTGACAAACTTGACTAATCACCCATGCTGTCTGGCTCCATCACAACTGTTTCCGAGATGTGAGGGAAAAGGTTGAGAACATCTCTCCTGGTGCTCTTGTAGAGGAACCTGTTGCCCTCAAAGTAAATGCCATGGATATCCAGTGAAGAACCAAGCCCATACAGATGCCATGAAACCTTGTCATTTTTGCACATGCTCAGTCCTGGGAGGTTTCCATAAAGGAATCCATTCATGGCTATGGAAGCAAGAATATTTTTTAATGGATAACTGTGTACTAATAACTTAATGGTTCAATTTAAGTGCTTGGGTATGGTTTAATGTTACTAACCATGCATTTTGTTGGACTCCTGGAAGTCTTCATCATCTTTTTTCACAGTACTCGGAGACTTTGTAAACTTCTTGATGTTGTCATCCAAGTACCAGCTTAAATTTTCATCAAAAATGGTAGCCAGCAGATGAAACTCCTTATTGACATTTTTCTATAATAAAAAATACATTCTTCAGACTCATACCATTAAAAAGTAAACATATCTTAAATATGTAACAATTCCATACATGCCTTGAACAAATTGTAATCACATTTCCGCATTTTTTATTTTACTTTTTACATTTTACCTGCTTCCCTGATTTTAAGGTTTTGGGCTTGCAGACCAGCAGAGGCCCAACAAGTCCTGAGTTGGTGTCCCTGGCCGGGTCCACAGCAGAGTAATACAGGTGATTAATACAGTCTGGGTCATCGGCCGTGGGTCCAGCGCCTTTTGGAATCACCCAAGTGTATGTGTAGGTGCTACCAGGGCGAACCAGTGAAGCAGGCGGTGGGGTCACCAGCCCTGGAGAGGCAGGTCATACACCCCGAATGTTAGAATGGCAAATGCTATCATCTTATAAATATTATCATTGTGTGCTAAATTGTGGAAAATGTGAGATGGGTACATTTCAAACCCGCCTGATCATTGCGTAATTCAAGACTTTTAATCTGCATGAACTCTGGACCTGTCTTTGTTTGTTTTGAGCCTTTGAGTCCCAAATTTTCCAAGGTCTTATCACGAACAACCCCGTAAACCTGCATGTGGTTAAGCAATCCTGAAAATCCTCGTAACTTGATGCACGTCATTCCGACAAAAATCCCAGAACATGAATAAATATGTGCTTACTCGGCAACTTCTTTATTTCCCGCAGTTTCTTGGCCGTGTAGGATTCTGTATTGACAGAGAACACTGCATTAATGATTTGTCTGACTTTAACATTCAAATTATTCAAATAAGTCATGTGTACCTTCCAAGACATTATGATAGAGGGTTCCCTCCTCTTGAATTTCATATTGGACCCCATGTGGTTGCATGGTGTAGGGTCGTGTGGCCTTGTTCTTAAACGTCACCCTAATGGTGTCCTCTTCTTCTGCTCTAATCACTGGGCCTAAGGAAACAACTCATGTTTGGTCGTATCTCTACTGTATCTCTAGCTAAAGTTCAAGCTTGAGGGTCTACCTAGGATTCCTAAATGTTGCTCTTCAGAAGTTCTCTCCTTGGGCTTGGTGAAGGTGTCATCTGTGTACTCCACATATTTTGCTTTCTTGTATTTCCCCCCGATGCGGTTATTACTATTCTCAAAGAAGGTCTTGGCGTCCCTGTGTGTCAGGGATGAAAAGCCCAAATTAAGCTAATTGGTTCTCATTACTTCTTTGAAACGAACAGAAGCACAGACTGGACTACTTACTCATCAGTTGTCAGTGGGACACCCGAGTAAAGGTTCATCTGTGTTGGTCCATAGTCCCAGTCCACCTCTTCAGCTGCTATGTAGTACTGCCTTGTCTCACCATGTGGCCGGGGCTTGTGAACCTCAGGGAAGCATTTCTTAATTTCAAGAATTGCTTGCATTCCAGCTAAAAAATGTTAAAAATACAAAGATGATCAAACCTACACATAATTCTTTCATTCCAGGGTGACAAAATAAATGCAGTTATTGAACATTAAAAATGTCTAATGTTTAAAGTGTTAAAGCACTAATCCACTAATCTAATCCACTTTTCAGATTGGTTAAAATATCGATCATGTATAAAATATAAAAGGAAACATTACCATGCACATAATTTGTGTTCTCACAACTGATCAGCCACTGTCCTGGTTTGTCAGCCTCCATATCCACATTTACAAAGGATGCCGGGAAAAGGCTGACTGTGTCCACATGGTGGCGACGGTCAGTCAATATCTGTCCATGGAAGTGGATTGAGTGGATGTCTGCTTCATTTCCAATGCTGAACAGGTGCCACTGGATCTTATTGCCCACGCATACACCGAGGTCAGGCAGATTTCCATACATATAGCCATTGATTGCTGGAAAACAATGTATTCACATTGAACCTAGACATTTCTGGCATAAAATTAGACAATCATAGCTGATATATCAATGATTGCATGAATTTGTCAGTTTTTGACCTCTCACATATACAAATATACATTCAGTGCTCACAAGGCATTCTGTTGCTTTCCACAAAGCTTTCATCTGCCTTGTCCACTCTGGTAGGAGCTGTGCAGTAAGTCTTGATGTTCTCTTCAAGGTACCAGCTCAAGTTTTCATCAGACACTGTGAACATCAGGGCATACAGGTAATCTGCACTCTTATCACCATAGACGTCCATCGTGCCTAGAACATTGATAAAAAAAAACAACTCTTCAGTACATTCCTTTTTGAAAACATTTTTAAATTACATTGAAGTACTTGGCACATACCCTTTTTACAAATAATGAGTGGCCCAATCAGACCAGATGAAATGTCATTAATAGCGTTGACATGTGAGTGGTACACTCGAGTCAGGCAGTTTGTATCATCTTTATTAGGGGCATGGGAAGGGTCAAGGATCCAAGTGTAGGTGAAGGTCTTTCCAGGGTCCACAGCATCTCCTATTTTCTCATTTGGGGTTGTGTTGTCTGGGTATAAAGCACCTGGAAAATGACCAAATGAAATCTTAACCACCACAAAGTCATAGTACTACACATAGATCTGGACACTGTATTCTCAAGCATCATATTTAACACCTCAATAGCTGCAGAGTGACTTTGAAATATGTGAATATTAATCACTATGGATTTAAATACACGTATATCAGATACACAGGTGAATAAAATAATTGATTCATGTGAATATTCCATTGATTTATATGAACCAGAAAAAAAAGCTAAGAACATATGAAGACCTTCATTAGTCTTGTTGTAATGGAAGCCATGGGGGTGGATGGAGTATTTGCGACTGGCCATGTTCTTCAGATGCACGTACACAACATCATCCTCCTCGGCACAAATCACAGGCCCCAGGAAGCCCAGCCACTTCAGTTTTTCTATCTCTTTCTGATAAGAAGCATCTGTGTACTGGACATACACAGCCTTTTTGTATGTGCGCCCAATCCGATTTTCTCCTCTCTCCAGGAGCATTCTTGCATGTCTGAGAAACAGAGAGAAACCATGAAGCTTGTTCCGAAAGACATTTGACATTTTTCATATGCTCCTTGAATTATTCTATGCATATTTTTTATCTTCTGTTGAGATAAAATATGAGATAAACTGTAGGATTTGCTAAATTCCATTTTTCTGATGTTTAAAAGCAACAGTTCTATTGTACTATGTCTATGTAATGGACTGCTGAATGCTCATGGATATATAATTAAAGGAAAAATCGATAAAGCATTCATAAACTTACTCATCATCCTTGATAGTTCTGTTATGAATCTGGTTAATTCCACTGGGAGCATAATCCCACTGAATCTCTTTAATTCCTATGAAATAATCCCTTCTGGCACAGGTCACAGTTCCTGCAGCACAAAGCCCCAGAAACAAGGTCCACTCCAGGCTCCCCATTCTGGCATACCCCTCCGTGTGCCTCACCTGGGGCTACATGGCTTTTATAGATGGACCAGCTGAGTCTAAAGGGCCAACCTCAGACAGCCAATGGCTGTAGGGATGCCTGACAAACAGATAGTTCACAGCGGGGAAAATACTGAGCCTGCAGTACTGGACAAACATTTGACCCCAACATTCACTGAGCGGCTCCATTGCCTAAACCAGAGATGTTTTGCAATCCTATGTGCAGTAATACTTCCAACAGGCACACAGCTGTCTGTAACCCAATACTTGTCTGGATTACGTTAATAACACACAAACGACGTCCTCCACAGTATAAAGTGTAAAATCTAGTAGACTGGAATGCAAATGTTTATTTAAACAGCAAAATCTTAAAAAGATGCCTAACAATAAATAAACATAAAGACGACACATTTCTCAATACATTGGTTTACCAAGGATTTACCATGGACAGTGAACATTTCTTTGGTAGAAGGAAGAAAGGATTCAAAGAAATATTTCTGGATGCACAGATCACTCCATCTAGGGGACAAAAGGATGGCATCTACCACAACATAAGGCTTTCAACCATACATAAAATCTAAATCTCAAGAGGTGCAAGCTGATGGATTTACCATAGTCCCCACAATCCCCAGACCTAAATCTGCATGCAAGTCGGCCCAACAATCTTGCAGAATTAGAAGCCTTTTGCAAAAGCCAATTGAAGGAAACAGCTCCAGAACTGAACAACCTGATGGGAATAAAGATGTAAATTGTGTAAAATATGATAGAAATGTGCTATCTTCCTTTAAGAACACACTCTTTGTATACATACATGAAACCTAAGCTTTATAACTATGGTACTATGTGGCATAATTATTCCTCCAGTATAGTGCTGTGTAAGGGTGGGCTCCTGAAACCTGCCTTTGTGCTGCTTGTGTATAAGTGTGCATAAGGCCCACTGCCCTCATGAACCAAACATCTCTTGCAAAGCAAACATTAAAAATGAAAAATATTTATTTCTTCACGGTGACAGAAACATTATAAAACACATTATACATTCAACATGCTTGAGAATAAAAAACAATAACTTAGAATGTATCATCATAGAAAAAAATACATGTATTCAAATTCAGTAGCCTTATAAGGAATTGTTTCATGGATTAAATGGAGTGCTGCATTTTCTCGTGCTGTTGTGTAATTTTTCCTCTGCGTAATCTGATTGAGGAGCTGAAAGGATATATCGCACAGCAAATATGCAGAGTAACAGTCTATATGCATCCAGGCTCTCCTTCATTAAAGTTGAAGGAACGGGCCCACATATTCAGCAGTTGTTGCCACGACTCAAAGTCCACTTTGACAAATCAAATCAAATCCTATCCCATTGCCTTAAGAACTCAGGAGAAGATGAGGATGAGAAAATCTAATTGAAGTGGATCCATCGAGGCGGGCGGGGTCGGTAGCCTCGGTGCTCTCAGGGATTCAGGCTGTACTCTTGCTTGTAGCAGCACGGCCTGCACACAGCGTTGACTATTCCGCTCAGCAGCTGCAGAGCGCAGATGATGCTCTCCAGGGCACTGAGACACAGCATGATGAACAGGAGAGTCACGTCCCATTCCACTATTTTACTCGGCTGTATGCACTCTGACCAGGTTTCTCGGTGGAAAAGGTACCTGAGGAACAAGGAAGAAGAAGATTTTCATTTAACACTTCAAAGTGTTCCTTGATCAATGGGATATTGTCTGGGCTTAAACACTGTGTACAGGTACAAATGGGCTCTACATTTTTTGGGTTAAAAATATTCTCACAGACACCAAATGTCAATGCTGTGTTTGAAATAATCAGCTAGTAAAGACATACGTTCCACCCTCATTTCTGAAACGATACTGCCATCCATATGTGGTGAAGCAGTAGGGTCCGTGAAGCAAAGCCAAGACGGATACGACACAGCAGTAGAGAGAACCGGACAATCCAACGAGGGCAGCCATTACTGAGCCACACATCTGTGAAAGAGGACAAAAAGACAAGGGTTTGCATTGTTTTAAAATCCGCGTTTAGACACTAGCAGGATGTGAAGTGGCTGACTTCCAGCGCCCTGAGCAGCTGTGGAGTCCCACCACGAGGAATCTGGGTGTGAGGGCCCTCCCTTAGACAAATGTACCGACCGACGCCTGCATGCTGACATGCGAGTACATAGTTAACCACGAACAGCGCCAACAAAAGTACTGACCGCATAGGTTTCGGTCCCGCAGCTGTCGGCGCATTTCCCCATGCTCACAAACACAGCTGCAGGCAGGAAGACCTGAGACAGGCAGAGAGAGAGGATGTTCACTTCTGCTAGATTCCTGTTGAAAGGATGTGTGGCCATTTGACTTTAAAACCCAAATCTAGCTCACCCTTGCTTTGGAATCATGAATTATTTCGCAAATAAATACCTCATAATTTTCATTCCGCCTACCATTTATACATAAACATTCAAATGTATTTGTCATTGCACAAATATAAATATTTAAATATATGAATGTCACTTCTTCTATTAACATTTTACCTAATTTGTCTTTATCTTGGAGTAACAGATACTTGAAAAAAGAAAAATGCTTATCATCAATCATATTAATAATGAATAAAATGCTTAACTCACCGCCAAACCTCCTCCAACAATGCCCATGAAAGACCATGCATATTTGGTGATATGTTCTTCACGCACATAATTGCTATATCCCCCGGGGTAAAACATGAGCACATTAGCCACAATGCAGCAGGTCGCCAGCGGGATAAGTGCAAATCCTAAGGACCGGGCGAAACGCAGGGTGCACATGGCGAGGGAGCAAGTGAACGTGCCAGGAGAGGAGAAGAAAGTGGAGATGATGAAGAGAGGAAGGGCTCTCCCAGGGTTTTTCCACTGCCCTAATCCAAAGAGGAAACCGGGAGGGCGGAAAAGAGCAGACCCTCCACCTCCTGCTCTGCTGCTCAACCCTGCTGAGATGATGCAACAAGTTCCATTTTTGGCGTGGTGAGTAACCCCCCAAAACAACGGAAACAGGGTGAGACTCTGGAGGACTTAGGCAGAAAACACGCTGAAGCCCATGGGGCAGGACCCCAATTTCCCACAACTTTCACCATTCAAACCCATATGCAGAAAGATTCCTGTCACTGGAATATTACATGAGGTCTGTTCAGATGATAGGGGGATTTCTGTAGCCTTGAGGAGAAGCTGCAGAGTAAATAGCTGCCAGTTCTCTACAGCAACAGAAGATGGCATCAGACTGCTGAGCGTGGGACAAAAGGACATTCCCTATAATGAACTCTTCATGCACAAGAAATAAAAAAAACATGGCCTGTGGACTGGAATGTACCAGGCAGAGTTTTGCTTAAGTGGCCCTGAGCCCAGATTAACCCTCAGAGTAAAAAGTAATAATGAGACTGAGCAGTAGTCACTGAATTCAGTGAATTATGTAAGGAAACATAAGCGTGTGTGTTTTATCCATTAAAGAATACAACTTTATTGTACTTGCTGAAAAGTGTATTTAAGTGGGATTTGAAGAATGAAACTCTGCCTGTGCTCCAGTAAAGTCCATAATATGATATATAAAAAACAAAGTGCAAGTGAACATGTAGATTGGGTTGTTCATTCACCAAGTATGCCTTCAAACATTCAGTTTACTGGGGGGAAAAAGGCATTTAAACTATTATCACGTTCAATTTCATTATATGAACATTCAAAATGTGAGATTAAAGGGTTGAGGAAAATAATGTTTTAAAGATATTTTAAAGACATCCAGACAAATCCAGAGCCTCATAACAACTCTTGAAAGAATAATGCATACTTGTGATTCAATATATATGAGTAATCAGGGTCACTAATTTTGAGCCAAGGTCTATAAACAAATCAAGATAAACCCCGGCCTAACCCACTCTCACCTTGACGAGTTGACAGATGGACCCTCCCTACTGGTGCGATGAATGAACGTACTTAGGTCAATGTCATCAGAAAAGGATCTGTGCAGAGCTGATAAGTATGCGTACACAAACTCGTGTGACTCAGTCTGGGCTGGTATTTCCCACTCATCAGAAAAAGAAAAAATGAAGAGGAAAATGAAAAGAATGGGAGTGAGTCAGCGAGGTCGCCCACCACAAAATTCTTTAGCGCAATGACAGAATATGTATGACACAATTACTGATCCTGTCAATGTACTGCATACACATACAAACAGAAATTTTATTTTTTAAAAAGCAATATATACCATGTTAAAAAGCAGGTTTAAACATACACTTGGTTCAACATACATTTATTTCTTATATTGCCCATAATCACATACAGTACGTCTCAATGGGCTTTGACACCCCCCACACTTGACCCTTGTGCACATAAGGAAAACTCCTCTAAAAGAAAAGAGAGAAAAAAGAAAGGAAGAAACTTTGAGAAAGAGTGATACAGAGAGGGATGCCCTTCATGTGCTCATGTTTAAAAAATTTATTAAGTGGAAGTACACAAAAAACACATTTAAAAAAAAATCTTAAAAAATTATAAATAATTTGAAGTAAATTATTAAATAATACCAGAATGTGGTATTTGGACATTCTTTTCAATCTGTTACATATTATATAATAACCATTCAGCCACCACAAGAAACAGGCTAATATCCCACAGCACAGCCATCAGCCCTGGGGTCTGATCCTGCCCACAGAACCCTGGTAGGGGTTGCAGGAGCTGAGGCACTGGGGTCCCACCAGTCCCCTATTGCAATGACCTGACCCCGGCCAAACTGTGCCCGATCGTGCCCTGCCACTGGCCAGCAAACTGCATGCCCCCGCCTCCTCAGCTCGTCAGCCACACCCTCCTCTATCCCAGCTTCCAAATTGAACTGCCATCGCTGGGCTACAAAACACAACACACACATACCAGTAATCACCTCAGGGCAAAACCATATCACATCGGGTACATATTATTGTGCCCATTCAGCACATTGATTATTGATTGCTGTTGGGCTAAAGTACCTAAAATCCTTAACCCCTAATAGGAATAGAATTAAGCCTTTTTTTGCCACTGATTGTTCTCCAATTTCCCGAATTTATATCAATGTGTGATATTCATTAAATATATTAAGAATTATGGATGATTAAGCTTTATAAGAAATCCTCAATTAGATGTTATTTGTGGATGAAATTAAGCTTCTGTTTTTTTCAGTGCCTGCATGTACATTCATTAACAGTGAACCCACTCTGGCAAGACACAATGGATTTGTGCTTTCAGAGTGGTAAACGTCATGTGACCAGGTCAGCCTTTTCTCCATGTGAGTGGAAAAGGACTTACCAGCTTCACTGTAATGCAGCAACACACGTGGGGCGTCTAGGGCCTCCTGAGGGTTCATCCCAAACTCCAGCATATTCAGCAAGACCTACGAAGAAACATCAATTGGTCTGAATACAAGAATTGTCTAAAATAGTCCATTGTGTTTTATTTAGCATAATATATAAAGTCACAACTTAGACATTGTAACTCACATTGGGCACAATTTGGACACAATTTTGTAAATTTCATCTTATCTTATTTTATCTAATCCTAATTTATCTCACTTTTGTTGCCACCAGTTTACACATTACTGGCTGTGTTAACTAATTAACATTGTATCAAAGTGTCATATCCCAAGTGTCGCAAGGAAAGAAATATTAAAATACTTTCTTAATATTAAAATTAAATATTAAAAGTGTACTCACTTCAATGAGATGCTGTATAATAAACTATCTGTAACTACTGTAACTACTATAACTGAAGTGTAGGAGTGTTGGGGCTGAAGGCAGGAAATCAGCACCTGTACATGCCCCTGTGGCTGCATGAAGCCCCCCATCACCCCAAAGGAGCACAGGAGCCTGCCGGATTCTGCATCTGTCAGCAGGGCTGGAATTATGGTGTGGTATGGCCTTTTCTGTGGCCCTATGCAGTTCCCATGATTGGTGTCAAGTGAAAAGCAAGTTCCTCGGTTCTAAAAGAGTAAAGAAGAGATGAGCACAATAAAGCGGTGTGAGGCCACTCTGACAAAACATGTCTTCAAAGCATTTATAAAATCATACAACAAAAGAGCCATTCAGCAATCCATATCACAAGTGTTAAATAACAACTCTGAGGTTAAAGATTAACTAATAAATGGAAGTACAAACTGGACCAAAGTGGAACTGTTATTAACAGCCATGATATTCATTGAATAAATATTCGCATTAATCAAGAAAGAACTGCATGTATCCAACATGTATTCTGATCATATTTTTTGTTTGACCTTGAAAACTGCATGATGTGCTCACTTGAAGAGAAAACCCACAGTTTTGAGGGACCAGTCCTGTGCCAAAGCCCATGTAATTACTGTTGACAAAAGAACAAGCATTCCCCTCGCCGTCCACTAGAGAAAAATAAACGGTTTCACTTCCTGTGGGAGTCCCATGCTCACCATCAGCCCTGGCCCTGCGGAGAAAAAAAACTCTGTAAGGCTTTCCTGGGTAATAATCAGAGTAATTCTAATAGGATTTCAGACAGGAATGCTAACAAATCTAATTCTTTTCAGTTGATGTTTTCGTCATTGAGAAATTTGTAAAGCAAAAGAAAAGACAGTTATAAACATGCCTATTACACCAGGTTTATTACACCACCGTTGCATCTCAGTCATAAGCGCCCTCTGGTGGAACTGGAAGAACCCACCACATGTAGAGACTAAATGGAGCATAATTATCTGTATAACAGACCTATGTGAAGGATATTATGGCAAAATGTGGGTTATGGCAAATTGAGCCTTTAGCACCCTGCTGTGCTGAATGTATAAAAATGTCTTTGTTTTTGTTTGGTCATATTTGAAACGCAACTTCTTATTAATGCTTCTTATTAAACTTCTTATTAAAGTTTAAAGGCAAAACTCTGTAATGACATTTGTACATTGTATGCTAACTTAGTGTCCAAAGTTTACATTTTCTCTTGCTTCCCCAAATTCTGTCCTGTGTACTTTCTCTCAGACAACTGATGGTCGGCGGGGTAATCCTCTAGATTACAGGGAGGGGTAAGTAAACAGTCATATCTAAAGTAATCACGCTGTGGAAGACACTGGCTGGTACCTGGCTTTGAGGGAGCGCCCATCCGCTACGTAGCGATACTGCCGCTCACAAGGTTGAGACACCCCTGTGATGCCATGCTAATGCTAAAAAAGGTTCATGAAACATTTACCTGGCCATGTGAATGAGCTCAGCCCGTCTCTGACCATAGTCTTTGGCAAGTAGCCCATCCAAAGGTATATTCACTTTGTCTGGGTCAGCACAGTAGTGAAAAGTATCTCCCAGGCTTAGTTTAAGGGCTTCGGCTAAAACGTGAAGGTAGCTGGCACTGTTGTGACCCATTTCTAAACATGAATGCATAAAAAAAAAACATATTGATTAACATATCTGAAATTATTGTATCGGGCAAATCAGACCTGTAATCAGAAGGTTGCCGATTCGAATCCCGAACCACCAAGGTGCCACTGAGCAAAGCACCGTCCCTATACACTGCTCCCCGGGTGCCTGTCATGGCTGCCCACTGCTCACTAAGGTGATGGGTCAAAAGCAGATGACAGATTTTATTGTGCGCACCATGTGCTGTGCTGCAGTGTGTCACATGACAATCACGTCACTTCCACCTTATAAAAAAGAAAGATGGAAGAGGCTATGGGTTCACAAAATGCAGCAACAGTTTTTAGCATTGTGATACACAATGAAATGTGTCCTCTGCTTTTCACCATCACCCTTTGGTGAGCAGTGGGCAGCCATGAAATGCGCCTGGGGAGCAGTGTGTGGGGATCGTACCTTGATCAAGGGGACCTCAGTTGAACCTTGACAGTTCAGGGTTGAATGCACACCCCTTTGGTTACAAGTCTGCTTCTTTACCCGCTTGGAAACCAATGGCACAATAATATAATACTAAATTAACATCAACATATTGTAAATGCAAGTCATATTTAAATATAAAGTCAATAATGTAATCATATTAGAATATTAATTCAGAATAATTCTGATTCTGATATTAATTAATTAATTTCCATAGTAATAGCCTTGCTAATAGCCTCTATTCTGATCTATGAATTTATAATTCCATGATTACATGGGATATGTGGATTAATGATTTATGGATATGTTGAAGAATGGATGGGCATAATTTTTAAATCTACCTTTGATGAGGAAGTTCTCCAAAATATTTAGGGCAATAAGTGCTGCCATTCCTTGGCCGTTGGGAGGAATCTCCCAAAGTCGAACTGACTGAATTGGAACATAAAAAACAATACTCATTATTAGTGCAATGATCATACAGGAAATATGTAAAAATAGAAGCTGACTCAATGTCAAACTGATAGCAGATGAACATTGAGCTCATTCATCTGGGTATGGCTAATCTTTTTAACCTCACTACATGTCAGTGAAGCTGTAAACGCAGGGAGGTGCATCTGATGGTGCATCTTTACTACATTTTTACCTTGTAGTCAGTGAAGATGGGTGTGACCTCACTGCTGCTGTTGCTCCTCAAGTCCTCCAAACACATCACACCACCATTCTCCTTTATCACTTTAACTATGGCTTCAGCAACTCTGCCTTGATAGAACCCAGCCTTTCCATGACTTGAAATTTCCTGCCATAGGATGTGATGACAAGACAAGCCTTGTGCATTCATTAAAATAATTTTACATTTGGCACTTCATTTTGGGTTTTTGTGTATGATGAAGAATTTTCATCTCAGATTTAAATCTAGAGTTATCTGAAATTCTCAGTGCCAAAGCATGACCCTGTAGTAAACGGGAGCCCTTATATATCTTATAATAATTAAAGAATCATTATCCATTGAGCAACTGAGGGTTATTTGGTGAGTGGGATTTCACTTTGTGGACACTGGGTTAATGAATGTGTTACTACCAGCCCTAATTTGGATGGATTATGAAGCAGACAAGATTGATTGAAGGGACCACCAGGATGTAAACCTGGAATTTTCAGTTAAACATTATCCCTCTTGTGCAGCAAAAGATAGAGTGCTAACAGGGTGCCAAACATAACACTTTATTCATGAAAGCTCTACAGACCACTTTAGAAAAGTACTAGTTAAATTTAAATTAATATTAATAGCTGGATTGTTATATATGGAAAAAGATTATTTCATGAACATTACTTATGTTGCCATGTCCCAGTGTAGTATTTTCACAAGGTGCACTGTAACTATGATATGCAGCAGTCGCATAAAAGAGTGTCTGTTTGCAGCCCACAAATTACAGTAGTGCCTTTCTGTCTATCACGACACAGCATTGATTGGTGATGTTCTCACTACCCTGACTATCACAGGTCTGGCCCTGACTATCACAAGTCTGACAAAGTGCATTCCGCCCAATGAGTCAAAAATGTTTCATACATACAGTCTTCAGTTGACAATCTGCCTAGGAACATTAGTACCTACACAATCTGATCCTAGACGACATTTAGAAGCAATTTGTCCTTGTTGGTGCTGATTGTAATATTAAAAAAAAACTTCCAGATTAATGGATTTCAGATTTACTTGGTTTTGAGACCTGACATCTCTGGGTTACCTGTAATGTTTTGGCCAAGTGTGGATTGGTGAACACCTGTCCATGTTTAGGAGTGTGCTTATCAATGAGCAGCTCTGCACCCAGCTCCTTCCCAGATTGCTCTGTCCACTTGGCCCAATGATGTGCAGTGACTTCTGCTACAGGGAAACCCCTCAGAGCCAGGTCGATGGCTGGCTTTAGAATTTCAGCCATCGTGAGCTGCCAGATGTAAAGATGTGTCACCAAGTATTCACCACATTCAAACCCATTGTTTTCACACTTAAACAATATAAATTTGACAAGCATCACTGTAGGCAACACAGGTCAGTTGATATATTCTAATGTTCATCCAGTGCAATGAGGTATCATGTGTTTATATTTTATATGCAATGAGGTATCATGTTTATGTATGGTATAAATCTAAAAAAAGGCAAAAACTGGGTCCTCAAGGGAGTTGTTTAGAAAATGTAAGCATATAGTGGTGACTGATCTTTTTAATATTAGCATCATATTTATACTATTGTTTGAATTTTATCATAATCATAATAATACAATGCAAGAAACTCAATAAGAGTTAAAATATCAGGTGATCCCAGTGCCAAAAATTCAAATTGAAAAATGAACATTGTGGGAGTGGGGCAAACACATTAATTCTTGTTGACAGAAAAAATGCTTTCCTCTAGCAGGGCCGAACATTTTTTTTTATTGTTAGTGTGTAGGTGGGGGTTGGTAACATGGGAGGAAACTTTCGGAAACAAAGTTGGCCTTCACCACTTCAACTCTATTTAAAGTACAATCACTTTCAAGAGTTTCAAGATGTTATCTGGCAGCATGATTAGAACAGTCTAAACAAGAGTGGCTGAGAAAAAAAGGCCAAAAAATTTCAAATTCCAGCCTAAAAGAGAACCAAATGGAAGAGCAAACCGTTCAGTTCTTTTTCGCTTCACATAAAGAGTTTAATATGGAGCTCTGATGCTATGCAGGGCTCTAGAGTGTGTCCTAATTTCTCAATGCTGTGACTAAAAATTAGGAGGTTGCAACAGTGCGACCAGGCATTCAGGGCGAAAAAATTCCCCTTAAACTCCCTGTGGTTCGAGCAACAGACACATATTAGGCCAGTATTGTATTCTAAACCAATCACAGGTCATGAAGGGGTTTGAAAATGTGCTTGCTGCAGTCAGACAGAGAGAGTTGAGTAGCCTGGACCCATCAGATAGACAAGAGTGGATGGATTAAAGCCATGGATTAGAGTTTTAATCAGGCCTAAAAAGTTAAACTTAAGCCCAACAAGTACAGCTTTTTAAAAGCCCGAACCCAAGGTTATTGCGGCAGAGGATGTCGGCCAACATGACTGTATCAACATGCTTTGCACACGTTACGAGTCATTTATACATTTTTAACGTATAAGAATAGATAAATCATCAGGCCGAGATGATAATCAAGTTCAAGCCCTTAAAACACTTGCACTTAAAAAAAAAAAGGTTTTCTTTTTATTTATTTTGTTTTAATTTCAGCTCAGTTACCTTTCTTATAAAATTGTGCTTCAGATAAAAAAATGTTTACCAGAAAGTTAGTTATTCAACTGCAAGTCAATATTTCAGTTTCAGTAAACAGTTTAAAGAGTAAAAAAAGTAAACCTGCAAAACTATGTTGTTTCAATTCAACGCTGTCGCACCAGTGCATCCAGTGAAAAAGTTAGTCGAGAGCCCTGCTACTGGATTTACCTTTTCACTCCCAAACTGCCGGACAGTGTCACACCAGCATGCGGCTGCTCCTGGCACGGTCACATTGAGGGCGTGGTACGCATGGGGTGGATTGGATACATTGTAGCCAAGACTCTCCATCAGTTCCAATGTTTGAGCTTTAGGTGTCCTGCCACTGGAGAAAAGGAGTAATACTTGTTTGTAACTTTCTGCCCACGAGTCAAACGGGTCAACTGGATCTGGACGAAGGACACAGTCAATGTGAAAAAGTGAAAGTGAAATGATTGTCATTGTGAATCACAGCACAGGGGAGCAGTGTGTGGGGACAGTACTTTGCTCAATGGCAACATGGCGGTTCGGGATTTGAACCAGAAACCTTCTGATTACGGGTCTGTTTTCATCATCCCCCCATTGTTTACACTGTATTGTGGATTATGACTTTACACTATTTTACATTGTAATTACCATTTTAAGTAAGCCTATATGGCCAGTTGGGATATCAATCCTGCATTAAATAAAATCAGTAGCCATAACAACTCCTCATGCCATATTTTCAGTTTAGGAGTCCACACTAGACCCTTTACGCAGCATGAACCTAGAGCTGAGCTTTTACCTCCCATTGAGTCCACACACCCGTCCAGTCTGAGCATCATAGAACAGGCAGAAGGCGTCTCCACCCAAACCTGTGCTACATGGCTCTGTGACGTTCAAAGCTGCAGCAACAGCCACTGCGGCATCTGCTGCATTACCGCCCCTTTTGAGAATGTCTGTAAATTTAAAATGGACAGATAAGTACACGTTTACCTCCTATTGGTTAACAAGTATGGCTCTATACTCAGAGATGTGGAGGACACTTTGAAATAACAGCTTTGCAAGAAACAAATGCCTCACTGGAAGACATTTTACTTCCGCAAAACTAACATGGCAGCTAAAAAATGTATTCATAGTGAACTGGAATTGATCACTTTATCGATGGTAACATGAAAGCACGTTGTAAGTCACTCTGGATAAATGCCTTAAATGTCTGCCAAATGCCTTAAATTTACATTTACAGCATTTATCAGACACCCTTATCCTGAACGACTTACAATTAGTAGTGACAGGGACAGTCCCCCCCCTGGAGCAACTTAGGGTTAAGTGTCTTGCTCAGTTCCCGTTCTCAAATTTGGCAAGGACCAAAAGTGAAATATCTGCTGGAAGGAATGCCAGCTTTGGTTTTGTACGCAGTATTGTCTGTGGCGGCCCAAGTGGGGGTTGGATGACTCAAGTTACCTAGAAAGGTTGTAAAGTAACATATCACAACTTCTCTGAGCAAAGGTCAAATTGTGGCGACTGCCTGAAGAATGCACGTCATCACAGTAACGGTGACTCGGGCTTCCCGAGGAACGTCATTCCTTTCCTTCTGTCATTCCAGTGCCAGCATAACACTGTACGAAGCAGGTAAACTGCATAGCAGCACTTCAGGAGCCTTATAGAACGTTAACTAACTTTTTTAAAAAGTATTTCAAACACAAACACTCACAAAAATAAGAATTTTGTCTAGCACTTAACAATTCCATAGCATGTTCTATTCTTGACATGTTGGGCCTTCTCAGGGCTCTTAGTTTTTGTAACTCACAATCTATGGAAACCGAACGAGAATTGCTGGTGTCTTCCTCTTGTAAGTCGCTTTGAAGTGAAGTGAAGTGAAGTGAAGTGAAGTGAAGTAAAGTAATAACGTCCACATGCCAACACGCCGAGGCAACACGTTTTTTCGACTTTAGTGGTCTGTAAGATGCACTGATTGTTCAAGGAAAGAAACAGCAAACTTGAAAAAAAAAGATAAAAAGGTGATAATAAGAATGGTCGAAATGGATAAGTTCTCCTTGTTTGTGTGCACGTTTGAGCTTCTTACCCAGGCCGATGACAGAAGCCAGCGGCTGACTGGAGGCGACACAGCCATTTAGACAAACAACAGGTGACCTGCGTGAAGCGAAAGGCAGCATCCTCCTTCCTCAACACACACACACACACACACACACACAGAGAGAGAGAGACAGGCGGAGAGATAAACACGCACATACAGCTGCTCCGCTCACACACACACCCTTCATCATTCCTGTACACCCACACATCCTCACCAGCACGCACCATTCCAACAGAAGCGCGCAGTAAACATGACGAGACATTACACGGTCGCGCGCAAGCTACACTTTTCAGATTTCAGGCTTTTTATATATTAATAAATAGTTATTAAACAGCTTACCTCGTTCTTCCCTGTTCACCGTTCACCGGGCAGGTCGAAGTCTGCTCGGTCCGCCGCGCGTTGTAATATAACGGGTCATGTGGTGGTAGTAGCCTAGCGGTAAGACACTCGCCTAGGAACCAGAAGTCCCTGGTTCAAATCCCACTTACTACCATTGTGTCCCTGAGCAAGACACTTAACACTGAGTGTCTCCAGGGGGGGGGACTGTCCCTGTAACTACTGATTGTAAGTCGCTCTGGATAAGGCCGTCTGGTAAATGCTGTAAATGTAAATGTAATGTGGTAATTGGTTTGGAGAGCCGCTTCCGACCGCGTTTATTCACCGTGTTTTCGTTTCCACGTCAAACCCGAGTTCGTAATGTCGCGTGTCCCGTCCGGAAACTGCGAGGAGAGAAGTGACGGGAACTGACGTCTGTGTGTGTGAACGCGCACTCAACACTCCACTCCGAGTTGAAATTAATATCAAAGTTCGCTTGATGTAGTATTGGTCTCACAATAATGTCCTGTTTTTTTGTGCGATGTGGCAAGCCGTTATAACCCGTCATGTTCGACCTGCCATATTCGCGTCTACAACTGTGAGTTTGCAACTCGCTGCTTCGGATTATCCCCTTTTACCTTTTCAAATCCAGTTTGCTGATATTATGACATATAATTCATGTCTCAGCTGGTATTCTGTGATATAAAAGTGGGGACAGCATTAGGGTTAAGGGTCGATGTCATGGCAGTGTTGTAGTGTGCGCCATTTGCATTGATAACCTCCTACTCCCCTACATACTCCTGGACAGAAATGGCCTGTTTGTATCTGGTCACCTTAATCTCAGCAGAACATGGCCTGTGGCTCCAGGCCATCTCCATTGCTTGCTATTCAAATGCACTTTCAGGTTCAAAGCATCCAGTCATGGCTAGATTTAACCATAAGAATAATTTATTTCATATTCACATTTGTCTCAGAAATATATCTAATAAATCTTATAACATTTAATCAGATGTGATATGCAGTACAGGCCAAAAGTTTGGACACACCTTCTCATTCGATGTGTTTTCTTTATTTTCACTGAAGGCATCAAAACTATGAATGAACACATGTGGAGTTATGTACTTAATAAAAAAGGTGAAATAAATGAAAACATGTTTTATATTCTAGTTTCTTTGCTCTGATTACTGCTTTACACACTCTTGGCATTCTCTCGATGAGCTTCAAGAGGTCGTCACCTGAAATGCTTTTCCAACAGTCTTGAAGGAGTTCCCAGAGGTGTTTAGCACTTGTTGGCCTCTTTACCTTCACTTTGCGGTCCAGCTCACCCCAAACCATCTGGATTGGGTTCAGGTCCGGTGACTGTGGAGGCCAGGTCTCCACTTTTTGTTAAGTATGTGTTCATTCATAGTTTTGATGCCTTCAGTGAGAATCTACCAACATAAATGGTCATGAAACACATTGAATGAGAAGGTGTGTCCACACGTTTGGCCTGTACTGTATATATACATTTTAATATCATTGTCCATGAGCACTGATGCAGATGAAACAGGCCAAGTATTCGAGTCTCATGAACCCTTTTGTAGGTCAGAGGGTCATAAAGCTGTAAATGAAAAGGGTACACCATTGTGGAGGGGATCTTTAAGCTTCACATATATTTTTTGAAAGAATAGAAAGAATAAAAAGGAAAACAAACACAAACAAAAATCTGTAACCTCGCAACGCACACTGAATGTTGGCACAAACAGTAAGCGCTCCTCTTCCAGGCCACTGAAGAGCAGCGGCTGGTCTGATTTGGCAGCAGAGGGAGGCCAACGCCATAGTAGAACATTAACTGAAGTGCTGTTGTCATAGTGAAGCAACCAGTTTGAATTGATTTGGAGCCAGTGACATCACTGTCTCGGGGGGGCTATATATTGCAAATTTCCACAGCAACACACTCGTTGGGCTCAGGCACATTTCACAGAGACGAATTTGTGTCTTTTTGAGACTCTTGACGCTGATCACTTTTGAACCATGTGTTCTGGTAGCTGTGCCAAGTGCCTGGGCATCACTCTGATTCCGCTGGCTATTTTATGTGTGCTTTGTAACATTTTGCTGTTTTTCCCTGGAGGGTTGGTGGCCGACAACAGTGATGACATTACGGATGAGGTGTTTTTCTTTGGAGGGATACTTGGCTCTGGTGTTCTGGTGAGTAAAGTTTCAAAGTAATGAGCAGAAGACAATTAATGATGCAAAATAGAAAGAAATGGCTCACTGAAATATTTATAACTGAATAATAAGCTATTGACAACTTGATTGTATTGGAAACTGATTTAATAAAAAATAATTTCTGATGTTTATTATAAATATTAGCTAAAAGTGACATATGATAAATTATAGCATTTTAAAGCTATTTCTTATTTTAAATATAGGCTGATATTACAGAATAATAACAAAGATTTAAAAATATTACTATATACTCCATATACACTTTAGACTAATAATAATTAAATTTAGAAACAAATTCCCCAATTTTGCTGTCTCTACATCAGATGATCTTCCCAGCGCTTGTTTTCTTGGGTCTGAAGAACAACGACTGTTGTGGTTGCTGTGGAAATGAAAGCTGCGGCAAGAGATTTGCGGTGAGAATACCTTCATATTGGCCAAATGTTGAATCAGATAGGAAGCAGAAATAACAAAATGCTTAAAACACTAAATGAGCCATAGCATTTGTTAATTAAATATGAAACTACTTCAAATAAAGCAAAATATTGGTGTTCATGTTGGTAATAAATGTTGTTGCAGATGTTTACTTCAATCATCTTTGCTGGAGTGGGGGCTGTGGGTGCTGGCTATTCCTTAATTGTTTCAGCTTATGCCATTCATCGCGGACCAAAGTGCTTCACAGAGTCAGGCAACTGGACATATCCCTTTGTAGATGGGTAAGTAGTATATGTTGTTAATGTTCTAATATACATCCTGAAGAATACGGTATATTCTAAAATCAGTCTATATATGAATACACATACACAGAACACACAAACAACGTTGGGGATGATGGTTTTATTACTCAGCTATATTACCTTTTCGCTCAGGCTATATCAGACATTTGTTAATACACCATAAAGTCATTTGCATCCAGCTGCCTCCTTCCTGGAACAAAAGTTCAGTTTAGGTGGGAGGTGTTTCTCTGATGTCTGCGAATGTGAATTGTGGTCCTGATCAATAATGTCAGATGATGCCGTGCACCTCTGTGTAAAAATATAGTGGTTTTGGAGTTAATACAGTGTGTTACTTTCTGTCTGCCTGCAGAAACTACCTGAACAACCACAGTCTGTGGAGTGCATGTGAAGAGCCATCGGGCATTGTGCCCTGGCACCTCACCCTCTTCTCCATGCTGCTGGTGATGGGACTGGTACAGGTGGCTCTGTGTGCTTTCCAGGTCATCAACGGCCTCATTGGAACCATCTGCGGGGACTGCTGTGGCTGCTGCGGGGTGAGGCTCACAGCCAGCACTCACTCACAGTCTCACTCACAGACACATGGAAAAGAACACATCTGCACACAGTTTCACATGCTCGAACCGAGCACACATACCTACAAACAAACACAAAACACAAGAATATGGACATACAATAATTAAAAATTTTGACGGGCATTGCCATTGTATTGTTTCAGGATGATAGTGCTTGAAGATACCACAGATGACTGAGGACAATCCATACGTGCAGTAGAATGAAGTGGACTACATGAAGATTTCTTCATGTATTTATAGTTTTCTCATTTGTAATGTTAAGACTTTTTGTATCTGATTGACATCTTTTGCTTGATGGTAAAACCGTATGATGGCAAAAGGCAGGACATAGCACTTTTTTGTAAAATATTTATTGCAAAACATAAAAGGACAACGTGAGGGTCATATGAAGCATAACTTCCGAATTTCAATCCTCCTCTAACTTAATTTCTTTCACAGCATTTTGTTTACAACAAAATTCCTAGTTGAATAGTTAGCCAATTAAATGTATTTTAATGTTTTTACTGTCTTCATTACATTTTATGAACAATTAAATGGTGGTGAAGTCATAAAACGTATCTGAGCCCATGTTCTACGTTCCTATGATCTTACATGACATGATATGATTTCCTATAAATTTTCCACTGCAAGGCAGATTTTTCACTTTTCAGTACCTTAGGAAACCTTCAGTTTCTTACACCAATGACTAAAATAGCTGTCATTTACACAACTAACTGAGCCCTCATCGCATAATGATCGGGCACCTCCGTGTTCTCTGATAGTGTTGTATCAGACCGTTCAAAGGTTATGCAAGTTTATAGCTTAATTCTGCGTTGTTTCTGTTGATAGAGGAAATGCTGTTTGCTGGCCTTTACATACCTTGAGCAAATATTTACTGTTTCCCCAGCATTTCCCTCACATGCTTTTGTCCAGGGCTTTTATGAGCTGTTTTATGGGGCAACTCAGTTTTACTTTATGACACCTCATGGTCGCACAAACACCAGTCAGTAAAAACAGCACTATTCATACTGGCCTATTCCAGGCTGCAAGGCAGAAGAAAATTAGGGATTTTTTTTTTAACCAAATGACGCAAATGATTTGCTCTAATCCTGAGGCCACTGAACTTTATACTACAGTCCATACACATTCAGATGGAATCATGCTTTCACATTTGAATGCTGGGGGAACATCTTTAACCAAAAACAGTGAGTTCAGCTGAGCTGGTACCGTGTGGTGAAAACGAAGTCTTCTCTGGACTGTCTGCTGGACCCTCCTGTGTTTTATTGTGCTGACCTCTTGTGATAAATATTTGACTCACACATGGCAAACATTGGCCTGTAGTCCCTAAATGTTAAAATGTGTTTACTGGCGGAACACACTGTTACAATATCTGCTGCAACTCTAAGGCTTTTGTTTTAAATGGCATGCTTTCATGCATCATTCATCTGTGTCGAATACTGGAAAGCCACACAACTGTATAGTAACTGACTGGATGAATTTTTGAGAGTGGGTAGGGCAGATGAAAAACACCAGCCACTGTCCAATCCAGATTTTAGGCGCCAAAATTGCACCTTGACGCAAAATCTTTAACCAAGAAATCCAAACAGTCCTTTAATTTAGGAGTTCTTACACCATGGACTCACTTAAAGGTTAAAGTAGAGTCTTACGTCTTCGAAACTAGGAAATGTTATATGAACAGGTTTAAGAACAGTTCAAAGCTGAGATATCATGCATCATATCAGTGAACCATGTATGTTACATTTAGAATAATGTTATTCCTGGATGTACAGACAAATAACAAATGGCCAATGGCATTTAAACCCATTTTATTGATTTTTTTAAACAAGTTACAAGCCGTTCAGAGACCTCCTTGTAAGGCTACATTGTTCATGAACTCCACACTGCCTGGGTGAAGTAAAAACACTGTCTAGCTCTGCCAACATGATTTCAACTTCCATACATTTGAAGCTGAGCAGTGCACCAGAATGAACATATGCAATTAATGTTGCTACACAGGTATTGCCATTTGGTTCTAAGCCACACTATAAGAACCTAGTGAGGAGTGTGTTGCACAACACTTATAAAAAAAATTGTGAAACCACACAATTGATGGCAGTGGATCCGGAGCTGACGGTGGAGGTGATAATTGCTATAACATAAGATTCCTCTCTTTCAAACCCTCTGCAATGTCTATCTTGAGTTTGCACTGGCATACCATTGTAATAATACACAGATAATACAGAAATAATATGTTTGCTGTTTGAAAGGAGAACAGCCCGATTTCTTTACAGAAAGGCTTTTGTCCAACAGCTTCTCCACCTCAGTCCATCCAAGTTGCCCAAAAAACACCACGGTGCCCACCAAGGTGGGCTTCATTGCCCCAGTATGTATCCTCCTGGTTCTCTGTGGAAGGAAAACTACATCCCCCTAGAGGGGATGTCCTGAATATCCATCACCTCCACAAAAACCTAGCATCGAGCCATTCAGTCCTCAGTGAAGGACGTCATGAGCTGTGCATTAATCATAACCTCCTCTTTGGTTTCCAAAGCACCACCCATTAATCACCTCAGCTCTAACAACCCTTATAATGTTAAATGTGACTGAAGAAAGTGGAGCTATAGTCCTCCTGGGCAAGGAAGAGTAAATCACCTTCAACATGCAGCAGAGAGAAAAGGGCACATCGATAGAAACACACAAAGTTAAACCTGGACAACAGTCAAAGGTTACTATGCTATTTTGCTTTTGTTCATCCCTGCCTTATTAGTCAGTTTGGGGGCAAAATAATCTGTTCCTTTCTGTCACCAGCCACAATTCTCTGACTTTTAATGAAAAATGGATTATCAAAGCCATGCAAAACCTCAAAAAAACCCAATAAAAAGTAGGAATCTTCGCAAGTCTAACTTCAATCTTCACTTCAAGATCAGATATCTTTAAATCCCTTGCTGATTTGTAGTGCTTTGAATTTTAAATTTCATTTAAAAAACTAATATTTCTCTCTTTCAAAAAAAAATTATATATCTTGATAAATACTAGAAATGCAAACTCTATATTTAAAGTCATAAATGTGCCAGAGGCACCTAGGCTAATTTACAGTTTATAAAAAAAGAACACTGTAGCAGTAAAAAAAAAAGTACACTGTATAAAACATCTGCCTACAAACTGCTGAGCTTTACTTATTCAATATCTATGCCAGAATCCAACTGTGCACAGTTATGTTGACACAATTTAGAAATTCAACTTATTTAAAGCTTTTTATAGCATCATTGCAGTACGTGACATTGATTTGGTATAGTCTGTAATGTAAGAAGGCTTTGCAATGGTGTAATTATCATTTAATTACTATATAAGAGGTCCAGCTTTTTATACTGAACATTCATTAAAATATAATAGCTGTAAATATGTAGAAATTATACCACTGCAAAGGATTGACAATAAAAAGAGCAATTAAAAAAGCATTTGTTCATAAGGCCAACTAATATAAAGTAATAAAGCCTATATGTTCAGCTACCATGGATACCAATGAGCTTGGATAAGTTTTATGTATTTCATCATTTCATGATTGGCCTCAACAGTGTATGCAGTGGCTCCATCTACTGGCTACTGGAAGTGATGACCATAACTACCTTGTGTATTCGGCATAAAACCAAAGGGTTTTCAAATGTATTTTTAAAAAATGTAGGATATTGAGACCTCGTGAACATTACCATGGGAGACATGCTTATAAAATGTCATGGCTGATGAACGTGGCAATATGATATTGAGGATGTCATTTGTACAATTTTATATACCCTAATTATTTGCATAATTCATTCAAATCCCTGAAGATTCAAGACGGCCGCCATGACTGGTATGAAAATATTAACTGCAACAAAAGTTGGTCTGTTTTGTATGAAATTTGCTCAGAAGTTTCTTCCAGAATATATCTAAGCTGCACCACTACAAAAGAAGAGCAAAGAGAGCCTCTTTCCCAGCATGCTACTAAAGTCACTCCTGTCAGAGCATGAGTGTCATTTCTTTGATCATCAATAGTAAAACCAGGGTGAAGTAATGCTACACTATATTATGAACAAACACAATGACTTTTCGATCCATAAAGGAACAACACTGTATGATTGCTGTAGTGATTCAGAACTTTGGTTTAGTTTTACAATCAGCTTTGAAGTCAGAAGGCTTTAACGCTGTAACTTAGTACTGGAACAAAAAAAGCATACATATTATATTACATATGGGGAAAACCCCTGGAAGAAATACACAGAAGGGTGAAAAAGTCTTTTGTTCGTCTGGCCATGTGCTCTTAGAGCCAAGTGAGGAACGGCTCATTCTTGTTCAGGACAGACTCCACGTCATTGAGGATGGGGATGAGGTCTGCCCCCTCCAGGGTGCCCAGGTCCACATTTGTGCCTGGCAGGGAGTCTAGGAAATCTGGGAATCGGCTTTGCTGTGGCACATTCATGTTACCCTGTGTCATGTTGTCTGGAGGATGGGATGGAGAAGAACTAGTTAAAAAAGGTACAAGTCCGTCCAAGATGAAAGCCCATGAAGTGTAATGGAATTAAGGAAGTGTACCTATGTCCATTTCCTCCATGTTGTTGAGGAAATCCTCTGGAGTAGTAGGGATGCTATAGCAGTTCAGGCCCAGACCGCTGTCCGTACTCTGTTCCCTTGAGTGGTAGGGTCCACTATGACAACAAAAAAAAATAACATTGCCAAATAGAACTTTGACACATAGAACTTTAATCCTAAGGTGGCTACACCTGTAACTAAGAGACTTGCATTTAACTTCGACTATGCAATATCACACATGGAAAAAAAATGTGGTTAACTCAGAGGAGCTGGAAAAGTGAGAGTCGATTGTTACTTGCCTGTTGAGGAATGGGTCAGAGCCACTGGTGGGCATGCTGCCCTGGTTCATGGCCGCTGGGTTTACGGGTGTGGGCACGGGAGCCATGCTGTCTGAATCCATGGGCATCTGTCTGCACAGCGCCACCTCCTGGTGGAATACCAACACTTCAGCTAAACAATTATCGCCAATGTTTGACTTGCATTTATTTAGGTATTTAATGACATATCAATCATTCACATAATTTCAAATGAACCTAAGTGTGGTTATTGCTGACAGAGGAAGACTAGGGACTGAGTCTAAGTCTAATAATTTCTAAATCTTAAGGGGAAAACAATTACTAACCCCTGAAGGCAGTCTAAGATCAGTTAGAGTTGTGTGTGTATCTTCATATTCAGTACTCGAGGAAATGTCATTCTGGCCAGCACAGGCATTGTAACTCTCTTTGCAAACCCAGTTGTGTACTGGTAATGAGATTTTGGCTCAGCTAACCAGTATAAAGAAGTGCAATACCTGCTTAACAAATAATACCAGACAATATGACTTTTACCCTTTCTTAATAGACTCTGCAGGTCTTTTATGTCTACACTTAATGAACCTTAGACCATTTAAGGTTATGTTTGCTGAAGTACTGTCTAAAATGTGCATTTCATATGATCCCAGGGTCTGGAAAAGCTGTATTGGTGCTTTAGCCAGCACTGAGTGTTCCCTTCCACTCCTTTTCAACTCCCCAGTGCTTGTTCAGCCTGCATCTCATGGGTGGTAGACTTTCGTTTAAGACAGCAAGCCAAGAAACCGCACATCTCACAGTAAGATAAACATCTCTTCTGTGAGGTAACAGCCAGGACGCCAGTGGCGGCCATTTTGTAAACACTTCTGTGCACATCTTATTGAGATTGAGGATTGGGAGATTTTCAGGATAAACAGCACTGCTGTAAATCTCTCATTTTGGGGCCTGTCTAGTTCTGAGTTCTGTGCTGTGTTGACATTAGTTTGTGTTGTTCCCTTGGATGCCACAAGATGGCCCCCTAGATCATTCTGCATTGACTTTGAGTCTGTTACAAAGTTATTTGTTTTCAGTTCGCTCTGTGGCTCCAGATAAGTGTGACTTCAGGCAGCTGGAAATACCTCAGATATTAATTACAGCATTGTAGATCATAGGCCTTTCCGGGAGGTGGCTGCTGGGAATTGCCTTTTGTCACAGTGCTGTCAAGTCATTCACAGTTCATGACACAGATGTGAGGAATAGGTAGTCGAATAATGGGTTACTCTGATTGGGCCATCCTGGGTCACACAGAGTAAACACCATGCAAACCTCAACTGAGACAGCAGCAAAGCAAGTTGTCTGCAAGACGAGGCACAACAAAGTTTTCTAGATGGGAGTTCTGTTTTCCTCTGGATCTAAGCCAGGTTGCTCCTGGCATGGCATCTTGGCTGAATACATGCAAACAAACACTTCCTCATACACTGGAAGCCCAGCTTCATACATGTACCGGTGTGTGTAGAAATGTGTCCTTTCACCTGTCTCATCAGCTCCTCCTGTCTCCTCTGAATGCGTTCACGCTCCAGCTGGATCCTCTGCAGCCTCATCTTCTGCTGATGCTGCTGCTGGTTCATCATGGCTGCCTGGGCGCTCTGCTGCTGGGCCATGGAGCCAGGCGTGGCCATGGTCTGGGCCTGCTGCTGCTGGGGCTGTTGCTGCTGAACATGCTGGAGATGCTGGTGATGGTGGTGGGGGACCACTATGGAGATTTAAAAAGAAGGGGAGGTCAGATTTGACAATGGCTTGTCCACTAAAGTACCAAAAAAGTATGTCTTCTGGAAAATCAAAGATCAATACACACAATGACATTCTAGGTGGCTAAAGCACAAACGCAATATCCAACAACCCACAAGCTCTTTTTAGTATACTTGCTTGCTTTCAAGAGATTTTGAAAGACAAGCGACAGTGACATTCAGAGAAGGAGGTTTTAAACTGCACCCTACAAAAATCCACTTGTTGGGTAATGCTAGAGCAGATGTGCTCAGATATTATCTCATAAAATGCTTGAATAATCCACAACTGACCAATCCAAAGATTGGTCCAGTCACTGGGATAGTGAGACACTATTTACTAATAGGATGACAAATGTATCCTTCAGACATCTCCTGTATTGCCCAATAACTCACTTTCACACTGCAAAAGAAAAGCAGAGGGAGCGGTAAAAAAAAAAGTCAAGCATAGTTCAGCCAACAAATCAGGATCTAACTGGATCTGTGCTGCTCGCTCCCACACAAACAGCAGGCCCACATCTCTAAACAGTTGTAACAGATGTGAGCAGACTATGGAGTAAACACAGGCTAGGAGGACGCATAGGAACATTAGTAATTCACTGCACCCTTTACAGAAATCCATTTTTACTCTGCGGCGCAGACAAATAAACATTCCTCTCAAATGGGTGCTATCACATAATGTATTATAAATTGAAGCAAAGGCAGTCACGCTGTGCATGACACCGAGCAGATAGTGCAGACGTACTTTGGACGATATTGTGGTTAGGGACAAACTATTAAGCATGAAAGAGCATAGGGCAAAGACTTAGCGTGTTCAGTTTTCGTGCGAGGCTGAACTATGGAACAAACACTTCCTTACAGTATTCTTTTCAGAACAAACAGAGAAAACCCTGTTTGCTTCAAGGACAACAGCATAAGGTGCAGTACAGGGCATACCCCGAACTCCTGAATGTGGCTGCCAAGTTTTGAATATTCTGTTAGAAGCTTTCTACAAATGTTGCATCCATTATAGACCACAGCCTACGGATGATTCGTCATGATTTTGTGTGTGTGTGTGTGTGTGTGTGTGTGTGTGTGTGTACCCAAATCTCCTGAGAGAAAAACATTTTCATTAAAAACAGATGTGGAGCTAAGAAGACAAATGTCACACAGAACCAGACAGTGTGAATATATATACCAGTATAATTGCTTCTCCTATCTTGGCAATATGTTATGTAAGCTTTATATTCTAAACTATGCGTATGAAATTGAGGTTTTTATAACATTAGGCCCACACGTTGAGCATTTGCAAGGTGAAAAGTTAGACTGAAGCATTGCACCTTCAATATGGTTTCAACAAGCATGCAAACCTGAAAAAACTGACTGGGTTCACCCTCACCCAGCTACAGTTACCTGGCAAGCCAAATTTTCCTAAGCATTTTTCTATGAAAAATATATGCTCAAAGGGAGGTTCTAATTCTTTTGAGATGTCCTTAGCTCCCAGAAATTTCAGCTAAATAACAGCGTATTTATGAGACTCAATTGTCTTGTCTTTTGGAACTTTTAGTGTAACATAATGCACAATAGTAATAAAGTGATTTAAAAAAAAACAGACTAGCACTTAGCCAATCTCCTCATTCAGTTAAATATGTCATTCTCCACAGCGCCTTTGTTTTGTTCACAGCGCACAATTCAGGCTGCATGCTCTGGGACCCGAAACTGAAGAAAAAAACAAAACAGATTATCTGTCCAACAAACTGCTGCATGTGTTTATTCATGGTTTGTGACGCAAATGAGGCACTTGCTGACGAGGGAGTACCACAAGGTTTGGTTCTCAGACCAATACTTTTCACAATTAGATTTTGAAACAAACTAGTGTTGGAAATATCTTCAGTTGATAATGCTGAAGTTCTTTTCAATTCTGAACATGTGGTGTACCTGCACACATGGCATTAAATGTGTCCAAAACTCAAAACAGAGCAGGTGGAAACTGACCCTCCCCATCTGTCTGCTCTACTCACAGACTTATTGTTCGAGCACATTCTGCTGCTGTCATCTGTCCAGATGTGCGTGGCTTCAGTCTAGGCTGGGCTCGCGAGACGGCCTCAAGCTCAATATCCAGTTTCCCCCGGCCTCCTTCTCACAGCCCCCGCCCCAGACAAGGTGTCACACCTTCCGGCATTATGGAAAGCACATGTTAGGATTGAGGCCTTACTTGGTGTGTGCCAGCACTCCCATCTGTCCTGATCTTAGTCACGAAAGCAGGGTGGGAAAACAGAAACAGAAGAAGCTTTTGTGATACCCATCATTGCCCAACACAACATGGCACAAAAAATGTGTCCTCTGCATTTAACCCATCACCTTTAGTGAGAAGTGGGCAGCCATGAAAGGTGCCTGGGGAGCAGTGTGTGGGGATGGTACCTTGTAAGGGGACCTCAGTGCAACCTTGGCGGTGCAGTGCATCCTTAACCACTAGGCCAAATTAGAGCTAAACAAAGGAACAAAACACATCATGGACACAGCAACAGTGAGGGGGAGGGAAAAAAGAACTTGAGCTTGAGTTGGACTGAGAGAGGGACTGAGTGTGAGCAAGCTATGATGGAGAGACTGCAGATACTGAGCAGATTGGAGCCGCCAACAAAGGCCTTCTTGTTTCATTCATTTCCCAGAACTGGCGTCAGCTGTCCAACAAGGTCAGCAAAAACCAAATGGAAAAGGACTGAATGGTTCCAGCCTCAAAAATAAATCAATACAAATCTGAAATACATTTATTAATAGGCCATTTCTAACAAGGGCTTTGTAAATGCACCCACAGAGTAGTGCAAAAGTGTGCATGATGATTGTGTGCTGATGTTTATGAAAGGTCACATGGCATTAAATGTGCTTGAGTGTGTTTGTGAGTACACATGTGTATGGGTTTGTGTGTGTGCAAATGGACTAGACAATGGAGCCAGTTCCACATTTTAACTAAAAAAAAAGTCTGCATATTAGGTGTTAAAAAGATCGACAACCATTTTGATCGTTGATAATTGTCGCTAGATGTATTTGTAAAGCAAACACGTTCCACTGAACCGATGACATAACTTCGGTCCTGGAGACGTTAAATAAAGGCCGGTCCGTACTGAAATCTGACTGTATTTCTTAGCAAAATAATCCAATCAGGATGCTCCAGACAACACATGCAGTGATCCACACATACACACATTCTCTCTCTCAATCTCATTCATTCATGTGTGCGCTACTGTCTTGCGTACGTGCTCTTCTTTGCTTGCTCTAGTTTCTGTGACAATTTATTCAATTTGCAGATCAATATGTGAAAGGATCTTTGAACTTCCACGATGGGGACTGTTGTAATACACCACAATACCTGCATTCCGGTAGAAGAATGGCAGCTTCAAATGCATTAAATGCTCTTAAGTCTGGGACCATTTCACCCAAGATAAGGCAAAGAAAAGAAACGATGCAAAGTTAAGATGTTCAAGCAATGCTGATATTCCCTGAATAAAGTGTTATCAAAATAGCCATTGTCACATGATTCCGCTCACGTGATCGGGAGCGCCATGGAAACTATGGCCGCTCCCAGGTTGCTCAGTTGTTGAAATCCTTTGTTTGGACTGCTCAACTCAGCTCTACTCATCACCACTTTTCCAAGTAAGATCGTTTCTTTTTTCTTGCCTGTTGTCCTGTCCTGCCTCCCTGCATTCTCGTCTCCTGTTTTTGTGCGAGTGTCAGCATCCGTGGATGTTACAGCTTCGGCTGAGGTTACACTCGCAGATTAACAGGTGCTCAATGTACTGTCCTGCCTTGTTTTCGTGACAATGTCCTGTCTGTCCTTGATAAAAATGTATAAAATGTTTTGGTGAAGTATATTTGTTGTTGCAGCCCTAATGTACATATCATGTCGCTCTCACTAACATCTCAATCATACTAATGACTCCCTTAAACCTTCAACTTAACTTTCCCTCTTCACTGATAAATGTACAAATGCTTTGATATGACAGAACTTACTCCACTGCAAATTCCTATTTTGGCTAGAGTTCTTCTCTCTCCAGGGGTCTAGAAAGGTAACCGTACAGTCCCCAGAGTCTGTCTGGCAATAGAATAAGGATAATGTGCCTTAAAATATTCATATTAAAATATTAAGTCTTACTGTAAATGGTTGAGAGAGAGAAATTCAATTAAATAACACAGAGGTTGAATATATTGTATGAATATCATTAGGAGAAATAAAATTACTGCGGAGTTTACCAAGAGGTCTATGGCAACCTTCATAAGCTGCTGGAATTCATTACAGCAGCTGTCTGGCCACTCCCTGCATATTTATGACCATGCCAAATATTCTTCAGCAATGGAGTAGGCTGGCAAGCCTAAAAAAAAAAACTCACTTAGATACAGTCGGACCGCCTAGCAAGGTGATCTTTGGTCTAATAAGAGTACAGTCCATCCACATGAACAGAACAGGCCATATTGCCAAATAGGTTTGTATTGGTAAAGATTAGTTTTGCCTCCTACACAGCTCTTCTTTTTCATTTTCACTCATATGTCAAATTGAAGATCATTAGCACCTGTCTGGTATAATTTATTGACCAAATACCTAAAAATATACAAACCATGCTGGTTTGAAGGAATTACAGAATAAAGCTGAGAAACTTACCTAATCAATCACAACCACATCTAGTCAATGAATTGCGGAGCATGGCTCTTCACTTCAGTGTACTATAATGAACTTCTGCCACTTCTTTTTGTGGGGTTCTCCTACAATCTGCTGACCAATACAGTCTTTCCCACTGGGACTGGTGTCCCCCACTCGAGCTGGGTCATGGGGTCTTGCATGTTCATGACAGTGAAAGGTCAAAGGTGACATTCTGGGGTGGGACATGGTGGGTGGAAACGAAGAACTGATGGGGAAAATTGAAATAATTGAAGGTGGGGGCAGGTTGTTTTTTTTGGGGTAACTGGGTTGGAGTGATCATTCCCGAATAAGATGCCCCGATGGAGCATTTACTCATTCCGTTAGATTTGTTTAAGGGTACTTACTGAGGCAAGCTTCCGTTCACGGGTCGAGCCAGGACCTGCTCTCGGTTTTGTGGTCAATGAAGTACGTTTCGCCCTGAGGGGTAATGGACTGCTCCCAGCCCTCAGGCAGCTGTCCTGCTCAAGCAGCGACAGCACAACAGCTAGAGTTCAGCCATGACTGACAGATCATGTGAGCTCAGAGTGATGTTATTATGGCTTAAAGTGTTAAGTCATAAGCAAGCCTCGTATATTCAAACATTTCTAAAAAGGAGGGCAGTGTATGCCCTGGGCAGAGGGTAGATATTTCTACCCTCTACGGAAAGCATAGTGAATTTTATTTTGTATTTTTAGATTCTTTTTTTAATTATTTTTTTTATTGTTCAGGTTATAGGACACATTTAAGGTAGGAAGAGTTTTGGGGGAAAAAAACAGTTTTTACATCACAGAAACCGGCCACAAGGGTGTGTACTACCTATTTAGGCTACCTGCACTGTTGTGTGTTCCTGGCTGTTAAATAAACAATTTATTTTTGCTTTACATCAGTGAAAGCGGGTGTCCAGTCAGCACTATTATTAATTGATTCCTCATATAGTTAGAAAAGAACACAATTTGTGCTATACCAATAAGGTCACTTCTTTTGCAACTTGAATTTTCACAGATAACTGATAAGCCATCAGCAAAAAATAATGATAATCAATGCCTACCCAGTTGAACAGTAGAATAATTGAAAGTCAGCAGAAAGGAAACTTTATATAGAGAATTTAATATATCTTCATTTAACAGCACCTCAACTCTGCATTGTGAGAAGTGGCTGTCTGCAAAAAAAAAAAGTTAACCAAAGGGGTAATATGTCAGTCTCTCTGTCACAGGATAGGAGAACAAAGCAATGGAAAATATCCATCAAAACAACAAAGGCCTAGCAAATTCTCTGCCTGTCAAGTGTGGTGTGTCTGCCAGCATTGTTCTTGTCTGGCAGAGACAGAGAGAGATAGAGGGGGGGGTGGAGTGCAGATAGAGAATAGGAGAGAAAAATAAGAGCAGAAAAGAGGGAGAGAGAGAGAAAGTGATAAAAGAATGGGAGGCTTGGGAGTGACTGCTTTGGCCCAGTGAGCAACTATGGCACCCTAAAGTCAAACCGGCAATTATCCACATTCCTCCCAGTCACTGTCCAGAGCTTTCTTAGCTGACCACGAGCACGGAGGGTACAGAAAAACAGTGTACATTATACCTCACTTACGCTGCAATTCATTTAACTGACATTGTTTCCTCGAACAACTTCGGTTCCCATGCATATTATTTGGATGACAGCAACATACATCGACTGGTGGGCTGCCACCACCACCCCCCAGTTCACTGCCTACAGCAAGGGGACTGTGGGCAGTGACTTCATTCAATGCTGCTGTTTTCATTCAGACAGTACTTGCATTTATTTGGATCTCGGTATTCGGTTTCCGTGAGATCCGAATGATTTTTAGGTGCAGATACGCAGTCCATGTCTGCACTCCAGGTATTGTATTACTGCCTTAATACAAGATGGTTATGTAAAAAAAAAAAAATTAGAAAAATTTGGATTTGTGAAAAAGATTTGATGCTAATGATGCCAAGTTGGAGTAGTAGTAGCCTAGTGGTTACTTACTACCATTGTGTCCCTGAGCAAGACACTTAACACTGAGCGTCTCCAGTGGGACTGTCCCTGTCACTACCAATTGTTTGTCTCTCTGGATAAGGGCGTTTGATAAATATTGTAAATGCAAGTTCCTGTTTCCAAATAGTAATCTTCAGAAGCATAAAAATCTTTGGTCAAAATGGAAATGACTCGGAAATAGACAGTTCTCTACATGATGCACAGGACATTTTGATAACATTACTTTATCCCCATAACTAGTGGGCAGAACTATGATCAAGTGTGACATGTATATAGTACTTGTCGTGCCTTATTGCTGGGTAGTTCAATATAAATGATGACAAAAGCCATACAAGGAGTTACTGATTGTAAGTCGCTCTGGATAAGGGCATCTGATAAATGCTGTAAATGTAAATGTAAATGAGTTTGAAAACTTGCCGTGTGATGCACAGGACACAGAAAACTAGTCTTTCTTGTTAAAACCAACTTCCACAATAAAACTTTGTGAACTGTATGAGCATTCAGACAAAACTATTGCACCAAATAGTTCAATGTATGATGGGTGTCAAAGCTGTGCAAAACTTAAATATGGTTGATGCAATACCAAGATGGTGTGATGCTCGGGACAACAACGTCACCGGTCTAAAATCTACATGAGTGCTGTTAAGATTAACATATGATAGCCAGTACTAAGAGTTAAAGTGTGGCATAGTATGAATATTTTAATTCATACTATGCAATGATGAACTATTCAATATAACATATATAAGCTGAACTTTGAATGTCTGGGTTTTGATAATAATTTGCTTTGAATTTAGTTGAAATTCATCGTGAGAGCTAACCATGTTTCAGACATCTGCAAAACCTTCAAGTTTTTAAACACATTCAAATTAAATGATGTTCTACATTACCCAAGTACCCGTTAAATATTAGGTCATGTAAAACTGTAAATATGACAGAATCTTTTTTAGCATTTATGTTTCATTTTCCACAGAATCGCCCTAATAATGCTGTAAATGCTGTAAATGTTTTTTTTTTTTTTTTTACTACTGTTGAGTTTTCAGGTGGCCCAAGGGGAGATAAACAGACCCATAAATGCCCTGTTACGATTCCAGCATGGTGGGGCACACGTGATTGTTTCAGGATGAGTGGCTCCATTCATGTCAATTTGTGTGCTAGTTGAGACCAGTACCTGTCCTCAGCCCGGAATACTACTAGGTTTGGCTCTTTTGTGCTCTGATCAACTTTTCCACATAGTTCCCCGTGCCCCAGCGGGTTTAATGTTCTTTTTACTATGTCTTTGCTTTCGACGTTCTTCTCCTCAGTCTCTCAGTCATGGTTTTCTTTCTGTCTCTTCTCCTTATCTTTTCTCCTACACCTAAATATTCTTCATTGCATCAGTTCTTTCTCTCCTGCCAGAGAAAGCAGCTTCTGAAAGTCGCCTTCTGCGGAGACGCACCTTTTCCCATTTCCTCACAAAGCAGGAAAAAAAAGGAAACAGGCAGGAACATTTGGAAGTTATTTACCATTCTGACCAACAGAGGAGAAGTAGTGGCCACCAGACCTTAGTATCAGATCAGCACATATGTAGTTCCTCACATACTAGTTCTATCCCACAGCAATGAAATCACTGTCCTCCCACTGCAGACTGTCCTCCAGAACACAGCCAAATTCATTGCCATGCATGTCTTTCTGGTGTTTTTTTTATTTCAGTCATCCAGCTTACTTCACAAGCTGTTCACAAGGTTCTACCCGAATACAACAAAAAAAAATGTAGAAATCATGTAATCAGGTCAATTGGGCGGGACGGTTGAAAATACGTCTAATGCAGCTGCTAAACAGTGTGCAGTACCTGGCCACACAGAAACCAGGAAAGTGTCTGAGACAGAACGCAGACTAGCAGAGCAGCATCGCCAAAGCGGCCTTTTGGAAAGCACACCACATTTCATGACAGCGGAGGCCAGCGCTGGTTCTGAATGGACCAGTGACTGTGCCGCGGCAGACGAAACCAGGTGGCACCGGGGGAATTTGGGCTCCCCCGGCCAGCGGCGCCTGGCAGAGACTATTTTAGGAGTAGCTGTGAACGAGGATAAATGGCTGCAGTAATCTCCCTCATTAAAGCTCCTCTTCTCTCTTACGCAACGGCCGCTCTCGGTGCGGCATGGCAGGGTGCGGACGCCGTTCGTCAGATGAATCAATGTACGCTCGACCAGTCGTACATTCGCAGAGCCTGTTTGAGCGTCAAGGCTGGCTGAACAACTGGTCAGCGAACGCTCAGTGACTGTGCACTACATGTTTTAGAAAAACAATATGAAAATCTGTGTAAAAAAAAAAGACAATAAGACTAAATGGGGTATTCTTCTGAAAGTTAAACATTTTATGGGAAGTGCAGCATCAAACATGCAACATATAATATTAATTTCAGAATTATATTTATTTCATTGTTTATTTTGCCTATTTATGGTACTAATTCTCATTTGTGCAACACAGTCACTTAAAAAGTACTTGATATTAAAATGCTGCTCTAAGGGTTTTGACAGTTGCTGATTTTCACTCAAATCTGATATATATCATATATGTGCAAAGCTTAACCACGTGCATTTTTTTAAAAGATCTAATTAGTGCCGTTTAAGAAGGCTCCATTTACATGCATATTTATATATGCACAGCTATAAATTCTATTGCGATACAGATTGTGTTTTCGTGTATGTGTGCATGCATGCGTGTGTTATTACCTAAGTTAGGCTGAGACAGGGCCATGGGTCGCTGATGCTGCTGCTGAGTGGAGTTGGAGGGCGGTCCATGCAGGCTCATCTGGTTCATGGCAGCAGTCATGGTCTTGCGGGGGTCGTGCCATGTGGTGATCTTCTCCACGTGACTGTAAAAGCAAAAATATGTCAAGACACAACACTTACATCAAGGCCATGCTATTCCCCCCAAGCCCAGGTTGCCAGGTATAGAATTCATGAGCTGTGGGAAGTGCGTTCTGCTCTCTGCTAAAGGAGAGCAGGGGTTTGTACCTGTCAGGAAGAATCAAGAGGCCACTCCATTCCTATCCTGTTTGGTCTATTTTATGAGCGCTAACGCTCTTTATGGAATGTGTTCTACAGGCTGGGGTTACATTTACATTTACATTTATCCAGAGCGACTTACAATCAGTAGTTACAGGGACAGTCTCCCTGGAGCAACTTAGGGTTAAGTGTCTTGCTCAGGGACACAATGGTAGTAAGTGGGATTTGAACCTGGGTCTCCTGGTTCACAGGCGAGTGTCTTACCCACTAGGCTACTACCACCTCTGGTTACAGAGTGGACAATAGGCCATAACCCTTGTTAAAAAATCAGTTCATTTGAAGTTTGACTGAGACTGACTGAGTTTTATACCAGATGAATCATCTGCATTATTCACCTCTGGATCTGAATTGACAACACACCACACAAGGAGGCATCTGGACACACTCCAAAAGCGTGGGCGGGGACACTCCGTGTCTCACATTATTCTTGTTCCTACAGACGGCTCTTCCATTCTCGCTGGCCCGGGCCTGAGCCCGCCTCCGTCCCAAGGAGGAACTTGTCACAGCTGTTCCAGATGTTGGTGCCGACCGCACCATCCCACAACTGGGCCAGAACGTAAAAAAAGGAGCCCGGAGGATGCTAGGCTAGAATTAAATCGAACCGGACTGCAACGTCAGCGCCTCTGCGGTGCCTCTGTCTTTATTATTTTTTTTATTGCTCTCTCTCCTTCCTCCTCGTGCTCTTCCTCCCATTCTCTGTCCCACACCCATGTCTAACTCTGTCTTCCTCCCAATAGCCGCTACACGAAATTCAGGCTTCTCTGCATTTTTTGGGAGTTACACACAGCATGTGAGGCTGCGCCGTCACCACACGGGTTCAACGACCTCAGGTTTCTCAACTCCCATTGGCAAGCATGAACTTGAAACACATCACGGTCTGTTCTCTAACACAGGGGGAGTGGGTATCGTTTGCCGTCTGAGCAGCAGATCGTTTCTCACGCACTTTAACGCCCCTAAAAGACAAAACTCTGTCTGCTGTTGGTAATTTGACATTGGCACAAAAAAAAAAACAACAACAAAAAAACCCAGGGAATCTCATCTTCTCTACCGCGCCCACGGGGCTGTTTGTATACAAGGCCCAGTGGGGGGCCCGGGGTGGACGGCGAGTGACCGGAGCGTGAGTCACGGCGCACAAAGACCACCCCCTGTCCCCCGACACGCACAGAGAGAGAGTGAGTCACTGGGGCCTATTCACGGCGCGCAGAGAAGATTAGCTGCTTCCTGCTGCACCGCTGCCTCGGGCATGGCAGGAAACAACACCTCGCACTGCTTTTCGCCCCTAATGCTCGTATTACTCTTAAAGTGCTAAAACCGATTTGTACGCTGGAAAATGTACACTAGGAAACGAATCCACGAATGAACCTACTGGCCAATGGGGCGCCTCCCTGTTTGTGTCATGAGGGAAGCCTTGCAGGAAGACTGCGGCCGGGCGAATGACGTCAGCAGGCGCTGCAGATTTACGACCCCTCGAGGCGCAGAGCGTTCTGGTTCTCCGGGGGGGTGAGCTGAAGGCCTGCGGGAATCGGGCGGGTGAGGAGGGTCTCTGCTGAGACTGCCAGGACTGCGAGGGTGCAGCTGCCTCACAGCTGTGTCAGAGACCCCCTGAATAACATGGAGGTCCAGGCACCAAAACTTTCTTCTTCTCTTTTCTTTTTTTTTTTTCTCTCTGGCCTTATTCGGCATGAAACTGTCATATTGGGCCCACGGGGGGGTGACAAAAACGAAGAACATGTCTTATCCTTTCGCTCTGTTCGTGTTTGAGAATCTAAACCAAACCTCTAAGCTCAAATGAAAAGAAGAAAAACTGCAAAACAACCACAGAGCAGCGGCCAAGACTCTTACGACATTCACAAGGTGCGAGAGAGACAACGATTTTGAGAAAGAAGGAGCAAAACAAAAATTATCATTTTCTTTCTCAGTTTCTCAATTACAAGACTTCTTTCTCAAGTCGTATCAAGTCGTATCAACTACGGGTCACATCAAAATTGTATTTGTCATTAAACTTTAAATTGCAGAAATTGGCCCAAAAAAATAAAAAAATACAATAATGCTTAACAACGTACCCTATAAGATTATGGTCAATTTGCATAATAAAATAATAATGATTTAAATAGGAGGGTTACGTTCGTAGCAGCGGTTTTAAAACCTTTCCTTGTTTAGTGAAATTTGGTTCAGCTGATCATGTTGAAATTGTATAAGGAATGAGACAGTAATAGACAGAACAATAGAGAATAGAGACACAGAAATAAATGTAAACAATTAGACAGACAAAGACAGACAGAGAGACAGATCGAGAATGTAAAACTGAGAAAGACCCAGGCAGAGAGAAGAAAACAAACAGAAGAGATAAAAAAAAAGAGATATGGAGACAGAGAGAGTGCAACTCGGAGACGAGATAGGAGAGAAGACTGTTTCGTCACGCTGTCTTTTGGGAGACAGCGGCCTGCTGTTTACAGAGGAAACGTTGAGGAACAATGGCTGGCCGCTGGATCAGGGAGAGCAGCAGGCTGAAACAACACCGCCCCCACCCCTCCACCGTCCACCTCTGCCCCAGCGCGCCCATCCACAGCAAGGCCATATGGACACAGCACTTCCACAGAGGCCTTCCTGTCGCTGATCAGGGGGTGGAAAAAACCACCACATCAGTGCTGGATCAGGTGGCCTAACGCATTAAACAGGGCCAATGGACACCGTTCAGACCAAAAACACGGACAAACAGTGTCAGGGAACAGAAGGTACAACATGAGCAGGCGGAGCAGGAGCAAAGCGAAAGGGAGACACAGACGGACACAGAGACAGACAGACACAAACAAAGCAGGGAGAGAAAGTGTGTGCTGATCTGGACTGTTCTCCTTCTGGAACATCTCATCAGTCAGTGAGGGGTCAGAATAAACAGAGCGCTGGATCAGCTGCTCTATCACACATTGTCCTCCTCACTGTTTACGGCTCATCTTTACACAGGACGAGACACACTGCACACACACACACACAAGATCATGTACAGACACACATATGCATATCTCATTAAGTCAAATAGTCTGGATTTTCACAGGAGAATAAAAGTGAGTTAGCTCTACATGGGGAGTATTAGACCAGTAACCAGACTGATGTCAGAAGACCACAAAGTCACAGGATCAAACCCAACTTACTACCCTGAGTGTCTAAAGGGGTACAGTCCCTATAACTACTGATTGAAAGTGAAGTGAAAGTGAAGTGATTGGCATCGGCAGCACAGCACACGGTGAAATGATTGAAGTGAATGTCACATGTGATACACAGCAGCACAGCACAATGGTGCGCACAGTGAAATTTGTCCTCTGCATTTAACCCATCACCCTGAGTGAGCAGTGGGCAGCCATGACAGGCGCCCGGGGAGCTGTGTTTGGGGACGGTGCTTTGCTCAGTGGCACCTCAGTGGTACCTTGGCAGATCAGGATTCGAACCGGCAACCTTCTGATTATGGGGCCGCTTCCTTAACCGCTTGGCCACCACTGCCCCGGCCAGTGCAAACAATGAAATGTGTCCTCTGCTTTTAACCCATCACCCTTGGTGAGCAGTGGGCAGCCATGACAGGAAGCAGCGCGTGGGGACGGTGTTTTGCTCAGTGGCACCTCAATGGCGGATTAGAACCGGCAACCTTCTGATTCGGGGGTCGTTTCCTTAACCGCTAGGTTACCACTGCCCCGATTGTAAGGATACAGACGTCTAGATAAGGATTTCTGATAAATGCCGTAAATGTAAACGAAAATGTATTAGGAATTTCCATGAATATACGGCGTTGTGTATATGCATGCATTCTCAAGCACAGGTGTTCATACACAGTCAAACATGCCCACACACACATTGTAGGAACAAAGAAAACCAAGGGTGAGGTGCTTTCCTGTTACTATGTTAACGGTATAGGTACCCTGAGGGCCTGCCTCAGGACTTGGGTCGGAAGTCCGGCTAAAATAAACCAAAACAGATTTTCAGAGAGTGAATAATATACCGGCTGCCTTAGTTTCCGACACTGTACATACAGAAAGACGCTGACAACATGAACCTCCAGATCCCACTGCAGATGCAAATAAACATAGCCAGGGGCAGGTCTGTAGAATGTATTAATGCATCCTTGTTGGCACAAACTGGTTCGTTGTAGATTTTTTCATAACATAACTATGTTTGTAACACAGTATGTAGTATGGTTAAATCCGGCCAAAAACATTCTCCACAGCTCCCATACCACATCTGATGGGACTTCTAATGTTAAATTATATCCTGCGAGTACCACATAAGACACATCTCAAAGCATGCCTGACTTTCATCCATGATCAAGGTCTACCCTGAAAACTCCCTGAATGCAAGTCTGTCTGTAGCCATAGCAACTAAAAACCAGACAAGGCCGGCTCACCTCAGAAGGATGAAATTGGCTCAGAAGCCACTGCAACAATAACTAGTGATGACAAAACACATCTTTTGCATTTATTTCACATTTCTGTTCAGTTTTGGCTCCACTTCAACATGCATGTACCTATCTTCTTCTGTGTTATTAGTGGGATTACAGTGGGATTATATAAATTTTTCTTGTAAAGTCAAATTTAATTAATTAAAAGTGTTTCTTCAAGTTCACAATTGCTGTACAAGGTCCCAGATTATATGTTTCACTCAAGTTTCACTCATTAGTAACTGAAATGGGAATTATGTGTTGAAATACAGTACTCCTTTGAAAAGCAGACAAATAAAGGAATGCCTGGTTTAAAATCAACCATATTCGGGCTGCATTCATGGTCGTGGTTTTTAAAAAGTATGTCTTTCCTCTACATGGTTGTTGGTTTGGCCGGCAAGAGTAGAGCTGTGCATTTAAGTAGCAATGCTGAGGTGTGACACCACTGTGGTGATAGGAAAGACCTTCCTGTCCAATGCAATTATTTGAAAACCGGAATAAATGAGGAAAGGATCTCCCACCTACTCATCCCATTTACATCCAGATCAGGTTACAGTAGGAAATTTCCCCTATAAATTTAGCTAGGAATGAATTTCTACATGGTTCGAGGATAGAACCCTGAGGGACCCCAAGTTTGTGTTATCTGTGAGTACTTTTTTCACTGCAACAAGTACAAGCTACTACAACTGTACTTTTTCCAAGTACAAAAGTTCCAAATATGGTCCAAAAGTACTTGGGGTGTGGTAGTGTGGTATTGCTGTCTGTTTATTGTTTTTCATATTGTATTATACAGAGTGCAACACCATATGCATAAACTCACAGTGCACAGATCTGACACTGGTTGTCATGTCACTGGTTCCAATTGATTCCAGATCTTTTGAACCATGCAGTGGAAATAACGATTTATAAAATGACAAGGGAAAATGTTTTATAAAACTCACAAGGGAAAAAAAAACATTCAAACATCAAGTTTGTTGTTGGGACAACAGGTGCAAATGCTGGAATCAGAACAATTTGACAGGATTTAATATGTGAGGGAGTGGAGCATCAGAATATGGAATGTGATACTAATTATAGTCATCCCTGGGACTCAGTCCTGCCAAAGCAGGAGATATCATAGATGGAACTGTGGACCCAAATGTGTGTGGAACTGGACAAGTTAAAGCCCGCCCTGACCAGTGGTAATGTTCCAGGAAAAACAGTAAGAAATGACTGCACCCTTCCAGACAGTAAGTGCACAAAAATCAGTCAAAAGTCATGCTTTCATAACAATCTATTATATATCATGCCTATTATGTGTCAATGTTGAATGACTTATGACCTTCATGACACATGTCTGACAAGTCAGAGACGGTGCTTATGTCTCAGAGGATAAGATAAAAGCAAACATTAATCACAAGAGAGCTTGCAAACTCCAAAAATATATATTCACAGAGTGGAAAGTTAACCACCCCCACCCAGATCTTCCTCAGCTGTTTGAAAGGACTATGGGTGGCTCCTCTTGTTACTAGTCAGAACAACTGGTGGAGGGAGAGCAGGCATGGCTCAGGCCACAGCTGTCAATCGCTCGGCTAACTATAGCCCTGGCACTGGTTTGCTGGGAGAGCTGTGCAGCAGAAGAGCTCCAGCCCTGTGTCCCTTGTCCAGACACACAGCCGTCCTCCTACATACACCATAATTGTAGGGTGACATCAGAGTAAAAAACTAGAAAAACTTGCTCAGATTTAACAAGTATGTGTATTAGAGTTTTTTTTAAACCACTAAAGCTTCTGAGAATAAAAGGTGTCAAGTCTCTTCATGTTCAAAGGTACCAAAACATGAAACGTAAATGGCAGAAATGAGGGAGGACAAGCTTCTTTTGGCTGACAGAATGGCTGCCTTTTAGTCTTCTGAGTCATAAAACAAGACCAGACTACAATTACAATAAAATTACGATTTTATTATTTATTTATAAAATAAAGCAGACTGGATGCTGAAAATTGTCCAAGTTAAAACGAGTCTGGAAATGGAGCTTACTTGATATTTCAATTCTATGTTAATATCTATTTCCAGGAGCAAACATTATATCCAAAATCTGTTAAATAAAATGTTTTGTTCTAAATTAAATAGGTTTTGTGAAATGTCAAGTCTATGTTAAAGTCAGCGGCTCTCGACTACAGGAACAAAAGGTGATTTGTTCAATGAAAGCAAGCAATTGAACCACTAATGGAAGAGCACCATGGTTCGTGGGGGATTCATAAATGTCATTGTCCACTGACCAATTGTAGGCGGGCCGGGCCATATGATAATTGCAGTTACGTATTACAACCAAAGATAATGCCTATGATGTTTTCCACTGACTTGCACAAGAACGTCATTTATATCAGTGCTCAGATGTTTCAATCATGTCTGACAAAGTCATGATTGATTGGATGAGTTTCAGTGTCAGACTTAAAAACATTAGATGTGACTTAATGGCTGATATATATCCAATGAACAGATCAATACTTGTCACAGCTCTGGATTCCAGGCCAATTCATTGATTAGGAGGACACAAAACAGAAGGAATCCAGCATGCTGTGTGGCTCCTGACCTTGAGGAAAGTGGCTTGAAAGAGAACTGGAATGCGGAGTTATTACGCCACATTGAACCAGGGGGTCCTCGCCTGAGCTGCATTTTTGGCGTAACCATGACAACTAAGAATTAGCAGCACTCGTACATTCCTGGACCATACATTACCATAAAAAGCAGCCTGCTTATATATGCTGAAATAAAGCAGAGATTAACAGTTAACTGTTTGAGGCACACCTTGTGCTTACAAAGAATTGTGGGCAGCAGCAGCAGATGGGCGAGTGGCATTCCTGGAGGTTGGCTGAGGTAATTGGGGGAGTAGGTGCAGCCTGGGAATGGAACACTGGCTGGATCAGTGGTGAATTTAACATTTAAGTATCCACAGACAGCTGGTCAGACGGGAAAAAAAAGGCATGGAGCCGACATTACACCCCAGTAAGTGAGCTGCTCTGCTGGAACCTCGCTTTCACAGTGCCTTGTTCCATATGGCCGCCATGGGGCTGGATCTGGACTCAAGTCTCAACCAGACCGTCACAGTTTAGCAGTTAGCCTGGAAAAGTGCTCTGCCTGCCATGGAAAACACTTCCTGACGGAGAAAGTGAGTGAGCGATAGAAAAAAAGAGCTCCTTCCTGCCCCTTGTAAGCCTCCTTTCCTCCAAGATAAAGAGTCCAATGTCTGCTGCCTGTTTACTGACTGGAGCGAGTTCGTACCACGGGCCCAGGAGTGTTCCGAGAACCCAGGAGATCGGGATGAGACAGCCTGTTGATGGTCCCACCTCCACATCACCTCAAGAGCCCTCTTCAGAGAACAATTCATGCATGTGAATTGTGCCATTCCACAGATTGTGGATTATTCACTGTCCCAATGCTTGGCCATGTGCTAGAAGCAGTTCAGGACTATATGCCACAGATACCATCTTTTCTTTGTGCCTCAACGAAGAAAAGTTGCATTGACACAACAAAAGGACATTTTGGCCTAAACCCTCGACAACTTTCTGAAGCACACTGGCCTCTTTCTCTTGTCTGGTGAAAGTACAAATAAAATCAGGGGATTGATATTAGCTTAATGCCCTACGCACAAAGCGCTCTTTGTTAACAGTCCTACAGCAGATATGGGAATGAACCCTGGCTCCAATGCACAAGCCCCCATTACCACCCCCTCGCTCCAAGATGACTTATCTGCTGAATGATTTCCCTGCTTCGTTCATATTTCATTCATTTGTATTTATGTTCTTTTTGACTGTGTAAGGTCAACTGGTCAAATGACAGTGTATGTTTACACCACCTGCCCATATAATTTCTTCTCCTACCACCTACTGACACCTGTTTGTTCCTAGGCGGGACAGCAACCCCCCACCCAGCCTGTTATGGAACAAATTATAATAACACCAGTAAAAATGATAAATGGGACTGTCAGGCCACTGCCATTTCAGCAGCGCTCAGCGACTGGTCATGTGATGCCACCTTCGCCAACACTGCAATAAGAGCTTCAGGCTGCAGGAGGAACCAGCTGAAACTTATTCCGGGGAGACGCAGTGGCAGCTGACACCAAATGCTCCCTCGACGTTCGGAAGGACTCGCAGCCTGGGTACTGCGCTTGCTGAGGACATGAAGCACAGAGCTGTGGGGCCACATCGTTATTAATTTTACGTCTGAGGGTTATGCAGGAATAGATACATGTACAGAAGTTACAATGTGGTACTTTGCAGCCCAAGAACCCCAAAATCCACGGCAGCACACATAATTGTACGAAATGGTCTCGATTCTGCAGCACTTACGCTCCTCATATGACCAGGGCTGTGACCAACATTCACAGACACAGAACAATGTGACTCGGCATGTGCTGTGATATATAATTCTACAAAAAAAAAGTTGTTCTGAATGAGCTGTGAGTAAATTTAAGGAAGACAGAGCCCTGCATACAAGCTTCCCAAGGCCGTACTTTATTTGTGTCCAGTAAAACTGAAAAGCATAAAAACACATTCAACCTCAGTTAATTATTACAATGGCATTTTATATGGACAGTGGTTTTGGTTCTGAGCAACCGAGCTGCCAAACAATACCCCCATACCCCCATATATTTGGTTACGATAGACAGAAATCATAAAGTTAGTCATGACTGAATTGCACAACTTTGGGGCGGTGGTGGCCTAGTGGTTAAGGAAGCGGCCCCATAATCAGAAGGTTGCTGGTTCGAATCCCGATCCGCCATGGTGCTACTGAGGTGCCACTGAGCAAAGCACCGTCCCCAAACTCTGCTCCCCGGGCGCCTGTCATGGCTGCCCACTGCTCACCAAGGGTCATGGTTAAAGGGTGATGTGTCACCGAAATCACTTCACTTCACTGTACTTCAAATGAAATATGCTGCAATGCGGGGGCTTTATTACGTCCGGCAGAGGCCACAGCCTTCTGAAAGACCAGCTCCTGTGTCACCTGTCTCAGCACTGGCAGGCAGTGTACACGCGGCGACGTCTCTTCTATACCGCAGTGTTCACATCAAGGCTTCGCAGGACAACAGGAATTAAAGCACAGTCAAGCTGATGTGACAGAAGATCCATCACGTGCCACAAAGGGTCCGAATCTGTCCTCCCTCTCCAGCCTTTAGTCCGGTCCCTCTCCCAATCGTCCCCCAAACCAGTGCGACCGCACACAGTAGGCCCGGAGTACTGAATAAAATACCAGAGGTATAGACAAGTGGTAATGGCTAATAAACCCCCTTCTTCTCAGCCTGGGGAACAATACGCCCACATAGCTGCTGCTCACATTCCAGCGGGCGAGAGTAGGAAGCAGTTGAGGGCTGTCAGCGAGAGACGCCCAGGCTCCGCCCACACGGACACTCCCATGGCCCGGAGACGGCGCACGAGCGGGGAGCGCAAGGAAAACAGCGAGTCCGCAGTCAGCGAGCCCCCCCCCCCCATGAAAAGGCAGTTCAGCTCGGCCTGACACTGACTCTGAATAAGTAGAAACGTCATTTTCGCCTTGTTACCGTGCCAACCAATTCTGAAACAGACGAATCACAAGACAGGTGATCAAGGTGGCCAGAAATACTTGAACAAGTGGACATTTTGATAAGTGTTGCGGCGGTTTAAGGACCCATTCCCCCAGACAACCATCTTGAACTCTCGAGGAATGCAAATTGTTTTATGGATAATTACCCTCATTTTGTCTACAGCTCAGCTCCGAAGGCTGTTTCAATTGCAAACAATACTGTGCCAAAGTCAGAACGACTGTTCTGACACCCAAAAACGCACAGAAATGGCCCCGCAAAGGTCACGTATTTGCACAGTCCTGGTAATAAAAACTAGGATACGCCCCCAGATATATACTTGTACTGTCGTGCCATTTCATTTTTGACCAAGAAAAACAAAATGTCCAGGATGTGAACTGGAACTGAGCAATGAGGGCGTGTGTTTTTTTTCGGCAGCGGTAAGTCATACTGTTTTTGTCTGCCCTCTCCCCCCGCCGAGCTCTTTGAAGTCTGTGACTCACGCGTATTGTTTTTTACTTTACAAAACCCCACAGAGGTCGGCATGGTGTCCCCGCAGCCATTATCCCCGGCAACAAAAGGAAATGACCGGCTCCGTATCCTGTAGACGGAGCCATCTCTTTCAACTGCTTATTGGAAAGGGCCGGCAGGGAGGGGGCCGTGGAAAATACCTCGCCTAAAGGCGAGCGTGCGCACCGCCACGCTTTATTTAATGGCTGCTGGAGGGGAGATATACGGTGCCGAGATCGAGGAGGGTCCTCAAAAGCGAGCCAGATGAGCCAAAGTCAACAGAGATGATGGAATGTGGTGAGAGAATAAAGTGTCAAGGATGGCTCACTTTTTCCCCCCTTTGTTGAACACTACAGAAAAAAATGATTCTGCTTCTTTTTCCACCAGCAGTAAATGTTGGTTTAAAGTCGTATTTTTTGCAAGTGTTATTCCAAACAGTTATGGCAGGGATTTTTTTTTGTTGTTGTTAGCTTTACTTACTCAGATATTCCTTAAGATGCTTTGAATGCGAGGGAAGGGGGGGTGATAAAGAGCACCAGGAGAAGCCGGTGTTACGCCCTCAGTGGTGAGACGGCCCTGGCTGAGCTTCACAGGGCGGCCTGCTTCAGCAAGGCCTTTCGATTGGCTGAGAGGTGAGTGCGAATGAAAAGCAGAGACGGGATCTTCCATCTCTCCCCCCCAAGCTGAAGGGTCACAGCTGTCTTCCCGTAAGGGGGGGGGGGCGTCTGCTCAAGGTCAGTGACGCCCAAGCTGGTCTACAGGCCCAATAGCCGTTCAGCAAGCATGAGCGAGGAAGAGAGAGAGTGGGAGACTTCTTTATTTAAACACCATAAAGCATCAGCATACAGCTGTTAAAGGCGGCTTGACCACCCCAACTACACCACGTACACTCGTGCTGAACACCTTACCTTGGGTAGGAGGCAACTTCTGACACGCATACACAATACCTACAGATGAACCAAGCGTGCTTGCAGCCCGTGCACAACCTTCTCTATGGGCTTGCCGGGCCAAAATGAAATTTCACCGAGCCCTTGGTACACATAAATAGATCTTGTTATCTGTCAAAAATAGAGCCGCTCTTTGCGAACTAAGGCCTCCGTATCCCCTTGGCTCCAAAGGGGTCATTGTTTTCGGGGGATCAAAATGAGGAAGGTAAACGGATGGTGGCGAGCGACCTTAAATAGACATGGCCAGAAACACAATAAAAAAAAGAAAAGAAAGAAAGTGGTAGAGAGACAGAGAGAGAGAGAGAGAGAGAGAGAGATCGGCACCCAATAAGACAAAAGGAGGCAGAGCGTGGACAGAGAAAGGGGCTACTTCAGCTCCTTCGCGGGCAGAACCCAAAGATCGTGTATCAAACAGGTCTGACGGGCACTGTCTCCTGTTTAAAAGGCCATAAATAACAGACTGTTTCTATGTATTGAATATCGGTGTGCTTAAAGGGGCCCTGGCCAGGAGGGCACCTCGCTGAAAGCCAGTTGTCAGCTGTTGTGCGGGTGACAGGCAGGTCTGGCAGCATTGTAGACCTCATTGAGCTTACTGCGCACTACACAGCACCAGCTTTTGTAACATTAACCCCCCGCTAAAACACCTTGCTTTGCATCTATGGTGCACCCTAACCCGCGTCCAAAAAGGCCAAGTGGACACGGTGTTTAGCGAAATGATAACAAGTGATGTGTTTCAGCATTTCTTATGATCAGGATGAACCTTTGTTTCTACTGGAACTCCATGTCCTCAGACATTCCGGTAAGCAAGTCCAAAGCAGGCTGAGGTGGATGTGGGACTTTAGCCCATGTGACATTTTCTTCACGTTTTAATGGCTTTCAGGCAAATTTATTTCTGCTAGACACGCAAAGCTGCAGCGCCATCCCACCACAAAGACACTCTTGTCTTGTTAAGAGACTCCCACAGGCAGAAAAGCAGACTTCATCGTGCCGAAGCCAAACAAGCGGGTCTTCATGCGCGTCCAAGTCACATATTGGACAGGAAGTGACTCCGACCTTGGCCTCTCCGACAGCTCCAGAGGTGAGGTGTGAGAGCTGCGAGCGCTCCGCTTCCTTCTCGTCCTCGTCTGCACAGGGCGATGTTCGCGAGCCTCCGCCGCCCCACCACCTTCCAGCCTATTGTTTTTTCCCCCCGGAGTTTAGGAATGTGTACTCCCCAAACACCCCCCTCCAGCAGCCTTTCTGCATACTGTGGTAAAGAATGCCGGCTCCAAACCGCGCTGTCTCCAAAAGCGGGAAATTAGGGTTTAGGGAGCGGGGCAGTGTGGCTGTTGGATTTTTCTGTCTATGTCCAGTACTTCTAAGAAGTCAAAATCAGTTGTTTCAACATGAACTAAACCAGAAAAGATTTCCATGAACCACCACGTTATGTCAACTTGCCTCTTTTGAATCTGTTAATGCGTCAGGCAGCACCTGCTGAGGCTCTGGAACCTAATATTATTCCCCACTTAATATTATTAAGTGAAGTGAAGTGATTGTCATTGTGACACTGCTCCCCGGGAGCCTGTCATGGCTGCCCACTGCTCACTAAGAGCAGAGGACACATTTCACTGTGCCACCGTGTGCTGCAGTGTTTATGGATGACAATCACTTCACTTTCACTTATTGTACACATCATTTCTTATTAGGACAGTGAAAAACAACACTAGCACCTTTCCTCGAGAGACAAAAACGCCTTGTCATGGTCTTACTCAGATTTAAATCAATTACCACCTCAAAAAAACATTTTTTTTCACTCTTATGCGCACGAGGGGCAGATTAAATCAAAGCATTTTGAGCTGCCACAAAGTGTGAGTGATTAAACCAGTGATGCTTTCCATTCTTATCATTAACCTGTCTTACAGTGTGTGTGTGTGTGTGTGTGCGTATATATATTTTTTATTTCAGGGTAGGCCTGAACTTTTGGCCTGTCTGCCACCAAACCAGATTCATTAATTCAAGGATTCTGATTGGTGATGACATCGTGGCATCAAAATAAGATAAGGTAATTTTCAACATTTTCAAATTAGTCCACATCTATTACAGCACCATAAAATGATCCTGCGGAGACTTTAAGTTGTGCATAACACTCATGACACTTCGTAACCCTCCACAAGCCAATTAGATCAAGCTCTTTATTCATTGGTCATAGGGTGGTAGTAGCCTAGTGTGTAACACACTCGCCTATGAACCAGAAGACCCAGGTTCAAATCCCACTTACTACAATTGTGTCCCTGAGCAAGACACTTAACCCTAAGTTGCTCCTGGGGGGGACTGTCCCTGTAACTACTGATTGTAAGTCACTCGGGAAAAGGGCGTCTGGTAAATGCTGTAAATGTAAATGTCAAAGAATCTCGTGCAAAGAACTCAATGTCTGAGTCAGGGTTGTGCCATTACTTCAGGTATTATTTTTAATCTTAATTACTCATACTTGTTCATTAAAAAATATTTAACATAGGATACAGCTAATTACAGCTTATACCTATGCAGACAAAGAAAACGAAAATCCTCTTGGAAGTGCGTTCAGAAATGACCTCGGAGGATGCCGGAAAAATTACATACGGCTGTGGATCAAGTGATTCCAGTCCAGAAATTCCAGTCTCGAACCTCTTCTCAGACCACCGAGAAACAGACACCGACAACGAGATCTTCAGTCTTCAGTGGCTTCTCCTGCCTTAACATCAATCATTTACATTTCAAACTCTTCTGGTGAGAGAAGAAGGCTGCTCGAGACTCTTATTCAAGGCCGTGGATAGGGCTACGGATTGAAGGTAAGTAAAGCCAAGCGTTGGCCATAGCTAGCAAAGCCTTTTTTGGAGTTGACGCAGAAGCTCCCGTCGCCACCAAAAATCCTTTAATCTGCCATAGCTCACTCATGATGCACTCTACTGTGTAGGAGATAAGAACAAGGAGTCTTGGTCATATGTTACTTGGTTTATAAGAAGCACTTAAGTAAAGAAAAAGTGAAAAAGGATTTTTTTGCTTTCACCGATGATGCTCTCAACACATTATCCATCATCTAAGCAGATAGGAGTTGTAAGCAACCGTTGCTAGACAGTCTCTTGTTAACCTCCCATGCGTGGTGCCGGAGATCTGCCCGTCTGTCTTCAGAACTGGACGCGCTCGTTGCACAAATCCGGCTGAAGCCAGACCGCGAAGGATGCATCAGCTCATTGTGTTCGGGGCCTAATTGCCACCGACAGCAAGACTTTGTCTCTCAGAATGTTTAATTGCAGGGTGGGGTGGGGAAGCGGCGGAGGCTCGATGATGGAGGTGCCAGGTGAATCTGCAGCAGGCGCAAACTTGTTTCCCGTCACCTCGACCGGATAGGAGTGCCTGTACCGACGCTTTGCCCGCCTTTTGCCACGTTAATGAACAGCGAAACAAATCATTATAGACACAGGGTGACAGAACTGACCGTGTGTGGCAATAGATTATTAACCGCGAACAAAGTGTTTCAGCAAACAGGACACCGGCCTGTTTGGTCCTATTGTCTTGTTTTCAGACAAACTCTTATTGGCCCAGCACAATCGATTTCAGTCGATTGCAAAACCGCAAGGAACAAGCTGCGTTTGTTCAAGTTCATCGAAGATCCTGGCCTCCAGATGATATTTACGTTGCGAAATAAAGAAAGAAGGCTGACTGCCTCCTTCAGAAGACACCCTGCCGGGCTGGCCACGGCCTCGGTGACATCTCATCACTCCACACAATCAGATAACCATTGTGTCCCCGGTGACTGGAAAGAATAGATTTGCTTAGCCGTCTCTTTCCAAAAAAAAAAAAAAAAAACAGTCCAAACATTTACATTGAGAGCGCCTGCGACTCCAGGTCCGAGATGCAGAGATAGGGCCCTCCCAGCCGATACGGCAAAGGCTCCTTATCAAGGCAGACAGGAACCTTGATCGCAGATTCGCCGCGCCAAAGCTGTGCATTCAGACCAGTTATCTCCACATTTACACTTCTACCAACCGAAAGTTCACCGTGAAGGTACTGGAAGGAATGTTTTTTTTTTTTTCTGTCGCCATGAAGGGACGCTGGCGATAACCACGAGCTGGAAAATCTGAAACTCGGCCCGTCTGGGAGATTATAACGTGACACTGTTATAATAATGATAATAAAAAGGAATGTCCTGCATCTGGCACAAACAACTCACCTGACTGTAATGTGAACTGTCAAGCAGCGTGTGTGACAAGGGGGGTGACAAATGCAAGCGGCCTGCGAGTTAACTCACTATATGACACGAATGACACCGTGGACCGACATTTGTCGCGCTTACTTGAGAAAGTACTTCTGGCCGCTGGGGGTGAAGGCCATCTCCCAGCCCGGGGGCAGCGGCAGCTCCTCGGCCACGTCGAACGACTGGTGGCGGATGTGCGAGTGGTGGCCCGGGCCCGGGGTCGCGCCGGCTCCCGCCGCCGCTCCCAGCTGCAAGGAGGCCGGGGAGGAATGTGAGCGAACGTGCTGCACGGGGAGCTTGGGCGGGTGGCTGCCGGAGTCGGTGCTCGACTGGCGGGAGTGGGAGCCCGAGTCGGGCTCCTTGAAGAAGGACTCGGGCAGCAGTTTTTTCCTCCAGGAGCTCGGCTTCGGGTTCATGACCGAGTTGAAGAGCGCTTCGAGGTCCGTGTCGAGGTCCTTGGCGACGTGGATCACTTGCTGTCCGGGCAGGGGCTGCAGTGGGTTGTTGCTCATTTTTTATTTTTTTTTTTGCTTGATACAAAGATTCAAAAAAGGAAAAGAAAAACTTTTTTTTCAAAGGGTTTCCCCGCTTATGGAATATCTGTGAATTAGTCACTCCCTAAATCACGACTGCATTCGCCTAAAAGATATTTCATGGGGAAAAAAAACGGAAAATAAATAAACTAAAGTTGTACGGGAGCGACTGTCCCGCGCGAGAAAAGTTGCGTCTTGTCCTTCTGTCCCCGCGATCCTCGCCTCCCCACGTCCACTGACGCCGCAAACTTTGGAAACTCCACTTTTTCACGGCGGTGGCGCCTGTGGCAGCGCAGCTCATGAATAATTCATCGGGCCTGAACGCCCACAGGCGCGTTACAGCCGCGCTCATTATAATCCGCTCGTTTCTCGGGGTTTAAAGTTCTAATACCTTCTTTTTTCTTCTTTTTTTTTAAAAAAAGCCCAAACCATACTAGAAATACTCCACACGTGTGATAAACACTGCGACCTCAAAATAGTAATGATAAACTACAAATACTTGAAGTGATGGATATGAACCCCCAGCTCAGAAGTCTTTGGCCGCACTTATTTGCATGCGCTCATTAATTTGACCATATATAGTAATAGGAATTACAAGTCCCGCCCACATTTTTGCATAAGAACAGCTGGAGAACCTCAAGGAGATGCTTGGACATATGCCGGTCACTGTGCACAATGATAAGAACAATAAAAACAATAATGTTAAATACAAGTGGTTGTGTCAATATATGAAAGTGTTCATACAATCTCAGTCCAAGTTTGCAAGTTTGCGGACCTCCCACATGGCCTGCGTGATACAGAGGAGACTCTCCAAGCAGAGCAGGTGATGTATCTTTGAGTTAGAAACAAGTCAGGGGGCTCGAGGTTCGGTCTCATTTTATGGAGACGGGCCCCGGTGAGCGTTTTTGATAAATGGGTACAACAGACGTATTTCTGTCCTTCCTCCACAAACACAAGGCCTGTAGATGTGTACACATCCGTCCAGTAGGCTAAAGATCATTTTGAAAAATAAATTGGGATCATGAGACGTGGCTTGAAAGCAATTTTAAACATGCCGGCGGAGGCCACAGCAGCATCAAAAGTCCTCTGTCGCTCGCAGCCTGAGTTAATGTGACAACCGAGGACACTTCAAAGGGACAGTAGTCCTGTGTAATGTCGGATGCTAAAGGGAATAAACCCTTCCTGCTTTTCACATTTAATGCACCTCACCAGGTTTTACATTCTGAAATCATGTGATTTTCTTCACATTCATGATACCTTTACATGTCAATGTATGACCGAGGGAATTTTGTGTCTATTTAATATTAGGACGTCATGGATTGGACTTTGAAAATTCCAACACACTTCCGTCCATTTAAATGTCATAGATACATACTACACTAACTTATTCCATAAGACAACAAATTGGTAAAAATTCCAGTCCAGACATTGTCCACGTAGAGAATAATTTTATCCGCAACAAGTAGTCAGTGGAATGGTGTGTTCGTTAACCCAGAAAAATCATCAATCATTTTAGTAGAGATGAAAACCATTGATTGACAGGAAGCAATTAAATTGGCCAAGTTTACAATAGTAAAGTATCTAAGATGTGGGTACGGCAACATAATTGTTTAAAGCTTTTTTAGATATTCAAACCCATTTCATGTTGTTTTCATTGAAAAACAATGAATTTTCTAAATCACCCTAAACTTTTGAACAGTGTGCTTCAGTTAAGTTGTATGGACTGTTGACAATTTCCAGGGTTTAACTTTCAGTTAATAGTGAAAGTTACACATAGTTTAATTATCCGAGGGATTTTCTTTTTTCCGAATCTAATTCGGTTTACAATAAAACGTGAATAATGGAGAGACTAATGGAGAGTGGCACTATTCACAATTCAGTGGTCCGTGTGCCTGACTGCACGCAGAACACCACGGTGAAGGCCTTTCATGTGTACATCTGTTTAAGGGAACAGTTGACTAAACCATAAGTTGGATTGATGTCTCCCGTGAACTTTACCCTCCTCCTCCCATTCCAAAACTGTAACCCTCCACCACCATGAAACATCCACCTGTTACAGGCCAATCCCCCCTCTTAACCATTCACTTTTTTTTTGACGAGATTTGTCAGTAATTTGTTCAGTCTGTCGGAGCAGGCGATCTGGTGATCGTTTCTAAATGTGCACGAGTTCTTCGTGTGTTTTATTATGCCTTTACAGCGAGAAGTCGTTGAAGCAGTTCTGCCGTTATTAGCATTTGCAGTGCAACAATATTCCCAGAGGCCTGAGACTCGGTCCTCAGAAAGGGCCGATGGTCGTGGGAAGTGGTGACCTGTGTCACAGGCTGAACCCACACAGGGTTACCAGCACCTGTCCCACAATGGATCACGTGAAGGTTTGTGTTACTTTTTTTTTTTTCTTCAAATGCAACAAACTTACATTAAAACCTCTTAATACTGCAAAGGTTCCCATCATCTTACTAAAACCCTTTATATACTGCCAGAAAACCACTTTTTAAACATTTTAAACACTTTAAACTTTGATATTTTTAAGGTCATGAAGCCATCAGGATTAGACCTTTCTCACCCTTGTTCATGTGTTTATAGAAACTGGGGTGAAAAATGCCACTGTGTGCCACGTCAGAATTCAGAATTATTATTTGCCAAAATAGTGGGGCAGTGGTGGTCTAACGGTTAAGGAAGTGGCTCCATATTCAGAAGGTTGCCGGTTCAAATCCTGGTCCGCCAAGGTGCCACTGAGCAAAGCACCGTCTTCACACACTGCTCCGCGGGTGCCTGTCATGGCTGCTCACTGCTCACTCAGGTGATGGGTTAAAAAGCAGAGAAGCAATTTCCTTTGGAATTAATAAAGTATCTATATTTCATACAAGCAACTCCTAATCCTTTTGCAGACGGCCCACCCAGTCGGAATATAGTCATTTCTTAATTAGGATGGGATGACATGGCTAATGATGCATGTGACAAGTAAAATAATGCTGCACTGGGAGCCCCAGACCACCAACAAGGCCATGCCATGTTTTCCTCAGATGTGTCTTTCCCTGGGTGCGTCCAGCCTAAATAACCTACACCGATGGCAGCAGGACCTTTCCAGTGTGCGTCACATGTGGGCCAGCTTCACCTCGGCCCAATCTGTGTCCAAACAGCACACTTTCAGTGGACCCACAGTGAAGGTGTTTTTGCGATAAAATCCACTGCAGTGGAAACCAGTGTGAACAGGGGCAGATAAGTGTTTTACTCAATATGTAGAGTCTGCTGGGAGGGAAGCAGCTTAATCATTACCCCGGCACTAGGAGAAATTTCTCTCGGGTCAAAAGGTGACAGAACGCATGCAGTCTTGAGGACATGGACACAAAAGAAGGGCGAGAAATCAAGAAATAATAAAGCTAAACCAGTGATGACACAAGCCTACATAACTAATCAATCAGAAATTTATTAACGCATTTAACGTACTGCATTTGGCAAACTTACAACAACCTCTTACACTCTTTATTCATGAAAGTGAAGAAGTGAACAAGACAAAAATACATTTTGGACAAATATGTCATTTGAGACAAAAGACATAGAAGCAAGTAAGGTCTGCAAGGTAAGTAAAGTCGAAACATTTGGCCTCTACCCTTGACTACTGACACAATAATTCGGTAGTCTTCTGCAATGGACAACCGCCTCGGATAAACATCATAAACAACAGCCCCCTAATTTCATACCACCCTTTAACAGGATCTATTAAAAAACTAAGCATGGTCCTATATCTACAAGGATATTGAGGCAGGCTGAACTATTTAAAATAACTCTGCTCGTCTTCAGAAAAAAAAAAAAAAAAAGTTGAGTCACGCCAAACTCGATTACATCCTAAAATTAATTTGATAATGGGCTCACGGTCCATCGGATTTTGTCGAAATACTGCGTTGTTACTAATTAGCGCACAAATTTTCAGTCTTCAATGTGCCTGGCCACAGAGAACCTGCGGAGCCCTCTGGTGGAGAGTTTTGACAGAACAGTCCTCAATCGGTGAGCGTTTTGAGTTCTACTTGATGTTGCGCAGGATCCTACGGCAGTGATTAGTCTTGGCCTCGGCGAGGGCTCGCTCTAGCTCCTGGATGAGGTGGAGCAACGTGGCAGGGTCGGTCTGAAGCACGCGGGCGATATGGTCACCTCCGCTTTCTAGGTGCAGCTTCAGGCTCACTGTGGGTTTTACCTGGTGCCTTAGTGCTCTGCTGGCCAACTGTAACATGAGGAGAGGGATCAGAATTAAAAAAAACATTTCACCTATGAGCCACAAGTCCCAGGGTCATACCCTACTTACTACCATTGTGTCCCTGAGCAACACACTTAACCCTGAGTGTCTCCAGTGGGGGGACTGTCCTTGTAACTACTGCTTGTAAGCGCTCCAATAAAGGAGTCTAAGAAATACTATAAATGCGACGCAAGGTATTGTACCTAGTGAATGCTAGAACGCATTAAAAAAAAAAGGTAAAGTGGCATGGTTAGGATAAAAAAGGTGGATTACCATCACATCCAAGCGCCACTCCAGGTTGTGGTAGTGCGGTAGAGAGGGAGCGAGCTCACTCAGAATCTGCCGGATCTCTTTCCTGTGATCCAGATACAGCTGCAGCAGAAGCCTATTCAGGTCCTCCGGAAAGCCAAGCACCAGCACCGAATCTTGGAAGTCCACCTCAGAAATCTACGACGCGGTTACAGTCAAGTCACAGCAAACTCCCATATTTGTGACAAAATTTACACGATTTACAAGTAATTAGCAAAGACGCTGCAAGCAATTGTCAGAGATAACTACTGACTGTAATAGTGTTAATATTTTTTGGAAAAACTTAATTTACCATTAATTTGGAGCTTTCTGAGAGAAGGTACATCAACCCTTCGACCCCATGCTGTACTGTATCAGCTGACACGTTCAGCTTTCCTGTAAGTGGCATTGAGGGAAATAAATGGACTCGGTCTCATCTCCAGATGAAAAAAAAAAAGAAAAAAAAAAAAGAATGAAGTCATAATGCAGCTTACTCGCTGCCCCTTCATATATTTTAGGAGTGGATCCTTTTCTTAGGAACTCGACAGCAATTCGTCCAAACTCGCCGACCACTGCGAAGATCACCAATCACAGAGCGATCAACCCAAACAATTAGCACCATTCATTTAACCTCAGTTCCACAAACCAAATACACATTCAATCAGAAAGCAAGAATATACATTCACTGCCTGTACGTAGGCATTTACCTGCCGAGTCTACTTCCGGCAGGAAGGCTAAATGCTCCTTGTGCTCATCGGACAAAACCAGCAACATTATTAATTATTTGCAACGTGATCATAAACACGCACAAAAAAGAAAATAAACGTGACTCTTGCTTCGGATGCCGTTTCTAATGTCTAGCCGCTGGTGAAATCACATGACCAAACATGACTGCATCCTTAAAGGTTCCGGCTGGAAACAAAAAGCCGTGACATGAGTTCCGCCTTTCTAGTAAACTGTAAATGACCCGCCACAATAACGTGTTCAGCGGAGTATTTCCATTATCTCAGCTCTGGCATTTATCATGAAATGTCACACATCAGCGAACGCTTAAATGTTTGAATATTACTCATAGTTTCCATGTGTCTGTATCTAAACGTTGATAAGGCGGCAGGGCACGGAAGCATTCGTGACCCCTTGCTGAACGAAGTATCAAGATGTCAGGACAGATAAGAGTATTACAGAAAGGTTTTTTTTTTTTGGTAATTTCGGTGTTTATTATGGTTTATATTAGCTTATGAGCCACAAGTCTCAGGTTAAAATCCCACTTACTGCTATTGTGTCCATGAGTGGACCGGTGTTCTTATGCATTGCATGGCTTGTTCTTATGTATTGCATGGCTTTCTTACCCGCTAGGCCATCACTGCCTGCTTCATTCACATCTACAATTGTAGATGTCAAGCCAGAGGAGTCAGTCAGAGACAACCTGTGTTCAACGCTGAGTCCTGACATAAATTTTCACTTGTGTAGTGCCACGTTTTAGACACAAACCCTGCCTCGAACCCCGAAGAAGCCATTGCCATTGTTTGCACAAGGGAACCTGGGTTATCAGGTTTTCAGTATTGACAATACGCTGGTATTGCACATTTTTTAAAATTACATCATTAAAAAACTAAATTTTCATCATTCTTTTTCTACTTGAACAGCATAAAGTACAAATAAAACATTGTGAGCCCCCCCTTATAAAAATTCTAATCTATTCAGCTGCTAAACCATAATGTACAGGGATGAGAATATGAATTATATATTATAAGAATAGCTCATTTAAAACAATATTTATAAAGTAAAGCATTGCATCATAAGTGTAATGGCCATTTAAAATTCAAGATTCAAGATGGGTTTATTGTCAGTATAACAGTATACACCATGTACCTTGTATTGAAATAATGTTTCACACAGACCCCCCCATAGTGCAATCATAAAAGAAAGAAAAATATATATGTATATAAATTTATCAGACGCCCTTATCCAGAGCGACTTACAATCAGTAGTTACAGGGACATTCTTCCTGGAGCAACTTAAGGTTAAGTGTCTTGCTCAGGGACACAATGGTAGTAAGTGGGATTTGAACCTGGGTCTCCTGGTTACCCACTAGGCTACTACCACCCTATATACACACTAAACTAAACTATACTAACTAAAACTAAAACTTAAATACTGTACAGATCTCTATAAGAGAAAAGTAAAACTTTTCTGTACAATGAGCAGGACAACATCATGTAGGAATCCTGTAAGAGGATCTGCTGGGTATTTCAAATAGGACACACAAGACAAGACAAACATGTGCAAAATGAGATGAAATGTCCAAAAAGAGCAGAACTGTGCAAAAAAAAAGATTTAAGTATAAAAACAAATAAATGACAGAATAATATATGGGAAAAAATGTGGTGTGCAAGAATAACAAAACAAAACTTGTTGTCTCTGGTAGTGAACGTTGAACATTTTTGAGTACAGCTTTTGAGTAGGCACTACCAGAGAACAGACCGGCATAAAAAGGCAACCACTTTGTCACATAATAAAGAACAAGATCATGGTGGGTCTTACAAGACACCAAATATATCAAAATGCACATGATCTTTATGGACTATATGACAGTAAATGTAATTTTCTGCTTGGGAGTGCCATCAGTGTTGAGGGGACACTGATGAAGCAGACAGGATCTGGGTGGAGCTGGGGGACATGTTGATAATGAAGGGTTGGAAGTCTCTGGAAACCGGGGGCAGCAGAATCCTTTTCCCATCGCTAATTTTGGCTGGCAGGATTTCCTTTCACCCTTTCCTACAGTGTCCCTTCTTCCTGAAAGTCTTCTTCTCTTGTCTGTTTTTCGTGGTGGGAGGATGCAGCTGCAGTAACTGTACCAGCGGACTGGGAAAAGGGGTCTGTGCGTCGATGAGATGGACAGGAAGGGACCTTGTCTGATGTCACAGCTGGTAGCCCACAGGATGTGGTCCATTCGATACAGCCATGTCACATCACTCCAGCAATTTAAGTATCTTTTTAGAATTTTCCCTGAGCAGCAATTGTAAATAAAACACACATTAAAATATTACAAAACTCTACAGACATTCGGAGAGAGTGAGGGTAAATAACTATATTAGATATCTTGGGTGTTAGATTTATTTTGTATAATAAATGTATCAATATTGTCTCCTCTAGACCTTCCTGACTTCAAATTTAAATGTGTAGAAATGGAACCAATCGTTTTCAAGGTAATAAGTTAATCTGTACAGGGGACAAAACACACTACCAAAGACGAGTTTCAATGTCCTGTTGACGAGTGACAGGACAGACTTGCATTCAAATATTTCCTTTGGTCACCAATGGGGATCTTATGCCATCCTCTGGTTGGGAGTGGTAACAAAGTGTTACATTCTGTCATTATACATGTAGATTTATGTGAAGTTAAATTAATAAAAATATATATAATGTTTTAAATAATGCAAATATGATACTATGATCATTACACAAATGAGCTTAGAACACTATAGGCAGTATCTGTTGGCCCCAACATACAAAAAATTTATAAGTTGTTTTTCCATGGTGTGAATAAAAAAATTGCAAAAAGAATAATAATTAATCATCGGAAAGTTTGAAATAAGGACATAGTCTGTTGTTGCTCTGGATACTGTACTAATGTAAATTTGGCCTGTTTTATTGCTTCTTTAATCAGCACAACTGTTGTCAGCTCTACTCTGATCATTGAAAAGGTCAACTGTTGCTGATAAAGTTCCTCTCTACATGTATGTAGATATTCCAGCATTAACAATATGAACAATGCCAGGACTTTTTTGACCAATTTGATGTCTTTTTAATGCACAAAACAATTGTTCCCCATCAAAAACAAGGACATTTCAAAATAAACTAAATGTTTGAACAGTAGTGTACCTGCGATCCAGACCTATTTTTAAGCGTGGAGGGTCCCCACACCCCCTGGTTATATAGTTGGAAAGAGTTAATGGCACGATTCAAAACAAGAGTACATTTTGACTGAAAGGTAGAAGACACCCATTAAAGGCAGAGTTCCTGTTTACTAGTACAAAGATATGGAGAAAATACTTATAAAAACATAGAAAGGCAACTATTTCCTCATAAAAATCTCACATTCTTAAGGAGATTTAAATAAAGAAATAAATATTGTTGTTAGAATATTTTAGAAGATCTTGTCATAGTATAAAGGGCCAGCAAAGGCCTGGAAAGAACATATGCAGGACTCAGCCACCTTCACTTTCGTCCCCTTTGTGCCCTTTGGCTTCTGAAGCACTTGGGATGTTCATTTCTCAGCACACGGAACACTCTGAAGGTCTGAAGGATCAAGGCCAGCTGAGCTCATCTAAGACGTCATCAGCACCAAGCAATTACGTTTCTGAATTATGTAAATAGCTTTTGCTTTACCCTTGTGTTCTTCAAACAAATTTCATATTTGCATTATTTGCCCTGCCTTGCATGTGTTCACTCTTGTACCATAGAAATGTAATCAAGTCGGGTGGCTGTGAATGTGCAGAATCCTGTTCCTTACCTTTTGCATATGATTTCTCTGTATACAAACTCCAGTACACGACAAAAGAGTGTACCATGGAACACGAAGGCTGTGCTGCACACATTGCATTATTTTGAATCAGACACTTGCATTGCTGTATAGGTAAATAGTGGCCTTTCAAGGCGCATCACAACTGAATAGCCACCAGGTGGCGCGAACGCTTTTATTAGTGCAACTTTAATTACATCACACCCACTCAAAATAATCAACATTTAAAAGAGTAGAACCTCATTTGACTGTGTGGGGAAGTTTATCACCTGATGGTGTACAACAAGTAAGAATCATAATCAGAAAAACTTTATTTATGCCGGAGGAACTTTTTTTTGTGTGGTAACTGCCACTTCGCACAGACACAGAATAATGTAAAAATAGAACGTTAGATAACTACAATTGTGAAAAATAAAAAGTCTAATATAGGTCCGAATAGAGGGTAATAAGACTCTAAAGTCTAAATAAAATACAACCAGCCATAATAAAAAAAAAAAAAGTGAAGTGATTGTCACATGTGATACACAGCAGCACAGCACACGGTGCACACAGTGAAATTTGTCCTCTGCATTTAACCCATCACACTGAGTGAGCAGTGGGCAGCCATGACAAGCGCCCGGGGAGCAGTGTGTGGGGAGTATTAGGAGTAATATGATTAGGAGTAATTATATTGCACATGAGATATTAGAGTAATTAGGTGATTTAGCGCGATATACAGGACAGAAGTGAATTTGGGCCATAAAAATAAATCAGGACTATACATGCCATAGTAAGGTTTATTTTCCACTGTTTTACTGTTTTTTACTGGTTTCGAAGCGCACACGGAGCTCTGCGCAGAGACTGCGCAGTCTCGACGCGCACACGGAGAAATCTCTGCCCAGGCCTCCGTGTGCGCTGGTGCGCTTCGTGGCTGCGCAGCCAGAGTGCAGGCGCGCCGGACGGGTCAGGCATGCGCAGTAGGGCTGTGGGATTACAGTAGACGTTTTCCGACTCTACTAGGTAACGGGATGAGGCGTTAGCTTCTACTGTACGGACCGCGGGTGTAAGTCGGAGGAACTGTAATGACTGTACCAACAGTGCGCTTTGTAAACAGGAAATTACGACGGGCTCATGTAAAGGTAAGCTTTGCTTTGGGCTAGATTAGCTAACACAACATGACATGTTTGAGCCCTGACAAGCTTGCTCTTCGGCCTTGTTAGCCTAGCGTGCTTTGCTTTTAGCCCCGGGACGCTCGTGTGTTCGTCGTTTATTATTATTATTATTATTTTATTATTACTTATGTAGTCTCTCGGAAGCATTTCTCTTCCCAAGTTAACGAGTTGGCGTCTGCTAGACACACGCCCAGCACACGATCTAGTTGGCCAGCTAGAAACGCCGTTCGTCAGTAGAGGCAGGTGCAGACAGCAGGTGTTGGCGAAACGACCCTTTTATTTCAATGAAATCTCGCCCTGCATGGGGAAGCGAGTCTTTTCTGGGCGTCCGTGAGCGGCAACCACGACACTGTTTCAGGGAAGGCTTTGTTTGACGTTAATTTAGTTGTTATGGGGGTGAACGAGAAGCGAAACCGTACTGAGGGGCAGAATGTGCGTTGCTCAAGACGTCGCAGGACGTGCTCATGACACACGGCAGGAACGTGTGACAACACGACCTGAGCACTTGGAAAACCCATTAGTTTCCATCACTGGCGTGTCTATTTGTTGTTCTCTGATGGGCAAATCAGAGATGCATTTGCTGAAATAAATGACTGAACACCGCTTACTTAGAGGAAGTAACTTGGCGATTTCATTTCGCTACAAAGGCAAATTAACGTGCCCATTCCAGAGAGCGTGAACATGGCAAACCAGACTGAAGTGAGATGAAGTGAGAAGTGCAGTGCGAGCACAGGTCAGGGTGAGGCCGTACACACCACTGCTGCAATAATAGTCAAACAGTAGCTAAAGATCTACCTGTAGGAGAACACGGCCTCGGTCTTCATCCCCTGCAATATTCTGCCGTCAGCACAGCCTTCTAGGGGAAAAAACGCATTATGCCGTTTTAACGACAGGCTCGACCTGCTTTGGTGCAATACCAACTGGGGAACAGTGGTATGTAAGTTCTGTTTTATCTTTTGTGTAACCTTTCTGTCCCATTAGTGGCTATCTGTTTTTTAGTAATGTTGTCTGAATCGAAGCCCACATATACAAAAGTGGGCTACCGTCCACCATCTCACTTCTCTTCAGAGAAGTTACCAACTCTGCCTTTTGGGAGAATGCGGTTGTGTCAGAATTCCCTTGTTGCATGTTTTACCCCACTTTTAATACGTTGGAAAACCCACGTGTGAAGGCAGCGTCCATGGGTGGGTTTCTGCTTCTCATGCTCAGATTTGGATGTGGATGATATTAAGCATCTAGAAGTATCACAGAAAATAACAAAATGGTTCCATTGAGCAAATATACCATTCTGGCATCAGTATGAATTTTAGTTACAATAATATTAAGATTTAGCCTTTACAAAAAAGCGTTGTTTAATTCTAATACACGGATAAGGCCGGAGGCTGTTTTGTAAGAGTGGTGGAAGAACCCCCAGCATCAGCTAATCCTGTTCATGAATAAGAAGCATTCGGCCAATTTTATGTCATGTGATTAACAGCTACAGTTCAGGCTTTTTTCTTGCTGGGCTGACTTGGCATGTTGTTTGGCCGGAAAGCGGAGAGTACAGAGCAGTTGATTAATCTGTAATGTAATGTGTCATCATCTGATAATTATGATTGCAGTGGCACTTCCAATGAAGTGTGCTTAGTTTTTTCAAAATCTTATTGGTAACTAAAATCTAGATTGCATGACCGGGTGTGTTTTCTGCGCTTATTTTTTTTAGACGGGACTATATGCAACTAGATGACGGGGTTCGATGTGCAGACACTATATGAACATATTCCTTTGTAGAACAATATATTCTGAGAGTCAATGTCTCGAAATTCATCAGTACAATTGAGGGTTTAAATCTGTAAACAAAGGCAAAATGAATAGTGGTCCATATTATACTCTATGTGGAGTGGGTGGGTTATTGCCTTAACTTCTCTGTCGTCCTTGTAAATTTAGGGGCATGTTTCAGTCATCGTTTTGAGGGCAAATGTTAATACGAAGTACTTAGTTTGCATCTGTATGCACATATTTAGGTGTAAGTAGAAGAAAGATGCTGCTCTCCTTGGGGATGCTGATGTTGTCTGCCACGCAGATCTACACCATCTTCACCGTTCAACTGTTTGCTTTCCTCAACCTGCTTCCAGTTGAGGCCGACATCTCAGCGGTGAGTACTGTCAGTTCTGCGGAGAGACTTGACTTTACAGTAACCTGCAGTCGCATCTTGAGCATGTACTGCTTTTCCAAGGCTGCTTGCCTGTGATTTGAAGTGTGATTTCAATCTACCTGTAATACCAAGCACCCAGTACCCAGCTGTACAGCGCCATCTACAGGAGTGGAGGTTGTAGTTGCACACTGATTCTCATCTCTGCTCACCTCACTAAAGAAAACGTTCGACGGCACCATCCGGTGGACTATTTGTATACAAAATATTGATAGTTGACTTACCTTTACCGATACAATATCACCACGTAAAATATCGTGATATATTGCCATATCAATATTTTCACCCCTAGTGTCGATCATTTAAAAAATAATTTGATGGTGCTTCCAAAAGTGTTGTGGGCCACACAGGCTGTCTGATTTTGTAAAGATGTTATTGGCTGTGCCAATCTGATTTCATTACTATTAGAATTATATGCCCTTCAGACAACTTATACAGGAGTGCAGTTTTTGAGAGGGCAATCCCCTATAAGCCCAAATTTTATGAAGTTGGGTTAATTAAAATAATTTTTCTTATTTGTTTTTCAGTACACCTTTGATAATAAGACTGAGAACTTTGATGATCTGCCTGCTCGATTTGGTTATCGGCTGCCAAGTGAGGGGCTAAAGGTGAGTAGAGATTTAAACAGATCACATGTTACACATGAATGCAATGTATCAAGCATTACATGCAGGTAAAATAGATTTAACAGATTAGCTTTGTTAAAAAAATTTGGTACACTTACTTGGACAAGTCTGATCCAAATAGTTAAACTGACTCATATAAAGACCTTTATCATGCTCGCTACAGCTCAATACAGAGTTGGCTGTATTCATATTAAATCACACAGAAATATTACTGTGCACAGAAATGTTGTAAAGAATGAAGGAATTTGACTGTTGGTGTGAACAGAGGGGCATTTTGATTATTATTCCAGTTCCTGGTTTGCCTCTGCTGTTTAAGCTCATAATTTTCACACACTGACTGTAAAAAGGAAGTGGTACATGAACTAACTGCAGCAGTAGAATAAAATGTCAGAAGTCATGGAAATTATAGGACTTGGCACTACCAGGATTCCTCTCAGCCAGGATCTGTTAAAATGAAAATAAGCGAACTACATTATGAGTGAGCTTGATCTACTTTTCAGTTAAATGCTTGACTGCATGTTTGCATTCTCACCAAAATGAGCAAAATTTCCCCGATCGCAGCTTGAACCCTGGTCTCGGTTTTTGTAAATAAGTGTATGTGGAAGTCAAACATGTGATTGTGGTGTTGAAGACAGTAAGGGGATTTGTTTTGGTCATGTGCTAGTGCCATACAGCCATCAGAACCACTCGAGGCAAAGCTTCTGAAGGGCCGTGAAAACCACCAGTTTGTTATTAGGTGAAAAGGACACATTTTCTTGTCTGAAATACCCAGTACACCTGGAAAGTTTTTGGGTGCCCACCAGTATCCCACGCCACACAATGTGTGATTCATCTGGATTTGAGGCATTCCTTTGTTCGCATCTTTTGCTTGCCAGATTGCAGCACCCTTTACTTTCTGTCAGCCCTCAGCTGATTATACTAACATTGCTGCTGTGGTTTCAAGGACAAAGAGTGTTTTGAGTGTTAACATCTAACGTCTGGTTTAAGAACTGTCTTGGTTACCTTTTAACTTGCTTTTTCCATATAGCTATAAAAAACCAGGAGCCTCTTAGCCTGCCCAGTGGCAACAGTGATATTCTCTAATATTTTGCATGGTGGTGGTGCAGTAACTATGGCGACTGTGCTGTTAGTAACTGCTCTGATCCAGCCACCAAGGTGCTTAAAGTACGCTCTGTACACTTTCAGCCAAAACGTGGCAAAGGCCGCTGAGTAATTGGTTCTTTTTTCCATTCTGCTGAAAGTGAGTTCTGCATCTGTGAACTTTCCTTTCTCACTTCCACCCAGTGTTAAATGGGAGGTTTCACAAGGCTCTCAATATTCTGATCAGTAATGCTCTTCTAAGAAACAAATACAGGACCTCCTAGACCAAATTTCTGCACATTTCGTCTTCTATTCTGAAATGTGGTTGTTCTATGTGGATGTCTATGCTCACTTTTTTGCAGTGATGGCCAAAAAGACACAGATCAGGTTCCTGAGTATTGAGAGTGACAGGAAGGAGCATGTGACATTCCTGTTCGTGCCAAACATGGGAGCTGGAGCCCAGACAATAAGTTTGACTAACTGAATCAGATGCACACGCATATTATGTCTTGTCATTTTTTTGTTGTCAGGTTGATCTAACCATATTGATGACAATCACAGGGCGTATCTTAATATTTTAAAACAATTATGGGACTCTATTCCAACAAGTCTGGGACTGATCGAACCCCCCAACCCCTCTTTGTGTGGGCGAGCGGCCCCCCTCTCTCGCCTGTTTATTCACCAATTACATCTGTAAATTGGCCCAATGTTTTCTGTACTTTGTGTGTGTGTGTGTGTGTGTGTGTGTGCGTGCGCGCGCGCGCATCGCTACTGATCCTGCTTCATTGATTCGGGTTTGAATTTGTTTCAGGGATGTGATTGTGGCCTAAATTTAAGACTGAGCCCCAGACTCAGGCTGGCCTGATGCATTGTATTTTTCTTGTTCCAGTAACCAGCAGTGTTTTTTTTTTTTTTTTTTGCTCTTCAAGAAAAAATGACCCCTTTTTTATTCTGCAGCCCTAAGCACATTTTTCTTATATATTTTTAGTGGTACTTTAGAGCTAGGATTTTTGCTGGCTACTCAGGAATGTGTGTTGTTTAACTTTGTTGCAGGGAACCTGTGTATGTATGTGTGTGTGTGTGTGTGTGTGTGTGTGTGTGTGTTAGATGGTTCTCTCTCCCTTCTGCTCTAAGGAAGTGGTTTTGGTCCCCCTGATCTCTCCATGCAAAATATGGTATGGCCACAATATCGTTTACTTTATTGTATTAATGCCTCAGTGCACGGACAGGAAATAGTACACAATAGATGATGGGGCCCTGGTTGAAATGGAAAATGAGGTGAGTTTAGGAAAATAATTTATGACTGCTATGAAACTCGTTATGGTCTGAGTTATGATTATGGTCTGATCACAGTAAAAAAAACAGAGATTTCACAATCCCGCAAATGATGAAGTGATTTATTTCCTCTCATCTTAGTGTTATTTCCCTCTGTTTTAGTTTATAGTGACTCCACCAACAGATGGCGCCACAGTCACGTTTTATGGCTTGCAGCGTCACGTAGCATTATTTAACCCAGGATCAGTCCTCACATTTATCCTGTCAATGGCACTGCATGACTGAAGCTGATGAGCAGCATCAGAAGTGGGTTGGACCCCCAGAGCCAAAATGTCCCATACCAATGCAAACGATCCAGGTTACTGATGTCAGATTTTCCCATAGTCCTGATGTCTTGCTGGATGAGGACGTGGAATCCAACTGGCTTTCCCTCGACAGCACGGTGGAGGGCTGTCTTAGTTCACCTCCAAAACATGCACCGTGCTCTGAGCCGAACTCTCTCTCCCAGTTCCCAGTGACTGCTCACCAGTCACAACAGAGACCATTTATAGCAGGCGAGAGAGAGGGGCCGCTCGCCCACACAAACAGGGGGTGGGGGGTTCGATCAGTCCCGGGCTTGTTGGAATAGAGTCCTAGAATGATTTTCACCTCCTGCTGTCGCATCATCTTTCCACTACACTTTTTTATTATCTGTTCATCTTTCCCCCCTCCTGCTCTTTGTTCTTTTTTGTTCTTCTCATACTGTCTCTGCAATAGTATAAAAAGTAATTACAAATTCCCATTGTATCATCTTCATTGGTGGTGGCACACAGTAAACATTATTCAGTTCCTCAGTACTTCACTAGTTTTTTTTATCGCTGAAACGCCAAATCACCAGTGAAAAATATGAGTATGCATATTATGTTATGGGCTGGTTAAAAAACTTGTAGAACCAGATCAGAGAACATTGGGAGCATTGCTATACAGGTGGGACATCTTCACGGATTCACTTTAAAATTTGGTTTTGTATGTCTCTAAGCCATGATTGTTTTGCAACTCAGAACGTTGCGTTTCTAGCCAAGCGCTCTACCACTTCTCGGTATTTTAGGCGAAACAACCAACTCTCACCTCACATCGAAAAGGAACCTGCCACTACCATTCATAGCTACCTGTGGGACTGCATCTCCCAAGTGTTCCCGGTCCTGGACTGAATGCAGTCTAAAATTTCCCACTGTGAGAATTAAATTAATTCCAGTGATTCCTTATCTGTGTTTGCAAATCCAATCCTGACATTGAAAGAAATGGCTTCTTCTGATATTTCTTCCTGCAGTCCCTGTGTGTGTGTTGCTAAGTTGATAATTTGTCCAAAATGCAAGAATATTTCATGTGTTTTTGATGAGGTTGCCATGATTGGTTTGGAGTCCATGTATGTTGTGCCTTACAACCTGTGACTTTGTAGTCTTCTGGTAAGTAGGTGAGTGTCTAACCCACTAGGCCAGTACCACCCAACAAGTACAAATGAATCACTGCTGTGGTGGTTCCATGTTGTTCCACCCGAAAGTCCAAAAGTGCTACAAGTATTAGCCATTCCATTAAATGTGTAAATGTGTCATTTCTTTATTCATTACCATGTGGATTTCGTTTTGTTGCGCCCCATTTTGAGAGCACACTGTTTTTAAAAAATGACCTTTATATTTGCAGGACAGCTTCACTGTCTACGTCTTTCCAAACATACTAATCGTGAAAGTTACATAATACATAAACCTTTTGAAAATGTATTAATATGATATCAAATACTGTGTGGTGTGGATATTTAATCCAATGTGTCGTAAAAGAGGGTGAGTACAGAGGAGGAATGCGATTGGATACTCAGTTATCTCTTTCCTCAGGGCTTTCTGATCGGAGCACGGCCTGAGAATGCCTGCGTCCCCATTGACCCTCCACCCATGCGGGACAACCTGACTGGTGCATTCATTGTGCTCATCAAGCGCTTTGACTGCAACTTTGACATCAAGGTAGGCTGTGCTATGGAAAACAAAAACCCTGTTGACAGATTTCCCCCACACACAGGGCTGTGTATCCTGCAGGATGGAAGGAACCTGGATGCTGAGCTTATGGGCAGCAGGAAGTCTCAAGACACACACACACACACACACACGCACGCATACAGACACAAACATTCCTGCTTCAGGGCTGTAGATGAAGTAGAAAAGATACAGCCTGTCCTTTTATTACATTCAGTGCAAACTGATGCTCATCCAGTCAGAAGGGTTAATGAACTTTTTTTTTTTTTTTCCCCTCCTGTGACTCTTCTGCCTGTCATCTATGAGCTCCAGCTAGCAGGAAATGAAACGAAAGAAAAGAGCTTATAGTTGCAGAGGAAAGACTGAGTGTGTTGGAGGGGGCTAGTGTGACGTCTCAGGTTCTCCAGCGTGTGTTCTCCTAATAAGTCTCAAAGGTAAAGGAAAACAGGCATGAGCTGGGGCTCACAGCCTGGCTTTCAGCACCAAACGGTGGCCACACAAAGGAGTGCTGACTGTGTGTGTGTGTGTGTGTGTGTGTGTGTGTGTGTGTGTGTGTGTGTGTGTGTGTGTGTGTGTGTGTGTGTGTGTGTGTGTAAGTGAACAGAAATCTGTGTCTTTTTTTTTTTTTTTTTTTTCTCTCTGCCAAAGCTGTGTGTGTTCAGGGTATTTTTGCCTCTCTTAGTCCAAGAATGTGTTTCTTTCGTTTGCCTGCCAAATTGTGTGTGAGTGTGTCTATGAACAGTTGGCCCCTTGGTCTCTTTATACCTTATAAGGCAGTAGCGCATCACAGACATGTTTCAAGGTCTGAACCGAAACAAGAGCGTCCACACAGCACAGCACTGAGTTACTGAACTGACATCAGATCAGGCGGTTCATAAGGCTAACCTGAGGAAAAACCAGACCCTGAATCAGGTGCCTGAAAATGTTAGGGAAATGTGTCTGTGATGGGGACATGTAGATGTCGGACAGGTAAGCTGATTTGGTAGCAGATAACACTACTTGTGGATGTTGGCTTTGAGTGTCGTGCTCCTTCAGGAAGTGCATTTTTGGCCACTTGAGCCTGCTGGCTTTTGGTCAGTCACTTAGAACACGGTGGGAAATGTGAAATTAACACATTGAATTCAAAAGTGCTGGAATGGTGCTGGTACTCACTCAGGCAAATAAACTGAGGGGACATTCACCCATTGGTCCTTGATGTTCCTTGTAGAATTAGAATGTTGAACTGTTCAACTGTGCCACTTACCTCCATTGTGTCCCTGAGTAAGACACTTAATCCTGAGTCCTTTTCACTACTGATTTTTAGTCGTTGTAATTGTAAGTGTGAAGAAAAAAAACAGCTGAAATGGACAATCTGCAGATATGAATCACTGTTCTAGAATCAGTGTCTTATCAAGGGGAGTGAAACTGGTTGGGCCGTCTGAGCTTGAAATTGGATCCCTACTAGGGGGAAGGGAAGTGATCCACGCCCCCCATTCTTCTTATACGCTAATGTCTCCTCCCATTTTCTCATTCGTTCTTCCTTCTGTTTCCTCATCCTCCTCTGCCTAACAGTGATCAATTGGTAAGAAAATACCCCTTCTCACTGCCCTAAAACCCAGATTCCCCTCACTAATCTGAGAACTGAGCACTGCAGCGCTGTAACTGAAATGGCTGAACTCGCTTAACCTGTAAACTGATTCAGTGGCCGTGAACATCCATTAGACAACCTGGGAACCTTGAAGAGTGGCGTGGTAAAGGTCAGGGGCCGGAGATGAAAGATGTGTGACTGAGGGCGAGTGTGTAAATGCCATTCTTTAGGGTTAAGAGAAGAGAGGGAGTCAGTGATTGGGTGACTGAGTGGGGGTCGGCCTCATGCTGACCAGCACGACCCCCTGAACCCGCCACCACTGTGTGTGAGTGAGCAGGAAATTCAACACTAGATCCATCTGTCTTAGAGCCCCCCTCCCTCCTCTAAGTGAGGACGTTAGCAAGAGGAAGGCCAGAGAATCGGCCCTTTTCCTGTCTCCAGCACCCAGCCCCCCTCCACCTTGCCCAAACACAGACAGCCGCACAATAGCACATTATATAACACACATGCTCGCACTCCCTCTCACCCTCACACACACACTTACAGATAGATACCCACTGTCTGATTCATTATAAATGGGGGTGGTAGTAGCCCACACACTCGCCTATGAACTAAAAGACCCAGGTTCAAACCCCACTTACTACCATTGTGTCTCTGAGCAAGACACTAACCCTGAGTGTCTCCAGGGGGGGACTGTCCCTGTCACTACTGACTGTATATTGCTCTGGTTAAGGGCATCTGATAAATGTCTTAAATGTAAAGGGATGTCTGTTGTTGCTGTACAGCTCTTCGGTTAAACCCTGGACCGGCCACCGTTTACACCTTCTCTTGAACCGAGTGGCACCTGTTATCTTTACTCTGAGAATGAGGCTGTCTCTGTTATGTCTCCTTGGTGCGGAGGCACCACACAGTCCCTGCTGTCTCTGAGCTCAGCCTTGTGAGTTAAGGCTGTGGGGTGTGGTGGTGCACCCTCACACACACATAAAAGTACACACGAACCGGTGACTATTCAGTGGTGCGTATACAGATACAGTGGGTAATAAAACACACACACACCCAACACGTTTCTGCATGGCTGCATTATCAGTCTTGCAAACGACCCCTCCCTTTAGCTCTTGTCTCTTATCTCATCTAATGTTGAACTTTAAAACCCTGTTCCAGTGTGGCGAAGAAGGACGTTTTCCAATCGTAGTGCTAGACAATTAATCAAATTTTGATTTATTTGAAAAATTTGGCTTCCAACGATTACAAAAATAGTATAATTATGATAAAACCATTATTTTGTTTTCTGTTTTTGCAGTATAGTGTAACATTTTCTGTTATGTATTCATTTCCATTTACATTGCGGCATTGAGCAGAAGGCAATATACAGAGCAACTTACAATTAATAGTTACAGGGACAGTGTCTTGCTCAGGGACACAATGGCAGTAAATGGGGTTTGAACCACTGATGCAACTTGCTTTAAGTGGGTGCGCACTCGCAGGACGCTGGACACGGTGAAAGACACGCACTCTTTAGACACGCAAAGTTTGACCTACGACTGGATTCAGCTTCACGCACATATTTAAAATGTTTTATGGCTGCAACAACGAATTGATTAAATCGATTACTAAAAGAGTCAGCAAAGAATTTCATAATTTCAGTGTGAGCGTTGTGTCGCACAACATGGAGACATTTGATAAAAAAAAAAAAAACTTTAGTTGAGTGCGGAGCGACATTAATACACTCGGCCTCTCTCACATACTGAGTTCAGAACCTCAAAAAAAAAAAAAAAAAGAACATAGAAGGCCATATGGGCCATAATTCGCCTGCATTTTAAAGTGTGGCTTTATGCTTAACACTTTTTTTTATTTATTTATTTGTTGTTGTTTTTTAACGGCGTTTCTAATGCCCGCTGCCTGACTCCGCCAGTGGAAGCATTCAGCAAGCAGTGGTCTGTGCATGTGCTCAGCACTACCACATGTTACGTGTGCTTTTTTGTAGGTCAAGGAGCAAGATGTTTGTGCACTTTCTAAAGATTTTAGTTCTGTTTTTGAATAAAGGGTTGGAATAAAGGGTCTTGTTTTTTTTCTTTTTTTATCCAATTCACCTATTTAAAAAAAATGCCCAACAACAAATCAATTAGTAAAATAATCGTTAGTAAATGTAAATGGATCTGTTTGGATTGGTACATGCCTTGTTTGAACCTGTGATTCTTACCTACCAGGCTACTACCACCAACGTTGTCATATATTTATTGTTTACGTTCATAAATACACACACACACACACACATATATATATTTGCTAATTTCCACTAGAGCAAAGGGAAACATCTAGTTACAATGCAAACAGTGTGAGGATCTGGCATTAGTTGGAGTTTATTTATACCACATAATATGATTATTCCATGGAAGGTGTGTGTGTGTGTGTGTGTGAGAATCTAACTTGCCACTGTAAAAAAAACTTTTCTTTTTTCTTCTTTTCCAGAATTTCCTGTGGAATTCTTATTTTCACAAATGTATAGCTCCTTGCTAATCATGGGTCAGATAAATAAATAAACCCACCAATTGTACAGTATAATGTGCAGTGTGGATCTACACAAGTTGGGACTGGACATGCACACAAACCTTCAACAATCAAGAAACTCATTGACATATCAGAACTCTTTGATTTCTCCATGAGCATCATAGCCACTACAGAAAACATTTCTGGCTATTTATTTATTTATTTATTTATTTTTAAACCTAATATTCTCCTTAGACTACACTATTCTATAATACCCCTACTTGTAAAGAAATTCAAAAATATAATCAGCTTGCATGTTATTGTTTCACATTTTGTAGTTTTGCCCCATTTTGCATGGTCTCCTCGCACTGCTGAAGATTTAAAGATTTTTTTTATCCTTCAGGTACAAATGCTGATTTATTAGCCTCAGATCCATTTTACTGCTTTTTAAATTCACTGATTAGACAGCCTGTAGGAAAGATCCACCATCTTCCATCCGGTCGCACAGATGACATCACTTCTGCAACATGCAAATGTGGCATTAATTAGATTTCAGGATACTTCTGATTGGTGCACTTTCCTTACAATGAAGTGGAAAAGAAAACAGAATGTGTGGATCCCATAATGCAGTGTTTCAGCTGCCTTGCTGAACACAAATTTTACATTGCAGCTAATTTTGGACAGGAGCAGTTTCCACGTTGACTGCAAATGGGTTGTGAAGGAGTTACATTTTTTTCATGCTTCAAAGTCACCAAAGTGCCATACAAAGTCAGTGCGTAGTGCACACTGCATTATGGAATTATGGAATTATGGAATAGTTTGTGTGTTTTTAGCACTTCACATCGCTGGGCCATAATAATAGATCTATATGAAGTGATCTCACGGGATGTGACCCGTGGGCCGTGAGTTTGACAAGCGCTATAAGGTAACAATAATATAAGAATCTTGCTTTAATTATGAAACGGGTTTGACTAAATGAAAATGTCTGCTTTTTAATTGTACTATATTGACAGGGTTAAATAGAATTCCATTACTTAAAAAAAGATACTAAAATACAATTTTCATTGACTAAAATTTGACTAAAAGGTCATCAATTCTCATTGACTAAAAATATTCAAGGACAATTCTGACTAAAATATAATTAAAATGCTCAGACTTTTTGTCGACTGAAACATGACTAGACTAAAATGAGTATGGACGTGACTAAGACAAAAAAAATTATAATGCCAGCTTGATGCAAGGACTAGATTAAAACTGAAATGAAGACAGGTTGCCAAAACAATTATACAATAAGGGCTGGGATGGGGAGTATGATCCCCATTTTCTCCTTACACTTTCCTGCCTCTGGCTGAAACTACAGGGCCCTTATGCTGGATTAAGGGTTAACGCCCCTCTCTGTGTGTGAACGCGCCAGCAGGTTATGGAAAATGGGGTTATTGATTCCCCATTGTCAGCCTTCCACTCCCCAAAATACCTTGGGCCTTTCATTCCTCTCTCTTTGCTCCCCCAACCTATCTAACTTGTCTCTGCAGTCTGAGGAATGCTTTGAATTCTCTTATCTGTGCCCAAGCAAACAGTGTCAGTAATCCAACCGAGCTGGAATTTCTCTCTGAATCCTTGCAGGAATCTTGCTGCCACTGGAACATCCTGACCCATAATGCTTTTCCCCCCTAATCTGGCACTCTAAATAGAATACAAGCACAGTAATTTGGGGTTTCTGTAGGTGGTCCCCTGACTTTTAGCATCTTACAAACCATGACCTGTACAACGTACATGAAGCCTTCTGTAAGCCCTTAAATGCTGATAAGTTCTTGCTGACTGACCATTTTCCTCAAACAAAACCTTTGCTGTGTGTGGCCAGTGTGTTTTAGCGGCCCATTATCCATCTGTTTTCCTGTAGCAGTGTGATCTGAGGGAGGGATCATATGCAGTTGGGGTATTCATGTCTTGAACAGGCCGGTTTGAAATCAGTGTCAGTCTTAATAGTGACACGCACATTCTGGCTGGGCAATTATACAATCACAATAAAATTCAGCTTTGAAAAAAATTAGCATCTTTTGTGTGTTTGGTTTTCAGTAGTTTACAGAAGCAACGCACACAATACCACATCACGTTCTTCGCTGAGTAAAGCGAGCAAAGAGCAAAATGGCTGAAAACAGCTGAGAAGGGTTGAGGGGTGTGTTAGCGATATTTGCACGGGCAGCAAGAAACAGATCCACTAGCGCGAGTGGAAGTGAAGGATGAAGTGGCATGAAGGACGCTCAAGAGGCATGAAGGATGCTCATGACTTGACAAATGTTTAAGATGCTCAAAAACGTGGAAACTGGTCACCCTACTGGTTATGGCCAAAGCAACGCAGAGCAACTGAAGCAGCTGTGTAAGATTTTAGTCTGGCAATATCAGAATTTTTTTTTGCTAAAAATCAAACCATTCGATATGGGAGAGTATATTGTGATCAGTTTTTTTTTTTTTTTTCCATATCTCCCAGCAGTAGTGCGCACACACACACACACGCTCACGGTCTTACACACATTTGACACAAAATATCAAGACTCGTGTATTATGTGTGATCCCCCTACATGCACAAACACGCACAAGAAGGACAAATAAAGCATCGCCACAAACTGATGTCTGGTGAACATTAGCAAAGCTCTCAGGGGAGGAGTGCTATATGAAGGGCAGGCAGGACTGGCTTGACTTAGCCTGAGGGCTGAGAGAGAGAGAGAGAGAGAAAAAAAAAGAGGCTGGTGTTGCTTGACTCTTTCAACACCCCCAGTCCAGATTACACTTAGACAAACACACACCACAGAGGTAGACTTGCTTGTTCTGGGTTGTACAGTACCTGTACCACTGAAGGTCTGAAGTCAGAATAAAACAAAAAAATCAGGGCCAGATGGTGGGTAACAACATCGCCTGATTTCGCCCAGATCGGTAGTACGAATCTGGGCTCTGGATTTGTGTGTGGATTTTGAGTGAGAAAAAGGGAGTGGTGGCCCTATGTCTGTAATGATCAATGAAGTTATTTAATGAATATGGCTGGGTTTCACTTGCATTGGGTCTTTCAGAAACTGGATTGAGAACCAATTGAAAGCTAACCTGCTCCAGAAGTTAGTAATGAGCAATGCTCGTTGAGAATGGACAAGAAGGAAACTGCCTGCTGTGTGCTTGGCTGCATTTTTATAGTGTCTTTACATTTTACATTTATGGCATTTCGTGTCACTGTGTGCTGTGCTGCAGTGTTTCACAATTATTTCACTTTCACTTGAAGGTTTTCTTACATAATTCACTATGTACTATAAAAAAAAAAACTTAGTTTAGTCTACAACTAAACTTAAATTGTCTTAAGATGCCATTTGGAAAATACTCAATGACTGTGTACATGACTTTTCTCCAATCGTTGTTTGTCACACCCAATCATTTGTCATGGTTATGGGAATGTCACTGTATGGCAGTGTAGACTACTGTTTCGAAACAACCCAAGCTGTTTTCAGCCCACGTTTCACAGCAGGAGGCAACATTAAAATGGCTTTAGACAAGCTGCCGTGAAAGAGGCGCTAATGTTGCCCCCAGCTGTTGGAGGTCTGTGGGAGGAAGAAGAGGTAGAGAAAGGCCTATGCTCTGAATCCGCTCCGTCCTAACAAGTGAGAGACAGAGGACAGGAGGCAGTGACCTCCCGATTAATGACATTCAGGAGACAATTGCTTCTGTGTGTGAGTGAGCAAGTGAGAAATCAGATACACACTGAAGTGAATAAGAACGTTTTCTTCTTTATACAGTGACAGTCAACAGCAAGTGTTTTTTTCCTCATTCACTTATGTTCAGTTCAGAAGCTATGAGTGAGTGTGCCCCTTGTGGCAAGTGTTTTTTCTTTGGTGTTAAAATGCAGAACAGAAATTGACAGCAAACAAGGGTTTTGAGTCAGAATGACCATTAAAATGTTTTCCACAGTAGTGCAATCACACAAACACTGGCCATACAGAAACAGAGTACTGGCCTCCAGAACAGGTTATGAACCAGCTATGACATGAGCATGAACTGGATGGCTTCAGCATGGCAGTTGCCAAACGGGAAGTCTTTTGGGGGTATAAGAATGGGATGGAAAAGAGGGGGAAAGCATATTTGTTGTCTGTTGCCAGCAGCAGGTCATGAATATTGATGACATTGTGAAAGACATGTTGAAGTCATGTGACCCAGTTTCAGGGGGGCATATGATTGTCATGATATTATGATTTAAATCACAAAAATGGAAGACCTACATTCTCTAATAATGACCAATTATCATAATCATATTTTTAAAGTCAATAACTCATTACTTCAGTCATGTATTTTGGCTAAATTTATCACACCATTCTCTATTTTCAGATGGGCGAGTGAATTTGTAATGATAATTTGCTCTCTTTTTTCCCTTGGCTCGTTTAGTCTATGTAGACATGGTGCTTGAGTTAGGGACCCGAGGCTCCAGAAGCAATAGCTAAATTGGTGTTCTTCAGCTGAGTGATATTTTACATGTACACATTATGCTTAGCAAAAAGCAGATTGCTGTTTTGTGCATTCTGAGTGAAAATGCGTGCCTACTGAATTATAAACCTTACAGGTACTCACCCCAGTTTTTCTGTTCTGATCCATAAATGCAACTAGGCTATACAGAGTTATATAGTGTTACATATGCTTTGAGCCTAGCTATACAGTGGCTTATTACCTGAATATAGGCATATACATTCCATGACAAGTACGTTAATTTGTCTGTGCAGTGATATTAGTTATGACCGCACACACAGTGTAATTACATGTATAGGTCATGATGAATTTATGAGGTTCATAATGTACTTACTGTTTTTTTACTCATTCTCTCTGCATAATGCATTCAGTAAATAACAAATTCGAATTTAAATTAAATGTAAGGATTTCCAGTCTTTGTACGTGCTGTTTGTTGTTAAAGGTCAAGCCCACAATGCACTGTGTAATTCATGCTCACCAAAACACTGACCCTTGTGTGTCCATGTGGGCGTAAGAGAAGTCCAGTGTTCATGCGTTCTTCGATGTGAAAGGGGCGGGGTGCTATGAGGCCAGCATGATGTCCATGACCAAATGAACACAACGGTTTTGTCTCTGCCATCACCACAGGTTCTTAACGCCCAGAAAGCCGGCTACAAGGCGGCCATTGTTCACAATGTGGACTCTGATGACTTAATCAGCATGGGATCCAATGATTGTAAGTCTCTTTCTTTGGGCACATAAACATGCAAACATGCAGCAGGGATGCCTGCTCCTGCTTGTTAGGGTCCTTTGGGACTGTAATCCTTTGATTGTGCAGACCAGTGTTGAATATGTGTCACCAGCTGCAAATCATGCTTCTTCACATTTCTTAGACTATCACATCTCCTCGTTAGTATAGTGGTGAGTATCCCCGCCTGTCATGCGGGAGACCGGGGCAGTGGTGGCCTAGCGGTTAAGGAAGCGGTCCCGTAATCAGAAGGTTGCCGGTTCAAATCCTGATCCACCAAGGTGTCACTGAGCAAAGCACCGTCCCCACACACTGCTCCCCGGGCGTCATTGCTGCCCACTGCTCACTAAAGGTGATTGGTTAAATGCAGTATAAATTTCACTGTGTGCACTGTGTGCTGTGCACAAGTGACAATCACTTCACTTTAGAGGGGAGCATGGCTAAATGTTCATATTTGTTCGGTTTCTGGGTTCTGAGTTGTTGTATATTGCACTCAGTAAAGCATAGTTCTATGCTGCTGTCTGCTCCCAGTATATCCCCTGTCAACAGAATGTTTCGTCACCTTTGTGCAGAAGGCTGTTTATCAGACAGCACCGAGATTCCTGTCATCTAGCCTGGCAGCCCTTACTTCAATTTACATTCATGCTTTTCAAACCTTCAGGCCAAGAGAAGCCTAAATTTGAGGACCGTTTACTCTGTGTGTCTCAAACTGTCCACATGGTCACATAAATCTGTAAGAGATATGCCTGTTTTTGTTTGTCTCTTTAGTGGATGTACTGAAGCAGATTGACATTCCTTCTGTGTTTGTTGGTGAGGACACAGCCAACTCGCTCAAGGAGGATTATCTCTATGAAAAAGGGTGAGATGTCTATATCCAATGTTTTGCCACATATCCACTCATTGTACTGCGTGAGACCTTTTGGAACAAAATTGCATAAGATGGATGATTTTGAATTGAACAAACACTTTACTTTAATCATATTATGAAAGCATTAAGTAATCATGCCCCAGTTAAGAAAAAATAGTAATACTCCTTTATGTTCTTGCTATGCTTTGTTTAAATGTAATTGATTTAAAGTCAATTATGAGACTGTCACTATGGTTACACGATTTTAGAGTAAATTTAAACCAAACAAGCATTGCTGTTCCCTCTTAGGCCTGGACTAAATTGAACTTTAACACAACCGTATACACTTCCATACATTTAAAGATTAATTGTATTAAATGAAAAATATAGTTCAAACCGATGATTAGATGTAATCATATGTTATGTTCTTCATGCTTTTCAGGGGACATGTGATTCTCATGCCAGACTTCAGTCTTCCTCTGGAGTACTACTTGATCCCCTTCCTCATCATCGTTGGAATCTGCCTCATCCTTATCGTGGTCTTTATGGTAAACACCTTCATTATATTAACAGGATGCAGGTTGATTTGTCACTTCAACAAAATGAAAATGTCCTCTGTTGTTCAGGTCACTAAGTTTGTACAGGACAGACACAGGGCGAGGAGAAGTCGCCTGCGTAAAGATCAGCTGAAGAAGCTGCCTATTCACAAATTCAAGAAAGGTGAGGGAAACATTTTGTAAATGTAACCACAAGTCTAGAAACAGTAACTTTGACATAGTGGCAGAACTATTGAACCTTATATTCAGTACGAGATGTATTTATGAGCATTTAAGAGCTTGTGTCTGTGGGGTTCACGCAATCTGGACTATAAAGTGGGTAGTTTGTTTCCTCCCGAACCTGGAAACCAACCACATGATGTCTTCCCCCCACCTTTCACATTGTGCATCAGGCTTTGGTTTGTGAACCATTATAATGCAACCCTATAATTAAACAGAGAGTTGTGGTGATAACTATTTAAATAGCTCATTATTTGTGTTAATTTACTACTGTATATGATAGAAAAGCACACATTCCAGTCACCTGGGGGGAAAAACTGGTCTGAGGATTAGAAAACTGCATTTAGTCATGTTGTCTGTTGTATAATCTGTAAGGAGCAGCAGGCCTTCTCTTCTCTCACGCGTTGTTTTGTTAGTTGACCTTTGGAGTCCCTGGCAGACCCTGACGGCAGGGCCGGAGTCGGCTTTTTCCTGGTCGGTGTCTCTACTTGTCACCGGAGAACAAAGAGACTAAAAATAACAAGCCGAGTCAGAGAGTCCAAGCGTATGATCTTACAGCTGAGAGATGCTCATGATTTCACTCAGAAACAGAGCAGCTCCAGATGCTCTGTGCACAATTTGGAGTCCAAGTCCAAATGGTGGTGAAGTGCTTCGAAAACACCATTTATAAAAAGTGCTAGCTGTGTTACTGTGCTGTGGCCATCATACCCTAATTAGATTAACATGGCTTAATTTGCCACAAGGCACTGGATGAAGTTAACAGAAAACGGTTAAAAGTAGTGGTGACTCTGCCTACCATCTTGTATAAATATTTTCCACACCTCAGACTTTGCTGCACATCACCTGACCACCCGTTTACGGCGCAAGCCCATGTAAAAACCTGTCGGGTTCAGGTCAAAAAGACCATTGTGGTCCACGAGCAGCAGTTTGCCCACCGCTGCCTGGAATAAATGATTATTTTTTGGTCTATGAATTAAACTCACTTTAGATGAAATACTGTTTCCACTTGTTAATGGTCATTTTTACAGTGCGCTAGATTAGGTGGCTGTTCTGTTTTTGGATGAGACACAACAGATTACAGGGGGGGCAGTAAACCCTCTTGTAATCCATCAGTGCCATGCTGAGGCCCTTTGGCTGAGCCTTCACTTCATTTTCCTTTGTTTTAGAGGAGACTCCTCCCATTAAAAAAGCTGGACAGAAAGCGAACAGGAGGTTTGTTGGTCAGAAGGCCTGGAGGTCTTAAAACGCAGTCACCTGACGCTTGCAAAAGAGCTTCATTTGATTGGCTGTATCGTACCCTATGGGTCTGTGTTTGAGGCAACATTGAGGAAAAGGCGAGGGGCTCCAAATCTCCCCCTAATCATCCGGTAATCTGTGTATACTGGATACCCACCTGCCACCGGCCGGTGTCTGGAGTTCAGGCTGCATTTTAGCCATGATTATCCTCAGACGTCGTCCTTGCAAGGGAACTGGCATCAACAAGTGGAGAGAATCTTGCACATCCACACATCACTGTTGTTTGAATCTCTGTTGACGATGGCACACACCGTCACACTTTACCTCCCTGTAACGTGCAGTGTTGGGAATAATCTTTCATTTCTCTGAGTCTGATTCCTAACAGTGCCAGCGCTGGGGTACTTTATCATGCCGATGACAACCAGGAATCACTGAGGGCACCAACTCTGTCAACACCCGTAGTGTGTGTGGTGGCTGTACCCAGCAGCCTGTGAATAGTTTATTGATAACTTTACATTTACACTAGTAGGTTTACACCGACAGTCCTGTTCAACATAATTGAATGGTTATGAATAAGAATTATGCATTATGGCTGACAGGAAATGGATGAAAGTAAAGACCATGGTCAGGTCCCCCATGAGCCACAAGAGCAGCTTCGTTGCATGTAGGCCCAGATTCTTTATTCTCTCTTTTACTCTGATGGATAGATGGACAACGAAAAACAATATTCCAAACAATATACCTCGGTTTAGTTTGACCTGGGGACTGGAGGCTCAAACATATTCCCATCAGGGCAGAAATAAATATTCATCAATTAATTTATTCAGATTCACTTTTAACATGTCAGGAAGAAAGAGAAAGCATGCAGGGCAGCCACTGTTGCTTTCATGTCACTGCTGTGCAATGACACCTGACCACAGAGATCTGGTTACTTCTCCTCAGACGAGCTCTTGTCACACATCGCTAGAGTGCATTTAAACCTGCCTGCCTCTCTCTCTATATGTGTGTGTGTGTGTGTGTGTGTGTGTGTGTGTGTGTGTGTGTGAGCGAGCGAGCGAGACAGTTCAAGTACAGCGGGGTTTGAACCTACCACCCCATGATGTCTTGCTTAGCATTATTTATCTTAGCGTGATCTAAAATAACATTTTAGCCCTCACCTTTATGGCCCGTTCACTGTGTCACACCCGTCTATTTATAACATATCTTAATTGTGTAATTAGATATGGATGCGATTCTGTGAGACGCTAATGATACTTGGTATAAGTTTGCAGTTATGGTAATACAGCAGACGAAAGAGCATTAAATGCTAAGTTATGAATCAGGGTATTGATGCATCACCATGGGGATCTGGGTGGGAGTGGGCGAGGGTGCTAATTGGGCTGCTGGAGGCTTTGTCTGGCTGCCTCAGTGTCTGCGGATGAATGTGATGCTGGAAGTGTGTCCATAAGTATCTCTGTTGACTCAAATTAAGTCTGAACATTAATTTCTATTTTTCTTATGGAGTATAGAAAGGTATGGAATTTAGTGACTATTATACATTGAATAGAAATGCATAATGGAACAATCAGATAACCATAGTTGCAAGCATTTCATTTTTGTATTTGTCTTTACTCTATGACCCCTTATGATTTAGTCATTATCTTATGATTATAATTTATCATAATCAAGAAAAGCTTGATTGATGACAGCTCACCAGTTCTAGTACCCAACAGGTATTAATTTAGAAATGCAGTGAATGATAGTATTTTAGCCATCTAGTGATTCCCCCGAGAACTCCCCTGAGTATGGTCAGTCATCTGTTTTCAGTAACAATAGTAATGTAGGCTACCAGATCCCCTATAATGATGTAATTATAATTGTTAATTTTTTTAAATGATAGTCATTAAAATGTAAAAAAATTGTTTCATCTTATCTGAATTTATTATGTTTTAATGACATTTCTGATGTCATTTCACTGTTCATTTGCTAAAGATGAGTACTTTTGTCTTGCTTTATTTAGTTCTTTTATCTTTTATTTTAAATATGTGAATAAATGTTTTATCAAACTATTTTTAATATTTACATTGTTTGAGATTGTATTAGTCCCCCCCTCTTATTGGAAGACAGCAGGAATGAGCAGTTCATCTCTCTCCTTTTTTTTTTTTTTTATGCCCTGTGGGTCCTTCCCTCCCGCCTTTGAACAGATGTGGTGCTGTCACTCATTACCCCCACCTCACCTAATCGAGGAGCTGACTCACTGCAAACACACTTTGCCCTGCCTGTGTGTGCCGCTCCCTGCCATCGCATTCTGTGTACTGCAGAGATGAGATAATAATCTGTTTTAATGAACTATATAACCTACATTCCTATGTACAGGGGGTATTGTACGGGGGTATTGTTTCTGCAGCACCAGTACTAATCAGCCTACACAGCAGACGGACCCGAGAGACTTGTTTTTTTTTTTATCCAACTTCTGTGGAAATGGCATATTAAGGGTATGCTGCAGTCTGCTTTTATTTGTTTTTTAACCTGTCTGTTAATCTGCCATTTAAATAATGCTGCTGGTCTTTTTCCACCTCAATTTCAAGATTCTGGATGTTTTATTTTTTTTTCCTGTTCTTGCTGTTTTTCTCTAAGCTCCATTCATATTAATTCAGTTCCACAGCTGAGTCCAGTTTCCTGTTCCTCTGTGCTGGACTCATGCCTTGGTAAACTCTTGCTCCCTATCAGGGGCCATGACACACACACACACACACACACACACAGTCTGGGAGCAGAAAGTTGAGTCACTGGTGTTCTGGTAGAGTCACAATTACTCTGGCCATATACGGTCACATACTGGCTGGGCATTCTCAGCCGGACTAAAGAAAAACATGTTCATTTATGTCCGGCATAAACACATCTCAGCATCCCGGCACCTCCTCCCACCGCTGTGAGGAAGGAGCAGAAGGGAAAAGGCTGTGGAATTCAGAGGGGAGTGAGTGAGGGAACAAGAGTGCTGGAATTCTTCTGCTTTTGGAGCGCAAAGTTATCCCCCCCCCCCTTCCTGTACACGATGAAGGGCCTCTGGGGCGGCTGAAACCTCTAAAAGGAATGCAGGCCCCCACCGGCAGTGAGCAGCCAGCAAGGCCTGACTTGCTCCTGAGTGTCCGTTCAGCTCCCTGAGATCACAAGACCACCGTCCTCGTGCTGCTGCTGAGCTCACAAGGGTGACTCAGCGTCTCCTCACAAAATATCTGGAGAAGTACCACGAAGCAGCTGAGCTTTACAAACCCTCCAGTCTTCTGGACAAATTTCAGTGTTGACCTGTTCACTGTTGCTGTTTTGATACAGGGGACGCATATGATGTCTGCGCCATTTGCCTTGATGAGTACGAGGAAGGTGACAAGCTCCGGGTGCTGCCCTGTTCACACGGTGAGATTAGTCCCCTTGAAATGTGACCGTAGATGCAGATTTTTATGTAAAAACTGAGTTTCTCCAGCTTTTCTGCATCACCAAGCAGGGGTGGTTGTAGCCTAGTGGGTAACACACTCTCCTGTGAAGCTGTTCCAGGGGGACGTGTCCCTGTTACTGTTGTTTGCAAGTCACTCTGGAAAGTGACGTCTGATAAGCGCTGTAAATGAACTTTAAGATTCTCCTTGCTCTTTGCCCCTTGGCAGCTTACCACTGCAAGTGTGTGGATCCCTGGCTGACCAAGACTAAGAAGACATGCCCTGTGTGCAAGCAGAAGGTGGTCCCATCACAAGGCGACTCCGATTCAGACTCTGACTCCACCGACAGTAGCCATGAGAACGAGGACGTTTCGGAAAGCACCCCGCTGCTGCACTCGCTGGCATCGACCAGCGCACACTCCTTTGGCACCATGAGTGGCTCGCTGTCTCAGCCCGACCCTGGCCACGACGAGTCGTCTGACTACGAGGAAGAGGACGATGACGAGGAGATGGACACCAGCGACAGCGAAGAGGAGGTCACTGTGGAGACGGTGGTGGTGCAGATGCAGCAGTCTAGGGGAAACGAGGACGACACTGTTCCACGTGTCTGAGTGCCATGGCTTGCCAGCCCTCCCCCTAAATCCCCACACCTACTAGCAGTGTTCCTCTCTTGACTGTGGGCGAAGGACGAAACTCACTCTCTCAAAACTTCACTGTCCTGTTTGTCGTTTCGCCATCGTATAATGATAAAAAAATGCACCTTTCATTTCTGTAACAGGTCACTTGGCAAAGAACAAAGCAGACTGGCATCAAGACTCTTTTTGGGTGGAGGGTTGTGATCACTGTTGTCGTCCACCACTCACTGTGAATAGGTTCGAGTATAACGTCTTGTAGGACACTCACTTGTCACAAACTGGAGCAATGCGATGTATATACACGGTCATATGTACAGGCCGATCAACGGTCGTAGCCTGACTGAGGACACGGGCGATATCCTTACATGCACATGTACAGGAAGCTCTTAATTGTAATGACTATGCAGCCCCGTCCCCTTTTATAAAGCCTCTTAATTTTCTTAATGTGCGGGAAACAGAACAGTCATAAATTGGGGAGGGATTCACTATGCCAATCTGTTTCTGTACAGAGATTTGGGAGGAGCAGGTCTTTAGAAGAAATGTAATCTTGCTTTTGAATGTTCACACAGAGTAATGAAGCCAATCCGGTCTCAAGAGACTCATCCATCTGAGGAAAAGCAATGGTTATTCCCAAAAACTGAACTTTCAATAGGCAGTCAGATCACAAAGGGACTAATTTTGTGAATATGCCGGCAAATATGTGTTGGGTTCTCCTCACATCGTTTCATTTTTTTTTTTAGTTCAACACCGGTGTTTTTTTTTCTTCTCCCTAACATGACTGTTACATTTATATTAAAATATTGTTGCCTTCATGTAACATCTTGTTATGCTTCTCCTTTGTAAAGTCTAATTTCATTTTACTTCATGAATAAAAGTTCATTACTTTTGTTCCAATGCAGTCACTTGGAAAATGTTTCAGAAAGTGTTTTTACCACACACACACAAAAACAACAAAAAAAACCCTTACTAATGCAGTCAGTTTGATTCTAATAATTGTCTAATAAGGGCAATTACCCCATTCACAGATTAAGACTAGTTCTAGATTTAAATGGATTATTTTAATGAAGTTCTCTTTTAAAGCACAACCTAGTCTAATCCACCAACGGGAAATGGACAGTCTTAAAAGGAATGCATGCACTGCACTCAATTAAATGAGTATCAGAAAATAAAATTCACCTTCTGTAGTGCTATCTGAAAGCATTTGGGGTACAAAAAAAAATACGTCAGGTGAAGATTAAAAAGGACAAACATGTCTGGTTGGAATAAATTTATTTGATCTGTCTGTAAACAAGGTGATAAATCAATTTTATGGCATTTCTTGGTTTATGCATATGAAATAAGAAGTGTTAGACTGTATTCAAGACATAAGAAAGGTTGGGGTAGGGTGCAGGGAAACAAATGAACTGAAAATTCAGCAACATGTATATATATATATTTTTTTTTAAGTCTGTACATACACTCCAGAAGGCCTGAACATTTGAGATCCCACTAAAATATCCCAAAACCTAGAGCCAATAAGGTCTTTAGGAGGAGAAGTCACTGACTGGGCGACAGGATATATATGTGTAAAAAAAAAAAAAAAAAAAAGTAACAGATTCTCTCTCGCTAAATTATGGCACAGGATAAAGAGGTGTGTGTGCATGTGTTTATTCCTTTACCCATTCTGTGAGTGTCAATTCTCTTTCCCTGTACAAGGATCTTATTACTTGGAAAAGCAGGTACCTATTGTTGACAGACAGGCTGATGCCACATTTTTCATTCATGACTTAACAAGGCAATTTATTCCACAGTTTTGTTCCTTTTACACAACATGGGTTTACAAATGCAGCATTGTCTAAAAAAATGCAAACTGATTCCGTAACATTGTCTACTGCTGCAAACCTGTGGTCATATTTGTTTTACAGCAAAAGGTGAGGCTAGCAAGTCTTCCTTCACAATGACAGAGTAATTAAAATACCCAAGCTGTGCCTAATATTGGTCCAATGAAAAAATAATAAATTCTAACTCCAGATGGTTACACTGCACAGGGATGCCTATGGTCCAAAATGGCAGCTTTTATATCTTAAATAAAAAGATATATCACAGGAGCTGGCAAACACTTAAGTGCCTGAATTATTTTAATGATGGAATGTCCATGGAGAATAATTATGAGGGATGTACTGAAGCAATTATGGGAGGAAAATTCTACCTGCATTGCAACACATTCTTTAACACAAAAAAGGACAAATGCCAGACCAACAATCTTCATCCCAAAGAACAGTCACAAAAGGTAGTACAATAAACAGAGGCAGGGGGATGTTGTTAAGGTATAGTGGTTTTATAAAGGGAGGGAGAAGCTCCTCCTTAGCGTTAGCAATGTAGTGTCACCTACTATGAACGGGGTGTGGCCAATAGTTCTGCCTTAAAAAGAAAAAGGTGATGATCAGGAGGCAGATGTGAATTTGGAAAGGGGGTGGGTACAATGGAGGGAGAGGAAAGACGGGATAGAAAAATGAAGGCAGTTGAGCAGACTCAGAAGATATGCATTCAGTTTTCCGCTCCCAGACAAGCTCTAGAACAGGAAGACAATACGAGCTTTGACTTACTGCTCAAGTGCTGAAATAAAACAAGGCATTGGACAGGGCAGACTGTGGCTGGGGGGGGGGGGGGGGGGGGGGGGGGGGGGGGGTGAATGCCGGTGCACAATTTAGGCCTCCTTCACTTTAGCCACTAAGATTAAGGTAGTGTTTTTTTTTTTCCTTCACTTCATCGACTTCAGATTTCCTGTTAACATGCTCTTCATTAAACCATGGTGCAACAGTAGTGCTAGATTGTGAGAGGGTAAAAGATGAAAATGCATGAAAATGGAGGGCTACAAGAAGAAGGCATGGACGTAAAAAAAAAAATCAACAAAAAAAGAAGGAAAAAACGAGGGAAAGAAATTCTAACAAACTACAACAGGAAGTACTGTTAAACGCAACAGGGTGGTAAGAATGGAGCTGCTAGGTGGATGGGAAGAGGCCGCTTAATATCCAGACTTCCTCAGGTACTCAGCCATGCCATATGCTTTCTTGTTGAGCTGCCCTCCATGGATACCTTCCTTCCCCATGACTAAAACCAATGCTGGAGTACACAAGAAAGAAGAAAAAAAAAAAGAAAGAAGGAAAAAAAAAAATGAACAAACTTTCATTTTTTTTTTTTTTTTTAAGTTGGGGGATGGGGAAGGGAAGAGAAAAATAAAAATCTAACAGGTATACATTGGTTGACTACTGTTAGACTTTGTTGCCCTTCAATGCTATTGATGATCCCAAGATTTCAAATGTGACTGATCTGAAGAGGAAATACAGTATTTTCTTAAATTTTTTGTATTTTTTTTTGTATTTTCTCTCTCAATGGTTTTGCTACTTAACAATTCAAGACTAAACTAAAACCCCGAATCCCGTAAGTATTTTGCCATTGAATATGCCTTCTTATTCAATCCGCCTCCATGGACCCCTTCTTTGCCCATTACAAGAACCAAGACTGAAAAGAAAAGAGACAGAAGGTAAGTTCAGGGATAACATGTAAGGCCAAGAGAAATTACAGAAATAAAGGTCAAACAAAAGGTCAAAGACAGGTTAGAAAGACAACACCAAAAGTTTCACTGAGCCAAGAGCACATTCAAGCATTCAATTGTTAAATGGTGCATCCCACGGTCAGACTATTACAGGGAAAATTAATGGCTGTCTGCAAAATGTTATTTAGTAAGTCATTTTGTGGGGTTATCAGTGTGGAGTTTGAAAGCCATTGGCTGAATACCTTCCAGTCATTAGGAAAGGGCCAGTTTTGGCTCTCAACTCATGTAAAAGTGAAAATTATGTTTGCACCAATTTGTTACCCTTGTAGTTTCAATTTTAGTGAAACCAGAGCAGCATAGCAGTCTGGACCATACAAAATACAGGTGGATGCTATAACTGCAGCGCTCCTCAATACATGTGTGAATACTGAAAATGTGTCAGACTGTAAAACAAACACCCAGAGAGAAAGACAGACATCAGTTCTTTTTTCTCGTTTTGCAGTAAGGTGGAAAGAGTCAAGGAGGCAGAGAGACACATGCAAATCAGAGGGAAGGTGCCTTAAGAGAGTCAAAGAAATCAGCAAGGAAAATTCTGATTATGGTGTCAACAGGAAATAATTTAGATAAAGTAATTTAGGCTGGAAGTAGTGACTTGTCTCATGGAGAGCAGGGGACCATACAGGCAAACTGAATGGTGGCAGAACCCAGACTTCTACCAACATTGGAAGAAATAACACTCCTGCAAATAAACTCCCCTGATTTTAAATTGACCATTTAAAACCGATACATTTAATCATCCTCTGTATTTACGAGTTACGTTGGGAAACTGATGAGTCAAAGGGCAAAGCATACATGACATATTTCCATCATTTAACATCTGTGAATGGTAAACGGTAGCGGTCTTTATTCGGGATACCCTACACATACGTGTGCATACAGCGCTGTTGTTAAAATGACTACTAAAAAACTGCTTCTAACAATAGGATGGGGGAGGAAAACATACCTTTGCCGGCTCTGCCTACAGATACGTTGTATGTTGGCTCTCCTCCTTGACTCTTTGTCCTGATGTCCATTGTCCAGTCACCATCGATTAGAAGGCTGTCCCTGATCACGGAGCACTTCTTCGATCCTAAGGTCAGGCCGTTGGTGAAGAAACTTTCCCTGTCCTTTCCTACTAGGACGTCAATTTCTGTAGGCTACAATGTCAGAGAAGTGAATTAGTGCTTAAAATCAAAAGAGACACATTCTGAAAAAAGAAAAAGCACCAAACCTCCACATAATAATAATAATAATAATATGGAATTGGGGGAGAGAGAGAAAAAAAAAAAAAAAACTTCATTTAAAATGTTTTAGGAAAAAAACTGTAAAAAGCTTGTGTTTTTGGCAAAGTTTTTAGTTATCCAGAATCACGCTACATGAAACCACCGAACGTGAACTGCTTCGCTGGACGAAATTTAATCCAGGCGTGGTCTGGCACACACAGTTCCTTAAATTCAGAGTACAATAAAGTCGCTTGGATTGACCGTTCTAAGAGTTTTGTGTGGTGCTTATGACAATAAATAGTTATCTTAGTCAACAGATAATCCTGCTTCCCTGAAGATCGGACTAAGAATAAAAATGTAGCCTGTAATGAGACTGGCCTGAAGAGGTGTGGAAATCGACTTAAAATGGCCAAAACTAGGAAAATAGGAAAAACGAAATTGTCAAAGTCAATTAAAGGACAGGAAAATGTCCCCTTGTATGTTCATTAGAAACACGCATTAATCTTTAAATCACAACGATCTTACTGCTGAATATCTATTCTGCAACCTGCACAGAGAAATGGATTCATAACAGCAACAAAGCAGTAACATTCCAGTTTAATGTACAGCTTTGCATCCTATCCAAAATTCCCCACAAATTAATAGTCCGTAAACCGAACGTTGTTGGTTTATTTAAAAACGTTTCTTTGACTTGGCTACTTGAAGAAGGATGTCTGGTGTCTTCGTAACAAAATGGAGGATTTTCAATTGCCCGTAATTTCTTTACATTGTGGTTTTAAAAACAGTGGTCGTGAAGCGCACAAAACGCTACGAGGTGGCTAAGCGGTCTGGCGAAATTGAGTGCAAACAGTACTTGTTGAGCAGCGTGCTGAACGCACGGCCAGCGCCGCGATGAATAAAACTGGGAGTGGAGGCGCCATCTTGGGACACAAGGGGCGGGGGCCGTATTCCTCATCCCTTCTACGCAAATGACGCAAGTCAAGGCGCTTCGGCGGGACCGTATTCCTCATCCCTTCTACGCAAATGACGCAAGTCAAGGCGCTTTGTGAGACCCGCGGAAATTCACGCCCGCAAGCCACCGATGGTTTTCGAATCTGGCCGTCCGGCCTGGTTTTCGCCCATCTAACCCGCCCTCGACGCGTTCCCGAACTGAGGAACACACGTAAAAAGTTCCCCCAAAACTGCGGCGATGATTTAAATACATTAATGGAACCAGACATGGGTAATTAGTTGCTTAAATGAGCTGAGCCGGGTATTTGACTGAACGACAAAATAATAAAATGTACTGATTAACATTTTGGTTACACGCGTCGTGCCTTGGAACTCGTTAAATTGATTAATAAAATGCTCGATAGTCGTTCATTTCCGCAACCGCCTTAGAGACCATGTGTTACTGTTAGCACGCTAGCTGCAGCTAACTAGCCTCCTGAACGCAGACGGGGCCTGTTCCTCCAGTCAATGAGCTGACAGTTTCATACATCGCTGTGCGCCGCGGGCTATACGCCGAGAAACGTCCGTTCGTTGTGTTTTAACCTCTTACCGTAATGTTGTTAAATGTACCACCCGGGTGTGCTGACCAGACGTATTTTGCGTCCGTGTACCCAACAATGGCGGAGTCCTGGCAGCTGCCATCGGCCATCAGGTTATCCACGTAGCCTTGCCAGGACATATCTGCGTCTTAGTTCAAGTGCGGAAATCAGATGTTTCTTTAAAAAAAACGAGAAGGAGACGCGCAAGCAGTAGAAGAGTGGGGATGAGGAAAAGGAATTTGGCAGATGTGGTGCTTCCAGCAGCAGCCCGGCTCGGTCGCGTCCCGGCTTTAATCTGAGTTCGGGCAGCAGAAGAAGTCGCTGCAATCGGCGGCGACTGGGTGTAGTCCCCGCCAGATCACTCCGCGCGGCCGTGCTTCGGCTCCCGCTCGCACGAAGTGCGAACAGGCGTAGGGACAAAGGTTGAAAGAACGGGCTTCGGATCGTCTATCTGCTTCGCCTGGCCCGCAACCGATTTATGGAGCGTGTTGTTTATAAGATAGCTGCGCTATTTCGCAATTTGAACCCTTCGTGGAGCCGTTCGGGAAATCTATGCAAAATAACCAATGCTAGGTGTGTCTGCCTGGCATATAGTGCCACAGTGAGCCTCCAGATGCTTTTAGAAATTGAACAGATGTTGCATCGCCTGTTGGTGCTCGAGAGCTGACTTGTTGCTCTGCTTTATGGAATGATTTACTCTGTATAAGCATAATATTGTTATTTTTATTATTGTTATTTCTGCATGTGGTGACTGAATGCATGTTTGGCACTGGACGGATTCCCCTGAACAGTATGCTGAATAGTATTCAGTTTTAGAACATATTTGTATGGAGAATAATTTTTTTTTGTTATTTGACGAATGAGCTTACGGACCAGATGTTTATTTATATTTTACAGTAAACTAAAGGCCACTAAAATGAGCTTCATTCGTCCCCTAACTACACAGTGAGATTTAGAGCTAATTTAGTAATCCTCTGAAAGTGCCAAGAAAAACACTAGTACAAAATTCAGCACGGAATTTGTCACTCAATCAAAGGGAATTCGTTATTTATCCACAGGGAGTTTTCCCCTTGGAAAATAATACAAGGGGCTTTAAAATGCAAGAATAGGTTCATTTGTGAACATCAATGAACATTTATCACACGGCCTGAAGCATCAATGAAATTTGGCAGACGCTCTCGGGGCAACGTGTCCAGTCAGCAGGGTGAGGCAACAGGTCCAGACCTTACAGAAGATGTTCGATTTACCTGACTGATATGCCTGGGATAAGAGGACAAAAGGCACTGAGTAAAGCCTGCTCCACTTTTGTTTTTTCTAAACGTAGTCCTTGTATCAAAAATTTGCCGCTGTTCACTTTTCAATATTTCTGAGACATGAGGGTGTGCCATGGCAGAGGCAGTAAAAGAAGAAAAAATCTGAATTATGGTGTCAACAAGCCCAATGTTGAAATACAATTATTTCAATTGACCCCTAAGGCAGTATGTAATGCAGTGCTGTCAGGTCCTCTGCTGGTTTGGATTTATTCTAATTTGAACGCATTGGACTGCATGGACATTTAGGGATCAACATGATTGGTTGTAATTAAATACTTTATAGATAAAGGATTGAGCTTGCCAACCATATTTTAGACAAAAAATCATTTAAGTGGAGCAAGCAGCAGGTTATTCTTAATTTTTAAGTTTGAGGAGGGAATTTTTTTTTTGTCAGAAGCTGAGATTTGCTCTCCACTTCCTCCCATCTGCGGCCACTAAACCTCTGCAGACAGCAGCTGCAGGCGTCGTGCAGCCATTCTGTTCCGGCCTCTGGAGCCACACTGAATCACCAATTCATGTACAGTGAGCCCTGAAGGCACCTCCGCCCAAAGATCACACAACTGGTGCTGTCTATGAGCGTGAGAGAGCGCGTGTGTGGGTGTGGGAGTGTGAGCTGGCACCGTTTCTTTGACTTTTATCCAGACAGCTAATCAGAAAACAGATACTTGGTGGATGGGTTGGTTTATACTGTACAGTGGGATATAGCAGTGTAACGTGGAAAAAAACCTCAATGGCAGCATTTCGTGTGCGCAGACATGGAACCTGGAATTTTCTACTGTATCGACTATTGCAGGAATGGATGGGACTTGAGACTGGTCCACATGGCCACTGACTCAGCTTGCTGTTCGTAACTTCTCAATGTTCTGAGCAGATCATTGCTTGCTGTGTTGCAAACAGGCTTTAAAGCCACACACACACACACAGCCCACTTGCGTGACTGGCTGCATTGTGCTTTGCAAGGCAAAGTAATTATTCTGTGAATTGCAGGCTTGTTGCACGAAGTCAGTGGACGAAACAGGATAAAGTGTTCTCAGGTGCTGTGCATGCTGAATGTAGCTAAATGACATAGTGAGGCTTCTGTGCAAGGTACTTAAACAGTGCATTGTGCTCGATGACATTGACGTTTTCTGTATTTTTAAAGTTACATTTCAGAGCAATCTGTTGCTGCATTTCACATGCCCAATTTTATCTCCAGATTTTTGTAAGTGAAATTGTTTGTTAACATAAAAAGTATTTGGACAAATGAAGAATTGCAGAACAAAGCACCACACAAAGTGGTGGTAGCCTAGCAGTTAAGGAAGCGGCCTTGTAATCAGAAGGTTGCTGGTTTGAATCCTGATCTGCCAAAGTGCCACTGATGTGCCACTGAGCAAAGCACCGTCCACACACACTGTTCCCCGGGCGCCTGTCATGGCTCACTAAAGGTGATGGGTTAAATGCAGAGGACACATTTCACGTGTGCTGTGCTGCTGTGTATCACAATGACAATGACAATCACTTAACTTTAAACATTTCAGTCAGTCTGTAAGGTGACAGCCGCAATAGCCCGGCCTCACGGAGACATCTAGTGGTCAAATGTGAAATTGCAGCCACACACGTCCGCACTACACAATGCACACAGTAGGTGGCGCGGTGCTCCTGCTGAAAAGAGCCGCCTATTGCTTCTCCAGTTACGTTTCAGTCCAACCTAGTGCCAGATAAACCAGACACGTTAAATAAACCAGTTAAAGCAAAACGGAACCACATCAATCAGTGTGAAACAAGTGTTACTGCTTTAACAGACTTGTGTATGATAAAAAAAACAGTACGTTAATATACTCATAATCATTGAAACACTAATCATTGAAATCATATTCTGTAACTAATGTGATGGATGCATGGGTGTATTTTAACACTCATTTTATTGCATACTTAGCTTGCTCTAATGCCACACCAACTGCAAAGGGCCACGGACTTTAAAGCTCAAGAGTCAAATCAGATGTTGCGAAACAAAAATTGAATTAAAAGTTTGTTCAGCCTGTGTTTCAAAGAGGTAAATCTGTTATACTTATGAATAGACCAGGACCCATTTCTTTCCCATTCCCTTCTGTCAGAGCCACTTTACCAGGAAAATCTATAAAACGAGGAACTAATCCCCTTGCTATCAATTAAGAAATGAAGACTGCGGATTTGAAATGAGAGGATTAGAAGGCAGACTATGTCTGGGCTTAAAGTGATGGTGAAATAAAAGAAATAGTGATGATTTAGATTTAGTTATATATTTTATGGCACAGTAGCAATAGTTTAAAAAAAATCAAGTGAGTATGTTCAGGTGTTACTAGAAAGAAATTATTTAAATGTGTTTCTTGATAGGCTTTTTTTTTTTTTGCTTTTTGAATGAAACTATAGTAAAAAATATTGTATTATTTCCTGCAGCTTAAATATTATTATATAGTATAATCCCTGAACTATCCATCTCTAAGCTTCTTCTCAGAACAATCAGGATCACTCCAGGCTATTTCCTGATAAAAGTAGCTGATTATTATTTTGAAAATTACACCTTTCTCACCTGAAAAGGCTGCAATTCCAGAAATTACAAGAATAAACACGTCAGACATGCTGGAGTAACCTGGCGTAATCCTTTAATGGGCCTTTAAATGCCCTGTTCTGACAGCTGCTTTGCTGGGTGAAAGGAGAATTGTGACATATGAAAGAGCTCCTCGCACATTCACAACCAACAGCTGAACCAAACGTTTCAGGATACACCCTGATGCATGGAAGTGCGATAACACCCTTTTCTTTTAATTACTTGTAACTGTTCGCAATAAGTAGTGAAGTGCTTCAGTGTGGGTTAAATACTGAATAAAATTCATTTTAAAAGTTTGTTCATTCATTTTTGCGATTAAATAGAATATATAAATATGTGTGTGTGTGTGTGTGTGTGTGTGTGTGTGTGTGTGTGTGTGTGTGTGTATATATATATATATATATATTTATATTCTAAAAACTGGGGATGGGCAACCATTTTTAAAAATTCTGAAAAAGGATTCCTCAAAGGCTGCTCTGTTTATTGCATGTGATCTGTGATGTTAATTGAACACCAAACCATATCAATGTTCATAGTCTTTGCTTTCAGTTGGCAAACATACGCTCGAGCCGGGCGCCTATTATTGCGTGAATGCTTCTCTGAGAACCAAGAAAGAAAAATATAGCCGACTGGGGTTTGTAAATTGCCTCTGATTACACATTTCCAAGCATGATTTTTTTCAAAATACCTTTTTTTGTCCATTTCCTCGAATTTTATATTGAGTCAGAAATGCCACAGTTATTATATCAGAAACATTGGCATAATATTTATAGCTAGTGAAAAAGTAAGTCACGTACATGCAACCAGCAATTTATGCGAATTCTGAGAAGTTTTTTTCTGTAACTACATTTCTGGGCAGGTTTAAATTTAGTACGACCCCTTTCTAGGTTGACCCTAGTTACCTCTTTGCACAACATGATCTTAGAAGCCACTGACTATAAAAAAAGCTTACCTGGTGCTTTTTAGACAGTGGCCAGTGTGGACCAGCCGGCACCGCATTACATTCTCGTATAAATGCCTTTTTACATTGCCGTTACAAACACTACCTGTCTGTTGTCACTTACCTAGTGCAGCAGTGGACTATTAGGAAGCCATTATGTGCTTTGTGGCACTGATTTATTTTCTGTCCAACACGTGTAATTGGCTAAATAAGCACCCTCTTCCAATGGGAGTGCGGAACAACAAAGTAGTGAATTCTGTCAGGCAGCACACTATTACATGCCATTAGTGATGGGAAAAACATCTCTCTATTCCCTATGGCTCATCGTGTGTGAGTTTTCGTGTCCACATTCAGGCTGAAGCAGCACTGCCCCGCTCCCGAGGCCCGAGCAGAAGTCGGATGAATATAGCAGATGGTGTGTGGACTGGCATTCATCCTTGTTTGAATGGGGACGAGAAGATTGCAGTCGGGCGAGACCAAAACAAACAAGGGCTGACCAGCCAACTCAGGGGGTGCGCTTAAAATAATCAAGTCGACCAATAGACTAGACCGCTTTCAAATATGACCTCAAGCGTCCTCAGTCCTCAGGAAAATCTGTATTTGCTCACATGTTTGACCAGGAAGTGTGTCTTGTGTTTTTAAACATGACATGAGAAACTATTAAGGATAATACATTTTGGCCTGATTCCTGATACCTGGAGAGGTCTCTCTCTCTCTCTCTTTCTCTGTGTGTGTGCGTGTGTGTGTGTGTGTGTGTGTGTATATATATATATAAATATATATACTCCAGCGCACCCTAGTGGAGATTATCAAAATGTACTTTGCAACGCATGTTCTATTGTCGTTTGTTACTGTTCATTGTTTCCCTGCTACTAGCCTGTTGATAAATCCATTACTTCCATCAGGAGTCTCAACCGATGAAGAGGCGATTGTTCCTGATGAAATTAAGCTTCTAAAATATGCGCTTACATAAACACATTCAGGTCCCTTATGGGAACTCCTGAAATAGGAGGGAGTTAAGCAACCTCTGACACCATATAAATACTTTGGTGGGGAGGGCGATGAAAAAAAGAATTGCTATTCCTCTCAGCTAGCCCTGCGACTATGATCTGCCAAACACACGACATTAAAGCAGCCACTTGACATTTTACATTTATCAGAAGCTCTTATTCAGAGTGACTTGTCAGTAGTTACTGGGACAGTCCCCCCTTGGAGACACTCAGGGTTAAGTGTCTTGCTCAGGGACACAATGGTAGTAAGTGGGGGTCTTTTGGTTCATAGGTGAGTGTGTTACCCACTAGGCTCCTACCATTCACGCCTCTTGACGTTAATGATGGTGATACTGCATCCAAATGGTTCCAGCATTCCCATATGTTTAAACGGAACCACTAGCCCTGTTAAACTGGCTGATCAGAGCTCACAAAAGCTACATTATAGAGGAGGAATAATACAAAGCGGCATTTCAGTGTTCTCTACAAAGTTGTACAGCTGCTTTCCACTTGTCATGCGTTGAACTTGTGACAGAGATTTCATAGATGCTTGGTGCATGAGTTTAATAGTCTTGTGTTATGCCATAGACAAAGTGATTCAATATATTTATTACCTCATCTAATAGTAATGGTGTAATAACATTTTATTAAAAAGGAAAGAGCTCTTGGCAAACTACCTTCTTGTTTAACAATGCAGGGATGCTGTGCTTTTTTAAGCGACCGTTAGTATTCCCTACATTAAAATCTAGCACAGGACAGCGTAAAATAGCTAAAGTCATTCGAGTTAATCAATTATAATTCGGTTAATGCCATAATAACCTGAAAAAAAAAACCCTTTCTAAAGATAGAAAGCTCGGGTTTGATTAACGCGCGCATCCTGCGAGAGTTGCGTCTGCAGCGTACCCCGCCGTATTCTCCATTCGCAGTTACGCCACCGCGCATGCGCAGCGCTCCCAGAGTGCAGCGCGCCTGTACTCATAGCCATCTTGTCGAGCGAGAGCGGGGAAGAGGCGCCGTGCGTTCCTCCGACACGAGTCCCGCTGGGAGCGCCAGCCGCGAAGCAGAATTAACTTTTCTTCTTCTTCTTCGGCCCGGTTCGTGTCTGGTCCCGACTCCATTTTCCCGCCGCCGGAGGTGCGGCGGAACATCCGCCCGCTCACAACATGCCCTGCGTGTTACTTCCCAGTTAGGAAAGTGTCTTTTCGGGGGAGAGGGTAGCGGCGGAGCCCGGACCCGCCTCACGCTGCTCGGCTCTGCCTGGGACGGCAGTCGGGTTGGTTAGGCCGGCCGCGGCGGACCGGCGGGCTGTGTCGCTGTCGCCGGGCTGCCGGTGGAAATGCAACAGGAGAGGAGGACGGCGACGCGGAGCCAGGCTCTTGGCGGACGACTTTGAACTCGTTAGCGGAGTTAGCCGATATTCAGCTGCGACACGCTCTCCCGCCGCCCCCACCCTCCCCGGCGCGGTCACCATGTCTAAAATGCCGGCGAAGAAGAAGAGCTGCTTCCAGATAACCAGCGTGACCCAGGCTCAGGTGGCCGCCAGCAGCGGCGCCGACGACACCGAGAGCCTGGACGACGGGGACGAGTCGCGGTCGGAAGACGCGTCCGCGGAAGTCCTGGACCTCTCCCGGGCCGACTTCGAGCCGGAGGGGTGCGACAGCTTGTCCGAAGAGACATCGGACGCGCATCCCGTCAACGGCGGCGTTACGTACAGAAGCTGCGCCTCGACTCGCACGGTGATGGCGGGGACAGTTCCAGCTCAGCCGTCCAGTACCTCCTCCCAGGCCCAGCCTGCTTCCACCAGCTCCCCGTCGTCGTCGTCCACGGTGACGAGCTGCAGCTCGCGCTTCAGGGTCATCAAACTCGACCATGGCACCGGGGAGCCTTTCCGAAGGGGCCGGTGGACCTGCATGGAGTTCTACGAGAGGGACTCGGAGGGGTCCGGCAGCAGCAGTAAACACGGCGTCCACCTGGACCACAATGCAGACGCTGGAGCGCCGACCCCCGCCCCTGTAGCCAACTCCGAGTCTTCTGGAGAGAGCGGTTACGTCTCTGCCGAGGTGCAGCAGCAGAGTTACGGGGCGTCCCACCAGACTCTCGGAGCGGTGCCCCAAAGCCTTGTTCCTCCCGGCCATAATGGTGTGCATGGCGCCAGCCCGACCCTTCAGAAGTCCCCCCTCGTGCCCCCATCGACGCAGGCCCAGCAGTTCCCCCTGATGCCCACCGCACAGCCAGACTACAGAACCTCCGGCACTACGGCACAGTCCCATCCAGGGGCCTCTCTCGCCGGCCCTTCACCTCTTGTGACACCTGTTGGTATCGCGGTTCACGTGCTGGGATTGGTCAGCCAGACGTCTGAGCCGACTGTACCCGGTGGAGGGGCTCTGCAGACCTCTCACGTCGTCCCCGATGCCCAGAATGGGCCTGCTCCCCTTCTCGGTGCCACCAGTGGCCCCCAGACCTTGCCGAACCAGGCACAGGCGTCCCAACCTGTGGCTGCAGCCGGGGTAACGGCGCCACGTCCCGGCTTCGGCCAGCTTCCCGCCGCTGTTCAGGTGGAGGAGAGCCGGAGGACACCAGACTCCCTACCTCAGCCTCCTGTCAGCCCAGGAAAAGATGCGGCGAAGCCCCTGCTTCCAGAAAGCCTGACGCCTGTCGACAGCCTGTTTGGGATTCCCATTCCTGCCGATGGGGAGGAAGACAGGTAAGGGGCCGGGGGCTGAGATTTCAGGGGTAAGACCAACATGGGGATGAGCAAAAAAACAAAACACTTTTATCCAACGCTTTGGGGGGGGGGGTCAAATTTCAGCAACATTTGCTTCTTTCATTGCTTTTTTCTTTATAACTAAATAATTTCATAAATGTATTCATTTCCTTTCACCATTTGTAATCATGTCGTTTCATTTGATATTCAGTGAATCCTTGATCCAGACCCATATGAAGGAGTTTCGAGTTGTTCAGAAGATGCATTTACAGCATTTATCAGACGCCCTTATACAGAGCGACTTACAATCAGTATTTACAGGGACAGTCCCCCCCTGGAGCAACTCAGGGTTAAGTGTCTTGCTCAGGGACACAATGGTAGTAAGTGGGGTTTGAACCTGGGTCTTCTGGTTCATTGGCGGGGGTAGTAGCCTTCAGTCATTGCTTACTATTTTGCAGGTTCCTAATCAGTGCAAATGTGCTACAGCACCATCCAGATGGTTAGCATGGTAACTTGTTGCTTTCTGACCTGGTTTTTGAGGACCAGGCGTGGGGTTTGCCATCTTCCGTTCATAAGCGCAGGCTTCCTCTTCCAGAGCGGAAAACAGCATCCTCTCTTCAAAAGCATTGAACGGGTCTGACTGGTTACATGAGGCCATGCTTCATTGTCTTTGGTGCATTAGGGAACCAAAAAGCCATTTGCTCGGGCCTGCTCCAGAGGTACAATGCCGCGCTGTTACTGTTATTATTATTAATTTTTCTTGCGTAGGAACCGAATGAAGTCAACCAGCAGTTCTCGAACAGTCAGTGCCGATGTGGGACCTATAAAACCGGTGAAATTGCCCTTTAGCCGTCTCTCATAACGGATGGCTGCACTAACCGTCTTACTTGATTTGTGGTGATGAAATGCAAACTCTGTTTGTAACTAAGTGACATCATTTTATTATGTTTTTTTTTTTTTCTTGTTGCACCTTGTTTTCTGGCCTTCATTCCCCCTTCTTCAGCACTGAAGAATAACTTATTTGCAACTTGAGTTTGACGTTGTAAGCATATTGGGGCATAGATAGCATATTGGATGTTTTAGTTCACCGGTAACAATTCCTGAGTAAAAGCACACGCAGTCTGTCCGTGTTTGGTTTCTGTAGTAGGCTTGGTCCCAAACAGAAATCCCACTTTATCAGAAACTGGAGGAGGAACCAGATTGGGCAGTTTTGTAATTGTATGATGCAGAAGTTAATTGTCATATAAATTAGTTGGTCAATGGCAGTTAAATTTGTCACATTTTGCACTGAAATGATCAGGCAACTGCCAACACTGCATGTTATTTTGGGGCTTTTATATCAGCCTGAACGAGGACGTGGCGAATTTGAGAGCTGTCAGTGAATGCTATAAAATAAAAAATGGACATCAGCATACAGTGTAATTCGTGGCAAGTGGTACTAGATTTTTATCTGTTTGTTTATGCAAATCCTGGGGATAGACTTTTTTTATTTGAGGGCGGGGGTGTCTGTAACCTACATATTATCATGTTCAATATCGGTCAAGTAACAAGAACAGATCCATCTGAAGACAGCGGCCCACAGCAGAGGGCATGAGGCTGTCAGCTAATAAAAACCAGATTTTGCAGCGATTGCCCAAGCTTATTATTTCCTTCTGGTCTGAATTAGCGTACGCTACACATTAAGTAGGAACAAAGACTTGTTAGTGTTTGGGCACAACCGTATCCCTGGACAGACAAACCTCTGGCCTGTGCCAAGCCTCCCAACAAAAGGAAAAAAAAAAGTCCACTAAGTCATGTTTTAGTCTGTGAAACCTCTAGAATGCACGAATGTGGGATATTTCCTCTTGTTTTGGTTGTGATTGACCTGGCTGTGCCGGGTTCCATCACATTGGAGGAACTTGTCTCTGTCATGTGGACATGGTTCCACAGTGGCTGCTTTTTCCATGCACAATATCAACCAAAATGGCCAACGTTTAAGTGATGGCTGCTGGCTTGGTACCGTTGGTGGGAGACCCATCACAGCCAGTTTTGCTGTGTAGACGGATGCCCGTTCAAACCATCCTAGCCAACCCTCTGTTTGGGTGGTAGTAGCCTAGTGGGTAACACACTCGCCTATGAACCAGAAGACCCGGGTTCGAATCCCACTTACTACCATTGTGTCCCTGAGCAAGACACTTAACCCTAAATTGCTCCAGGGAGACTGTCCCTGTAACTACTGATTGTAAGTCGCTCTGGATAAGGGCGTCTGATAAATGCTTTAAATGTAAATGTAAATGTTTGATAACTTACCGCTGAGATGCAGTGTAATACTGTGTGAGCCATATCTAGACTGCAGCCTGTGTGCTTCTCTAATAAGCTGCCATTTAGAGTTGCTCTGGGTCACCAGGGGTTGGAGTTGGACTGTGGAACAGCGGGCAGTGACTGGCCTGTGCTTGCCGAGTTCGTCATCTCTGGCTGCCAGCAGTAGCTGGCCCCCTCTCCCGTGCACCAGATAAGCCCACGCTGAAAGTCCTCCTTGTTTTGGTGGCTTAATTCAGTGCAGCCAGGATGGGGTTGGCTCTCTTCCTGTGCAGAGTTGGGGGGGCATGCAGGGGGGCTGGTTTTAGGAGGTTCGGGGCGGTCCTGTAGGTTCAGGAACAGAATGTACAGTGAATGTACACTCTTTGGGCACCATTGCATTGCTTCCCTTATGACAGTCTTCAAATGCACTCTCGAGTGAAAGGGCTGCCAGTAAAAACACCCCTTTGTGTGGGGAGGAGCATTGTTCGCGGTTTTAAGACTCGCTGAGTGACGGTCCTGCTTGGCAGGTACATCACATCCGATTTTCAGAGTTTTCTCTCGAGCATTGTTCTCTGTTTGTTTCATTCTGTTCTAGCTTTACTTCGTCCTACGCCCTGCCCCCAAAGCAAAGTGTCTCCGGTTAAAATTCCGTTGCTGTTTGAACGAAGAGAAAACACTCAAGAAACCTTTTTAATTGGGAGGGGGGGGGGAGCAACATGGTGGCAAGACAATGGAAAGGTATGAATGGCATGCTTGTTTTAACAGTTGAACAGGGTGCACACGTAAGGCCATACTTCACTTGTGGAGACACACGCTTAACCACAGGCCCCTGTTGCATGTATAGTGCGGTAAGCAGATTGAAAGTGAGCGCATTTGACAGGCTCCTTGGAACCTATTCAGGGCTCATTTTTTTTTTCCAGCGATTGCTGCCCGGCTCGGACCTTCAGGGCCACATTCCAAAGCCTGGCTGAATGGCCGGGATTGTCAGCGGTGCTCCCATCCCATTGCCGACTTCTGCTGCCAGCACCCCTATTCACAAAAGTCTTCAGTTTTAACCCCCCACCCCCATTTTTTGTATAAGTGTTCATAGTGAGCTTAATTGAGCACTGAGCGCATACCACCTTTTTCATGCTAATTGCATTATTTACAAAAAATGGCTGTATATATTATTACTGTTATATAACACAACGTCCCATTTTGATTTCTTAAGACATGTGTTTTTGAGTACAAGTGGACAACTGTTTCCTTGTTTTGCTTTTTCCAAAGCCATGCCTCTTGACTGGTCAGTTTATTGGAAACTTTGTAAATTAAAGTAATTTTATGGTCAACAATCTGGTCATATGCAATGCAAATGCTGAACCGAATCGGCTTCAGTCCATGTGACACGCTGTCCTCAGAAACTTTCTTTAAAGGTTGGCAGTACAGTATGCCGCACTACTTCATGCTCGTCCTGCACGTCTCTGTGACAACTTTTGACACAGACATGTGACCGGCCACATTAGCGCGTGTTTCTGACCGCACCGGCGTGTTTTCTACTCCCATCCTCCCAAAGGCGCACCCTTTCGTTGTAATGACGCTGTTTCTGTAGATCAGCTATTTAATTAGTCCAGCGTTAAAAATGCTCGTTTGACTTAATGAATGATTCGATTTGTATTTATAATTCTGCTTTAATTAATTCTTTAAAATTAGAACTAGTTTCCATTGTATTTGTACCCTAATCCTGGAGTGTACATGTCCTGCAAATTTTTTTAACTCGCCTGATTCAACCAGTTTACCTATTACTAGCCAGTTCCTGAGCCGCATCAGTAAAACCACTTGTCTGTATGGACTGGGGTTTGCAAATAATGATGTTCTTCCCAACTCTTTATAATACAGGGAGTGATCTTTCTCTTCTGCCACCCTGACTTGAACCCCTAGTCAGGTAGTGCTCGAGCACTTTAACACAGATCTGTCCTGGGATTTAAATGACTAACTGTGAGCAATGAGGATGTGTGCAGAAAGTGTTGACTGGCTGCTTCTGACTCATTGGTCTCGCTGATGTAAAAACCGGACTAGTATGAATGGTGCTTGCCCCTCCTCGCCTCTCTCAGAAGAAGAAGAAGAAAAAAAAAGATAACTTCCTGTATGATCTAGGCCTCCTTGTTCTTAGCAGTGAAGGAAGTTGGTGGGCCCTTGATTTTTGCATATTTCTGCCGGTCAGCACTTTCTGTTCTCCATTCTGGTGCACTACCACGGGGAAGTGACTCATAAAGGGCTGAGAAGAAGTGAGATGCAGTTAATGCACAGATTTCTGGTGGTGTGAAAGGTGTGCGGTCAGGACAACTTTTTTCTGAAGCTGATTAGAATGGTGTTTTTATTTTTATATATATCCTGCTCTTGTATGTTATATTGCTTCACCGTTCTGTGTTTCTGGAACTGTGGAATTCAGTGTTGCCCTTCTTTTCAAATCCTGATTTCATCAAGCATTAGGTTGATCTGTAATAGGCTTGCGCTGCGTGTAGGCGTGCCATCACCCTATCTACAGGGCTTTACCTGGCCCCAGAGGGACAAGCGGTTTTTGGAACCCTGCCACAGTACACAGCCCGGCGTTCAGCTTTTGAAGTAGCGGCCGTGAAAGGGGAGTAATCATGCAACGTCACTCATTCCTCTTCTGCCCCAAGAGGGAAGCAGTGGCTGACTGACACCTACTGGACCCTTCATAAAGCACGAGGTGATGAACAACATGGGCTTACTGTGCCCCATAAGAACAGAGGAGCAAAGGCGCCATTTGCAGCATTTCTTCGAAGTATGTTTCTAAGCATGTTTGGGATTTACCGGTGACTAGGAAGTCTTAACAGGAGTCCAAAAACCTCTAATCTGGCATTACGCGACTGGGTATTGTTCTCGACTCTGCCTCACGCATTACAGGGTTTAAACGGCTTCGCTCTGCCTCACTTCATTCACTCTTCAGATGACGTTCTGAATGATGCGCTAAAAAGGAGCCGCTGTTTTTCACGACAGTGCATTCGACTCGCACGGCAGGCCATTTTCAAATAGATGCTGAACCTGCTTGTGTGCTCAGTCACATCACACAAAAGCTCAATGTTTAAATCCTCAGTAATTGGTTTGTTGGTCATGCTCCCTTATGAATGGTAGATGTGAGGTGTAGCCACCTGTTTTGTGCAGGTGAGTCGGTGCCTTTATCGGTCATGGCGTGCTTGTTTCCTGCCTTAGTCATTGTTTGTGGCACACTGCTCCGGTGGCAGGATGTAATGAAACAGCTTTGCTGCTGCTTCGCCATACAGGTTTACATCACCAAGTGTCTCACTGCCAAGTCATATGGACTTGATGGTTCTGATAGCAACAGAAACATGTGCAAATGTCTACTGGTATTTCTCAATGATCAGAACAAAGTCCCATTGCTGGTTGTTCTGTGCAAAACCTATTCATGTATTATTATTCATTATTTAATGAAATCCATTTTTTTTTTAATATAAAATCTGTATTGAAATGATGTTGCGCCGGGCGTTTGAGATCAAAGATGCCACATATACCCACCGGCCTTGATCATATCATATTGCCATATCAGGAGGACAGCCTATGATTGGCATGTTTTCAGCTCATAGAAACCTATGAATGATCAAAGAAGGCGTTCTGTGCTGGTTTTTACTGCCATTAGGACTATTATGATGTAAAGCAAGGCCTGACATAAATTCTCCCTTCCCCGCCAAAAAAGTGCCACTTTTACCTGCAGCCTTCCCTCAGTTATTAAGTCTGTGACATCAGCCTGTGAGTGGACACTGTGCCGGTGCAAATTAACCATGAAATATCCCTCAACCTCCTGCCAATGCAAGATATTTTGTGATGTTCCTGCATGTCAGGCTTTGTGTCAGTGGCTTCATTGTCTTTGTGGCTGCCTAAATCACTTTTTGTATGTGTATGCAAATCCTAGCAGTGCAGATAGAGCTCATTTTCATGCTTCCCATTCTGCCATTCAGGCCAAGTCAAGTGTAAGTAAGGGTATTTCCTGTTATTATTAAACCGATACTTTCATACTTTTCATACTTTCATATTTCTACCCCAGTATCACACTTAAACATCCACTGCCAATTAAAACAACAGAAATGCATTTTACGGGGTCACCTTATGTAATGCTGTTTGGTGGATGAAAGGGCAGCCAAAAGTTACTTTTGTGCAAGGCATTTAATCTTAGCCTAGCCCTCCTCTGGGCTCTCAGCTCGCACTGCCCCCTTTCTAAAAAGCTCTTTGTAAAGCAGGGCTTCTGCATTGACGAAACCTGTTCTTCTCTAATCCCCTGTCAGCTCTGTGTCCTGAGGCCAGAGCTCCGTCTCACTCTCTCTTTCCCCCTTTCAGCTTTTTCCTCTTTGTCTTCGTTCTGACCCCCCTACCCTTCCTTAGTTAGCCTAATTCGGTTCTCTTCTCTTTATGCTCTCTCTTGTTGGTCCATTGCCATGGTGTTGGTTTCTGTTGGCATGTCCTGAAGGTGTTTGAGGCTCCCTCCCAGTTTTGCTCCTATCGCTGTTGAGGGGCGTGGGTTTAAGTGCTGTGCTAGAGGTTAAGAGTGCACCGCACTGAAAGAATGAATTTAAGTTTCTTTACGCACGCAGGCGACGCACAATCTTACTGCTGAGACGTACCAAGCTGCTGAAATATTACTCGTCAGAGTACTGTAGACGACTCGAAGCGCGTGATCCTTTCCAGGGGTTACTGTTATCCGTTCACTCATTTTCTGTCTCACTTTGTCACTTGCATAGAATCCTGATTTCTAATGATTTATTGCTCTCTTCCCACACTTGTACTAGTCACTGATATTCCTTAATTAATCATTGTTTTCTCAGGGGTCGCGACCTTTCAAGAGGCATCATCTGACGTCCACTCATCAACTTTCTTAGCTGCAGCGCTTCTATTGCAACACAGAGTTGTTTTCATATTTTTACAGCGATGAATCCCACAAACCCCCCCGGAGCGCTGCGGAGGGAGGAGGAGCCGCCTCGCCTACCTGCGGAGCAGGTGTTAATGACTGATGGCTCAATCTGTGGCCGCGGCCCCGCAGGCTGCTTCCATGTGGGTCATCGCTACTCGCTCGTCATTAAACTGAAGGAAGTGTCGAACTGCTCATTAAACTGTTTATTGACTTGAAAGGCTTGTAGTGACATGACAGTCATAGCTTTGAACTCTACTTTCTACCATTGTTCCCCTGCTCTTGACTTGACAGTGTTTTGTTGGTGATCCCAGTGTCTCCCTGGAGATTGTATTTATGTATTTGTTTTCTGACACTTTATTAAAAAATACCCTCGACGACTTTGGGAACAGCTGCCTTACGGCAATCGTAACTTCCGGATAAATCTGCACTTTTTAAAGGTCACCTGATGAAGGTGCGTGAAACTCTTTCATGTGTGTGCTTTTTTTTTTTTTCCCCTCCCCTTTCTCCCCTCACTTGTGCCACAGCGCCTGAATGAGCTTCTGTACGGCATTGTATGGAAAATGAATGCACACCATTCACAGCGCTCGTATTGCTAAGCCTAAACCTGCATTTTTGGTCCGTTAGGCCTTCAGTTTCCGTGTCATGAAATATGATGATAAATGCCTTTCCAGTTCTGGGCTCAGCTGGTCTAGTTATCCTCAGCTCAACTCGGTGTGCTGGTCTGAGCAGTGGCTGGGGCAGTGAACTCGTGTGGCCGTTTTGTTCATGCAAAAAATCATTGGTCAGTAGCCACTATGGAAGAGTTGTTCTTGCTTGAAATGCCCCCTCCTGCCTTCTGTGCCGATTGTTTGGCCTGCGAAGCTTGTGAATGTTCCCGTTGGATGCATTTCACTTTTTGGAAAGGATCTACATGTTTCTGGTTTCTCACATGCAGAGAATGTAGTCATAGATTTCAATGTCATCTGCGCCTCCAGGCGCTAATCTGCGTGTCACACGTTGCTGTATGTTCTGGTTTCTTTGGCTGAGACCTGATTTTGTTCTAGTGGCCAGTGCCAGAGTGAGGGTCTGCAAATAGAAAATGACCCTGAATTGAATTATGTTTTATTTCCAGATGAAACATCCTTACATAATGTTTTTTTTTCTTTCTTTGCCCTTTTAGATCAAGGAAATTGAGCATTTAGTCTGTTCCACGAGGAATTCATTGCGAGACCCCTTATAAAAACTGTTAAATGCAACAGATTTTTATGACTAGTTTATTACGGATTTGTTAATGTTTATACATTAACCCTTTAAGTGTTGTGTGGCTTCTTATATGTGGGGGAACAGGTTAAGCCTAAAGCTTCTCAGATGTGGCTGCATGTTGTCACCTGTCCTTTTTACGAGCAAACCAGTGTGACATGAACTGTTTGGGCTGGCACCTGATGCTGGTTTATTTATGAAAGAGAAGTGACTTCATTCATTTGCTTTATTCAGAATTGGATGATATGGCCTGCGGGGCTTTTTGAGATGACTTACTCTAGGCAAAAATTCTAAATGAGTTGGGAATGGAAATGATGTGATTGGCATTGAGAAACCACTGGTTACTTAGTGTTAAACCATAGTATTTTCTTTGAGATGCACAAAGTAGTTGTTTAATACAGAATATCCAAATACTCATTTATGACAAATAAATAGGACAGCAGCGGAGAGGTGTGGGTGTCCCCAAAGCTGTCACAAGCTTGGCATTTCTTTTTAGTCTGATTCTAATTGCAATTATTGCAATTAAGTACACAATATGCTTTGGAAGTTGCCATACGTAAGTGAACGTATTGATAGTGAAATAATACTCCTTGAAAAAGTGTGCAATGTCACACTAGAAAGCATTTTACTTCTGTCACCATATGCGTAACATGTACCTCTGTCACCACAATGTAGTGATGGCAGGATAGTGTGTGTGTGTAAAGTTCTATTTGCTTTCTTCCTGCTTATTACCGGGTGGGGGTACTTTCAATGTGAGATACAGGAGTAAGAGATTGATGTTATGTTATCTACACTGACACAAAGGTGCAAACTATACTACTAACTCTCTACCCACTACTACAACCTCTGAGGTAGGGCTGGGCAATATTATTATTGCAATACTTTTAATCACAAAACACAATTTCAAAACCTCTAAATTTTCTCTAAAACTACTGGATAAATGGCAAATGCCCTTTTAAAATTAAACATTTCTTCGGAACACAGTTGGGCACCTCCATCTCCAATTAATGTCTCTGATATTGAGTGCACTTTTCACTGGGGCAGTGGTGGCCTAGCGCAGGTAAGGAAACTGACCCGTAATATGAAGTTTGGTAGCTCAAATTATTAACTTATCTCTACGGATTTTCTTCTGTCAACAGTTAAAGACCAAATGCAGCAAGCGCGGTGATGCACTCTGAAACCCGCTTTTTTCAATAGCGTTTGTGAAGTTTACTAGAACGTAGCTAGATGCCGCATGCGCTAATTTGCATATAAATTACCTAATCATGCTGCATTCTGCAAGAAAAATCTGGTTGGCGGTCCTCACTTTCAGCTTAGTTCCCAATACAGACCTCCTTTATTGTATTTGAAAATTTGTATTTGACTAGTGCTGGTCCAAATAGAGGCAGAACAGGCTGTGTTCAGGCATATCTACAGGGAGTATTGGCCACAAAGTTGTACAGCAGGTAACTACTGTACTACTGGGGCAGTGGTGGCCTAGCCGTTAAGGAAGCGGCCCCGTAATCAGAAGGTTGCTGGTTCGAATCCCGATCTGCCAAGGTGCCACTGAGGTGCCACTGAGCAAAGCACCGTCCCCACACACTGCTCCCCGGGCGCCTGTCATGGCTGCCCACTGCTCACTCAGGGTGATGGGTTAAATGCAGAGGACAAATTTCACTGTGCGCACTTTGTGCTGTGCTGCTGTGTATCACATGTGATAATCACTTCACTTTCAACAACTGCTTGTCAAATGATTTGTTGCTATGGAAATAAGTGGAGTGGAAATAATTGTTAAAGGGGTTGTTAAAGGGGTCTAAAAAGTGTGAGAAATAGTGACAATGCTCTGCGGAAACCACGAACGAAGTTGATTCTTGTTGACCTGCATGTTGTGGCACGTGTGACCAATAGAGACATGTGGAGTATGTTCCACACCACACGTTAGTGGTTGTCACTAGCTAGTATGCTAATTACCTCTGCACAACAAGACTCAGGTGACTTTGGAAATGTCATACTGTTTTCACCTTTGTTTGAAATTTTTTGTTCAAACTATTACCCATGGTGCTTTTAATAAACGTATATACACTTATATACACAGTTTTTGAGATCTTGTTACATGTCTGACACAGGAGACATGCACTGACAAATGTTCCTGACTTACAGCTGTGGTTTCAAGTGAGTTTGAGGTTAATCTGAAAATGTTTGATTATTTAATGGAGCATCTATTTCCTTTTAACTTGGAAAAGTAAATGCAACTACCAGGTAAAAGGTGTATGTGTGCTATTGTCACACCTCTGCTTTAACTGAGTCAAGCCGCCCAGGGGCTCTGAGTCACTAAATGTCTTTTATTTTGACTACTTAAACATACCTTTTGTAAAGCACTGCAGGACGCCCCCCCGGCTTTGTAATGTTTGCTTCCTTGCAAGGCTGAACATGTTGAGTGCGTCAGCAAGCTGATGCAAAGACATTTTAATAATCTTAAGGAACCTCATATGTATGTGTGTTTCGATAAAAACATTTTATGAGGGTGAGAACCATTTGGGTGTAAGTGACATTTTGGCTGAATATATCAAATTGTACCAATAACGTGCCGTTTCGGTGTGTGTAACTTTAAATGTTAACGAGGAGGAGTGCAACCTATAGAAGTGCGAGGACATTAGTGGAATTCACAAAATCGACACTTCCTGTTTGGTGCAAACAGGAAGTGTTTTTTTCCAGAAAAAAGAAAAATAACCCACTGGTTCTTCAGAGTCTCACATGAATGAACTAAAAAATCCAATCACCAAGCTACTGCAATTCTTAACTCAAGCCATGAATGTCGGTGGAGTTACTGTTTTTAGGGGCGGGGTGGGAAATTCTCTGGGTGGATAAAGCATGAGAAAGGGGAGGTAACCTTTCCCCTTATGATGACGTAAGGGGACAAAATCCAGATCACAGTCATTTCTGCTGCTCTGAACGGCGAAGCAGAATGGGCAAAACACACTTACCGAGTCTAGCCACTGCAGCACCACAGACAGGCTAGGGGAACTTGTATTAATGTTAAATTATATCATACAATAATTTGGGACCTTTAAAGTTGCTATTTGACTACGAAATGTCCATTTACTGTCAGTTGAGGGAGCTTCTGTCAGGACGGCGTGGAAGCAGTTGACTGTTGCCTGCCCTGCAGACGTTCTTGCTGTCCTTTGTGTGGTTGCCTAATAGTTTTGCAGTCTTCATTTTGTACTTAAACATTCCAAGAAGACTGGCGGCCAGACAAAGGAGTCCTTTGCAGGCTCGAAGCAAAAAATGAGATTGTCTTAAGGGGACCTGTAGGGTGTTTTATGGCACACCGCCCAATAAAACGATGTCATGTTTATGGCTAATGAAAAGGAAAGATTTAAGTGTCTGCTAACTGCACTTGACTGCACCCTCATTTGGTCGGGGCCGGTAGTTTGCTCCACAGCACTGGCTGGGCAGAGTCCTCGTCTGATTGGGTGTACAAGGGAAGGCTGTTAAATGGCATGTCCAGAGAAGCCAGTGAACTGTGAGTGCCATGTTTGGCCTTCCTTGTTAGTAGGGACGCACCTTTGCAGCCACAGCTGTCACATGTACGCATTTGGAAGTTATTTAAGGATGAAACAACAAATGGTGCACTTCATTACCACACAGAACAGACACATTTTTGGATCGAGCCATCTTCTAAGGGCCAATTTTACTTTTCATTGAACAGTAACTAATAGGACCTAAAAGTGGAAACTTTTGGTACTGAATTGGGGAAAATGTGACTTTAGTTATATTTCCTCTTAAACTCCTCTTTCTTTCATGGAAAAGCACCCAGAGACTTTGAAGCTTGTTTTTAAACAGCTTTTTTATTAAATCGTTATGTAAATTTCAACTATAGATACATCCTCCTTGTTGGAGACTTGTTAATTAAGTCCCTTCACACACTGAGCAGTTCAAGTGTTAATGAGGCGTCATGTACTTAACATGATATACTGAATCAGCAGTCCATCTGTAGCGTCGGGTTCACTTCAGTTACCAAAAGGTCAAATGACTGTTTCTGAGAAAATCTGACTTTAGTTCCCCCTTCCCTAAATACGCAACACAACGTCAAATTTTATAGTTTAATCGTTAAGCACTTGCATAAGACCATCAATCACTGAAGTGAATGTTCCTGAAAGCATCTGTGATGAAAATTACATTTAGCTTTTCAGGTTCTGGCACAGGAGCAGCGCGTTTATGTGCCTGCTTGTCCTCTTTATTAAGAACATTTCCTCAGCCGAATCAGATCGTTGGCGAAAACTGGGAACGAGTAGATGGTTGAAGTGGCTTGGTCTTGGGTTGGCCTGTGGAACCAGAAACCTGAGCATGCTGATGTGCCACCAGAGGGTGCTGTGACCTTTTCTCCAATTAATTCACCGATCACAACCTGGTTTTTCCATCCCCGAGGACGGGTTTCTGGTGGATTAGGAAATTTGAAAGATGATTTGCCCCTGCTGCTGTGTTTTGTTTTTTTTTTTTTTTTTTTTTTAAGTAATGAACAATTGAAATAGAATGTAAATGTAGGATTTAGTATTTTGGCTTGACCTGGTAAATGGTTTTCTCTAAATGTACAGGAAATTGCTGGCCCTAAATTATGGTTTTTGCAGGTCATAGCCTGGAATAGAAGCGCTCTTTGTGGCATTGCTGCCTTTCTAGATAGAATAATGAGTCTTTCTTTAAAATTAGTTTGTTTTTCGCTGTGTGTGTGTGTGTGTGTGTGTGTGTGTGTGTGCTTACATTTTAAGAACATGGTTATCAAGTTATGGTAAGATCTGAGACACATGACAGAAGGCTAAAAGTGTGGTCTGCAACATTAAGAGTTTTACGTAATCCGGGAACTACTGTGAAAAAATGTTCTCGTATTTTTAATGGTTAAATTGCATTCAGGCAGAGTCCTGGATTACCCCAGTGAGGTTAACGTTCCTTGCAGATGATGATCTCCGCTGTAAGTTATTTTAGCCGGGCAGGAATGAGGCGCTCCCCCCTCTTCCCGTACTTCATGACCGATAGGGTTGTCAAGGCCTGCGCTCAGCATGAATGAAAACAGCCCGCAGACGTCCCCTCCTGATCCCGCCGGCCATAGCCGGCTGCAGGGCGTCCATTCCCAGCTGCATCTGACACTGCGGAGGGTTACGCAACGCAGGAGCCCTGCCACTTGCTCATGGTCTGGTTTGTTTACAGAGAACAGGGCACTACCCATGACTCTGATTCATTACTCGAGCGAATGCGAAGTGCTCTGTTAAGCAGAGTATTTGAGGTAACCTGACCTCAGTTTGTTTACATGATATTTATTAGTGAGGTGAAGTTGTTAAGGACGAGGACGGTCCCCGTCACTCCAGGTTCATGCTCCCTGTTCGATCTGAAGTACTGAACACTTATCGATCTTTCCATCGTGTGACTACAATCGGCGTCCAGCTTCAGCAGTGTTTATGAAAATGTGTGTGTCCTGGTCCTGCTCTTAGTTCACCCAGCACTAACCCTGTGTGTGGGTGCACTCAAATGTCATGTTTGTCCTAATGCCACACCGCGCCTGTGGATCCCTGTTGTCACAAATGTAGCAAATGGCCACAGATGGGCCACTGTCCTCTACTACCGGATGAGCAAATACGTGTTGCAGGATAAAGTATGCGGAGCTCATGACTGGGTTTAAAACTGAAAAATGAGCGAGACCTGAACCGGGACCTTCCTGGTTCCTGGTTTCCTCTCAGCACAAGTGACAACAGTAAGCGTACTCTGCCAATTCCAGTTGAGTGGCGACGTAAGAGGTGTCAGCAATCATGTCACCAGCTTATGTATCATGTAATCAATAGGATTAGAGGACCTGCATTTTGCATTTGAATGAGAGGGAGATGGCGCTGTCACTTTAGTTGCTGTAGGACGGATCGCTTTAGTAGCCGCCCCTCCCCTACTCCACTGTTTATGTACATTTTTCTTTGTGTGTGTGTGGTGGCCTTAATCAAGAACACATTTTGTGTTTAAAGGACCCCGTGTGAGATGCTGCATTCTTTGCCACATACTCGTGAGGGTGTCTGTGTTCTCCATTTACAGGGTCGTCAGCTCGACTGGACTGCTGTGTTATGGTCTTACCGAGTTTTGTTGCATAAGTCGCCCCATTTCCCCCCCCATGTATTTTTGTGAGGACGAAGTGTGCTTTCTTCTGGTTAAAATCTACTTCTCCAGCTGAACTTTGTTGCCGCTGACAAGTCACCAGATTTCTGAGAGTCATGGCGGTCAATGACAGACGGCCCCTCTAACGCTGTCAGTGCTGAGCTGTTGATAAACTCGTTCCATACGGAGTTGATGAGCTGCCTATCACGGATTCCGTCTCCGGTTAATCACTGTTCAAAGGCAAGAATGTCTTGTACCCAAACTGATTAGATTGAAAACTTGATGGGGGTCGTTGCTTCCTGTCTGGGCGTCTCACACAGACTTCTTTTTGGACCGATGAAAACATCTGTCAAATTATTTTATTGCAGTAAAGCAGACATGCTGTCTGGTTCAGATGAGGTAAATATATAAGTATTAGATTTTAAGGACATTCTTCTCAAATGGATCAGCAAAGATAAAAATGCTATGAAATTCCCCCCAAAAATGTATTCATTGAGATTTGAACTCAACGAAGAACAAGTCTTAAAAGAAAGAAGAAAAAAAAAAAGTCCAAATTGGTCACGCACAACCCATTTATTAAACTGCCAGTGAAGGGCTGAGTGCCTTTGGAACATCTTGTCCTCAGACTGGGTCTAAATAAAACTTTACAATAACTGCATGAGATGTACCAACATTGCTGCGAATCTGTGGACTTGACCATGAATGGAAAACAGAGTGATGAGCAGAATGCATTTTGACAATTAAATGGGATTTAGCAATGTTATTAACATGATATTTAGCCGATAAACTTGATCATATTTGTTGACAAACTATAAAGTATTAGAATACAAAAACACTCCTAACATTTTAGTTTTTGTGTACATTTCTGTGGATATCGCGGGATTTGGGGCGTCCCCTGCGGGCCGGAGGCTCCGCCCCCCGCACGCGTCGCCGCGGCGCTCCTGTATAAAAGGCGCGGACGCTGTCGGCGAGGCAGACCTCGGTCCTGAGCGCTGCCTCGCGTCTTTCCCGTCACGCCGTGAGGAGTTTAGAGACGACGCCAAGTCGACATGCGCGGCAGAATGAGCTACAGCCTCCCCTGCTCCCCCGGCTCCTCTCCCACGTACTCGGGCCGCCTGGTGCCCTACAGGGCGCGATGCTGGTAATTATGACGTTCCGTTCAAAGGTCATCAGCTAAATAAAACGAAGTCCGTCGTGCTGCGGTTTTTATTTGGGTTTCTGGCTCTCAGACTGAGCTTTTTACATGCGGCTCAGTAACTTCGTGTAACTTGTACAAATTGAGATATTGATTACTGGCGCCGCCGCCGCCAGGGGGCGCCCGACGGACTCCGCACCACGTTTTCTTCGGGGACCGGGCTGACCGGGCTGCCATGACGACCTGCTGCACGTCACGTATGGCGCGTGCGGCGCGTTCCCCGCGCAAACAGAGCGGCGACTCGGACGCCACAGTCCTCCCGACCGGGTGGCGGTGTCGTACATACATTCCCGAACCTGCGGCTGGATTTTATTATTTGAGCAAAGTTCCCTGTGGAAAGGCGTGACTGCGCGGGTCGTGGAATTCAGGAAAGGCCCAGGTCTCATGTTCCTTTATAGCGCCTGCTAAATAAATACCAACTCGCACACGGTCAGTCAACAAATGTCCTACCGTTCTGAGTCCATATTATTTAAGTGACAATGTGTGACTTGGTCAGGTGACTTCTGAACAAGCGTTGTGATGCGGAATTGTTTTTATGCTAGAATGTAGCGCCTTCAGTTTTCCATCCACCGTATTAATGAGAAGCGAATAAGAACGCGTCACTGTACATGTAGTGAAATACCTGTACAAAATTCTGGTTAAAAATGTGACGTGACCTCTCCATGTTGGAACAGGATTGGTGGCTTGGGGCACGCTGGAGGAATGAGTCAACGCTTTAGTTTTTTTTTTCCCATGACAGTAATCCTCTCTTCTTCTCTCACAGTTCTTCTGGAGCCGGGGTTGTAGCCATCGATAACAAAATTGAACAAGCAATGGTGAGCAAGAACCGATCATTTATTCCGTTCTAGACTCCACCCACTGCCACCGTGTCTCCTGTTTGTGACATTAATTAACAGAGTGAAACCTTTTTTCTTTTCTTCATTCAATTTTCAGGATTTAGTGAAAAGCCATTTGATGTATGCAGTGCGCGAGGAGGTGGAGGTGTTAAAGGAGCAGATAAAGGAGCTGTTCGAGAGGAACTCTGTTCTGGAGAGGGAGAATGCGGTTCTGAAGTCCCTGGCCAACAGCGATCAGCTCACCCAGCTGTCGGCGCAGCTCACCACCACCCTCAGCAGCGCCTCCATGCAGCAGCAGCAGCAGCAGGAGGTCAGCCCTCCTGCACTCCTAACCCAACCCCCTAACGTCTCCTCTGCCTGAAGTGCTTTCTTTCTCCCATCGGCATGGGATGCATAGAAATTACCACAGCAAAAAAAAGAAAGAGAGAGAGAAGATGGAACAGAAATCTTAAATTTTTTAAATAAAGAGGGTGAAAGGGAGAGAACTCTGCCTTGTTTGCCACCAAGTCTTTAACTTGTGAAGAGCCATGCTTCTGTGTGCAGTCTGGCCTTCCCAGTATTAAACCACCGCCATGTAGGAGCGTCCCATTCACTGGCTGGGCGCACGTGGCGCCGCCGGGCGAGCTGGCCGTGGTCCAGACGGCACGGGTGGAGAAGATGGGAGGGCGCTTTAACTCCCCTCCCCCGGGGAAAGTAAGGTGTGGTGGTGGCAGCATAAAAAGGTTACATGGTATGAGGGGATTTGAGCCTTTTTTTTTTGTCCATTTCCATGTTGCAAGATGTGCAAGTTTTTTTTTTTGTTTTTTTTTTAATGTCCTGCGCTAACATTGTAAAAAACAATACATTATTTCTGTTATTTTTACTCTTTGCAATTATTTATTGTTGGGCTGCTATTTTCATATTGTAAATGGATGTCACCAAAATAATTCTGTATGTAAGACGAACTTTTCTTCTTTGTTTACAATATATATATAAGAAAAATTTGAATGTGCCACCGCACCCGACCTGACTAAATCAATGTAGGCAATAAGATCCCTCTGCACCAGTTCAACACTAATGGCAACATGCAACAATGTCAATTGTTCTGGTTGAATGTACATTTGTAAAGTATTGAGAGCTTAGCGAGTTTGTACAGGTGAAAAATAAAGTTCTTATGAGATTTTAATTAAATCTATGGTAATATTTTGATGAAGAAATCTGTTCATTTCTATTTGTAGTCTGTGAAAACGCTTGCCAGACATGCCCAATTATTATTTTTTTTACACATTCTGAATGCACATTTTTTTTCCTTTTTGTTGGATTCGGAAGGGGATAAGCTGTGAAATCGATAGACCTGTATGTAACCAAAGAACCAAAGCTGTGTAATTTAATTTTTTTTATAATGCACACCTACTTTTATTTTTTCCTTCCCTTGTTCACATCATTTTTTTTTGTTTAGCATGTTCTGCATGATCTATAATCAAACCACTGTTTTACCTCATGTTTCTGCACTCTTATTGTAATAAAATTAGTCTGTGAATGATGTCTGCTAAGTAAGTTGGCGATTAGGAGGCTTTAGCAGCAGGAGGTCATGGTTCGTCTCTAGTGCTCATCTGCACTAGTGGTAAAATTACTCAAAATGTCAAAACAATTTGGAAAAAAACTTGTACATTTCAAAGCTTTTGTTTGTGTGTGCCGTACGTCTCTGTTCAATGTTTCCTGTGCCTCTTATACCGGTCGCGTTTTTTCAACGGGATTGGGTTTGACGTTTAAAGGGTTAAACACGAATGGTCTTGGTACAGTCAGTATCTTCTGTTTTCATTCTCACTGGGCTTCTGTTTTGTCTGAAGGAAATATAATATATATTACACTATATAATATACAGTGTATTATATGAACTTAATCACTGAGCCTTTTAAAAATATCTTAAAAGTACCCTTGTAATGTGCTTTTTTTTTTCTCCATCAGAAATAAATTACTGTTCTATTTAGAACGTAATCATGCCAAATGTCTTGTATGCTTTTTTAAATTTTTTTTTATTTACATGAAGTTACATGGGAAGGTGATAGTCTAAAAAGTGTCATCCACATGAAGGCTGTGGTCTGAGGATTCACTGCTGAATATTACCCAGAGTGCCCCCAGCTACAGTCCATTCCTGCTGCTGGTCATGGTCTAGTTCTGACCCTTTGTGAGGAACGTGGTTCAGAATGGTCAGTCTGACTGCTCTGCAGCTGTGTGGCTCCGCTGCATGTTTGGAATTTGTTCTTCTGCATGATCACATGATGCAGTCGTCAGTCCTTGTGTTCATTAACTGGTCTTGGGCTCCCACAACACTGAAATTGGTTCAACAGTTGTCTTCCTTTGGTCTGTTAATGGTTATGTACCAGGAGCACTCCACGAAAGATGCACCTGGTCAACATCAATATTTGGCCCGGTTCTCCTGCTTCTAGAACATCACCTTCCACAACCAACTGTTGATGTGATTATTAATATACCCCAATTCCTGACTGACACCGTTGTTATGCGCCCTAATTTCTAAAGACAATGTAGCAAAGACCCCGATTAAGCAGCATACCTAAACACTAATCCAGTATTTACCTTCATTGCTAAGCTGTGGAAGTCTAGGACGTTTATGTAAAAAAGAAATTCCATATTGCTGTGTGCTTAAATCAATGTTGTTAATTTATCTGTCCATACCAGATAGGTGAGAGTGGGGCAATGCAAAACTTTCCATTTAATCCAAGCAGATTAAATAGTAATTAAACCTCGCTTTTAAAATGATTTCTGTGAACCACAAAAATGGGCTCTATATAGAATGCAGTGAAGGACCATGTAGTCTAGACTATGCACCAATTTAGGACAAGTGCAATAAGAGGGTGATCACATTTGCAATCCCCACGTTTAATCCCTTTAATTATTATATTCCTGTTCAGTCCTGTATATTCGTCAGTCTATAACGCAATGGTAGTAAGTGGGGTTTGAGGCTACTACTACTCCATAAGTTAAAGGCTGTAAATCTGTAAATTGTCAGTTCGTTGTTAGTGTGCAAAAGAATGTATTGAAAAGGAAATTGGGGCTCTCGTGATATGTATTTCGTCTCACGTCATCCTGTTTGTGTGGAGCTGTGAAGCAGACTGACTCCGTGTGTGTTCAGGTGAGTTGATTTGAAACCGAAAATTAGTGTAACTAGTGTATCTGAGATCATTTTTTTTATTTTCAACTCGGTACTGACTGCTTAAAAACATATTTTCCTGAGTGTATTGTGATTCTTTTTCAATTTGCATTGAATTTGCTGCCGTATGTATGAATGTTTATCATTTTTTTCAATAAAAATTGCCCTTTTCACAATATTCAATTTAATTCACATTCTTCCAGTTATTTCTTCCTCCAGTCTTTGCTGAAAAGATGGACCCCATCCTCCCAGAAGATATTTGACGTTTCGATGGGAGCCGTAGGTCTCACTTGTATTGCAAAGTGTACCAGGAGTTGTAAGGACGCAACCTACCTGCCTGGAAATCTCCACCGACATCAACCAGAGATGAAGTCATAGAAGTGCAACACTGCTCTGGCAGACTTGTGGCAAAGTGCAGTGGTTACAACCTTTATTAGCAAAAGAGCAAGGGGCTTCAGTGACCATCATATGAACCAAGGGAGAATTAATTACACCCAGTGGCCTCTTTTTATTACCCAAAATGCAAATGTAAAAATATGATGTATACAGCTAACACATGAATAAAATTGTGGAATAAGGGAACATTGTGAATAGAGAATGACGCATCATGCTCTGGACCGGTTTCATTTGTTTCACAATTCAGACATCATAACACTATTAATTGTGGGTGACAGTTCGTTTGAAATAATAATTACCACAACATCTCAATTTCCATTACGAAGAATTAGTTTGCAAAATCCGTTTAAAGCAGGTCACAACCCCATTTCCAAAAAACACTACTGGGGACACTGTATTTAAAACCAGAGTACAATGATCTCATGATGCAGATCTCATAAAAGCATATTATATTCACAATTGGGGTTGGAAAAGCTCGTGGTTCTAAAAGAAAACAGCTGGAGAAACAGTTTCCAAGAAGTAGGTCAGTATGATGACTGGTATAAAAAGAGCATCTTAGATAGGCAGAGTCTCCCAAAAGCGAAAATGGGAAACAATTGTAGAATAATGACAAGTCTCGAAAATCTATTTTGGATGTCTGGGATCCAAAATAGGGCCCTCCGACGACTTAAAGCCGAGCAGCAATCCTAAGTTCCCACGTCACCATGCCATCCACAAATGCAGGTCCACAAAATGCACAAATGCTCTGTCATGAGGAAAAGTTCCTTTTGGTAATCATGGACGCGTCTCTCAGTTCAAATGGTACGTTGTCTCAGTCTGATATATTTTCCACGATCCACAGTGAATAGATTATGGGTTTGTGAATCATTGCATATAGTTTTTATTTGTTAACTTTGTTAACTTCCCTGTCAACTCACAACCCCTCAAAGTCATCCCGTTGTTTCCGAAGGGTACGTTAAGGGTTCGCTCACACGCCCAGCAGATCTTCAGGTGAAAGCTGCGCCAACTCTGCCTTGCTGCAACTGGTCTGATTCGTGGAATTCAGGCAGCATCTTATTGGCGGGGTTCCCAAGGCATGCACTGTAAGCAGATAACAATGTTATTTCTCTGCTTGTTTAGGGAAATACTACTCCTGTGCACCTAAAAAAGAAGGATGGCAGATTCTGAGATGCTGAAAGCATCCCATCACCAGCGTTTTTTTTTTTCTTAAAGGCAAGGACTCGTATTGATGGAATGAGTTATTGCGATGTCGAGGAAATTCTTTTCCAAAGAATTCATGCATGAGTTGTCAGTGGCAAAAAAAAAAAGACTTTCCAGCTATCCTCATTACTCAAGAGATGAAATCACGCTTTCCATGGAACTGTTTTTTTATTGAACATGTTTACATACCAGATACGCACCATGCTTGTTTACTTCAAGAACCTCAAAGGTCCTACAGTAATGAGGTTTTGATGGAATTTAATTTTAAATAGTGAAATACCTGAGATCTCTTTTTAAAATCTTTTTCCAATTTTTTTTTTTTTACAACATGACTATCCACACGTAGCGCTTTCCCACAAATTTCTGAAGTAGTCTCCAGAAAACCTTTATCACGCTACAGGGTGATGGATGGTTTCATGTCTCCACCATGTGGCCAGGACGGCTTCATTGCTCAAGTGCCTTCTCAGGACAGCATGAATGCCAAACCTGGAAGCTCGTTAACCTACATTCTGGACCTCAGAAAATCCTATTATCTGATGGAAGGGTTCAAATATGAATGTTTTTTTGTTTCAGAGGTTTTTATTTGTGCTGATGTAGAAGCAGTAAATCTTTAGACTGTTAAATAAGACAGTGGACAGTGCCTGGGGCTGCAGGGGGTCTGCAGAGATTGAACAACATCTGGATTGAAGGGAAAGGGGGTCAGTGAGTGAGGGGCTGGGTAGCATATGGGTTATATGGGGGAAGGGTGGAACCAAAAGACCCCCCTCAGTAGAGGAATGCGGTCAGTCAGCCTCCTGCTAAGACCGTTTGTGTGTGTGTGTGTGTGTGTGTGCGTCTGTGATTAGCCAGTTTACTGTAAACGGTGCTGCACGATCTGTTGTTCTTAAAAGTTCATAATGTTGGTTGGCATCATTTCAGAGTCTGACAATGAACCCCCTGAGCAACATCCAAAGTCAGCTTTACTTCAGATTAATTTTACCAAGCGGGCTTCCTTCCAAAAAAAGGTTCTAAGCAGAGGTGGGACATGTTCGTCTAAGCAGTAAAAGCTTCTTAAATCCTCAAACTTTATGAGGCTGCTCCTCAGCAGGGGTTCTCAACAGGGGTGCTATTTCCTTCAAAAATAAATAAATGGGGGAATGAGAGAACCAGTGGAGAACCAGTGGAGAACAGCGATCTCTGGTCATGCTCCGGCAAACGGTCTTTTCTAACCACAAGTCTGGACTGTGCAGGCCACACACTTCTTGACCAATGTGCCATCCGGAAATGGACATTTTTACCAGTGCAATGTTTTCTGCGATTATGCCTTCACTTTTTTCCAGAGAAATAGTGTGCCAGAAAAGCAAGCCTTCTGAAGCCCACCTCACTGTCTGAAATCAGAAACTGCAGAGGTTTATTCTAATTTGGGGGTTTAGGAAATACCTACTGACTTAAGTAAATAAACACAAGCACTGAAACCCTCGCCCTTTGGAAAATCTCCTATTCGGCCATGTTATCGTGAGGATTGACTCAAGACTGCAAGGCAGTTTTAAAACCAATCCAACTGAGAATGTTTGAGTAATGAAGTCCGTTTTCATCTGTCCAGGTATATGCAGTGGCTATTAAGAATCTCCAGACAAGTTAGAAAGGACGGGTAAAAAGTACACAGCAGTATTTCTTCTTATGCGGTGTTACTCAATCCATGTCTATGGACCCTCTGATGTAAATGCTCACTAAACTAGAATCACATGTTGTAGATCTCCACGAAGCACAGATACAAACGCTTTCTTAACGTTCAGAACTTTTTCTTCAGCGTGCAGTGCAACATTATGTGTGTAACAGATGAAAGAATCTTTTTAAATTCATTTTGTATTTTGCACAGAAAATAAATATTTGTTCACCCCAGTCACCCATCCATTCACCGGGAGGTTCATTTATACCTGCCTTTGCATGACAGAAGCTTGGTTTTGAGTGAATTAATGGCTCAGTTGAGCCTCTCCATCTACTGGGTCTAGCTCTTCTTTAGAAAGTCTTTTTTGGACCAGGCCTCTCCTGGAGCACAAGAGATCCTTCTGGCCTACTTAAATCTCCTAACATTGCAATTACAGCCTGCTGCTGAAGGATAAAGGACCCCCGGAGCCACATAAACATATCTGTATAAAACAGAGTTAACTGGCAGTGTGGCTATCATTATCATCAATACTGGCACCCCCAGGTATGTTAATGCACATTTAGTTTATTTGTTAATGAACTAAATGTAGAAATGATTTAGGTAATGAACCCAACATTCAGAAAATCAGCACCAGGACCAGTACCTCTCTGTGTATATGTCATCATTGTGACATTTTGTGATCATTTCCCAATTATCAATCATTTATATAACCATGGGTCACAAAGACAAATGTTGAAACCTAATAGGGAATTGAAACCAACATATTTAAACGTTTAAAACACATTTAGTCTGTTTTTCCAACAACGTTTGTGAATTCTTAATATAAGCAACGTGCAATGGTGTATTCCCATGTTACCAAGTAACTATAATCTTACTTGATATTGATTGTGTTTAGCTTCCACAAACCAGTCTTCATAGTTCATTAACTGGAAAATTTGCCACAAAATTAAAACAAATCAATAATTTATGTGATTCAAATTCATCTTATGATTGCTTGGCAGCACATTAAAATAGTTAAAGGTAAGGAACAATTTCATATCATATTACACATATTTTTAGGACAAGTATGTCGCTATCTGACAATTTTTGATTGTTTCTTAACCTGGAACAGTTCATATGCAGGTGTGTTATTTAATCTCTAATATTATTAATAATGTCTTAGAGAACAGATTGATAGGGGTCCCGGATTGTATCAATGATGGCTGAGAGATGAATGGAGCCCGGGGTGAACTGAGGTCACAGGAGCTCCATCCTCAGGGGCTATTTTAGATTCTTAAATTAAGATTAGCACAAGACAGGTTTGACTCTCTGCCTATCTTCACATCTTCTAGCCATGCCATTAATTAATTGTTCCATTATTATGCCATTGCTTTTAATTTATCTGCTTTAATTCCTTACTTTTTCTTCTATTCCATTACCTGTATGGCTCAGTGAGAAAAGTATAAATAAATATTTAAAACAAATATTTAAATATATCAAAAATAAATATTTAATAAATTCTGCTAGTGTGAAAAGCAAAATTTCTACATCAGTTGATTAAAAAAATTATATTTAGCTGCAAAAAGCATTTTGTCAGTATCTACAATACACTGCTGTTCACGTAACAGTAGTCCAGTAGAACTAAGATGCTGAACTTTGACAGTCTTTCTCCTACTCCCTCTCTTTTTCCTTCCACACACCACTAAATCCCAAACCAGTTAATGAATATATTTGGCAGAAATATATTGGTGAGACTAAGACACATACTGTCGTCATTTAAATATTCTGAAGTTAAAGATATAGAGACAAAAATAATTGGATGGCCCTTTTTCCTGTTAATAACCTTTTTCAATTTGTTTTGAGCTCTGGTCCTAGATCGTGCATCCAGGTATAGTACAAAACTAGGCTTTGAGTAGTCTGTGCTGTTGTTCCACTTTTGGCCACAGGAGGGCAGTGCAAGACAATATACAATCGTGGCCAAAAGTTTTGAGAATGACACAAATACTGGTTTTCACAAAGTTGGCTGCTTCCGTTTGTACCATGGCAACTTGCATATACTACAGTATGTTACGAAGAGTGATCAGATGACCTAATGGTTAACGCAACAGACTCATAACCGGAAGGCTTTGGGTTCGAGTCCCGTAGCCGGCACTGAGTTGACCCTCCCCCGCCCCCCAAAAAACAATACACCTAGTGGTTAAAACACACACACCTATGAACCATAAAACATAGGTTGAAATCCCCCTTACTACATTTACAGCATTTATCAGACGCCCTTATCCAGAGCTACTTATCCCCTGGAGCATCTTAGTGTCCCTGAGCAAGACACTTAACCCTGAGTGTCTCCAGATGGACTGTCCCTACTTTTGGGTGGTGGTGGCCTAGCAGTTAAGGAAGCAGCCCAGCATCCAGAAGGTTTGAGGTTTGAGATCGGTTTGAATCCCGATTCCCCAACGTGCCCCTCCAGGTGCACTGGTTAAAAGCAGAGGACTCATTTTGTTGTGTGCACCGTGTGCTATGCTGCAGTGTATCACAATGACAATCACTTTAATTTTTTCCCCCTCCTCTGTTAACAATGTTATCTGCAAGGAAACACATGCAGTCATCATTGCATTGTGGGAATGGGGTGACATGACTCATTAAGAAGGACAAGATGGCCACCTCCCGTTGCTCAGTCATGGAATGCCTTTCTGCATTTTCAAAGACCCGGCCCACCTCACTCAACCCAACTAAGAATGTTCCTTTCCTTGTATGTTCTCCTGTCCTGCTTCCTGCCTTCCCATTCCTTGTCTTGTCTTTTTTTCACAAGCATCAACATCTGTAGATGTTGCAGCTTCGGCTGACCTCACACTTGCAGAGGAACTTCATGGAAATTCAGCTGCCTCCTTGCGCCTCTCCACAACTGGGTTATCGTTTCCATGTACACGTGCTCAATGTCCTGTCTCGTTAAATTTTTGTGACAAGGACTGAGCCACACAGATCGCAGCTTTGTGTGTTCAGGTTTCATTCCAGGCCACTATCATTGAGTGTTAATCTATCACAGGAGGTTCATCTTCTGTGGCAGCTCTCCAGGAGTGCTAATCACTCTCTCTTTGATCTTCGAGTCCACCACGAGTCCTCCACCATCTCTACCAAGACCGGCTCCCTCTTGTCCTGACCACCAGGGGGAGCCCATGCAGCTTGGACAGACCTCCCTCACTTTCAGCGAGAACAAGCGGTGGTACCGGGAAGGTCTGTGTGCTTACTGCGATTCCCCATCTCACCACCGCACCATCTGCTTGTTGCGACCGGGAAACACGGCACCCAGCTGATCATTGTTGCGCGATCGGTTTGACCCCAGGCCACATCCCCAAGGACAACTTCCTCCCGGCTCACGCTGTCCACCGTCCTGCAGTAAGATTCTCAGACCATCCAAGAGCAGCGTGCAATTTCATCGACCACGCCGTCATCATCCAGCACAACATTCCCCTTGAACTTCTCCTGCCCCTGTCACCATCTGGATGCAGACAACAAGGCCATCACCTTCCGAGTCACCTTCATCATTACCTCACCTCTCCTCCTGGGTTTTCCCTGGCTGGTCGTCCACAAGCCCCATCTGTCCTGATCGTCGGGAGCATCACCGGTGCCTCCAGCCACAACCTTCCCAGTCTCCAACACCACACACCCCAGGGTGCACCCATGGAAGTTGGAGATTGAATTAGAGGTAAAACAACTAGAGTGTGAGGAACGCGAGAGGGAGCGGAACCGGGAATATGAAAGTCAGCGCGAAAGGGAAGAGTGGGACTTTGTTTTAAAGAAGCTAGAATTAGAATAGTCAGCTTGAAAAAATGGCGGTTGTAGGTGTTTCCCCCGTCTCTTTTCCACCTGGATTGCTGTTACCTCCTGGCTCAGTGTCTCCTCACATCCCTCCTGTTGACCAGATTCCTTCTGGGTTTGATGTGTCCCGTAATACTCGTCCCTTCCCTTCCTTCAATGAACGGGAGGTCGAGAAGTATTTTAGTCATTTTGAGAGGGTTGCCATTACATTAAAATGTCCAACTGGTGTCTGGAGTCTCTTATTACAGTGTGTGTTGTCTGGTAAAGCTCAGGAAGTTTAGCAGAGTTTGGACTACAATACTGTTAAAACAGTTATTTTAAATGCATTTGAACTGATACCTGAAGCATACAGACAAAACTTCAAGTCTTGTGTTACCAGGGATGTGGAGAAAGTAGCTGCTGGGGCCGTTCCAATTGCATCCGTATCCTCTGCGGTGACTCCTTTCTCTGTGAGATGTTTTGTGACTTGTGCCCGTCTCCAGAAATTTTGAAATCATGTCTGATCTGGACTCGTTTATGTTTATGTCATCTATCTGATCAGCATGCTTGTGAGATTAAACATTTGATTGGCCTCTTTGTATTCAGATGTGCCATCTTGTTGTAATGTCCTGCACCATGACATTGACGTGGGTGACCATGCGCCCATTAAGCAGCACGAATATCACCTCAATCCCACAAAAAGATGGCCTATCTTGCCGATCATGGGTTAGCCGTGCCCAGTTCTAGTGCCTGGAGTTCTCTGTGCATTCTGGTTCCTAAACCAGAGGGCACTCATCTGTTCTGCACTGACTATCGTAAAGTGAATGCAGTCACACGACCTGACTCGTATGGAGGATTGAGTCAACCGTGTGGGCTCAGTAAACTGGATTATTGAAGGGTCTACTGGCAGGTGCCACTAACACCTAGAGCTGCTGAGGTCTCAGCGTTCGTGACTCCAGAGAGTTTTATGCACTGTGTTTGACCAGTTGTGTAATGCTTCGCTCACCCTAAACTTGGCAAAGTGTGAGTTTGCTAAAGCAACTGTGAGTTACTTAGATAAGTTGGTCAGGGGCAAGTTCGCCCCCTTGCAGCTAAAGTAGTAGCCAGTAGTAGCTCTGACTTTCCCGTACCAACCACTCAGGGAGAGCCGCGCAGGTTCCTTGGGATGATTGGGTACTACCGTAGTTTCTGTAAAAACTTCTCTGATGTTGTGTTGCCACTGACTAATCTGCTCCATAAAAACTCTGCCTTTGTTCGGTCCACAGATTGCCAGAAGGCATTTGAACATACCAAAGCATTGCTTTGTAATTCTCCAGTTCTTGCTGCTCCAAACTTTCACCTTCCATTCATACTGGAGGTAGATGCAAGTTCTACTGGAGCAGGTGCTGTACTCTTACAGGAAGATACTAATAGATTTGATCACCCCGTTTTTTTTGTTGGGTCAACTTCCATTACTGTTGTAGTATTCACAGATCATAACCCTCTTCCTCACCAGAATGAAAAACGCCAATCAGTGTCTTATGTGCTGGTCCTTATATCTACAAGGGTTTAATCTGGAGGGGGTTTTTACAGACCCAGCGAAGCTCAACAGCTGTTCATGTGCTTAAGACCAAGCAAGATATGCGATAGCTGCCAACTCATAAGCTCATACATGATGTCACAACAAGGTGGAACAAGCCCAGATCAACAGTAAATGTTGATTTTTAGTGGTGGCCCAGTGTTACGTCCTGGTTTCTGTTCTGTTCGTGTTGTGTTTGCAGGATGCCTTGTGATTGCAAATTGAGCCCACATGTTCCTGCTGTGGACAGACAGAATAAAAGGAGCCTCAGTCTCCTTTTTCAGGGCTGCGCTTGCTGTGCCATCCACCCCGCCCTCCTCCCTACCATTTCCAGATTGCATCACTTCCCGTTTCCCCTGTGCTTCCCCTAGGAGTGTGTTTCGCATGTATTTCTTCTTTATCTCTTTAGTTATTTTTTGTTAATAAAATACTTACATTTTTCAGTTTAGGATCCCCTAGACTGGCTCGTAACAACTCAAGACAACCAGCAATTTATATCGAGGACCCTGTTACAGGTCTTGTCCCTATGGTGAAACTGCGGTAATGGGACAGAGCAGATTATTTTGGTCAACATCGCTTTAGCCAGTTGAAGCATCTCTATAAAAATTTCTTCAGTAATTTCCGACTGGCGTAGCCAGACATTGTTAGCGCTGATGTGAATTGCTTTACTAGAATATCTACTGTTATTTTTTGCCAGCATTTTTAAAATTGTGAGGATGTCGGGCACTCTGGCTCCAGGAAAACACAAGATTTTATTCGCTGGTGCCGCTGTCCTCATGTTTCTAACTATAGAGTCACCAATGACTAGAGCCGGTGGTTAGTAGGACTCAGCGGATGCCTCGCTGAGGAGGGATTAGCGGTTCTGTTTGTGAACCGTGGAGTGGCGGCCTGCTGCCCTGCTGTCCCGGAGGGCACTACTGGTATGGGCGCCGGGATAGAGACACTTACCGGCTGACTGGGCTGCTGTGCATCCGGGGCTAGAAATTAGAAATGAAAACTTTTGGCTCCCTAATTACATATAGGTTTGGAAGCGCTCTTCTAACTCGGCTATTTTCTCTGTCATTCTGGCTTGTCTTCTACACTTTCCTTCTACAAAATCCTCACTACTGACGGAGTTCGACAAACTGTACATTTCACAAACTGTCGAGGGGATAAGTTAGCCATGACTTAAGTTTGTTTAGGTAATTCTTAATTTTGAGGAAATCCAGAAAGTCCTTGGAAGTGACACCAGCTCACGCAAAACACACTAAACAGTGCAGTACAGTACCGGAAGTCTGTACAGTACTGGAAGAACTCTACCACACCATCTGTCGGCGCCTCCCATCTTCTGCCATGACTGCCGACCTTGTCCTCCAATGTCATTCGCCTCCACGGGCTCCCCCAGGACCAACAGCCAGGCAAAGAGAGTTAACCAACAGCTGTTGCGATACCTGTGGGGCTTCACCGCCAACCACCAATGCACCTGGCCATTCTACCTTTGGGGGGAGCTGGCTGACAACTTCCAGGTCCCATCTGCCACCGGACACAGCCCTTTCAAGATCTGCTATGGGTACCAACTAGCCATCTTCGCCCACCAGGTGCCCGCAGGTGGGGTCAACCCAATCACCTACTGGTTCCAATTTCCTTCCATTCGTATCCATCCTGTGTTCCACATCAGCCATCTCAAACCCTTCTTAACATCACCTCCGGATTCGCCACCGCCACGGATAATTGACAGGGGGGGTAACATACACCCCATCGAAAGGATCCTGGACTCTCGTCACCGGGGTCGTGGAGTCCAATCTCTCTTGCACTGGCCTTCTATGGTACAGAGGTACGGTCCGGCTCACATGACCGGAATGCCGTGGAAATGGGGTGACGCAACTCTTTTAAAAGGAAAATATGGCCGCCTCCCGTTGCTCAGTCATTGAATGCCTTTCTGTGTTTCAAAGATCCAGCTCTTCTCACCTCAACCTAATGTAAGAATGTTCCTGATGTCTACTCTCCTGTCCTGCCTCCCTACCTTCCTGTTCCTCATCTTGTCCTTTTCCACGAGCATCAATATCTGTTGCAGCTTTGGCTGACCTCACGCTCGCAAATTAACTTTGTCTAAATTCACCTAACTCCTTGCACGTGTCTGCAACTGGGTAATCGTTTCCAGGTACAGGTGCTCACTGTCCTGGCTTGTTTCATTTTAGTGACAGTGGTGACCTAGTTGGTAAATAAATGGTCCCGTTTATGCCAGCTCGACAACCTTCGCCCACACACTGCTCCCTGGGTGCCTTGCATGGCTGCCCACTGCTCACCAAGGGTGATGTGTTAATGCAGAGGACACAAAAAAAACATTCAACTTAAGACTCATTTCACGCAGGGAGTGCAGGGAGCACAGGGAGTGCAGAATTATTAGGCAAATGAGTATTTTGTGCACATCATCCTCTTCATGCATGTTGTCTTACTCCAAGCTGTATAGGCTCGAAAGCCTACTACCAATTAAACATATTAGGTGATGTGCATCTCTGTAATGAGAAGGGGTGTGGTCTAATGACATCAACACCCTATATCAGGTGTGAATAATTATTAGGCAACTTCCTTTCCTTTGGCAAAATGGGTCAAAAGAAGGACTTGACAGGCTCAGAAAAGTCAAAAATAGTGAGATATCTTGCAGAGGGATGCAGCAGTCTTAAAATTGCAAAGCTTCTGAAGCGTGATCATCGAACAATCAAGCGTTTCATTCAAAATAGTCAACAGGGTCGCAAGAAGCGTGTGGAAAAACCAAGGCAAAATAACTGCCCATGAACTGAGAAAAGTCAAACGTGCAGCTGCCAAGATGCCACTTGCCACCAGTTTGGCCATATTTCAGAGCTGCAACATCACTGGAGTGCCCAAAAGCACAAGGTGTGCAATACTCAGAGACATGGCCAAGGTAAGAAAGGCTGAAAGACGACCACCACTGAACAAGACACACAAGCTGAAACGTCAAGACTGGGCCAAGAAATATCTCAAGACTGATTTTTCTACGGTTTTATGGACTGATGAAATGAGAGTGAGTCTTGATGGGCCAGATGGATGGATTGGTAAAGGGCAGGGAGCTCCAGTCCGACTCAGACGCCAGCAAGGTGGCGGTGGAGGACTGGTTTGGGCTGGTATCATCAAAGATGAGCTTGTGGGGCCTTTTCGGGTTGAGGATGGAGTCAAGCTCAACTCCCAGTCCTACTGCCAATTTCTGGAAGACACCTTCTTCAAGCAGTGGTCTGCATCCTTCAAGAAAAACATGATTTTCATGCAGGACAATGCTCCATCACACGCGTCCAAGTACTCCACAGCGTGGCTGGCAAGAAAGGGTATAAAAGAAGAAAAACTAATGACATGGCCTCCTTATTCACCTGATCTGAACCCCATTGAGAACCTGTGGTCCATCATCAAATGTGAGATTTACAAGGAGGGAAAACAGTACACCTCTCTGAACAGTGACTGGGAGGCTGTGGTTGCTGCTGCACGCAATGTTGATGGTGAACAGATAAAAACACTGACAGAATCCATGGATGGCAGGCTTTTGAGTGTCCTTGCAAAGAAAGGTGGCTATATTGGTCGCTGATTTGTTTTTGTTTTGTTTTTGAATGTCAGAAATGTATATTTGTGAATGTGGAGATGTTATATTGGTTTCACTGGTAAAAATAAATAATTGAAATGGGTATATATTTGTTTTTTGTTAAGTTGCCTAATAATAATGCACAGTAATAGTCACCCCTAAAATAGCTAAAAATAAAAACAAACTAAAAACTACTTCCAAAAACATTCAGCTTTGATATTAATGAGTTTTTTGGGTTCATTGAGAACATGGTTGTTGTTCAATAATAAAATTATTCCTCAAAAATACAACTTGCCTAATAATTCTGCACTCCCTGTAAAAACAAATTAAGGTGCAATACAGGGCATGGTAATTATTTGTGGACACAATAAAAAACAACTTAAGATATCATTGCTTCTTACTTTAAAAACATGGAGAATGGAATAAAAACTATCTTATGTCCACATCAAAAAAAGCAAAGCAGACGAGAGCTTCTAACTTAATTCTTTCCCCCAAAAAAAATTCTGGGGAGATTTGCTCTAATTATGTCCCCTGCTGTTATGAACACCCTCTTGCTATGCACTGAAGTGCCAGTAAGATAGCGTCTTGCCATTATGGCATGAGGGTATTTACATTTGTTGCTCTTCACAAAAACATCAGTGGATCACCATCCAATGGAATGCCACTTACTGCCTCATAGGATGCCACCTCCTCTTTGATGGTGTCAACAAGAGCTTGCTGCCCATGCTTCTCCGCCATTGCCGACTTCTTTTGAGGAGATGTTTCTGCTCCTGTTGATGCAGCATCTTGACCCTGCAGGAAAAGTTACTTAATTAATTAAAACAAATATTTAGACATAGACATTAATATGTGGCAATATCTTTGAACAAAAATATTATCACTTTAACATTATTAACAATAAAAAATATATAATTTCAAAATATTTATTTTCTTTACCTCTTCAGTCTTCAGTGCCAAGACTCAGTAGTGAGATCACTGTATGTCCTCAGGCATAGGGCAAGGTCTAGGTAACACAGGGACTTTAACCTTGGATCAAGTGCAGTAGATCTGTGAAGGTAGTCCTGTAGGGTTGGTGGTGAAGTGTTTCTGGACTTGTTCCACCTTGTTGTGACATCATGTATGAGTTGGCAGCTATCGCATAACTTGCTTGGTCTTAAGCACATGAACAGCTGTTGAGCTTCACTGGAACTATAAAAACCCCTTCCTGATCCTCCCAAGGAGGCGGTCCATCTTACTCACTGTAATTCCGTTTTGGGAATGCTAAATTGTGCAAAGCACCCTATCTGTGGGCCCAGTCCTGCCTCGTTCACTGAATTTATTTGTTTTTTAGCCTCTGTTACAGGGATACTAGTATTTGGCCTCTCTATCCTAGCCACTGCTTCTGTCAGTAAGTGTGCAAGATTTGTGGCTGTGTGACTCTCATAGAGGGGGGTGTGTCTGTCGTAGAAGTTGTTATCTCAAGACTGATTTGTTTGATTTGAGCTAATCCGTTGCATGGATAAATGCATTTGTTATTACTATAATAAGGGGATGACACAAGCAGAAATAACCTTGTGTCTTTCAGTTATACCAGAGGAGAAGACTTAAGGCAGGGGTGGCCAAATCCCGCGAGATCACTTTATATAGATCTATTATTATGGTCTGGCGATTTGATAACACACGAACTACAAATCCCAGAGAGCACTGCTTCAGTTGCCTTGCCGAATGCGATATGTGTTGTGAAGCAGTTTGAAATTCTGTGGGTGGTAGTAGCCTAGTGGGTAACACACTCGCCTGTGATCCAGAAGACCCAGGGTCAAATACCGCTTACTACGATAGTCTCCCTGAGCAAGACACTTGACCCTAAAGAGAGACATTGGTCTCTCATGAAATGGTGAGAATTTTTCATTTAGTTAGAATTTTTCTCATTTAGTTTTCTTGAAAAAACAAGTTATTACTTTCGTACCATATAGTAGAACTTTTTTTTTTTTTTTTTTTAATTCAGATTGTGTGCACGCTGAACCATGGAGAGTGATTATCCACAGCTATCCATTGCACCACTAACTCTTTGCAAAAACATTTTATTTAATTTTCAATAAAAGCCTTTGAAACTGATGAAATGCTTGTAATTGTACTTAAATACACATCAAACAGTTTAAAACACTGAAGCAGCAAACTTTGTAAAAAATGTTTTTATAATATTCTCAAAACTTTTGGCCATGACTTTATATGTCATGCAATCAGCCACACACTCACAACACAACAGAATTTTTGCCAGCAGTGCTCTCATTTGCAACAGATATTTAAAGGCTGTGCGTGATGTGAGGGGGTAACTTGTGGGGAAATTACACCAGTGTCTCCCAGCTTACAGCTTGACTATTTGAATTAGAGCTTCAGATATACTGTGCTTCCCAGAATTATCAAATTATTAGTTTAAAAAAAAAAACTGTCAATGTGACTGATGTCTAATCTGGTTGTTAGATCATTTTGGCTTGCAAAGCAGTTCAGTGCAAGACAGACAGTTTGCAAACAATATACAACCCCAATTCCAGAAAGAGTTCATTGCCTCTGTCTGTCTGCACCAGAGTCTGGTTCACCTGCACCTGCCAATCAAAGCCCTGCACTTCCTTGTTTGTCTACAGTGTATAAATGGACTGTGTTCTGACAATGTTGCTGCAGGTCATTAAATATAAATGTTCATGTACCAATAGAATATATGTGTAAACTGTTAAGTTGTTTGTATGTGTCACTCGAGCCTTGTACTTTCAGTCGTGGCTGGTTCATTCTTCCTTCGCCGTGACAAAATCACATGAGACAGAACATAAAAATGTCAACTAAATAAGCTCATTTGAAGGCAAACAAACAGACTTGTAACTTGACTCATACATTGAGTTATGACTCAAAAGTCACAGCATCCAACAACGTAACAATGTAATTATTTATGTAACAGAGCGGAAGGCACAAGAACAAAAATGTTAACAGCACCAACCCCCACTCTTATGAGAGCACATTGCCGGCTACGGCAGGCCAGAGGGGATAGAAATACATTCCCACGACTCCTATTGTCCCTCATTCAAATGATGTAAAACTCTACATTTACATTTATTTTAGTTTTCTGCAACGCGTTGCCCAGTGTTCTGGGCTAACCACAGGCAGACTGATTTTTCCTTCAACATCATGCATGAGTCCAAGGCTTTTGGAATTTGTAGATTTTACAGCTTTTTGACTTTGGAAAGTCAACAGTGAATCTAATAATAATGTGAACTGATGGAAATAGTCAAATATAATAATAATAGTTAAAGAATGCTATAAGGTTTAAGCAGCACCTAAAAAATGATTGAACATGTTCAAATCTGTGAGAAAAAACATTAGATAATAAAATTGTATCTTTCATGAAAAAAAACAAAACAAGTCGGAGTACCCGGCCGGGCTCAGCCCAAATCGGATACATGGGCTCATCCAACTGTGGACCCACCACCTGCAGGAGGAACATGAAGGGTCTGGTGCAATGTGGATCGGGTGGCAGACCGAGGCGGGAGGTTTGGTGGTCTGATCACCAGACAAGGAAACTGGCTATTGGGACATGGAACGTCAACTCTCTGACAGGGAAGGAGCTGGATCTTGTGGAAGAGGTTGAGCGATACCGGCTAGATATAGACACTCACCTCGACACACAGCATTGGCTCTGGAACCCAAGTCTTTGAGAGAGGTTGGACACTCTCCTTTGCTGGAGTTGCTTATTCCAAAATTGATAAAATACATTTTCCTCAGAATTTTACACACACCCCATAATGACAACATGGAAAAAAGTTTACTTGAGGTTTATGGAAAATTCAATAAAAATAAAAATACTGAGAAAGTACATGTACATAAGTATTTGCAGCCTTAAAATTGAGGCCAGGTGCCTCCTGTGACCCCTGATCATCCTTGTTAGCTTGGAGTCCACCTGTGGAAAAAACATGATTGGACATGATTTACATAGTTTACCACTTTCATGCTTTTATTACGAATCGTCTGGACTACTGCAACACACTTAGTCCATCTTAACCAGAGGTCACTTGATCGAGTTCAATTGGTCCAAAATGCTGCTGCACAGCTTTGAACTGGTACACAAGCACATTACTCCAGTTCTAGCATCGTTGCATTGGCTCCCGTTCGTTCTTCTCCTCTTATTTCCTCTCTACTCCTTCCTCTCACCCTGACTCATCCCAAATTGAACCTGAACTTTTTTTTTTTCTTTTATCTTCATTTTACATGTCAAAAAGAATTTATAGCTTACAGTTCTTTTTCTTTTGTGGAACATGCATGCAAATAACACTTAGAGTGTTAAGAGTTGATGACCCCTGTTGCAGAGCAATCGAAACTTTGAAAGACGAGCTCATTTTGGTAGGCCTCTTCTATTTGCTCCATCATTAGTTGTACACATAAATCTTGGTAGGCCTGCTCTCTTTGCTTCAGCATGTCATCCCTCTGATTTATGTTGGCATCCTTCTCAATAATGTCACATTCTGCCTGGAGGATTTCCTCCTCTCTTTGCTTCAGTACATCCTCCCTTTGATTTAAATCGACCTCTCTTTTATATAAGTTCTGTTGGAACTATAGTAAGGCCTCCTCTTTTTGTTGCTGAATGTCCTCCAACAGTGTTTTGTCGGCCTTCCATTTGTCAAAGTCGCGTTGTAACTCTTAGTAGGCCTTTACCTTTCTTTGATATATCATGTCCTCTCCTTTTTTTAAATCGGCCTCCCTTTTGTATAAGTCACGTTGTAACTATAGTAAGGCCTCTTCTTTTTGTTGCTGAATGCCCTCCAACAGGTTTTTGTCAGCCTTCCATTTGTCAAAGTCACGTTGTAACTCTAGGTAGGCCTTTACCTCTCTTTGATATACCATGTCCTCCCCTTTTTTTAAATTGGCCTCCCTTTTGTAGAATTCACATTGTAACTCTTGGTAGATCTCCTCTCTTTGCTACAAACTATCCTCCCGCTGTTTTAAGTCTGTGTTCCTTTTATAAAAGTCGCCGTGCATGTCTTCTGCAGTGACCTTTTGCTTCCCATCACAGTTCTTCATGTGCTGAGCACCCGTGATTACCTTATCTGGCAAAGAAACATTTGTACTTTCTGGCACTATGGGTGTGCGACTGCAACAATACAAGGTCTTCTCTATGTACATCTTGAGCGGAGTAAAGTCCAAGTTTTTTTCATATACTAACCTAGGTATCATGTCTATTGAACAAGTGACAACTGACGCTTAAATACTTTTCTGTAAAGAAGTACGGATCTGATTGGAATTTAGTTCTTTATTAGAATTTAGTTCTTCATTGCAGGGTTCCAACTGTCATGGCACGCGGAAGGAAGGAGGTATTTTTCTTTCATGTCCCTGCTTTTAATGCGCCTGTTATGGAATGTTATGGAATGCATATTATGGAGGAACATCCTAGGTGGAAAGAGGAATTCCCCGCCCCTTGCCTATTTTGAAAAGTAATTGAAAAGTCGTGGAAATTCTTTTCTAAAAATGTTTATAGATTTTAGTTCTTGCAAGGTCTCCTCCCCTTATCCCTCCCCCTGAATCCTGATTGGCTTATTTAGTAAAATAAGCCAATCAGGATGCTGCTTGTCTGCAATAATAATTGATTGCTTCACCTAGTTTATGGAATATTTTATTCAATTTGTAGGCATCGGGGAGCTTTCCGTTGATTCACTATGTACAACACAAGAAGTATGGGATAACCACGCCTCTGCTTGTCCAGCTGAAGACACCTTATAGACAACCTATAGGCAGGAAATGGGACAACATGGGATGGGCCACGCCCCACAATAAAACCACCTGTTGCTGCCGTCTTACCCTTCAGTTCTTACGCTCTTCACCTCACTAAGAATAGCTTAGTTTAGCTACTGCTAACTGTTTTGGATGTAATGACTCTGGATTTTATCGGTTTCAGTGTGTTGCTCCAAAAAGGTTTAATGTTTAATGGATAACAGCTTCTTCGTTTTTCTGCGGAGGCTGATTTTGGGGAAATTCTACAATGTTTGCTGATGCTTCTGTGGTGAATCTCACTCAGAGCTATAATCAGGGGGTTGCGGGAGCTGCCGCTTCTCAGTCTCCCAACAAACACACCAGCACTATGGGTTATTTCAGGCATTGGCTATAGCCAGGCGAGTGGGCGACCTCCAGGCTCTCTCTGTTTAGCCCAGGTGTACAGTACAGGCCAAAAGTTTGGACACACCTTTTTCTTTATTTTCATGATTATTTACATTGGTAGATGTACGAGTGAAGGCATCAAAACTATGAATGAACACATGTGGAGTTATGTACTTAACAAAAAGTGGAGACGTGGCCTCCACAGTCACCGGACCTGAATCCAATCGAGATAGTTTTGGGTGAGCTGGACCACAGAGTGAAGGCAAAGGGGCCAACAAGTGCTAAACACCTCTGGGAACTCCTTCAAGACTGTTGGAGAACCATTTCAGGTGACGACCTCTTGAAGATCATCGAGAGAATGCCAAGAGTGTGCAAAGCAGTAATCAGAGCAAAGAAACTAGAATATAAAACATGTTTTCACTTATTTCACCTTTTTTTGTTAAGTACATAACTCCACATGTGCTCATAGTTTTGATGCCTTCAGTGAGAATCTACCAACGTAAATGGTCATGAAAATAAAGAAAACATATTGAATGAGAAGGTGTGTTCAAACTTTTGGCCTGTACTGTATGTTTTAATTACATTATGGGAAAGTCCAGTAAAGCCCACATGCAATGAATTAACCGTAAGTGTGTACAAAGTTTTTCTTGCAAAAAGAAAATCACACATTTGGCACTAAACATCTGAAGATTTGACCTTACTATCAACAACATGCAGTTGAGAGTTTTTGTTAAAAAAGGATAATGTGCAATGTATTTAATTTTCTGGTGCATTGTCCATTTCTGCTGTGACAAAGCAAATTTCCCACTTGTGGGACTAATAAAGGTTTATTTAATGTGCTGGACATATAATTGTTCACTTGTTTCAATTACAGTTCAAGAAAAAGAGAACATATAAAAAATGTATGGTGCCCTACTTACCATGTTTTCCTTCAAAACTCCAACTAAAAGCATGCAATGGCAGCATGCATTTATGGCCGTGTAGCCTTGAAAAAACTAAAATGGCAGTGCATATGTGCAGTTGTTCATTAGTAGGACGTTTCAATAAGTAGGATGATAGAATACCTGATGTTTACTGTGACTTTTTTATTGTAAAAGTGCTATACTTTTATGCTGAAATCTTGCATCATCGATGGAGTCAACGTCACTTTGAAGGCCCGCCCATCCGAAGGCACACACGTTGCTCAATAGCTGCGTTACGCCACAGTTGTGAAGAGAGAAGTAAAAGTAAAGTGCAGTTTTGCGTATGAGATTCTTCTAGATGGATGGCAGTATATGATTAGCTACAGATGGCTAGAATGGTCTAATTTATTTTGTGTTTTCATACCATTTAGCAGTGTGTTTTGTCGTAGTTTCTGCCTTGTATAAGACTGTAAATTAGGGCTGCAACTATCAAATATTGTTGGAATAGAGTATTCTGTCGATTTTATAGATTAATCGGATAACTTCAACTTTTGCGTTTTTAACTCTATCAATAGTGTGTTCTGCAACATGAAAATCCTCTTTAAATGAGCAAGCAATTGGCTGTTATTCCTCACACAAAAAGTTTTTTTTATTCAAACTCAATACTTTTATTAGATCAAAGCTTAAAACCTTTGGGTTACTGGCTCCAGAACTAAGCCCATTTAATCAATCTTTCTGTGAAACATTCATGATGTACATGAAAAAAACTATGAAACATAGGTTAGCCTATTTGACCTTAGTTTTATTTTAATTTAAAAAAGGAAAAAGGGGTGTACCCCCTTGAGAATAAAGAGAAATAGTTACAAAATAGTAAAAAGAAAATAAACAATTCAAATGTAGCCCTGCTGATATTTTATTCTGGTGGTATTTATTTTATAGAACTGATAAATGCTGGATAAGGTGTTTATTTATTGTTTAATTGTAGGAATAATTGTTGTATTTGCATTGAATTAATTTTGTATATATGTAAAGTATTTCCTTTCGGTAATGTGTGTACTACCTGCCTAATGTGTGTGAGCGGGGGGTGATTGGTTGGAGAGACCGGAAGAGAAGGGGAGGAGAAGGATGGAGGACGGACGCGAGGTGCAGTAAAGTTACCTGCGAGTCCGGTTGAAATATATACATAGCACATGTATTTATACCCTCCGGAACATATAGCGCTAGTGGGAAACGGATAGTGACCCATTACAGTAGCGGAATTATAGACAGATTACGATCGCGAAACCGAGCGGTGAATCCGACGCGGTACGCGGGTCACAGAAGGGAAGACGCGGACGTAAGGTCACCAACGCGGAGGCCCGGACCGAGCGAGGTCTGCTGGACACCAGGAGTGATCCTGAGAAGTCTTCTTCATGCCGTTCAGCGGATGACGGAGTAAGGAGGTATCTGGTATTTTTTGGTTTATTGCTCTGCGAGAGTGAAGCAGCCATTTTATGTTTCGGCCCGAGCAGCGACTCAGGCCTGCAACGAGTAGTGTGGGGTACCCGGGTTATTTCATCTATTGACTTTTTCAGTTATTGAGTGTTCGAGGACTTTTACTTTTGAGTTGTTATATATGTGTTGAGTGAAATATCATTTTATCTAATTGTTCATGTTCTAATCATTAATGTAATATGTAAATATATTTAGTAAATTATTTGTGTGTGTTCGAATACTTGTGGTGTGTTAATTGGAGTATTTAGTGGTTTCCCTTATTGGTAAGTGGTGGGAGAAATTTAGCATATCCAAAATTTAACACTAGTTTTACAAGTTAAATACTGAGGTTCAGAGGGAACCCAGGGAGCGTATCCCTGGCTGGGCTAGGGGCGCTACATAAAAATGGAGGCACAGCTGGGATTGGATTGCTAATTGTTCTAAAATATATTTTTCCACATTTCTCTGAGGTTGAGGATTATTACTAATTTACTTTCTTTTTACATGTTTTTGTGATACACACTGTCACACATTCTTAGAAGACATTTACACAGAGAACATTTAAGATGGCACACACAAGTCAGTTCAGAGAAGAATTTAGTGACTGGTGCATAGGTGAAGAACTCCCAGAAACAACAACAACAACAACATTTATTTCTTATATAGCCCAAAATCACATACAGTATGTCTCAATGGGCTTTGACAGGCCCTACAGTTGACACCCCCCACACTTGACCCTTCTGCACACAAGGAAAAACTCCACACAAAAAAAAACTCTAGGAGAGAGAAAAAAGGAAAGGAAGAAACCTTGGGAAGGAGTGATACAGAGAGGGACCCCCTTCCAGGGTAGAGTGAGCCTGCAAATGGTGTCAGTGCATGGTTGGATATGATATAATGAGTCCTACAGCTGTAGGGTTGGAGAAGTCCAGGATGTATTCAGTGTCATGGTCTAGATTACGTGTCCGTAATGATGTTACTGGTCCATTTGAAGATCCCTGAAGCTGTAGTTGTAGTGGTGGTGGTGGCTGTGGTGACCCTCTGGTTTGTTTTATGTTTTGTCCTTGTAAAGCAGTTGTCAGGAACACATGCCTTGATGTTAGTTAGTACTTGATGACATAAAAGTAATTGAAATAGAGGAGACTTTGCACACCATTGAATGTCTTGGAAGAGTAAGAGTACGAGGTAAGACTTTTAAAAGTAACCTCCAGCGTTTTTTTGTACTATGTGAATGCAAAGAATCTATCGATGCTAAGCTCGTGCCACCTCAGATCTGGCCACATCCAGATGCTGTCCCTTGGCTAGTAGTTACAGCATGTGATGATGCTCCAGACGCAGATGAGTTCTCTACCAAACTGAAACTATTACTCCAGTCTGAAGGTAAGACTATGTCGGATGTCCAAGCTATGTTCTCCACTGACTCTGAGAGTCCTGCTCCTACTTCTCTTCTCCGTGCTGTGGGAGATCTGCTGGACAGAATACATCTTCAGATGGTGGAAGTTTTCGACGTTTGCGAATTTTTTCTGGGATTTTTCCTATACATGTGGGTGAGGAAACTTTTGATTGAACAGGCCTATCTGATGATATCCGAGTGTGACTGTTCAGACAAGGAAAAGAAACATCGCATAATGGAGAGCATTCGAGGACCTGCTTTGGAAGTAATTAAAGCGGCTCGGGATGATACACCCGACCTCAGTTCTAGAGACTATGTGAAGGCTCTGGAACGTGCATTTGGAAGTGCTGAATCTGGTGAAGATCTATATTTCACTTTTAGACTCATGCAACAGTTGCCCCGTGAGAAACTCTCCGATTTTGTAAGGAGGCTTTAAAAACCTTTAAGCAAAGTACTACAGAAAGGAGGAATTTCACTCGCAGATAAGGACAGTCAGAGTGGAACAACTGCTACGAGGTGCTGATGCATGCGCTGATTTGAAGCTTCTGCAACTAAGACTAAGGGAGCGTTTAAGCAATCCGCCAAATTTTCTACAATTGCTTAGTGAAATACGCACAGAGGAAGAATATGAAGATTCTCGGGCAAAGCTGAGCAAATCGGTGCATAACAAGCGTGTTAATGTACAGCCAGCTATACAGACAGACATTCAAGAACTAAAACTGCAGCTTCAGGATCTTAAGACACAATTAAGCTCCATGGTGAAGTATGACAGTACTGTTGGGGTCACTGACTTAAAGGCTCATTCTCCACCGGACACAGTTGTTGATAGTTGTCCGAGTGAGGAAATCACTGCTCTGAAGAAGCAGGTGAAGCGACTACAAAACAAAGTACACCATAGCGGTAGAGAGATCACTGAGGTCACAACTTTTGCTACAGGCATAAAGTCACCCCAGTCCACAAGATTTTTGGCAAAGAACCATCAGCAAAGCAATGGATATTTTTGTTACAGATGTGGGGGTGCAGGACACATTGCTAACAAATGTCACAATGAGGAAAACCAGCATTTGGTCATTCAGAAGTTGATTAGATCCATAAAAGGCACAAAGAATAAGCTAAAATCTACTGTCCACGGTGATAACAGTAACCTTAACTGTTCAGTGAAGCGAAGTGCCGTTCGTCAGAATAATGGCCTTTGTATTCCTGATGGACTTGTAGGACCTTCTACCATTGTACCACTGAAGGTCAATGGTCATGCTTGTGACTCCTTGCTTGACAGCGGGTCACAGGTCACTATAATCTTTGAGTCCTGGCATCGGGAACATCTCCCAGATGTTCCTATTCTCCCAGTGACTGGACTTGCTGTTTGGGGCTTAAGTGAGTCGAGCTACCCCTACAAGGGTTATATAGTGGTTACCATGGAATTCCCCCAAGTGCTACTGGGAGAACCAGAGACTCTAGCTGTTTTAGCATTAGTATGTCCTGGTCCCAGGGGACCTGATCAAACTCCAGTGATCATTGGGACAAATGCTAGTCTGTTCCAACGGCTTGCTAAGTTGTGCGAAGGCACAGCAGGTGTTGAAGTGAAACGGAGCCTTGGAATTAATGCTCCAATAACTATGGAAGCCCATAGTAGACAAAACCACTTGAAAAGACAATGGAAGGACGGCGAGGCTGAGGCCATCGGTAGTGTGAGCTGGTCAGGTCCTGGAACACTGGTTTTACCACCGGGAGGCAGCAATCACGCTCACTGTAAAGTCGACTTCCTGACAAGTGTGCCCGAAGGGGATTTACTGCTGGATGTGTCCACAGAGTTTAACATTCCTGCTGGTGTACTAGTTCAGTCATCGGTCACCAGGAGGAGTGAAATTGACGTGGATAGCTTCTCAGTAGTGGTTCACAATGAGTCTTTGAATGAGACTGTGATTCAAGAAGGAACGGTGCTGGCGCAGTTATATCCATTGGATTCTGTCTTGCCTGGGAGACAGAAGACAAACTGGATCCCGCTTTATTCAAATTTGGAGATTCACCCATACCATCTGAATGGAAGCAAAGATTAAGTCAACAACTCGCAAAGAGATCAAGCGTCTTTTCTGTCCTGGAGTGGGACGTGGGTCTAGCTAAAGGGGTAGAACATACCATCCGATTGTCTGACCCAAAACCATTCAGGGAACGTTCACGTCGTATCGCACCTGCTGATATAGAGGATGTGAGGGACCACCTCAGACAACTGCTTGCTGCAGGAGTTATCAAAGAGTCGCATAGTCCATATGCGTCACCCATAGTGATAGCAAGGAAGAAAAATGGAAGTGTAAGGATGTGTGTAGATTATCGTACGTTAAATACACGCACCACACCAGACCAATACACCACACCACGCATTGATGATGCCCTCGACTGTCTGGCAGGGAGCAAATGGTTCACTGTTCTTGACTTGAGAAGTGGCTACTATCAAATTGCGATGGCTGAGGAGGACAAAGAAAAAACTGCTTTCATCTGTCCATTGGGATTCTACCAGTTTGAAAGAATGCCGCAAGGGGTCTCAGGAGCACCGGCAGACATTCTAACGACTTATGGAAAAAACAGTAGGAGATATGAATCTTCTACAGGTTTTAGTTTACCTCGATGATTTAATTGTCTTTGGAGATTCTTTGGAACAGCATGAAGAACGCCTACTCAAGGTACTAGACCGATTGGAGAGTGCTGGGTTAAAACTGTCCTTAGACAAGTGTGTGTTCTGTCAGACGGAAGTCAAATATGTGGGACACATTGTCTCGAAGGATGGCATTGCTACAGACCCAGACAAGGTAGCAGCAGTTGGTAATTGGCCACAAGCCATTGATTTGAAGACACTCCAATCTTTCTTAGGTTTCTGTGGTTATTACCGCAGATTTATCCAAAACTACTCCGTGATCGCCAAGCCACTTACATAACTCACAAAAGGATACCCTCCAATGCAAAAAGGAAAGACACCTCGCAAAGAAACCACTGGGGAGTACTTCAAGCAGTCTGAACCGTTTGGAGACTGATGGACTGTGGAATGTACTCATTCGTTCAATCAGATCAAGTATGCACTTACCCATGCACCAGTACTGGCCTTTGCTGACCCAAGCAAACCATATGTACTACATGTGGATGCCAGCCTGCAGGGGTTGGGCGCAGTCTTAAATCAAGACCACCCAGAAGGTTTGAGACCTGTTGCATTCGCCAGTCGAAGATTGAATAGTGCTGAACAGAGATATCACATTCATCAGTTGGAATTTCTGGCACTAAAGTGGAGCGTGGTGGATAAGTTCCACGATTACCTTTAAGGGCTCGATTTACTGTAGAAACAGACAATAACCCACTCACGTATGTTCTGAAGTCTGCGAAGCTTAACGCTACTGGGCATAGATGGCTAGCGGCATTGGCTACGTATGATTTTGACGTGCGTTACAGACCTGGAAGAGAGAACATCGACGCTGATCTCCTCTCAAGGAAACATGAAGGGAGAGAAGAGATGCAAGAGTGGCAAGACATATCAAGGACTGGTGTCAAAGTCATTTGCAATAAGTCTCTTGTACGTCATGAACATGGATGCGAGGTTCCACTGATACAGCAACTAAGAGCAACTCCAGAATGCGTTCCGGAACTGTATGCTTTTCCTACCCGACTGGACCTGAATTCATTGGAGTTGATGACTCAAGCAGAGTTGATCAAAGCACAGGGTTTAGTCTTGAAGGCTAAACTACAAGGGACATGGCCAGTTGGTACTGGAACTGACCCAGATTGCATTATTCAAGCAAGAAGCTGACAAGTTGATTCTGAAAGATGAACTGCTCTTTCGTAAAGTGAATCAAGGAGGAGTGGAAAAAGTACAATTGGTACTACCACGTCGGTTTAGAGGCACAGTGTTGAAAGCATTACACAATGAGGCTGGACATCTGGGAACGGACAGAGTGGTTGATCAGCTGAGAGACCGGTTTTACTGGCCGAAAATGGCCAAGGATGTTGAACAGTACATTAAGTCGTGTGGATACTGTGTGACACGGAAAAGTCCATGTGAAAGGGCTGCTCCCCTGAATCAAATCGTGAGCAGTGGACCCATGGATTTAGTATGTATTGATTTTTTGACCTTGGAACCTGACTCTAGGGGTCTGAGTAATATTTTAGTGGTCACAGATCATCAACGGCTTTTTGGTTCCTGGAACCGGGACAGTAAGATTGATGAAAGTTGAATTGTTCTAAGAAAAGGGCCCACCCCCCGTCTGATGGGGATTGAGTTGTTTGGACGCTTTTATAGTGATAAGGTTTTGATGATCAGTCCAGACCAGTAAGGGGGTGTCACAGCTTTGCAGCCAGTGTGGCCACTCCTCGAGTGCCCACTTGACTGCTAGCAGCTCACGGTCCCCCAACCTGTAACGGCGCTGCGTTGGAGTGAACTTCTGTGAGAAGAAGCAACACTGGTGTAATTCCCGGTCTGGTCCACATTGAGAGCGGACTTCCACAACAAACGGAAGAGAAGGATCTGGATGTTGAAGGACAGGAGCGGTGGACAAACCTAGGCACAGGGAATTGAAGGCATGGATGGCATCTGTGGTCAGGTGAAAAGGGTGTGTAAAAGGCTTGGTGAGAGCAGTAAGTTGTGCTGCGACTGTACTGTAGCCACGGATGAAGCAACCCAAGAAACCGTTGTAGCTGTTTCAGCGTCGTGGGTAGGGGCTACACTGCCACTGCTTCCAGCTTCTTGGGCTCCATGGCTACACCCTGGGGCAAGATGGTAAAATCCAGGAACGTGGTGGAGTGCTGGTTTCTCAGACCAAATGGAATCACAGCATATTGTAACAAATTGTGGGAGGTTACGAAGGCCAAAATCTCTGCAGCTCTGGGTGAAAGCGGCATGGAGAACTCCACGCACTCTCACTGGGCACGGCAAGCCCATGACTGACCAAATAATCGACTTCAGCCTGCAACACAGCGCTCTTGGTAGGATTGACACGATAAGCATTGTTGCCTAATCGGTGCATGGTCTCCAACATCGATGTCATGAGCCGGCACTCTGGAGCGAGAAGGAACGTCAGAAGATAAGGCTGTAAATGAATGTATCAACTCCTGTACCTCTTTTGCTCGATCGTCTGACAAGCCTGATAATAGCGGTCTCAAGTCTTGGAGGAGTTCTGAATTCTGAAGGCGGGCACCCGACATAGGCACTCCTCCTCATAGACATAAGACCATCCTCCTCAGGAGGATACTGAAAATGTGTGACAGACACGACATCCCGCGTCTTCCTTCTTCTATCACAATCAGTGTCGCTAAGCTTCGAATCAATGAAGTAAGGAACAGTAAATTTTGCTTGAAGTGCAGAGCCAACGGAGGATAAAAAAAAAAAAAAAAAATAGAACTTTATCTCCCAGTTGAAAAGATCGTGGTACAGATTTTTTTTTTACTCTGAGCTGAGGACAGTGCGCTACGGGCAGCATCCCACGCACTGTGCAAACATTCTCGAAAAGAACTGACAATCCAATATATTGTTTGATTGAGGTTGTCCTGACTCCCAATGCTCACGTAACACCTTTAGTGGTCCCCGAATTGAGGGTCCAAAAATAAGATCAGCAGGACTGAAACAGAGCGATTCTTGTGTGGTCACACGAACAGCAAACAGCAACAACGGAAGAGTTTCATCCCACTCTTTCTCTGTTTCTACACAATACACCCGAAACATGGACTTAAGTGTTTGGTGAAAGCGCTCCTTGCCTCTCTGGATGATAGGCACTCGAAGAGGACCTGCTCAAACAACCTTAGGTAAGCCAAAAGTAGAAAATAACCTAATCAGTGCTTTAATGATCAATTTCGTTTTCAACGAACGAAGAGGAATAGCCTCAGGGTAGCAGCACACATGAGTGTCAATAAAAACTTATTTCCAGCCTTTGTCTTTGGCAAAGGACCAACACAGTCTAATATGACACGCTCAAATGGTTCTCCAAATCACTGGGGTATGCTGAAGTGGAACTGGTGGAATGACGTGATTTGGCTTCCCTGCCAACTGGCAAGCATGGCATGAATGACTGTTTGACCACGTCCGATTTGAGGCCAGTGTCAGACAGATCCACCATATAATTAAATTTTCGTGACTGAGCTCTCGTAACCGCACAAGCGGGAAACGTAATAGTGTTCTGAGAGGTTTCACTGAGTACTGAGCAGACCAGAGGATTTCTAATCACCTCAGGAGAGGGAAAATCGATCCTCTAGCCAAATCATTATCAATAATAAAGTGAATCCCATTCATTGGTAAATGAGGACGAATAGCAAATAGCCCAACACGAAAATAGTTCACTTTCAATATGGACAACGTGCAAGGGAACAGTCATAAGTGTCATATCAAGTCCCTGCACTAGAACATCATAGCCAAGTGTCATCTGAAAATTGTAAACAGATATCCAAAATAAAAGATTGCACTGTGCCCGTGTCACGCAATTTAATTGGCAACTGTCTTTTCCAGACACATCCACAGAAACAAATAAATCAAAAACGAAAGAACTAAACTCCTTATTTACTGATTTTGTTCACCTGGGTCACACTGACATTACAAGGCCAACCCCCTTCTTCACAGGGTTTTTTGAGGATTGTTCCTTCTGTTTTAAAACAGGGCAATCAGCAATATGATGTCCGACCTTATGGCAGTAGAAACACTCACAAGACTCCGTCTGCATTAGGGCTGCACGATTTGGGGAAAAAGACATATTGCAATTATTGAGATCAATATTGCGATATGCGATTGCGATATGATAAAGGACACTTGCTTGTATATCAATGAAAAGTCGCAAGCTAATAGTGAAATGTTTAATTTCAAAGTGAAACATACAAACTACTTATAACAACCTGAAATGCCCAGTGCTTTCAAAATACAATATTCTACAAATATAAAATAATCACAAAAAAAAAAAAAAAAAAAATCACAAAAAACTCTTTACATTACTGTCGAACGACAAACCCTGGTAAGGCTAAACAACTGTTTTGATTATATTTGGCCATTATAAAATCCTGTATTATAGTTCTTACGTTTAACCAAAACGTTGTTTGGAGGCGGACTTGAACACAGGGATGCATAGCTTTGCTAGCTTAGCTAAGGTTAAGATTTGTAAACTGAGGTGAATTTCTTTAGGAAACCTTCAAAGTTTGAAAAAAGTTAACTAAACAGCTAAGAACAGTCTAAATAGTTAATGCCTACGTTTAGCCAAAACGTTTTTTGGAGGCTGACTTGAACACAGGAATGCATAGCTTCGCTAGCTTAGCCTATCTTAGCTAAGGTTAAGACTTATAAAACAGGATTTTATAATGGCCAAATATATTCAAAACAATTGTCCCGCTTTACCTATGAAATGTAATCCCCCGGGATCTGGTTTGGAGCGTACAGCGGTTTGTACAGCCCCAAGCAGCACAAGAGTGAGGCATTTTTTGCACTTCTCTCCATAGACATGTATATGCTTGACGCCACTGCAGAGCCTCTCGCAATATGGCGGCGACGTTGACGTACGATGCAGCTCGTCATGCGCCGTCTACCCATATGTCTCCGAATCGAAAGTCATGTGACCAAACATGTCACATCCGACTGAGATGTGAGACGTGAGATGTGAGACTTCAGTCAGCTCACCAACTTTGAGAGAATGAGTACGGACAGCTATCACGCTGAAGCTGGTAGTAGCCTAGTGGGTAACACACTTGCCAATGAACCAGAAGACCCAGGTTCAAATCCCACTTACCACCATTGTGTCCCTGAGCAATTTAATCTTAAACTTTCTTTTACTACCACAGCAGGGGTTGCGACAAAGGACCAACTTTCTAAATTTAACCCTGTCCTCACCAACCAACTGACACCACGTCTATAAATCCTCATTTCTTCTTGCCTTGCAACTCCTTCCTCAGCATCCTCCTCACAACATACTTGGTGTCTTTTGTCTATTTATGTCCAAACTAATGCAATCTTGCCTCTCTGATGTTATGTGTGTACTATCCATCCTTGTCACCTCAACACATACTTAAGGTGGATGAGCCTTCTGTCTATTTCTGTCACTGCCACCATCTCCACCCCACATTACAAGTGTCCACGTCAGGCAGGGAAAACCCACTGAAGAAAGAAACTACAATCCATGCCCTCACCAGCATCCTGCTGTGAGTGAAAGTAGTCCAATACTTCAAGGGACAGCTATGATTTAATATTTGTAATTGAATATAATCAATATTATAGTTTATTATAAATTTAACTAATTTCATGAAATTTGACATACAGAACATGTTTATTTATTTGTCTGATGTGTTTAATTAATTATTTTATTGATAAAATAATAAATTGCTTGCCTCCCAGAGGAGGCAACCACACATAAAGCGGCAAGAACTGGAGACCCTGCTGAACCAGGCAAGAGGCACATCTGGCATCCGGACACAGTTAACCCCGTTGAAACACTGTCCTTTCTCTAGGTGCAGAAAGGACATCAAACAGAGTTAACTGGAAATTTCTATTTTCTACATAAATTTGGTTTTGGACACACTTTTATTAACTGGTTAGAAATATGATATAGTTCCCCAACAACATGTTTTCAGGACAAATGACCAAATGACGGGCACCAGGCAGGGATGTCCACTCCCCCCCTTACTGTTTGAAATTTTTATTGAACCGCTAGCAGCGGCAATTAGACAGGCTATAGCAATTAAAGGCATTAAATCCAGGAATGTGGAACATAGTCAGTCTTTATGCGAATGATGTGTTACAGCGTTTATTTTTGTGTGTTTCCATGTTGGGTGAAAATCTGTGAATATCTGCATATCTGTGTATGAGGGTGGGAACTGCTTGGTGGGTCCTGGCCCTCCTGACTCCAGAGGGTGGGGTCCTTGAATCTCTGGGTCACTGGGCCCATTACCACCTACATTTTGGCTTCATGTCCTGGGGCGGGCGAGGCTGTGGCTCCCCACAAACATGTCTTGTATTATTAGTACTATGTGCTGTTTAATATTCATTATTTACTGTGATTTATACAGAAGTTGCTTGTTGCTGTTTTTTTTTTGCCGGTTTCTTTTTTTTTTTTTGTCTGTTTAAAGCAGGTACAAAAGCAGAAAAAATGTCTAAACCGTTTTATGTACGTCTGAAATGATTTATTTTGTGAAACAAATGCATTGTTTTATGTACCCTGGACCGAAAATTGCAGGAGCTACAGTGGAAACCTGAATGTGAACTAAGACACTTTACAGCAAATTTACTAATTGTCCTGAGAAAATGTGATTCAGTCTATGTGATGAATTTTTAAAATTCAAACTATTGTGGATAACGTCATACTCTGCATGTGTCACGACTACGGACGTACGGGGGAAGGAAGCGCAGAGGTCTGACATGTTGTGAAGGGGTTTTTATTAACAAATAAACAATAAACACAAATAAACAGTGGCGCGGTGGCCGAAAACAATTTAACTATAATAAAGAACGTAAACTTGCCCGCAGGCGTGTGGCGATTGCCAGAACTCAAAATCCACTTGAACCAAAACCAGGTCAAGTTTGTGCAAGTGAAGTTCACGAAAATGCCAGAGACCCAGAAGGGGCGGAAACTTCCGGCATTTATGGGGTGTCAGGATTGGAGTCAGGTGGGGAGCCCAGCTGCAGGCAATCCTGACAGCATGTTAGATCAGGGGTCTGAAATTCGCATTGCTAATAAAACTGTCCTCATGAACTGGAAAATCTTAAAACCAACCAGTATATAGATTATTTGCTGGACTATATTAGTCTTGATGCAGCTTCTGCTGCCACATCAGGTCAAACTCTCATAATCTGCATGTTAGATCAGGGGTCACCAAACCTTTTTCAAAAGTGAAGTGATTGTCACATGTGATCCACAGCAGCACAGCACACGGTGCACACAGTGAAATTTGTCCTCTGCATTCAACCCATCACCCTGAGTGAGCAGTGGGCAGCCATGACAGGCGCCCGGGGAGCAGTGTGTGTGGACGGTGCTTTTCTCAGTGGCACCTTGGCAGATCAGGATTTGAACTGGCAACCTTCTGATTACGGAGCTGCTTCCTTAACCACTAGGCCACCACTGCTCCTACAAGAACTTTCGAATGGGCTCGTCCGGGATGATAACAGGTCCTGGAGGGCACTTGTTCTGCATATTTTTGTGTTTAGTTTCAATTCAACTTCTGTTATTATTCAGTTCTTGAGTTGAATGAGGTGTGGTGGAACATGGAAAGATCTAAGATGTGCAGGTGCACTCCAGGACCAGGGTTAGATGTATATAATGTAAGGAGTTTTTACCTTATTTGGCAGGTCTCTTGTTTCATTTATTTTGACATTCATATATTAAAAACATTGTTTTAAACTAGTTTTACAATAGACAGACAGAATGCAGGTCATACTGAAAGATGGTAGTGCATTATTGGAATGACAACAATAATACATTGTAATCACCTGAATGATTTATTGGAAGTTTGTGTATGACAGACAGCGATAACCCAAGCATGTTTTAAAAGAAGTGCATAAGACCCAAAAGTAAACTTGAGCAATTTCTACACACATTGAGTACTTAATGGCTGATCCTCTTCAGACTTTTAGTGGGTTTGACACTAATACACACACTGTACACAAAGATCAAACACAAGTTCCGCAAGAGTTTACGCGTGGAACACGTCAGCAGGACAGATGTCATTAAAATCTGCATTCCTCTGATTTGAGATTTCACAATTACAATTTTAAAAAAAAAGTAAAAAGAAAATACACTTGAATTAGTATGTTTGCTAACATTTGTGACAATTTAATCTTTCAGTTTTACTGTACAAACCAGAATAGTACATCTCTCTGAAAGGTAAAAATCTGATTGGCTCAAACTGACAGCTGCAGTGGATGCTTCTTTTCATACAGCTGAATATCAGGAATCACAGATTCCCAAACCTGCAAACACACACACAATAACAGATATCATACAGTGTGTAGACTAGACCAGAGCTGCCCCCCTCAGATTAAAATAATAATATACAATATGCAGCTCTTTCAATTATTTATTACAAAAAAACTTTTGAAATTCTGATTGTTGAAGTGACAAATAAACAGTTTGTGTAAAGAACTTGTCCAACCCTATCAGCACCTATACAAAGGGAATAACGGGTTTAATGATAAGTGAACCTAATAAGGCACGAGGGCTAACATAAAGGCCAAATACAAACAGAACGCACAACCTACGGTTAGGTACAGGAATGACAGTGGACAGACAATGGAATGATGACAGGTGGCTGTGAATGTTTCATAACCAAATACAGACTTAATATGGTTTGGTCAACAATTGTTGCCAAATAATATTGAAAAACAATCAGTTACATTTGTTTTTAAGTATTTACTATGTTTTCTTAAACATTTTGAAAAAACTGTCAATCAAAAATCAAGGGGTGGGGAAAAATTACTCAGCATGTGCAGAGTATGGAGGGCTATGAGTAACATTCTCTCATGAATTATATAAATTTGGGAATTTACAGTTTCAGCATTTATCAGACGCCAACTTGGTGCCAAGCTGCCAAGAGACATTGTAGGATTAGCAGACTACATCAAAGCAGGGGATGCTGAATGTGAATATGCAGAAGGTAAAGCAGAGGAATTTATTAAACTATTTTGAGTATTTTTGACCAATCTTGAATGATAGTGCCATGTTGGAAAGGACACTGATTATACATGCCCACTAACTTTGACGTGTTTCATGATATAATGAACGCACATATTAAATAGTACTATATTTAAACAGGGCACTATGAATTTGTATTTCCTTTTTTTTTTTTTATAAATTTTTTCAAATTTTCCTGAGTAACTAATGCTGGAATACCTCAGTTTTTCCAGTGGTAACAGAGGAAGGATTTCTCTGGCCCAACACATAAAGGACAGGGGTCTGGCAGATTTCCAGTGTCGCAGAATAAGTCTCCTTGCCAGCAGCGAGGCAAATGCTACGGCCTGAGCTTGAAATGGGGTAACTTGTGTGATATTGGGTGGCACCCCAAATACTGCAGAAATGGGATCTGGCTGTACGGATTTGCAGGTTATTGTCTGACAATTGTCTGGGAATTGGTAGTGCCCTTTAACAAAACTGCCGGCATGTAGATATCTAAAAAACAATTGACAGAGGAATATAACTTTTTTCAGAGGTATTGTCCTGAAATAAATCTCTAAAAAAAGAAGAACTACCATTTTAACTGGGTTGACCCAACCTGCTAGAGAAATAGGGAGGGTTGACCATCGCGTCAGATTCTGCTTCATATTTTCTTTGAGTTTTTTTTAAGATTGGCCTCATATAGCTTCTTGTAAGAGCATGTAACGTTTATACCAAAACAGGTAAAGGACTTGTTATCAACAGTGAATGAGTGGGAGTCATACTTCAGAGTGCTATTTATTGGGAAAAGTTCACTTTTAGTGAAATTTAATTTGCATCCAGATATTCTTTTGACACTGTTCAGTAAGTCAGTAAGATAGGACAAGAAGGATGAGGGGTAGAGAGATTTAGAACAAAATCATGTCCCAGGATATAAATGTTGAGTACAAGTCAAATTTTTTTCAGTACCTGGAAAAGATATGGCCACTCAATACAATCAAATGCCTTTTTGGCATTTAAGGAAAAAAGAATTTCAGTGATGTCACTGGAATGGCCAGAGTGAATTATATTGAGAAGGCACAAGGCTCCAACACAGAACATACCCACCAGGACACACCCACCGCACAGACATGTAGCTCTTTTCTTCCCTAAAACATTATTTGTGTATCTTGCTAGTATGTTCAGCAATACAAACTCACAACGCACACCATACACCCACCTTTTCTTGTTGAATCAGTTTGTGCACTGCCTCAATGTCAGGACTCATCGCTCTATCTCTGTCCCAAGGCCTGATGGGACAAATGTGATATACATACAAGTTATTCAATACAATGAAGTAAGTAGCAATAATTTGTCAACTGTTTGTGCAAAAATATATAAAGTTTAGGCATTGTATTATTAAATATTACATATTATTACATATTAACATTGACAGGTGAAGTGAATTTCATTGATACTTTTGTCACATTGGCACTTGCCAAGGTATTAGGCAGCCAATGAAAACTATCATTGAGGTGGAAAAAAGGACAAGAGTAAGGAATGAAAATGTCATATTGTGATGGCTCGACAGCTGGGTCATAGCATCTCCAAAAGTGCAGCTCTTGAGGGATTACCTTGGTCAGGATCAAAGGAAAACTAGTGAACTGGTGACAGGTTTATGGGCGGTGTAATGGGGGCATGAAGATCCCCTGTGCACAACAGCTGAGCGGTGATTGTGGCATGGAAGATGACATTATAGGGGATGGCAGATTCCATTAATTTAATAATATTTTATAAAAAACTTCAATTATACAGTTTTAATAAATTATAAATTATATGTCTACATCTCTAAAAATGCCAATCCACTCTCATCTCATCTTTCAACTAAAAACTTGGGCAAGCCTTTATTACAGTCCTGTGCCAAACCATTTAACAAACAGACAATAAATTAATATACATTTTAAAACATTTCAAATACATACATTCATTTATAAATCCTTTTACATCGCTACCAATAAGACCCCCTCTGCCTGAACGCCATTTTGGTACATTCTTAGCTACGTCCCTTCCCCAGCACCCAGGCATTATTAAAAATTTCCTAGCATTATTAAAAATTTCCCATTAATAAACTGCACACTGGATAAGGCAAGAACTATAAAAAAAGGTACTTTTCTATGGCTATTTATTACTGGTAACAGACACCAGCTCTGGTCATTTCTCACTGATTCACATGGGGTTGCAGGCGGGCCAGTAATGTCTGATCCAATAAAAAATCTACTGTAGCTAATATTGCTTAAAAGGTTTGTGCTGGTTTAGAACAAACAACTCAACCCTGAGATTGATTAAGTGGTTAGGCATATTGAGTAAATATGAGCAGAGCACTTATTCACTCATTTTCCACTCAGTCCTAGTGATTAGTTTAGGCTACCGAAACCCACACATTTACCTAGTGTAGGTAAGCAGTGTGTGGGGATGATGCTTTACTCAGTGGCACCTTGGCGGTTTGGGTCCGCTTCCGTACCCACTAGGCCACCACTGTCCTGTGTATGTATAGTGTGTACTTTGTGTGTTGTGTAGGTGAGATTTGTGTATATGAGGTTATGTGGTTTTAGATTGGGGTCCATATGTGGAGTTATTGGTAAGGCCTGTCCTCCTTACCTGACAACAGAGCGCACTAGCCCATAGACTTTCTCCAGAGGAGGTGTGGTTTTCAGGGGACGGTGGAACTCCAGCGCCTGACATGCTGCTAACAGCTCTATAGCAAGTACTGAGAAGAAAACACACACCACCAGTTGAACACTCGATCTGCTCAAACTACTTTGGATGTAGTTTAAGATGACGTTTCTGTTGCAGAAGCTTCTTGTTTTTTATGAGCTTCTTGTTTTTGATGAGTTGGGACATCCTTCACACTATAAGAAAATGTACAGTTGAGCATGGCCACAAAATAGAAGCAGATTGGGACATGTCTGTCTGCCACAATTGCCACATTTGCAGAACAAAGGCAACTGTTCACACGTGATGAAGGATGTTAGGTTAAAAACAACCGGGTCAAATAGCCCCTCTCTGGTACAGCTAGTGGGATATGACCAAATGTCCCCTGTCTGATTGCTGAATTCCATTTACATTTGCGGCATTTGGCAGACGCCCTTATCCAGAGCGACTTACAACGTGTTTAAGTTACCATCGATGAAGAGATCAATTCCAGTTCACTAGGACCCCAACTATGAATACATCTATTTTATTCACTCTGTTGTAGATTCTGTACACCAGTTCGACAACAAGAAAATTACAATTTAATCTAAATATTCTTTAAAGAGGAAGGTCTTGAGCTGCTGTTTGAAGGTGCTCAGTGTCTGAGCTGTTCTGACCTCAAGGGGAAGTTCATTCCACCACCGAGGGGCCAAGACAGAGAAGAGTCTAGATGAATGTTTTCCTTTTACCTTCAGAGATGGAGGCTCTGAGTATACGAGGTGCAGTGCGAGGTGTAATAAGGGCTGTGAGGTAGGATGGTGCTACTCCATGTTTGGCTTTGTAGGCCAGCATCAGTATTTTGAACCTGATGTGTGCAGCTACTGGGAGCCAGTGGAGGGAGCGTAGCAGAGGGGCGGTGTGGGAGAATTTGGGAAGGTTGAAAATTAGTCGTGCTGCTGCATTTTGTATTAGTTGTAGAGGTCGGATGGTACATAGTGGTAGACCAGCTAGAAGGGAGTTACAGTAGTCCAGTCGTGAGATTACTAAGGACTGAACCAGTAGTTGGGTGGCCTGGGTTGACAGATAAGGGCGGATTCGTCTGATATTGTAGAGAAGGAATCTACATGAGCGGGAAAGATTGCTGATGTGAGTTGAGAAGGAGAGTTGGTTGTCTATTGTTACTCCAAGGTTGCGGGCTGTTGCAGAAGGAGAGAGCTGCGAGTTGTCTAGGTAAATAGCAAGATCCTGATGTGGTGAAGAATCTGCTGAAATTAATATTAGTTCAGTTTTGGTGGGATTGAGTTGGAGGTGATGGGCTGCCATCCAAGACGAGATGTCGGTTAGACAGGCAGAGATTTTGGAAGCAGCATGTAGATCAGAGGGAGGAAAGGAGAAGAGGAGTTGTGTGTCGTCAGCATAGCAGTGGTAGGATAATCCATGTGAGGAAATGACCTTACCAAGTGATCTCGTGTAGAGGGAGAAAAGGAGAGGACCTAGCACCGAGCCTTGAGGAACACCAGTGGAGAGTCTACGTGAGGTAGAGGTGGATCCTTTCCAAGTCACTTGGTAAGATCGCTCATCAAGGTAGGAAGCAAACCACTGCCATGCTGAGCCCCGAATTCCAAGCCTCTTCAGGATTGACAAGAGAGTCTTGTGGTTAACGGTGTCAAATGCAGCAGATAGGTCGAGGAGAATAAGAACCGATGACAGTTTGGCCAATCTGGCTGCATGTAGCTGCTCGGTAACCGCCAAAAGGGCAGTCTCGGTGGAATGAGCTGTTCTGAAGCCAGACTGGTTAGGATCCAGGAGGTTGTTCTGTGATAGATGGAGTGATAGACACAGCGCTCAAGGATTTTGGATAGAAATGAGAGGAGGGAAACTGGTCTGTAATTGTTAATGTCTGTAGGGTCAGCAGTGGGTTTCTTTAGGATTGGAAGAACCCTGGCTGTTTTAAAGGCGGATGGTACATGGCCAGATGAGATTGAGCTGTTTATGATATAAGAAATGAAAGGGATGAGGTCAAGGGAGATAGTTTGAAACATTGCAGAAGGTATTGGATCTAGTGGACAGGTGGTTGGGTTGCCTGTGGATATAATCTGAATGATTTCATCAGATGTGAGTTTAGAAAATTGATTTAGAGTAGTTGTAGAATTTTCAGAAGGAAGAGTAGGATTAGTGGTGGAGAATGTCTCACAGATTTTTTCAATCTTCCCTGTGAAGAAGTTGGCAAAATCATCAGCTGTTAAGGAAGTTGGGGCAGGGGGAGTCGGAGGGTTGAGTAGGGATAAGAAGATGTTGTGGAGTTTTTGAGGGTTGTGGGCAGAAACTTCTAGTTTTGCTTTGTAGAAAGCAGTTTTAGCAGCAGTGAGGTTAGTGGAAAATTTGCGCAGAAGATTCTGGTAATACAGTAGGTCTGAGTCAAGTTGAGATTTCTTGTATTTTCTCTCCGCTGCTCGAAGAACTCTTCGATTGCTACGCAATGTATCGGAGAGCCAGGGCAGTCCTTTTGGGTTTGGTTGATAGAGGACAGTTGATCAATGGAAAGGGAAAGTGAGGTGAGAAAAAAGTTAGTAGCGGTCTCTAGTGGTAAGGAGAAGAATGAGTCAGAGGTTGGGAGATGTGAAAGAATGCAGGAAGATACATATGAGGGTGAGACAGTGTGAAAGTGAGACAGTGTGAAAGTCTAATAGATGGGGGACAGTTGTGGATCCTGTAGGTACAGTGAGTGTAAAGGTCAAGAAAGTGGTGGTCAGAGATGTGAAGGGGAGTGGAAGAAAGGTCAGAAGTTGGAGAAGGACGACTGAAGACCAGGTCCAAGACATTCCCTCCTTTGTGTGTGGGAGAGATGTTGCTGTTAGTCAAGGAAAAAGAGTGCAGAAGGAGAAGGCAGGATGATTGGAGCTGGGCTGATGGAAGGTTGAAGTCACCAAGGAGAGTTAGGGGGGTTTCTAAAGAGAAAGTGCTGAGGAGAGTGTCCAATTCATCTATAAAGGGCCCAAGTGGCCCTGGAGGGCGATATAAGACAATGAGAATGATGTTCACAGGAGAAGAAACTGAAACTGCATGGAATTCGAAAGAAAAGATGTTAAGATGTGTCAGAGGCATTGGTGTGAAGGACCAATTTCTTGATATTAAAAGGCCAGTGCCTTTTAATATCAAGACATTCCCTAATAAAGAAGCTTGCTGCATTTTGCACACAGAGGTTTCTGACTTCTGACTGAATTTGTGTTCCTCTGCAATTTGTAGTTCCTCTGCAACACAGCCTCACCCTGCTCCACATGTTGCACCACCCGGAGGGCTTTCCTTGCTGCCCATCCACCCATCGAGACATGGTCTTCTGTGCCTGCACTTGTAGATAGTGAGTCGACAGAGGAGGGATGGCACAGGACCTTATTCTCAGATACTGCAGATACAAACACAACTAGTCTGAGGCGGCTTTGATTGAGACTTATTTCTATGCAGTATTTAGCACAGAGTGTACATGTCACTATGTGTTATGGAAATCTTGCATGCAGTGTGACTTTACATAGTATCTGGAAAGTATTCATAGGGCATCACTTTTTTCTACGTTTTGTTATGTTACAGCCTTATTCAAAAATTGATAATTTTTTCTCCAGAATTCGACACACAACACCCCATAATGACAATGTGAAAAAAATAAATAATTAAAAAATCTACATAAGTATTCACAGCCTTTGCCATAAAGCTCAAAATTGAGCTAACTTTTACTCATCCTTGAGATGTTTCTGCAGCTTAACTGGAGTCCACCTGTGTAGAAATACAGTTGATTGGATGAGATTGGGAAAGGCTCACACCTGTCTATATAAGATCTTACATGTTCATGTCAGAACCAAGGTGCCAACCAACAACCAAGATGTCAAAGGAATTGTCTCGAGGCACAAATCTGGGGCACAAAACATTGCTGCTGCTTTGAAGGTCTCAATGAGCACAGTGGCCTCAATCATGTGTAAATGGAAGAAGAAACCTCCAGGACTTCTAGAGCTGGCCGGCCACCTAAGCTGAGTGATTGGAGGAGAAGAGCCTTAGTCAGGTATGTGGCCAAGAACCTGATGGTCATTCTGTCAGAGCTCCAGAGGTCCTCTGTGGACAGAGAAGAACCTTCTAGAAGGACAACCATCTCTGCAGCAATACACCAATGCAGCAACGTACAGAGACATCCTGGATGAAAACCTGCTCCAGATTGCTCTTGAACTCAGACTGGGGCATCGGTTTATCTTTCAGCAGGACAACAACTCTAAGCACACAGCCAAGATATTAAAGGAGAGGCTTCAGGACAACTCTGTGGCCCAGACAGAACCGATCTCTATTTTAAAATAATCTGATGGAGCTTTTGAAGTTCTGCAAAGAGGAATGGGTGAAACTGGCCAAGGATAGGCGTGCCAAACTTGTGACATCATTTTCGAAAAGTCTGTAATTGCTGCCAATGGTGCATAGACAAAGTATTTAGCAAAGGCTGTGAATACTTATGTACATGTTGTTGTTTTTTTTTGTTTTTTTTTTTATAAATTTGCCAAAACCTGAAGTAATCTTTTTTCACGTTGTCATTATGGGGTGTTGTGTGTACAGTCGTGGCCAAAAGTTCTGAGAATGACATTCTCACAAATACTGGTTTTCACAAAGTTTGCTTCTTCATTGTTTTTAGATATTTTGTCATTTGTTTCTGAGGTGAAGTATAATTACAAGCATTTTAAACATTTTCATCAAATTTACTGTTACGTCCCTATGTTTGTTCGGCCGAATATTGTGCTGTGGTTGTCTGGGGCAGGTCTGTGGGTTTGTGTGTGCTTTGGGTTGTTACCTTGTCACGTCTGGCCTATGTTAGGAAGCATGCCCTACAGACAGGGTGCCCTGGAGGATTTTGTAGTGTGGTGTGTAGAATTGCAGAGAGAGTCATTTTGTTGGTAGAGCTGTAGAGTTTATGCTGTGTTGTTCCACCTTGTATCTGTAGTGTTCTTCCTGTTTGTGGTTTTGCTGTGTATATAGAACTATTTGGGGGTGGGGGTGGGGTTCACACTGTTTTTACACCTTCAGTTGTTTGTTTTAGTTGTGTGTCCACTCCCTCTTGTTTGTATCACATGTCCCCTAGCCCCTAGACGACAACGTGACATTTCTGCAATATTTGCAGTGTTGGCCCTTTTTATTCCCAAGATCTCTGCAACTTGCCCCTGCATGCTGTCAATCAACTTTTGGGCCAAAACCTGACTGATGGTGACCCATTCCTTCATAATCAGTGCTTGGAGTTTGTCAGAATTGGTTGGTTTGTGTTTTTCCACCAGCCTCTTAAGGATTGACCACAAATTCTCAATTGGATTAAGGTCCAGGGAGTTTCCTGGCCATGGACCCAAGATTTAAATGTTTGTTCCCCGAACCACGTAGTTATCACTTTGGCCTTATGGCGGACAGTCTAATTTCTTTTTAGATATCAGTCTGTCCTTGATGTTCTTCTTGGAGAGAAGTGGCTTTTTTGTTCCACCAGTCAAAAAAGTCTTTGGCTCACTGTGGGTGCAGATGCACTCCCACCTGCCTGCTGCTAATCCTGAGCAAGCTCTGCACTGGTGGCACCCCGATCCCGCAGCTGAATCATCTTTAGGAGTCAGCTCTGGCACTTGGTGGACTTTCTTGGGCACCATGAAGCCTACAACACTTGAACTTCTCTCCTTGAAGTTTTTGATGATGTGATAAAAGGTTGACTTAGGTGCAATCTTAGTAGCAGCAATATTCATGCCTGTGAAGCACTTTTTATGCAACACAATCACGACTGCGCATGTTTCCTTGCAGGTAACCATGGTTAACAGAGGAAGAGAACAAGCATCACCCTCCTTTTAAAGCATCCTGTCTGCTATTTTAACTCAATCAGCATGACAGAAGGATCTTGTGCTTGTCAACACTCTCACTTTTCAGGATCACTGAAAATATCTCAGCAGGTCCTTTTGTGGCAAGACTTAAGATTGGGGTTAAGTTTCATGGCAAAGAGGGCAATTCATCTGATCGCTCTTCATAACATGTGGAGTATATGCAAATTACCATAATTAAAAAAGAAACAGCAAACTTTGTATTTGTGTCATTCTCAAAACCTTTTGCAACATTTTTAGGATTCTGAGGGGAAAAAATGTAATCAAATTTTGAATAACGTTGAAACAGCGTGAATGGCTGTGAATTCTTCCCAGATGCACAGTACACGTGCCATATGATGCAGGGCAAACATAACTAACCCAGAGCTGCAGCGGTGCAGTGTGCAATCATGAAGCCAGAGTTAAGTCCTCCATTTTTCACCAAGAATGCAGGCAGTTCACTGAGACTGGGGTTACAGAGTCTCTCTATTCGCCTCTCACTGATGTTTGCTAGTTCATGTACCCCTATGGCAAGAAAGTCCAGGGCCTGTGTATGTGTGTGTGTGCATAAACGTGTGTGAAGATGAACAAAAGAAAACAAATAATTTAGTGTACTAGTCTGAAATCCACACGACTCACATTTGAGCTACAAAGTCAGAGCAAATATATAATCATTTTTTGTACCTTGGCTGGATATTCTCCATGAAAGTTCCCTCCAGAAATAGTGATTCCTCTCTCAGCAAACACCAACTGTGGACGTCAACTGTACATTACACACTGAGTACAGTACCAACATATGAAATACTGCGATGAATTAGATTTGGGCAAATGCCCAAACACATACAAAACTCTGTCAAAATGTGCTACCCTAGCTGAGTGAAACAGTTTTCTGTAAATTTGGTACCGGGTTGTCTGTTGCACTGTTCAGCTCAGTTGTTAGGATCTTCTTCACAAATGCAATGGTGTCATTAGCAACTCCATGCACCTGGAGAAGAGGGGTTGAGGGGAGGACAGTAGGGTTTTACTTCTGTATTTGTGTGTGTTTCGTATATAAAATGGTGAGCTTTACTAACCTGGGGGCAGCATCTTAGAGTGTATGCATCCTGCACACGTTCACCTCCTTTCACTGTAGGAAACACACACACACAGAGCTTCCTGAAAAAAGTGAAAGTGTTTTTTTTGTCATTGTGATACACAGCAAGTCATGATCGGACTCTAGGAGGGGGTATAGTTGGGTTTGGAGTTTTCATGTTGTCCTGACTCCCCTGATTGTGTACATCTGTGTATGGTTGTGAATGTATGCCTATTGTATCGTGTCGCCCTCAGGTCATGGTCAGTCTCATGTTTGTGTAGGTGCATGTGATTTTTGGTAACTAAACCCACTTCGTTGTAAGTCATGCATATGCGTCCATCCATCAACACGTCGCCACGTGACACCTTCCTCACCTGCTAGGTCACCAGTGCACCTACCCACCTGTTGGTTAACCGTGGTGAAAATGTAAGTGTGAACGTGTTATCTGAAGCTTTTATGCAGTAGCTCACTTCATAAAACACCTCAGCATGGGGGTGTTTTACCTGTGTTTTACACCAAAACCTTAGACCTTCCTTGGAAGGAAAAGCACACAGTGTGTGCAGGGCACAGTTCACTTGTGTGCTATGTTCAAGCAGCCATCTATCAAAATGCATGAGAAAGTCCTGGGGTGAGCTGTTGTAACTGTGTTTTCAGGAAAAGTAATAAAGTAATGATATTAATTTATTTATTACTTGGTACAGAAAGAAAGTCTTAAAAGAGTGTGAAAATCTTATAATCTTAAAAGTATGATCAGGATTGGCAAGTGTCACATTGCTTTGCACTGCTGTGATCGGAAATGAACTTAAAATAACATGAATGCTACCTTTTTAAAAAAAAAAAAAAAATCCACCCATCATCATTGTTTAAGGTTGTAATTGCAGGTGTACATCATAAAATCTATAAAACAGAATTTTTATTTTATTTACTGATATTACGTTTGTGGATCATGTGGATCGATGATTTGGATATTCATTCAATTGTTGGATTGAATGAATATCCAATTGTTCCACTATTCAGGGAACCTGTATGCTTCTAAATGGTGACCTTTTGAACTGACTGAAGAGTCTGTGGACATCCATAGACATGAGGTTACCTTCTTCACAACACAAGTTTTTGTCAGCATTAATAGGATGTCTACTAGAACCAGTATTACTGTTCCCTATTGGGAATAGTGAAACGCTGCAGCACAGCACACGGTGCACACAATGAAATGTTTCCAGGGAGCAGTTGCTCAGTTGCTTTGCTCAGGGATTCGAACCGGCAACCTTCTGAGTGCGGGGTCGCTTCCTTACCCGCTAGACCTCCACTCAGGTGGCATGATGTTTACAGTCTCATTAGATTCAGTGTCAAACTTCACATCAAAGGGCACCAATAATAATCCCTAAAGTACTTCCCATAAACATCTGTCTTGTTATGTCATTACACACATCCTCAGGTCATCGCTGAGTAGTTAATGGGTGCAGGTGTGTGCCTACCAGAAATCTCAGAGTGGAAAACATCAGAATGCAGGACAGAGCGTAGACGCCATGCCACCTCCACCTGTCCCTGCTGTGGTCTGACAGCGTGGATATCTGTGGAATAGTTTTATACTGTACAGTGCTAAGTTGTGTAGAAATGGGTTAAGAAGTTTAGTGGTATGAGGTGTATAGTATAATGGGGATGTGGGTAGTGATACTGAGTGAATTACCAGGGTCAAAGGCTTTGGGGGTGCCTTTGAGTGTCTGAATTGTTAGTGCAGCAATGATGTCAGCCTGTCTGGCGATAGCCTGCGCTCGCTCCACTGCCTCCACACCCAGAGCCGTTATCATCTGAGTACCGTTGATCAAAGCCAGACCCTGCAGCAACATAATCATCATCATCATCATCAACACCTCTAGCCACAACATAACAAACCCTCTCCTGCTCCTGCAGTACCTCTTTGGGTTTCAGTATGAGTGGAGTCAGCCCATGGCCCTCAAGCACCTGAGAGTGGACAGAGGGAGAAATGTGTCTGTAAAATGCATATAAACAGAGAGGCACATCCTGCATCTGCTGCTTACCGCCCTGGCATCAGCCCAGCCACTCTGAGGAGACCACATGACCCCTTCTCCCATCAGCCCCAGCACCAGGTGGGCCAGGGGGGCTAAGTCACCACTCGCCCCTACTGTACCCTGCTCAGGCACCCAAGACAAGCAGGACGCTACATACACACATATATACATACAAACACACTGATTTAATAAAGATGTAACACACATCCACACACAGCTCAAAATGATAATTAATAAGACTCACCATTGAAAGCTGCCACTATCGCATTAAGAGTTTCCATGGAAACCCCACTGAAGCCTTTGGCCAAAACGTTGATCCTGAGAGCAAGAAGCATACGAGTTCTTTCTGGGCTAAGAGGAGCTCCAACTCCTACACACACATACACACAATATTAGAAGTGGGGTCAAAGCCCATTACATACATACGTATATACTGTATGTGATTTTAGGACAAATGTGTGCTGTTACAGTGCATCACAATGAGTCACTTCCTGAGTAGACGTCACAGTCCTGAGGACATCTTAGCGGAAAAAGCCCTGTGCATACCTAAGATACCTTAAGGTATAAAAGTGAAGCTGCACTGTTCTGCCCCCGATGTCATGGTCCCCAACTTTGATGTAATGTCCTTAAAACAAGTCAAAATGAGGCTCAGTACTTTGTGTGACCGGCACTGTATGACCTCCCTACCATGCCTGGGCATGCTCCTGGTGAGATGGCGGACGGTCTTCTGAAGGATCTCCTCCCAGACCTGGACTAAAGCATCCTCCAACTCCTGGACAGTCTGTGGTGCAATGTGGCGTTGCTGGATAGAGCGAGACATGATGTCCCAGATGTTCTCAACTGGATTCAGGTCAGGGGAATGGGCGGGGATGGGCGGCCGACCGCACTAGCATATGGTCTCACAAGGGGTCTGAGAATTTCATCTCGGTACCTAATGGCAGTCAGGCTATCTCTGGTGAACACAAGTAGGGCTGTGCGACCCCCCCCCAAAGATATGCCACCCCACACCTTCCCTGACCCACTGCCAAACCAGTCATGCTGTAGGATGTTGCAGGCAGCAGAACGTTCTCCACCGCATGCTGCTGGGCTGTAAGCACAGGTTTGTCCCCCATGGGTCTCCCTCATAGAGCAGACACAGACTACTAGAGGTCACATTTTGCAGGGCTCTGGCATTGCTCCTCAAAGGCGGAGGTAGCGGTCCTGCTGCTGGGTTGTTTCCCTCCTACGGCCTCCTCCACATCTCCAAATGTACTGGCCTGTCTCCTGATAGCGTCTCTGGACACTGTGCCGACAGACACAGCAAACCTTCTTGCTGCTCTACCTGAGCCACTTGTGTGGGTTGTAGACTCCGTCTCATGCTACCACAATAGTGAAAGCATCACCAGCATTTAAAACTCACCAAAACATCAGCCAGGAAGCATAGGAACTGAGGAGTGCATGTAAAACTAGCTGCCAGTCAGTGTTGCTTCCTAAGTGGACCTTTTTAAGTTCACAGAAGTGTGATTTACATTGAGTTACTTTGGCATCTAATAACCAGCTCACAAACTTTGTTGTCGGCCTTATTTAAAAAAAATCACACAAGGCAGACCTGCACCGGCTAGATGTAGTGTAGGTGCCATCTGGTGTAGGCCCCTCAGTGATTGAGTTGAGTAAGTCCTGGGTGATAAAAAGGAAAGTTAATTTCTGTAGAGGGGCAGGATTACTTCCCTCTCATGCTGTCAGTATTTATACACCTGTGATTTCATGTGAATATTTTTTCTTTGGTTTATTTGTTTTGGATTACTGCAGTATTTTTTGCTATTATTGTTATTTTTGTTTATTTATGGCTGCCTATTTTCTGTTACCTGCGTAAAAAAAAAAATTAAACCATGGTTCACTGGTTATAGAATTCTGACTATACACTTTTTTTTAATAAATATGTTCATATTTATCCATCTCCTGTACATTATCACATCTCCTGTATCACATCTCCGTCTCCTGTACATTATGTATACACATAACTTTATCCTGCTGCTTATTGCACTTCTGGTTAGACCTCAACTGCATTTCGTTGCCCTGTACTTGTACATGTGTAATGACAATAAAGTTGAATCTAATCTAATCTAATCCAGTCATATGATGATGGTGTAAATGCAAAGTGAGCAAATAAAAATAAATTAAATCATTATTTGGTGCTAGTGCACTTTGCAATAGAAACCGGTAAAGCATACCTTTTTAGGATTATATTCAGGTGCAGAATCAATCAATTTCACATTTCAACACAGAAATTGACTGAATTTACTGAACCAGACAGCTGTGTAGAAAACTTAAAACCAGGTGGAGTTACTTGCAAAGTATGGTGGTGGAAGACTGTTTCATGACATCAGGCCATGCACCACGGCAAGACTGACCATAGCAACAAGACACAAGGTGGTTTATTTTTTATTTTTTCTTAAAATTGCTTAGCCCTACAAACCAGCAACATGGACAGAAGGCCAAGAAACTAAACTATGCACAAAAATGCCAGCAGGTGCCTTGGACAAAAATGTCCTAAATGCTGAGAAATACAGGCAGATACTTATCAATCATTACATGATTGGTCCCAAATTTATTCTGCAGCAAGACAATGACAGTGCAAGTGAAGTGATTGTCATTGTGAGACACTGCAGCACGGCACACCTTGTGCACACAACAAAATGTGTCCTCAATGTATTTTTTAAGTGAACTTTTAAAAAAAAAAGCATTTTCATATTTGAACGCTTTTTTCCACACCTGTCTAAAACTTTTTGCACAGAACTGTATATGAACTCCAATAGCAGCACAATTTTGAATGAGGTTGTTTTTTTTACAGGTTGTGTAGTGTTTGTCATTCAGAACAAGTAAGTGAATGATTGCAAGGCACTGTACACACTCAACATGCACACACTCACACACACACACACACACACACACACACACACACACACTCTACATAACACCAACACACCAAATGTAATCTCATCAAATTAAAATGACATCACCTGCACTGTGGGAGCGAATCACATTGTCCTGAAGCTCCCTGAAAACCACACAAACACAATCATGAGCACAGGGTAAAAACCAACACATGCAGACACATATTTTACTGAAGATTAATTTTAAACTCACTTCAGTTGATCATTTGGGATGCGAGTCTGAGCAAAATTCCCAAATCCGGTGTTTACTCCATAAACCACTGGAGAATTAAACACACACACACACATTAGATAACTGCAATAAGGGCTTTACTGTTAGTGTGTGTTAATGAGTGTATGCCCATACCTTGGTTCTTCTTGATAAATGATTCAATAAGAACTCTGCCTTCATTCACTTTTTTTTCAGCCTCTGTAGTGAGCTGAAGAACACAGTCATTTCAAAGTGAACCTTTAACTGATTGTCAGGGTACTAAGAGATGTTTCAAAAGTTGACTTCAGACCAAGGCGGGTCAAGCGGCCTAATGCAACCAATTCTCAAATTTTTCTTGACTTTGGGTAAACTCTGCTGCCCTTCATCTTCCAGTCCTGGATTGTAATTAATTGGGATTCACACATGTAGAATCAAACTTCAAACAGAATGTAGCCATCATGTAGCACTTTGAAAATATATGCAGTCACTTATATTGGTTCCTGAGGGTAAAATTGCTAAAAAAAAAAAAAAAATTATATCGCAACTAGAAGACAACTCACCCGCTCTCGAAGCAAAGTGAAATGTCTAGTCCTACTAGCAGAACAATAGGCTTCTATTACCAATGGTGACTGACCTGAAGATTATCCCAAAAACTACACACATACTGGATGGGTTTTGGACATTAAGATTAATATTTGAAATTAGATATAATTGTGAGTCTCTTTTTGATTAATTTCTCTGCTTACTGAACTTAACACTTCAGAAAGATGAATTACTGTGTCAGTCACTTATTAGCATACCTGTATTTTAAAATGGCCTTTGCCCAGTCCCAGCAGGTCGCCTGTTGTCAGACTGTTTCCATCGAGAGAAATCCACTTCAACATAGAAAATAAACATGTGGACATATGCACACTTTTTGACTTAATGAGGTCCTTAGCCAACAGCATTTATGTTTAATTTGATCTAGCTCACCAAAACCAGCCTATTTTCCATAGAACTGTATTGTGTGTGTGTGTGTGTGTGTGTGTGTGTGTGTGTGTGTGTGTGTGTGTGTGTGTTGTCGAGTTACCATCTCTTTTGGTTCCTTTGGGCTGAATTAACAGTTAAGCGAGAACATGGTCAAAGTAAAAAGAATTCTATGTAGGTTCTCTAAATGATCAGTTTTTCAACTGGTGATACTGTCAGTGATTCAGATTAAACTTTTATTCTTGCTATCATTAACAACGCTAATGAATTTAAACTCTGATAACTACAAAGTAGGAAGAACAGATTGGGGTGCGTCTGGCAAATGTTCTCTGAAAGATGGTTGTGCAATTAATAATGGTTCAGACTTGCAGACTTGGAACCACAGGTGAGGTTGCATAACTGAAACTGAAATTCCTCTTTTAATATAATTACATTATAGACAAAGGATACTGAGAATAAGACCATAAATCTGCCATCTGCTTGGGCATCCACTGATCTCCCTGAATCACTGTAACCACATTTAGGTCCATTTTACAAATCAAATGAAACAGATGGGTGCTACAGGACCATAGCCAATCTTACCAAGTTCAATGAAATCATTATCCTGGAGAACATCTTTGATTGGATCTTCAAGTGAGAGCAGTCCACCATCCACACAGCGTCTTATTCTGAATGTAGAGTCAGCTTGAATCTCTCTTTTGGGGTAAGATGTTGTGTAGCGGGATATTGCTTCAGAACCAAGCCAGCACACATGGAGAGACGGGTCTGTACATGGAATCAGCAGCCACTCATCTCTCAGATGGACTGTAATACGCAGCATGGTTCTGAGACAGATTGTTCCTAAAGAGAAAAGAAATGCCTCATGCAGATTAACACCCTCGCAAATATGGAAAACAAAATCATTTTTAAACTGGTAACTTTAAACTGGTTACCCATGTCTTCTGTTCTCATAATATAAAGCATTCACTGCACATCCCGTGTCTAACACCTTTACATATATATATATGTTAATGTTATGTTGTATATATATTATTTTGTATTATATATATAATATTCCCCAGAATTTGTACTTATATTCTTTTGGCTTCGGGTTAGTAATCATCTTCATTGCTCTACAGAATTCTTTCTGCCTGATTGTGTGCTTTGAACTTCAGTCTGGACCATGTCCCAAACAAAGAAAATATTTTTACACAACTGCACTTTTATATAATTGTATCAGTATCATTCAGTCCCATTAGAACCTTTCAAGAAGCCTGGAAGTAACCTGGAGTATTTTGATCATCATATGCTCTATACCGTACGCATACAGTTGCTTTACACTGTACTTTATACTATACTATCAACAATGTTTTAATTAGATCCTTCACAGCACTTCAGGGAAAGAAAAACCAGAACAGGGACATTTGCAATGCATGTGACATATTTTGCATGTAAAATGACATGTAAATGTGTTCATTTTTAATTTTTACATATTGTAGCTGCCATTTTTGTTTTAAGGTACTTACATGTTTTTCATGTCACTTTGAAGTTCACATATACAACCCATAAACATTAAAGAACTTTTTGGCTTGTACTCCTTTCTTTCATTTCAATTTTATCAGTCTTAAATGAAAAAGCATTTCACTAGTCAGCTCTTCACAAGCAATTCAGCCATCATGTATTTATTCTGTTAAACATTCAGTGAACCCCAGAACAAGACTCCTGGTGCTGCACAGGACTGCTTTGTGCTGTCAGGATCAGTTCTATTTATTATGCATAGTTAGCATTTTAACAATCATGAAACCGGTGAGTGGCTAAAAGTTTAAATCACCCAAACTTATCTTAGTTGTTGTAATTGAAATACATTACATACATTAAAAAATGTGCCAACAGTTAAACAACAATGCAAAAAACATATATATTGATCAAACCTTAAACCAGCTGGAGAGAGAAGACCCAGTGTCACCAATCAGCTAAGATGAGGAACATCCACCTTTTATACCAGGAGGAGGGTGGGAGGAGTGAAATGAAACATGAACATACGCATGCAGCATGAATAGTGAAAGTAATAAAAAAAAAATGACTGCCACTGCATGACATGCTGATTAACATGACTCAATGATAAGAAAGTTTTCAGCAGTTTTTAAACTTAAGGTGGTGGTGAGAAGCCAAGAGTGTGAAATGGTGCAATCACAGCAAAAGCTCCCTGCTTTGGAGAGCTTTTGCTGTGACACAAATGCTTTTTGTTAATTACATAATCTCATGTTACTAGTCTTGTGTTTGTTCTATAATGTAAAAAAATGCAATACTCATAAATGAGTAGATGTGTCCAGACTTTTGTCTTGTGTGTGTATAAGTTTAGACAATGGTCTTCACCACCTCACTTGTCAATCGTGTTGTCTGGATTCAATGCCTCAACCTGTCTGGATGATGACTTCAACATATTCACTGCATTAATAAATAGCTGGCTTTGTTGCTGACTTCTGGATTGTTAAGCGTCAGTGCTCCTGAATTCAGAAACCAAGTTAAAATGCATTAATCCATTACAGGTAATGACTAACTAACTACCTTTTCAGATTAAGCAATGCATAAACAATTAACAGACTCCCCTCAAACTGGCATGAAATGTCTATATCTTTTGCAAAAATGTGTTTACTATATTACAACACCAAGTTGTGAGACCCATTTTAAATGTAAATTTACCAAATTCCATCACATGTAAACAGTAAAGGTGCATTCATACACATATACAACAATTAAAAAGTGTTGATCATTTTTAAATGTTCTTATTTTTTATTTAAAACTGTTTGGTGGAAAAATGTCATGCAGAGAGGAACTGCCACACCCCTATCAGTCTGCCCTGTTCACGCTCAGCTACATTCTAACCTTTGGCAAATGAAGAACCTGTCAGGCAAACCTGGGCAACACAGGAGCCATAACACTATAAAGCCTGATCTTTAGTCTCTCACAGCAGGAAACGAAGGACCCAAGTGAGTGCTAAATAAAAGTGATTTAATAAAAAATACCAAAAAGCAGGCTTGAGTTCCCAAAAACAACACACGGGTTGAAACAGGAATCACAGGTTTCACAGGTTACAAATCTATCACAGATACAGACAGTAGAACACCTACGTGAATTTTCACAAATAACAATTGGAACGGACATAGTCCTTAAATAGTGCAGGGGCTGATTGGTTGCCTGGTTCTGGTGATAAGACTGGGGTGAACTAGGGATACAGGTGCAGGCAGACAGGACAGACTGGATAAGGGCGTGGCAGTATGAGTATGCCAAACTCTAGTTGGAATGAATGTTATGTTCAAGGTGGAGGTGGGTCTACAGCAAGGATCAGCTCTGAGCCATTTCTTGGTTGCTATGGTGATGGGGAGGTTGACAGATGAGATTATGATGTTTTCTGATGACATTGTGCTCTGCAGTGAGAGTAGGGTGCAGGTGGAAGAGACCCTGGAGGGGTGGAGATCAGCTCTAGCGAGGAGAGGAAGGTCAGAAGGACTGAGACAGAATACATGTTTGTGAATGACAGGGAGGACAGCACGATGGTCAGGTCAGCGGAATGCCCACACTTCACCCCCCCATAACTACCCAAATGCCGTACCTGGGTCTCCCATTCCAGCTCTGACAAGTAATTGCACACCTCACAGTACTGCAGCACTTAATACAGTTGACAATAGTATATGTATTTCCCATCTGGAACATTGTGTGGGTATTAAAGGGACTGCACTAGAGTGGTTTAGAGCCTAAACCACTCTCCCCGCCTGTGGAACCAGCTACCTTATATTAAATTTGCCCCTACAACCTCTGCTTTTAAATCCAGGCTTAAATCACATCTGTTCATGACAGTATCCCCCTCCTAGGCACGACACCCGGCGTGCCCACCAAAGCAGTCCACAAAGGAGGGAAGGAAGTCCATACACTGAGTCTTTATGAACAGAGTGGACAATGAGATGAGTCGAGTGGAATCGAGTCGAGACAAGATGAGAAGAGAAAAGATGAACAGCTGAGATGAATGGTAAATGAATAATGACTGGTCCGGTATTTAGGATGGACGAGCGGCGGTAGTCCTGCACAGAATGTGGTTCCGGCACCTCCAGCGCTCCAGTCAATTCCCGGCTTGCCCCGCTGAATGGGAGCTTGTCACCTTCAACACCACCAGACATGTGACTGAGAGGTAGGCATTGGGACCCTGCGGAAAATGAAGACAACTTTGTTCAGAGACAGGGAAGCTGGCGGTGTCCTCCCAGCGTGGGATCTTTGATCTCAGCGTGGTGGCGTCGGCTGCGTCCAAATGCGGTCGGGTCTTTCTGTCACAACCATCTAGCATGACATGGCAGGTGAACGGAGATGATGACGAGATGACGAGGAAGAAAGACGCATCCGCACAACGTCAAGGACTTTATATTTTAGACTTTTAGACGTTTTAGACTTTATATTTTACATTGGTTTTCTTATGTATGTTTTTTTATGTCCTTTTATATCTGTACAGCACTTTGGTGCCATGTAACGTCTGTTAAAGTGCTCTAGAAATAAAGTTGACCTGACTTGATTTGACTACAATTTTTTTTATATATATTGCTTGCTGGTGTGCAGAGAAGTCCAGAGAAGTCAATTGTTGACTAGACTATTAAACTTGTTCAGAAAAGTTTGGGGGAATTGCGCGTGACCCGTAAACCCCACCGAGGCATGCTTAATGCATGTCAAACTGTTTCTCCACTATTCCAACTTTTGTCCCGATTTGTGGGCGACTTTTAGGCCCTACCAAAGCAAACAACAAATCAGACTGTGCAGAGAGGCTAGACCTTAGTCGTGTTTTTTTTGCCTCATTCCATCCCCTGTTGGCAGCATCAACACATCCGATATCTTGGCAAGGTCTCTAGCGTCAATGGCTAGCCAGAGGAGGCCAAAAACCTGTAGCAACACAATAATACATTTTCTGTCATACTGACAGGCCCAAATAATATATATTTTTAAAGTTTTTTTCAACATTGTGCATGACCGCACCATGATTAAAAACATGTTTTGCCGCCTGCGGCAGCATCTGCTCCTCTTGCCTGCCCTCCAAATGCGAGTCCTGACCTGTTACCATGTTCACCACCCATTTACCACATAAGCAAGCACATTGCCCTGGTACAACCTTTTAGAGCGGCGGAGGTGCTTTTTGCCTGTTTGAATGCATTGCAACTGCATTACACTGGCTGTTGGAGGTGTGGTCCCTTTTTTCCTGCAAGCTAGTGGGAAAAGCACAGGAGGTGTGCTCCTGTGTTTGGCATTAAAGAGGAAGGAGGAGCAAATCTTTAGTACTGCGAATCCAATGTGGCTTTGTTGGGCCGCATTTCTACTCGCCCTTGGGGTTAAGGTCGAGGAGGTGGATTCATGCTATGAACCCTTTAGCACGAACAGTTCTGTATTGATAAGTGCATCCAACCATAGCAGTTCGGTTCTGGTAAAGATATTGCACGACACCGGAGCCACAATCCTTTATTATAGAAAGAGTTTTGCCTTTATCTGAGAACACATATTGAGGGACGTTTGCTTTGTGATTAGGTTTTGAAATGGGGTACATAAAGGTTTCTCTTCAAGTGTTCCACCAGACCTGGTGGAAGGATCTTTTAATGTGGATATTTGTTAAGAGCTGCCTGTCAAAGGAATCTCATTTATCTCATTTAGACATAGTCAGAACCTGACATTGCCACCCATGTTTCTTGAAGTGTGAAGCTGTTCAGAGGCAGAATCTGTTGTTAAGGAGACCTTTGGTGAGCTGTGGGCATTACAGCACTTTGATGTTCATCCAATGTATTACATGGGAAGGAACAGAGAGCTTTGCCAGATGCTTTTTCATAGTTTAATTGTATATCTCTGTATAGTAGGCATGATGTTTTCATACTGCTGAACTAATGTTTCAAATGAGAATCATGTGAAAGTAAGAAAGAAAGTGAAGTGATACACTGCAGCTCAGAGCACGGTGCACACTATGAAATGTGTCCTCTGCTTTTAACCATGACCCTTGGTGAGCAGTGGGCAGCCATGACAGGCGCCCAGGGAACAGTGTGTGGGGGTGCACAGGGATGTTATCCAATTGTTATCCAATTGTTAGTGCATGGGCATAGGTCATCACATTTCCAACCACATATTGTGATTTCAAAAACAATAAGGCAACAGCAATCAAATGTGGTGCATGCTTTCACAGACTCTGAATTAATTATTTAAGTTTTGCACAATTATTAATGAAGGATCCAGAAAAAAATCACCTGCTGCTTTTGCTTAGGTACATACATACAGTTTTGTCCACTTCAGATCCGGTGAAGTTTTATTGCACAGGTTCTTTACACTTTTTAAACTTTAATTTGCAACATTTACAGTCCATAAAAAAAACAAACGTTAATGTGAGATAAACATTTAATAGTAAACTATTATGTTTGCAACCTGTTACTAAATTTATTTGAATTTAATAACTGTTGCTTTTGTTTCTTATAGTGGCCTTTGCAGCAAGGTTCTGGTCTGAAAGGGGACATGGGATCTCTGACCCCACTACTCCATCCTATCAGTCCAGGCATATAGATGGCTGAAAGATCATAAGGTTCACCATAGATGAAAAATACATTTTGGTCCCATTTCTTACTATATTGATCAAGCATGCAGACAAGTACTGTAATCACATTGAGTACTGTTCTAATTGGTTTTACCAATTGTTTTTATTGAGGAAGCTTTTGCCAGCAATGAAGCTACTGCATTTTAAAAAACAGCATTAGATAAACTCATCTGATGTAACCTGGACATAAAGAGGCATGACAACATTTATGGGTCAGCACACAATGTTTTGTGTTGTGTGTTATTCCATTTACACTATTTCTTTTTGCACACTGTAAATCTCCAAAGCTTCTCAATCTCGTCTCTCTGTGTGCTTTGTGTACTTTGACTTGACTTTGACATGGATTATGTCATAGATTTGACATTATTAACACTGGTAGATTAATATTGCATTTACATGTAAATATTGTATGGAAAAATGTTTTAAAAAATTTAAAAAACCCAAAATAAGGCCCATGACACCCCCAAGAAGGAGAGGACAAGGCCAGCAAAAAACGACGAGAGCAACAGGGCGGAAACCTTTTGGTACCTTTTTATATATGTTACATCCTTTAGGCCGTAGAATGGCTTGGAGGCTCTGTGTTGTGTGTGTTTCTCTTTTAGGCTGTCTGCTGTGTGGAGACCAATTCCCTCGTCAACTGGCAGCCAATCAACGCACAGGACAGATAACTGCTTAAGGACCATTCCAGCCACCATTCAGGGCTCATTGTTGTGGAGCCCTGAAGTGGAGTTTTGGAGTTGGAGTTTTGGATGGTTGTAGAGTTTGAGATAAGCCTTTGTTGTGTGTTAGTGATTAGTGTGGTTAGTTGTGTAACTGTATAGTCTCTCCTTTCATGGTGTGTTGTCCTCCTGTGGATTGTTGTGTTGCTGTTGTATATAGCACTTTAGGTTTGGTTGGTTGGTCACTACTCACTGTAAATAAAAGCACAATATTTCTCTTGGGCTTGGTATCTGTGTCTTCCCACTGCACACATTCCCCTCGTTTGTTGTCATTTACATTTACAGCATTTATCAGACGCCCTTATCCAGAGCGACTTACAATCAGTAGTTACAGGGACAGTCTCCCTGGAGCAACTTAGGGTTAAGTGTCTTGCTCAGGGACACAATGGTAGTAAGCGGGATTTGAACCTGGGTCTTCTGGTTCATAGGCGAGTGTGTTACCCACTAGGCTACTACCACCCCAGGTCATGTTTCCTGACCCCTAGACAGGGACGTGACATTTACAATATTTACATGTAACTGCAATAATAATCTACTGGTGTTAATAAATTAAAAACTGTTAATCCTTTTAACCTATATTGTGCCATGCCTCTTTCTGCCAGGTAACATCAAGTTGGAGTGGTTTTAAAACTGTGCTTTGTGTAGAGAATCTCTTTTTACACCAGAGAAAATGATCCCATTAATTTTTGTTTATTTAGTCAACCCCTTTGTTCACTGGGCCAACCTCTGTTCTTAAGTAACTATATGATTTGCAGCTGGTAAATTAGCTTTGGTGATTGGTTAAAGGTTTTCGCGTGTTGTATTAAATGTTGTAATGTAATTAAAAGTTCATTGGTGACCGCATATACAACATACATAAAGCAACGGGCCTAACTCCTGTTCTTATGTATTTGGTGATAGGGCTTTATCCAAACACCACACCACAGTTCCACACCACACCTCCATTTTTGCAATTCAAAGCCACACAAACCACACGAGTCGTATATGTGACGTCAGAACGATAGCGCAGGTATAATTAAAAATGAAACAACACGAGGCAACACAAATTTGTATCAGCACCTAAAACATCCCATTAATATCCAGCAGTTGCTACTACTGGATGTGGTACATCTTTCTAAAACTTTTTGAGAAAATTCTTATTGCTTTATTTATTATTTATTTTTTTAAGCTGCAGTATTGGGAAATAACATTTGTAGTGATGTAAACATTTCGTAATTAGTAATTTTATGTACGTTTTTATTGATGGGTAAGCAAGTGCCATTTATGCAATCGCTTATCGCAATATGACGTTTTTTCCCCGTTTTTTCCCCTTTCCCCAGATGTATACAAAGAACACAAGAAAAAGGGTGCGCATAAATTAATTCTAGTTTTAAAAATGTGTAAATGTGGTGTAGAACATGTATATAGAAGTCACTGCACAATAATACGTATCTTTTTGGGCAACCTGAAGTCGTGTGGAACAGGAAGATTGGACTTAAAAGGGCACTGTTAGACATGATGGACCCCCAGATGAAGTGCCATGTGGTAGGGTGGTGTAAGTGGACTCCTCTCAATTCACATTGATCCCAGTAAATGGATATGTTCGATATTTCAAACAGGACACACAAGACAAAACAAATATGTGCAAAATGAGCATAAATGACAAGGACAAAACAGCCAACCTAGAGAAGATCGGAAATCTGGAGAATTAGTGCCAGAGGAACAATCTCCACCTGAACGTCAGCAAGATAACGGAGTTGATAGTGGACTTTAGTACCAAGCAGGAGAGGAACTACCAGACCCCTGTCATCAACAGGAGCCCAGTGGAGAAAGAAAATATGCATTTCACTGCATATCATACCGTGTATGACTGTGTATGTGACAAATAAAATGTTAGAAGGTGCTTCATGTGTATTGTTAATGAGTTTATCAGTGTTTTGGTGATGGGAGTGCATTGAGAGCTCTGACTGCTCGGGGGAAGAAGCTCTTGCAGTGTCTGGTAGTTACAGTTCTTATTCTGCGGAGCTGTCTGCCAGACAGTAGGAGGGAGAACAGGGCGTGTGAGGGGTGGTGTGAGTCCTCCATTATGTTCCGAGCACGACAGATGAGGTGTTTCTCGTGCAGCTGGGAGATGGGTGGAAGTGGAACCCCAATGAAGCGCTGATAATAATAAAAGAGGAGAATCTAATGGCATCACTGGCTTTTTTACGGCAATAAAGCAGTTACAGGGACAGTCCCCAATGAGCAACTAGGGTTAAGTGTCTTCCTCTGGGACACAATGGCATATTTACATTTACATTTAAGGCATTTGGCAGACACCCTTATCCAGAGCGACTTACAATCAGTAGTTACAGGGACAGTCTCCCTGGAGCAACTTAGGGTTAAGTTGCTCAGGGACACAATGGTAGTAAGTGGGATTCGAACCCGGGTCTTCTTGTTCATAGGCGAGTGTGTTACCCACTAGGCTACTACCACCCCACATGGTAGTAAGTGGGATTTGAACCTGGCTAATGTGTTATCCACTAGGCCACTACCACCCATCTCCTGGATCGCTTCAGATTTGGTGTGGACACCAGAAATAGAGGAAAGAATTGTGGTTGTTGTGGTGTTATTTCTGAAGGGATATTCACTTCATCTGTGTGTTGACCGGAGCCAGTGCATGCTGCTGCATTGTAGAGCAGCGGTGGTGATGGTGGTAAGTTCACCAGATCCCGGAAAACCCTCTTCTGCTGCTGTAGGGCACTCTGTTGTGGTGTGGTGATGATGGTATGTTAACTGACTCTGAAAGTTGATTATATTGCTGTCCTTTTGCAGAACCTCACGCATGCACCTTCACACCTGTGTCCAAATTTGTTCCTGCATTATTCAAGTTAAACTAACGATTCCTTGAACCTCCATTACAGGACATCTCTGATGAAAGTTGTTTTTATTTTATAATAAAAAAAATCTGTGGACATGGTTAATTATATGAATTAAACTGCATCCTTCATGAGCTGTATCACGCTTCAGGTTAATTGAAGTCTGTGAGGCCATTTGTCACTACTGCTTTCCCACTGACCAGCTCTTCAATGTTTCTTCTCTGGGTTCTGCTTGCGAATGGCGGGACAAGCAGTGCGTCTTTCACGTGCTTCTGGCTCAACTGTAGGGAAGAAGACAGAGCAATACAGTATTGCAGCATTGCACCATCATACATTCCTGTATTTTCCGTGCTGGGTTTATTCGGACCTATTCCAGTGTTTGGTGGGTGACCGTGCAAATGAACTCCTGTTTGAACTCTCATTTGCATATGGGTGAGGTTAATGAAGTCAATCTTGCAAATGTTTGAATGGTTTTGGAAGTGTTGGAACTGCACCTTGTGTTCGTTGTTGACCTCTTCCTTTTTATTTCAGGCATTGGTTAAAATGTTTGGGGAGTTTGGGCCCCTCGGTGGTGGAATGAACTTCCCCTCGAGGTCAGAACAGCTCAGTCACTGAGCACTTTCAAACGGCAGCTCAAGACCTTCCTCTTTAGAGAATATTTAGATGAATTTGTAACCTTCTTATAGTTTTACTTATGTATAGAAACTACAACATAGTAAATAAAAAGATTGTATTCATAGTTGGGGGTTCTAGTGAACCAGAATTGATCACTTCATTGATGGCGTCTGCCAAATGCTTTAAATGTAAATGTACACAAATCCTAAACTAATGATGCCAGAATACTGTCTTATATGATGGTGTCATGGTAGCAAGCGTGAGGGAGGTATAGGAGGTGCAGCTGTAACAACAAAAGCATTTATTCACTAAAGTACACATCATCACCAACCCTGCACTGACACCATTTGCAGGCTCACTCTACCCTGGAAGGGGATCCCTCTCTGTATCACTCCTTCCCAACGTTTCTTCCTTTCTTTTTTTTTCGTTTCCTCTCTCCTAGAGTTTTTTTTGTGTGGAGTTTTTCCTTGTGTGCAGGAGGGTCAAGTGTGGGGGGTGTCAACTGTAGGGCCTGTCAAAGTCCATTGAGATGTGATTTTGGGCTATATAAGAAATAAATGTTGTTGTTGTTGTTGTTGTAAAGTGACAAACTGAGAAAAATGGCCAAATGTTACACTATTTCAAATTTACGAACTGTCACACAGACCTTCCTGTAGGTCTGATAAACAAAGGATAGCAGCAAATACAATGGAGACAGTGGGGCTGGTGATAGCGTTTAGGATCCAAATGCACCACTGATAGCCACCCATATTGTCTAGGGTGTGACAGTAAATTACAGTAAACACAAGGCACAGGGGTCCTTTAATGAAAATTCATATTTTAATGCATACTATAGTTAATTGATATATATATTTATGTTCAACTTTGTATTTTAACTGAACACTGTTTTTAAAGGGATAAATAGTGTAAATAAATATAATTGCTAAAATAATTTGTTACTTAATTTTATTAGTTTCCCCTGATGCATGGCTAAAAATATAGAAATCATCTCTCTGTCCAATTCCACATCGGCGGCCTGACCAGCAGATGGCTCTAAAGTGCAATTTATTGCTGTAAATTTTATACTTCACACTGGTGTTCATAAGTTCATAAAGCTGCTCACACTAGCCAACCTGTGTACTCCGGACAGGTGAAATTGGCTGTATTAAAAAAGTAGTTTATCTGGGGACCTGAACCTTTCTCAGCAAACACATTTGCAGAGTAGAGCAGTGCTGTGTTTTACTCTAAGAATCACCGCTGACCTGGTGAGAGTGGAGGGATGAACTCAACCTGCAGTCTTTCATAGCCGTCTGCCTGGTTCTTCCTCCAACCCAATCTCCTTATGCTGTACACAAACCCATTGCGGTACTCTGGAGCGCAAATTACATAAGGTCCATTTGAACTCAGATATAAACCGTGAGACCCCTGCATGTTAACAACAGAATGCACACAGAAGCACCAAAATTCCTTTATTGCAGAAAAATCCAGAAGAAGAGCGACCTGTCTGCTATGCCCTGAGAGGGCGAGAGTCCAACAACTCCATCACGACGAGCTGGTGCAGCGATGCGGTGCAAAACTTGCTCTGCCTGATGGAAAAGGTCACGGGAGCAGCACAATGGCCAGGATTAGTGTAAGCCGTGGTGCTAGAGCAGAACTGAATGCGGGCAAATGTCCTCACGGCTGTTAAGCACCAAGTAAACACACTCAATTCCAGCCTCGACAAAGCAGAGAGGCACTGCTGCTTTTTTATGAGCATTTTAGTTGAATTTGTTCATTAACGTTTTTTTGTTTTTTTTCCTTATACAGACCTGTTATCCATGCAAATGCTGGTTCTATTCTCACATCACCTGCAAACAGGGCCAGCCTGGCAGATATTGCAAGCACATTGGTTTCAATATTTGACGGTCCAGCTTTTATGATGAACGAGAGGAAAATGTAAGGATCTTCTGTAATGCGCTTTGATAAATCTATCAGTTCACACAGACCAAAAAAGCCAAATCTTACACCAACATACACACTATGCACGTGTTGTATTCACACACCATGATCATCATTTTATTCCCTGTGCTGCCCACAAACCACATCTGCTTTTAAATTCGTCTTTAGAAAGAAAATGACTCATTTGACACGAATAATCTGTGTGGTGCAGGACGTCTGTCTTCCAGTGCTCCTCTGTGTCTCACCTGTGTGTCCCCGAGGCAGTGCGCAGTTTCTTTCTGAGGAATAAATAACGTCTGGCCGGCCAGAGGGGTGTGCATCTCAGCCCGCTGTTATGCAACAGGCCAGCAGGCGGCTGCGGAGAAGGCGAGTCGGGGCCGAGCGGCGGGTGTTGGTCTCGGGGTGAACGGCAGGCGGTGCGTGGGTTTGTTTTTTAGTAGCACGTAACACGTTACTGCATCCAAATAATTTAGGAATCAGTCTGCACACAGTACTTTTCTCTTTTCTAGATTTCTATTTGTCCATGTAGGTGAAGAGATGGTTGTGAGTCTCTCAGAGCTCGTCTCTGGTGCTGCGGGACGCTGGTGGCGGCGTGTCCCCAGTGACGCTGTTCTGTGCGAGGGGTCGTATGTGGTCCTGCTGGGCGGTCTTGGCCGCATGCTGCCGGTCCCAGTCGGTGTTCACCGACTCGTCGTCCCAGATGGTGGAGGTCTCAGTATCGCTCACGTATCCCGGCTCGCCGGTGTAGTGGGTGGGGTAAATCAGCAGAGGTTCCACAGAGAACGCCAGCAAGTCCCTCTGCTCAAAATGAGACATGTACTCCCGACTGAGAAGCAGGGAGAGACAAGCAGACCACAGGTGATGTGAGGAGCCTGACATCATTTCTGTTAACCAGTAGATGATGCATGCGGTAAAATTCGTCACCGTATGGGTGCGTGTGTTGTGCGCTGGTTGTTTAAATAGATATTTAGTCAGATGTCCCTTCCAACATGACATTTTGCCTGAATGCATGAGAAAATTAAAAATCACACACACACACACACACACAATCTCATATAGACACACTGTTATATTTATACAGTAACACCACCCGTTCCAGCTCTCTCTGCCCCCACTCCTGAGCAGGATCCCCATCAATGGGAATCCTGTCCCTCTACAGCGGGCAGCAGGAAGAACCATACTGACCTCGTACATTCCTCACCTCAGCGAGAGGGAGACGGGAACTGCCGCTTGAGAAGGGCCAAGCACACCCTGAAAGGTCAGGACGGGGGAGAACGTAAGCAGAAAAAGCAGGAGAAGGGGAGATGGTGCGATAGCAGAGAAGAACGAGGGAGGGGTGAGATGAAGCCTGCAGGATCGCCAGGCTCAGGGAATAGGAGAGCGAGAGGCAGCGCAGGATTCCCCACAGAGGAAGGCCTCAGACAGGGGGCCATTGTGAGGCCGGTGGGGACACCGTCGCCATTGATCCCTGCAGGACAATCCGCCCTGTGTGTCTGAGCCTGCTACCAGCAGCTAGAGCATGTGTGTGAGCACAGAGGTGTGTGTGTGTGTTTGTATAAAACCGACGACCGGGCAGAAAAAAGGAAAGAGACTGAGACTGAGGAATTTTACACACACATTCAAATTCAAGGTCTCAGGTTCATCTGAGACCTTGATGCTAAATTCATATTTGACCACACCGAGTGAAGTACTAATGCCATGATAACCACGATACCACAACAACAAATTATGACTATTATATTAAAAGTTACATTGGTAAAAATGTTTTGTTCGGAATTTTACAGTCCAATAGGCAAACTGTTTCCAGTCTAAACCAGCAATATATCCTGTGTGAGTTCCGAACTACAAAGAAATGAATTCTAACCAGAGACAATACCTACATAAAGATGGAGTTTTGGGGTTGGTTCAGATGATCTTTTGAGCAACACATTTGTATTGTTTTCAAATGGAGATACACCACGACGCATCAGGACACGTCTTATTAACTCCCCATCTGAGCTAATCATGTTCCTGTTCATGCCCTGTCAGACGTTTTTTTATAGTGCAGCTCTCTGTGTCTGTAACCATTGTCTGTTTCCACACACCAAAGCCACACACCAGGGCCATACTGCAAAAATGTGGAATTCTACTAGGGTGCACTGTACTGCCAGACAACAAATATTGTAGCTTATTCAGGTTATATATACTAGGAAACTAGTATAACTATTATAAATATTATAAAAACTATTGAAGTATTCAACACAGAAATGACCAGAGATGAATGTACAGCAACTGATGGTTTACAGTCTGTACTGAAGGAATGGAGACTGGCCTCTGCAGCAGGAGACTCACTTGGGGTGTTTGTTGAACATGACGGGCAGGAACTCGTCCACCGGAAGCATCTTGCAGAACGGCTGGACTCTCAGCAGCTTCCTGGCCCCCTGCAAGGAGAGGGCGTAGCCCAGGGTCCAGTAGGAGTAATCCGCCTCCACCAGGTTATTTACGCCCTCCACCGACACCTCTGGCTGCTTCACCTGCATGCGCTTACGCCCCACATAGCTAAAGGAGTTCCAAAGGAGTGAGGGGAGGTGAAAATGATCGTTTGTGATCTGTACGTGTCTTTCTAATCCGCTGGTGTATGACAGTGACAAATGTGTGAGTGTGTGAGAGGGAAAGGAGAGACTTACATGAGATCCCAGTTCAACTTGGATTTTTCAACATCATCCATGATTGCTTTGAGTCTCCTCTTAAAGAACGGCTCAAATCTCACATCATCCTCTAAAACCAGAACTTTCTGTAGATCCTGCTCTACTACCTGAAACCAAACACATACAAACGCACCAAATCAGAAATCCATCAGAATATGTGCAAACTAAAATTACTTCATGCATTAGTGCACAATACAGTCTTTATAAAAACAGCGGCCAAGTATGTGTCCGTGCACATGGAGTCACAAAATCTACAGAAATTCAATGTACAACGAACAGTGGGGTTAGCCCCAGAAACATTTGCCACCCACAGTACCTAAACAAATACATAGACAGTAAGTGGAGATTTGTAGAATCCCACATTCTAGCACTCGCGAAATAAATAAATAGTATAGGTTACATGGATGTGGCAGGGTTAAGTTCATGCTTAGAAAAGTTTTGTTACAAAGTAAACATTTATAGGACATATTCAGAGTTAGCATGGTCCTCCTAAAGACCTGTGTGTGTGTGTGTGTGTGCTTGTGTTTTAACACCACCTGACTCCAGGTGGCATGATGACTCAGGAAGCAGCCAATCTCCCCTCGGGTCAGAACCCGTCCAGAATATGGATCTTTATAACCAGGCATCATCTCAATACCAAGAGCCTGCAGCTGGGATGTATTCAACGCTCTAAAAAAGAGAGAGAGACAGCGAGCGAGAAGGAGAGAAAACCACATTTATTAGAAACGTCATGTTACAAAGAACAAAATAAAAAAAACTAAGTAAACCACACAAAGTAAAAGCAGGTAAGACAACTCACAATACAGGAAAGCAGTAAGTTTCAAAAGTTCAAAACGAGCTAATCATTATCATTATATTTATTGTAGACATACTCCACATGCAGACATCCCACCACTAACCCTTTAAACACAGCAGTGAGATCTGTTGTGCCCTGGCTGATCCTTGTACTTTTCTGTGTTTTCCAAATTGACCACTTTACCACACGAAGAATTTTTGTCAAGTTTCTTGACTTTGGGCCAAAAATGAACACCACACAACAAAAACTTTGTACAGTGTCTGCCAATAGCCATTGGCGGCACAGCCAGGCCCAAAAAATGGATGACAAAACGCCACAGAGAGCCAGTGCCCCCGATGCAGTCATACATGCTTCATACAAGTAGAAATTGGCCAGATCAAAAAAATAAATAAAAAAATCAGGTACAACCAGGAACAGCAGCGGCCATTGTGGTCCGCCGCAGCAATGGCAACAGTGAAAGAAGAAAAAAGGTAACTCCTTCCCTCCATTCCATTTACATTTACAGCATTTATCAGACGCCCTTATCCAGAGCGACTTACAATCAGTAGTTGCAGGGACAGTGTCCCTGGAGCAATTTATGGTTAAGTGTCTTGCTCAGGGACACAATGGTAGTAAGTGGGATTCGAACCCGGGTCTTCTGGTTCATAGGCAAGTGTGTTACCCACTAGGCTACTACCACCCCCCATCCATTGGCCAAGAGCCACTGGATCCTTCAGGATGTTCTGCAGGTCAGGTGGTTATACAACCACGCACTTCCACCACCAGTTGTCCCAACAAACAAGCTGATGCCGTGCACACACTCAAATCAGCCATGCTTGAGTCTACAATGTGACCCAATTTAACACAGCCAGCTACCACCGACCGAGAGCTGAAGACAGCAGTCGGGATGGCAAGGGATAAAAAACAATGGTTTCAGGATCAGGATGTTGGCCACCAACACTGTAGGACAGATCAGGGCAGTAGCCATACAATCGGGTGCACTTTTCTCCACCAAAAAACAAGAAGTTTCACTCCATTCCTGCCCATTCCAAGCCTCCAGGCAACTGAAGAGTCAGGGTCTCTTGCTGGCCTCCACCAACCCAGTAAGCTTCATTATTGTCCAGTTAACTCTAGCTAATGAAGCCCTATCATATAAGGTTAGCATCCCCTCAAGTGCCTCCACATTCTTACTAGCATCGATAAAAACTGTGACATCATCTGCATGAGATGAAACTTTAACCTTTGGGGACAGACACGTCCCCAGCACCTGGAAACCATTTGAACAGCACAGGTTCAATTGCCAGGAACCATAGCTGACGTGACAGAGGACAGCCTCGTCTTATGCCCCTTGAGACCGAAAAAGAGAGATAGGGATAGAGAAGGAGACAGTGAGGGAGAGAGAAATATAATGTTATAAATAAAGACATAAATGTAAGTAGAACATGCAGATAGTAGTCACAGGACCAGTAAGCAGACAGACGAAATGTTATTGTTGCGGTATGAAAGACGCAGAAGAGGGGCTGACCTCGGCCCAGCATGACCTACTTTCCATCCACAGCGTCGGTCAACGTGGCCTCCAGGCCCAGAACGGAGAGTGTGTTCATCATACGCTGCCTACGGTCCAAACGCCGCTTCAGGTTGATGAGGAAAATCTGGGAGAAGGAAAGATAACTCAAATTAAAATAGCTCATCTTTACAGTACAGAAAAAAGAATATATCATAGGATAAGCGATGAGCGAAGGAGAATGAAAGATAAAGGAAAAGAGAAAGAGGCTGAGAAAAGAATTTCAGGAAGGAAGTGGGAGGAGAAAGAAGAGAGACAGAGGAGCCAAACGGGCATCAAAGGAAAGATAATGAGCAGTGGTTTTATATACAGAAAATAACACACACAGTCACACACAGTTGGGGATATTAATAATTATTTGATCCTCAGCTGAGGTCTCCCACTAACAAAGAAATGATCAGACTATAATTTCAATGGTAGGTTTATTTGAACTGTGAGAGACAGAACAAAATTATTATTATAAACAATCATGAATTAAATAATTTTTTGATCCCCTATCAGCAAGATTTCTGTCTCCCAGTTGTATGGTAGTAGGGTGGTAGTAGCCTACTGAGTGACACACCCGCCTATGAACCAGAAAACCCAGGTTCAAACCCCACTTACTTCCATTGTGTCCCCGAGCGAGACACTGAGTGTCTCCAGGGGGGACTGTCCCTGTCACTACTGATTGTAAGTTGCTCTGGATAAGTACATCTGAAAAATGTATTTTATACAGGTACGGGGTGGACATTTTCAACTGGTTACCTGTAAATCTGTTAAACAGGGGGGGTGAAAGTGGGCTCTGCCTCACCTCATCAAATCCCATTTTATCCTGAGGGTTGGGCGCTGTGTACAGGTACTCTGAAGGCGGTATGTCATGGTGTACTGAGTATAAAAAAGGGACAAAAATGTTTTACATTTTAGCTTTCTGGACTTATCATAAAATATACTGTACATAAAAATACTGTGCAAAAGTAGTGAGCTAATTAAATGATTTCCAACAGTAAATTGTTCTGGAATGTGTAAAACGCACATTATTCTGAAATGAAAGTGGCAATAACGTCATTTGATTTGGAAGAAAAAACTGAGAGATGTGCACAGAGAACTGGGTATTGGTCTCTCCCTTCTCTGTAAAGAAATAAATGATCTCAGTTCTTCAGTCATCATTCAATTTTAAGTTTTTAATGCTGCATCAGCACTTCCACTCTCTCTGGAAAAACACTAAATTGTGTGCTGGCTGTGTGTTTGTGGTGCCAAAGGTTTTTTTTTAGGGTTAAGTAACGGTATTCTGTGCTCAAGGACAGGCCATTTTAAGACTGATGAATGATGAGGAAGAAGGAAGGTATTATCCTGTGTGAGAGTGTGTGTTACACTCACTCATAGCCTCAGTGATGGTGTGCAGAAAACTCTCCTCTTCGTCTTCAACAGTTTGTTGTGGTTTCAGGGGGACTGGAAGGTAGCCGTAGTGCTCTCTGTTGCAAATATACATCTGTACATCTACAACACACACATACAAACACACACACATTCAATTATCGTCCTCAAATTGAAACATGGCAAACATGAACACCTGTCGGTCCACAGACACTGCAAATGTGAGTAGAAGTTTACCCCAACCTGTTTACCCCAAAACCCAGAGCTGTACACGCACACACACACACACACACACATACACATACACACACACTCCATTAGCATGTGCATACCTTAACACAAAAACAACCTGCACATCAACAGGTACAGACATGCAACGCCATGCACAATATTTACCAGAAGAATTTCTTTTGTGTGACAGATGTCCGTACTCTGTGTGAGTGTGTTCCGTATACTGTAGGCTAGTGTCTAGTGTGCATGAGCTTGTCTACGGGCTATATGGTCGACTGTGCCTCGTGTATGAGGTTTCATCGGCGTATTTTACAACATGCACCATTACCCTACAAGTCTCATTGCGGCCGTACACGCAGCTATGCATATGTTACTCATTAAAGCTGCCATGCTCATTAGCAGCTGCTCCACCCTATTAAACACAGTGCTCAGCATTGCTTTCAGCTGATGTCTTGCTTTTCACTGCTTTTTGTTTGCTTTTATTACTTTCATTACTATGCATTTGCTGTGTGTTGCCATTATTGTCTTTCAAGAATGTAATATCTATATGTTCATGTTCCTATCAACCTGTTTTATTGCTGATTGCCCAATTCATTCACTGCAGTACAAAAATGTTTGAGTACCTGGGTTAATACACAATATATAAAATGTCTAAAATTGTTTAAAAAAAACAAAGTAACTGCACACACACAAATCCACAGAGTACAGTGTACCTGCATGGCGAGTAGAGAAAGCAAAGACCATGATATCATCCAAGGCCCAGCTGTAGTTGGGGTGGGGGGGGTGGAAGGCCAGCTGGCGACTTGTGGTGCGTCGCAGATCCAGCAGGAAGGTGCTGTGCACCATGGGAACCGGGAAACATCCCAGTCTCTTCCATTCCCGGATGGGCAGGTAGTCTGGAGTGCGTTTGTAATAACCCTGAGGGAGAATGATACATTCATTTATTAATAAACATATATAAACAAAACAAATTTGGAAAATTAAAACAGTTTTCATGACGCTCCACTCTTCCACTATAAGAGGGATGGAGTATCCACTTCTATTTTCAAGAGACTCTTGAAGACTCGTCTCATCCATGAGTACCACCTCTCCTAACCTGCAAACACTAACAGCTAGTGTTACTCCTCGATTGTAAGCCACTATGGATGAAAGTTCCACCTTTTTATCCTACAATATCCAATATGCTGATGGTAAGGCACTTGGTGGAGGATTTGAGATGGATGCAGTACCTGTGGGGTCATGCCACACCAGAAGTTGGAGTAGAGAGAGCGAGACTCCAGCATGGGGGCCACCAGTGTCAGGTTCTCAGCCATCAGCAGTGTCAGGACGCGTGGGTTAGTCAGAAGGTTATCGCTGTCTACAAACTGCAGAGACAGGCAGGTACAGGTCCCCCATTCAGAGCACATACGTCTGCTTTGAAATAACAGAAGAAATGTTCTATAATGCCACCCACCAGAATATAATCTGCCCAGCGCTCGCGAGCAGCCCTCAGCGCTGCCTGCCTGAGCTTCATGATGTGGTTAAAGCGTGAGGGGGGCCAGTGTTTGGGTCCCCACTCATCTGTGTATGACCTGAGGGAGAAGGAAAGAGGAAAGACTCATAAACTGACCCCATACTGCATGAAAGACTTTACTCTCTAAAAGTCCCAGAACATGTGTGTAAAGCTATGTGTGCACATGTGAACTAACCTTGGCTCCTCCATTGGTCTCCACTCCACGTAGTGGTACTGACTCTGTGCTCTCTTCAGCCAGTCTCTCAGCATGGATGTGGTGTTGTCCACACTGTGGTCTGTTGCTGCCCTAAACACACACACACACACACACACACACACACACACACACACACACACACACACACTTCAACATCTGTATACACACAACAGTACTTGCATCTTCAGCACACATTTGCTTTGTACATTGTTTATGGGCGTAGCTAGTCCACAATACACATATTTAATAAGACACATGAAGAAACTATGACTGATGGGGCCACCAGCAACTAATCTTGATGTAAAGTGACACAGGTCCCTTAAAGTGTCCCGGAACATCAATTAGTCAAAGGTTTGATAAAAACCAGAAAAGAAGCACTATGTGTAATAATGTTTGTGCTTGTGACATTGATACAGCACATTTGAATCATCCAGAATGTGAAAGTAGTACTATAGTCTTATTTTAATACCATTTTAAATGGATTTAAAGATCAGGTTCTGCGTGACAGAAACAAAAAGAGCAGTTTGTTTCTCTTTTTTAAGATACTTAATCCTGAGGATACCTCTGAAATTATTCTAGCAAACAAGCCACATACTTTGCATCTAACGCTGGATTTCGCATCAGTTTGAAAATAGTGCACAATACTACTACTACTACTACTTATAATAAATATAATAGTGCATCTAGTTTATTTTCATTTGATTATCACTGATGCAAAGTCCCTTTGGGTTCTACAGACAGTCCTGCACACTCCCACACACAAATATGTGGCAGTGACTAAACAGTAGGAACAGAAAGACTGTGAATGGAATCAGCAGGAGAATAAGGGCCCTCAGGCCCAATTCACACTGTATAGAATATTCAGCGGCCCGCTGGCTTCATGAGATCATTCCCAGGGACAACTGTTGAAACTAGTGTTCAATGGCACGTGGACCTTGCAGAATCTCAGAGCTGTCTGTATGTCTTGCTCACACAAACTTGTACAGACACTTGTGAACATACACCAAATTCAGAATTTAGAGTTCCTGATTAAAGCTCTCAGAGCAGTCATCGTGGTGACAATAAGAAATGTAATTCTAAGTCAATTTCTAATATCTGAAATATGCCCTACTAACTACTCACTACACCAACATGAATGGAGACAAAGCACTGGTCCAGTCTGTTAACACTATAATGATGCAACACCCTCTTGTAGGGCTAAAGAGTGTAAATTTAGCATGTTGTAATGACAGTATGGTCATATTCTGGTTTTGATTGTAACATGTATGCACTTATTTAAACATGTTTAAACACATTTAGCAGCAGCATCAGTCTCACTCATTCTGCATATAATACAACTAATGACAAATAATAACTAGCATGAAAATTAGATATATCATTTCAGAAATTGAATTCTGGGGATGAGTTGGATCCAAACTGGACCAGGTTCACGTATCAAATGAAACAGTGTGGTGTTGACCATATCCCTGAACAATAATAATATGGGTAATGTATTATTAGGGACAGTGCTTTGAATCCCGTTCCGCCAAGGTGCAAAGCACCGTCCCCACACATTGCTCCCCGGGCGCCTGTCATGGCTGCCCACTGCTCAGTAAGGGTGATTGTTAAAAGCAGTGGACACATTTCGTTGTGTAATCGTGTGCTGTGCTGCAGTGTATCGCAACGACAATCACTTCACTTCCACTTTTCACTTTCACTTTATAAAAAAATATGTATTTTTTCATGGAACTAGTTAATTATGCAAGGAAATCAGCAGGCAATATAAATCTATGATTGCAATAAAGTTTATCTTGATGTATTACTAGCAAGTCTATTAATCAGTAAACACACACACACGCTCACGTGATGGGAATGGGAGGACAGTGACAGGTGATTCCTGTTCTACTTAAACCACGTTGATCTGGTATCCTTGCTCAGTCATTGCGTTCACTTCATCTCCACCTCATCTCAGCTTGATTCAGCACCCAAGTACGCCTGATCCTGCTCTACCCTTCCCCAAGTGTGTCCTTTGCTTGTTTATTCCCAATTTTCCTGTGTGAGCACACAAAACAGTATATACTGATTTGTGTTCATAGATTAAGAGCATGATACTCACTGGCTCCTTTGCGCCAATCTGCAATTGGGTTCACTCGTATTGTGAACATGTCTGTTCTGTCAGTGTGGCCACGCTTCCTGACAGAATGACCAAGCCCTCTTATGTGGACTGTTCATCCTGTTCCTGGAAGGCTTGGAATCCGCAGAAAGCTGGCCACTCGTGCAATACCACCTCATTGGTCCAGCTCGTGATGAAGGTAGATCCTCACCTGATGTCCCGGCCGCGCCCGTCTCTCCTCATCTCAACTCCACCACCTCCTTGGCTCCAACCTGGGCATTCGAACAGGATGGCCGTCTTGCCTGGCTCCATCAGCGCCATCCCGCTTCAGTTTGCCTGTCACACTGTCCTTCTTGTCATGAGAAGACCATGGCTCATATCAATTCTAGGCCTGCCAGCAACTTTATGGACCTGTCCTTCACCTAGCGCCTCAGAATCCCAGTGGAGCCAATGTCCCCTTCAATCACCATCACCTCCTTGGATGGCTGTCTGCTTGCGGCAGGGCTCATCAGCCTCCAAACTTCGGCCTCTGTAATGCACCTGCGGTCTTCCAGCAGTTCTTCAATGATGTCCTCTGGAACATGCTGGTGTACATCTATCTTGATGTTCTCATCTATTCATCATCTACCATCTAGTCCAATATCCAACACATGAGAGTCGTGTTGAGGTTGCTCCGATTGATACACCGATTGTATTGTAAGTTGGAGAAGTGCACATTCTACCAGCACTACACCACCTTCCTGCGCTTTATCCCAAGAGGCCCCTACCCACAACACTGGAGTAGCTGCAACAGTTTCTTGGGTTCGCAAACTTTTAACGACAATTCATTTGGGGCTACAGTATGGTTGCAGCACCCCTCACTGCTGACAGTACCATACTGTCACCCCTCACCAGAGCATCCCACCGTCCGTTCCGGCTCTCGCCAGATGCCACCCGGGCAAACTCTGCCTCCGCTTCACCACTACCCCGCTCCTTCAGCATCCGGATCCAACCCAACCTTTCATCGTGGGTGCTGTTGTAGCCTGGACCAGGGCTAGTGTCACCCATGCTGTTATTTCTCCAGAAGGTTCAGCGTGACACACAGTCTGCACGAGTCACGTGTCTGCACTGCCCAGGCCATCGACCCGGTCCACCCAACACACCACCAAACCGATGCTCGTTGCCGTGGTCACGGGATGCAGTACCTGGTTCACTGGATCGGTTATGGACCGAAGGAGTCCCGGGACGACCCCTGGAGAGGGGGGTCCTGTCAAGTGACACTCCACACCGACGTCACATGATGGGAACCTGAAGACAGTGACAGGTGATTCCTGTTCTATTTACACAGTGTCGCCCTGGAATACTTCAATTTGTCTCCAGCTTATTTTAGCTTGATTCAAGTACGCCTGATCCTGCTTCACGCCTCCCCAAATGTGTTCTTTGTTTCTTTATTCCCCATTTTCCCGGTGGGCGTGGCAGTATACACTGATTCGTGTTCATAGATTAAAAGCGCAGTACTCACCGGCTGCTTTGCACCAGTCACAGTTGGGTTAACTCATATCACAAAAACACTTCTGTCCCGACACACACACACAACAGGAAAGGCCAGACAGAGCAGACTCTCATGAGATGGTTCTAGCACTCAGACACTCGGTTTTAAAATACAGCCGTGCTGGGAATACAGGGAACAGGGGCTTGTGCAGGAGTTATAACTATAATATCTATGTGGGTCTGTGTGTGCAGGCTTGTGTGTGTGTGGCATAAACTCAAGAGGCCATTTTTTTATGTGATGACTCTGTAATAATAGTGTGGTGTGTGTGTGTGAGTGTGTGTGCGTCAGGCCTGATCACCACTTTCTGCTTTTATCGCAGGCTTGCAACACCTGACACCCCGTAATGAGCACTGCAGGTCCTCCTCTGACCCTAAACATACCATGGCTGCAGGGGGAATAAATGTGTTTCTGCTTGTTATCCGCAAATGAAAGACGGGTCTCCTGGGTCCGGGTCCAGGCTGGACATCTGTGCAATTTTCCTTCTTTTTTACGTCATTCTGACTATTGAGTGTGGATGCTCAGCTCAGCTCTGGCACTGCCTGTACGCAAACGTCTAAACAGATGAGCAGGACAATGTCCACTCCCTTTCACATGTGCGCTGGGCTCCACCAGAGAACACAACTGGGCAGTAGGAGGCTTTTAGGGTCTCCAATCATACACACACGCCCAACGTTTGTGCCCAGAGTTTATTTATGTAATGCTGCAGTGCTGGATCCAGAAGGCCTTGTTCCATAATTATTTAAGCATGTGCTAAAAGCTAGGACTGGAAAAAGCACTTCCCAAGTTCATCCATTCTCTGTAAATGTGTAGAATAATCATTTTGATGTAATCAAGATGTTTTCAGCACGGACATGTGCCAAGTTGAGCTGACAACATAGCTGTTTACTGCAGCCAGTGCAAGCGTGCATGAGAAAACCTATGAGGACACACAAGGTCATGCACACATCTTCACACCATAGTGATTCAATGAGGGCGTACGAGCACCATTTTTTACATCACATATTACACTTTTATATACTGTAGAAAAAATCACAATAACCAGATTTCACAAATACATTTTTTAAACAAAATTGCTTGCAGCTTTGATAAGCAGCTGCTGTGCACAGTACTGTGGATGAACACTCTCAGAAGCCCAGCTTCTCTGATCCAGTCACTATGTTCTAAAAGGGTCCTCTAGGGTCCTCAGCAGACAGAAGGGCAACATCTGTCCCAAGGTGGCATCAGGAGCCTGAGGGACAGGGTGCAAGGGCTCTGGGCTCTGGATATCCCCATCGGACACTCCAAATCCATATAAAACCAGCTTGTTTAACATCCTGCACACATAATGTCTCCCTAAAGCGAACAGAGAGACAGACAGAGAGAGACAGAGAGAGAGAGAGAGCGGGAAAAGAAAAGCCCAGACAGACTTTTATGGTTTAGCATTTAGCATAAGAGAATACAGTTGTGTTGGGAATATTGGGCTGAGAGACCAGATTTAACAGATATAATACACACTGCCTTCAACACACACACAACCATGTAAAAACATTCCACCTACATCAGCACTCCCCTTCCAACCTTCCCGTTACAATTCTATACAATTGTATAGAATTGTATAGAATGGCACAATTCTAAACAATATTGTGGAATTCTATAAGTATACGTTTGCATTGCATAAATGTGTGTATGTGTGTGTGTGTGTGTGTGTGTGAATAAATATGTGAATGTACACGCATGCATGATAATGATTCTGCAAGTGCGTGCCTGCTTGCAGAATTAGGGCAAAATCCAAAATAAAGTGTGGAGAGTTCGGCTCTATAGAGACTGAATGCATTAAGTCAGCATTCATGTGTGTGGCAACGTCTGCACTTTCGGAAGTGTGTGTCCTGTGTTTAAGTGCCCCACCCCCCCGCTGCTTTGGGAGGATGTGTGATTAGGGGCTCGGGGAGTCACGGCAGGCCCTATCTCTTAAACCTCTAACGTGTTCATTCTCCCCCTGCTCTTTGAACTGTACAATAACTCTCTGTCTCATTATTTTTTAGCCTCCAGCGCCGCAAACTCTCTCTGTTTGTGAACAACATCTGGATGCCACATGTTACTCATCACTCACATACAGCCCAGCCATACCATGCCCTCCATCCTTCAGGTGACACACAGAGACAGGCTTGGACTCACGCCCCTGTCGCACTTCTACACAGGGCCCTCACTCACACGCAACATACCAGGGCTACATCTGACATAACCGAATCCGACAGAAGCCATTCCAGACGATAACCAGATCAGATGGGTGAGCAGGGCGCCAATGGGGCAGGAAAGGCTGAGTGTGTATCTGTGTGAGTAGACAAAGGGGTGTGGCTCCATGTTTGCAGTTCAGAATTAGTGCCCCTGGACTGCCCCGCCCCCGTTCAGGGGCTGACGTGGCCGGAGGGTCGTGGAGGGATGGGAAGGTGGGGGTCTATTGGAAATCCACAGCTGAATTCCTCAGGCCCCTCTCAGTCAACACTGACCCTGAGTGCAGTGGCCAGCGCAATTCCCACCGGAGGCCGGAATTCCCATGATCTCCGCTATTACATCAGCCATCCACACACCCTCACACTGCGCTATATATTTACTTACACACACACACACACACACACACACACACTTTTCATCAGCTGTTTCACACACATTTACAAATCACTGCTATTCTCAGCCAGCACTTCAACTGACCTACTGCTCATTCTGAACACCACCACAACCATTCAAGGGGGCGGTATAGTAGTCAGGAAGTAGGGAAATGATGGGTCTGAGTAACTGGGACCAAATTATGATGTTGCACCAGTGGGCCAGGGCATCTCCAAAAAGCTAGTAATAACCAGTGATAAACCAGAGTGAGGGACATGGGCTTCTCCTGTACAAATCATTAACGCTGCTTGTGGCAGAAAGGTAAGATGTGTTTAGTCACGTCTACTTTTGCATGCCACCGTGTAGCCACAGACCATGCTGACCCCTGTCCTCCATCCAACAAGAACCTACTCAGTACACTTAAAAAGAGTTATAATAAGGTTATATAATAAGGTTTCAGAGCTATAACGTGGTCTGAGAAATCAGAAGGAAGAAGTTTAGAGATGGCAGCAGGGTGCACGTTGGGGCCATAAACCATGAACAACCCATTTCCCTGATGCTGCCAGAATTGTTCAGGAATATTCTGAGGAACATGAGTTCATTTGTTTGTTCGTGTGTATATTTGTCCTCCGAATCCTCCGGATTGCAATCAGATTGAGCATCTGTGGTGTGTTGGACATAACACGTCCAATGCACGGAGAACCCAGTTTTTTTCAGACTTATTGTGAACAGGCCTGTTGGAAAATCTCATCACATTCCTGAGCGCGAGTTCTTCAGGTGACCACGAATAAACCCAGGATACCAGACGGATTTTCTGATGATACTTAGTCATTATTTTTAAAAATTAAATAATGTCATAATAACCAGAACATGTGCATAATTGGTATAAAAAAGGATGAACTCATGTGTGTTCAACTATTCCCCGAAATATTGCTTAAAGTCATCAGCTTTGTGCCCACAGAGCCCAGCGTTTAAATTTAAAATGAGTGAAAAAACGGAGGCTAAAAATGACCACCTTCGCAACTAATATGCACAAAATATTCACTTTACAGCCAGTTGATTGACAAGGACAAGTAGCAAAGATGGACGCCTGTCAGACAGACAGACAAGAACCACATCCACACGTTCATTCAACACATTCACCAATTCACCTTAAATCATGCTCTCCGGCTTACTTGCAGACTAGTTTCACGCGTCCCCTTTCAAACGACACACACACACACACACACACACACAGACAGTCAGTAATGCATACACACGTCTCCACTATAAACATCGGAGGCCTGAGCAGGACAGGCCATATTTTTGGTGTCAGTCCTGCATGATGGAAGCAGCGAATGGAGTTAAAATGACATTTCCCACCGCACTACATTAACAGCAGTGCGTCCTGAATACCTCTTTGTCTGTATAAATACCCTGTAGAGCTGTTTACCCAGCACGTCGTCTGGCTGTCCTGCATTTCTTCCTGTTTACAGCTAAGCTGCAAGATTTCTCCACTCAGCAGCCAACCTGCACTGCATGTTCCTGCTTATTTGTGGTCTTTTTTGTACTGGTGTTACTGGCAGTGCTGGTCCTGGAACAGCTGAGACACCGACTTGCCCTGCCCCGCCCTGCCTCATCATCCACAGTTATGAGCCGGAGACAGAGGGGATCAGCAGTAAGTGAAACAGGCTTCTGCTGTGCACTGCAGAAAGACATTCTGGGCAGAAGAGAGACGTTCAACGACTTACAATCAGTAGTTACAGGGACAGTCCCCCCTGCAGACACTCAGGGTTAAATGTGTTGCTCAGGGACACAATGGTAGTAAGTGGTGTTCGAACCTGGGTCTTCTGGTTCATAGGCATAAAGTCTAAAGTCTAATGTGGCTGCAGCATGAAACGCCGTCGTAGAGATTCCCTACCACAACCCCACACTCCGTCAGGAAGCACACCTGTGCCTACATACACAGTTGCAGCAGTGCATGCTGGGAAATACAGTCCACCAGCCAATAGCATCGGAAGAACCAATATGGCATACGCAGAACCAATATTCCCCAGATACTTGGAACGTGAGTGTCTTGCTCTCATCACGATACTGGCATCCAGGTCCTCGGAACGGACTGTCCCCCCTTCCCACGTTTTGGCATGTGCGGGTGGATGCATGCTTCATGCTTCTCAGCCTCAGCTGGAACCTTCATGGAGGATGCTTGTTGACAGGGAGAGCCTTCAGGGAAGAGTGAGACATTCTTGTCCGTCGTAAATCCATCCATGAAACAGTCTGTCAAATGTCACACGTCTTGATTTTTTTTATTTGCCAGATTATTGCCAATGCACAGGCCTAATATTATTTATTCCAGTTTAGACAGATAAGACAGCTTCTGACAGTGAGCAGCTTGTCATATGATGAAATGAGGGAAATGTTATTTACCGTGAGGTGCCAGAACACCAAAAACGACCAGAGATTCCCAGGGTTCTTCTGAAAGCACGAGTTCACCATGCAGAAGCACCATAACCATGTGGCATCTTTCTAAACATGCTGTTTCCAAATACACTAGGCGTGGCACTGCAGCTCATCCCAGGAAGAACCCCCGGTTGCCACTCCGTCAAATAGGATCCAACTAACCGAAATTTTTATCATAATGTGTGTCATCTCTCCACTTGATTCTTTAAAGTACATTTGAGATGTTCGCTCTAAACTTTTCAGCCAGGGGAACAATTAATGGTGATGTCCTCAATGTGACCTCCACCCAGCTGAGCTGTTCAAGGACAATTTTCCCATCTCCCAGGGGTGAGTTATTCGGCTGCGTTCAGACCTCTGGACTGAAGAATAACTTGAAGGGTAAGAGGTCATGACCCAGAAGCCTTATCACCTTCTTAAAAATACTGAAGATCCTTCAGTGCGGTACAAGACTCAGGTGGTCTGAATCCAGCCTGGTGGACCATTATTGCCCAGCGGGAGAACAGGGCACGGCTTTGAAAATGAGAATTGATGGAATGTGAATTCTCAACCCGGCCCAGTGCCTTCTGGGTAAGGCTTGCCCCCTCCTCCCACCCCTGCTCCCCTCTCGTCCTCTAATTCTCCGCATTCTTTCACAACAAGGCAAGAGTCTCTCCTCACCTCAATGACAGGCCCCTTCGTTCATCTTCTGAGATCCCCACTAACCCTAAAAAGAAGGCGGGCTGGGACAGAGGCAGGGAGACGAGCGAAGACGTTCTTCATTCGCGCACACAATCGGCCTCTGTTTCTCGGCTGTTATTCCTGACACTGGACACTCCACCCATTTAATATTAATACTGGGTGGAGAGGGGTGGACCACAGGCCTTCTCCCAGTAACCAGCATTTACACTCGACATCATATTAGTAACAGCACTGCTAGAGGGTGGTAAAAATATCTGCTGTCAGAGATTTTTGTACACTTGTGGTATCATTTCTGTAATCTTTGTATATTCTGTCTATCAGATTTTTGACTCTACTGAAGATTGTACTTGAGAGACACCATGAACCAAAATAAAAAACTAAAAAAAACGATGCTGATTGAAGGTAGTAGGGTGGCAGTAGTAACCCCACTTACTAGCCGTGTGAGCCTGGGTGTCTCCGGGGGGACTGTCCCTGTAAATGACTCCCGCTGTGACCTCGGCCTGCTCGTTGGACCGGGGGACCCCATGAGAAGAGGCCTCGGCAGTAAACAGACGAGGGGGCATTTTACGGGAGCAGAGGGCTGAGAGGATCCCACCGTACCCCGGAGACCCCCGGGGAATCTGCAGCGGGGTGTGAAAACCAGGATGCTGACCTGGATGCAGTGAAATAAACGGACAGATAACACCGCTTATATGATCAATATAACGGTTCCTGACGGCCACTCCCTTAATGACAGTTATGAACACTGGTTATTCTGGTCCAAACCAAATCACGCAAAATGATTCTCCAGACTTGGAGAAAGTTCGGCAAAGTTTTGGAGTGTTTGGAACCCTAATTAGGGCTCGACGCAGTAGACCCACCCGAACCCCGGACCCGAACCCAGCCTAACGACCCCCGGTCTTCTGAATGGCGTTATTACGCATAGTTACCATATGGCGACGCGCTCCTTCGGGTACTCCAGCCTGTCGATGCAGCCCAGGTGGCGGGGCAGGCTGTGTGCGCTGTTGCGCGCCAGGATGGCGATCAGGACCTTGGGCTTCATCATCGGAGACTCGGGCCGGACCGGATCCCGCACCAGCGTCACCAGCTCCGCGCGACACGCGGCCACCAGCGCGCAGAGCAGCGCGACACGCAGCGCGACACGCAGCGCCGGCATCATCCCTCCGGAGCGCAGGCAGGCGGCCGCCGCTCAATATCAACCGGGGAGAGAAGGAGGGAACCAGGCAGGGAGGGAGGGAGGGAGGGAGGTGGGTGGGGTCGGAGACCGATGGAGAAGGTGACAGGCGGGGTCCCCCCGGACTCCACAGATATTGTATTGGTGAACTGATTTTCTTTTTTTCAGTCTTCAAATCAGGTTAGAATGAAATGAAGTGGAGGAAGATTCCCTCTTTTTCTTGGTCTCCACTGGAGGTATCTGCTGTGGTGTCTGTGGTACGGTGTGTCTAACGCATTAAGTCTCCATGAAGGGCTGGACTTCCATGAATGTTCAGCAACAATGTAGGTGGCATGTGACAAAATAACGTCCCCATGAATGCAGGACCACGGGTTTCTCCGTAGAACGTTACCTAAAAATCACACTGCACCTCCAGCAGCTTGTCTTCTTCTCACAGTGCATCGGGGGACACGTCTCACAATGTCCGGCGCCCCACATCCACATGAAGGAAAAAAAACCAAGCCAGTCAGGCAGCATCACTGCTGCATGGCAATCATTTTTAGCATAGATTTATACTAATAATATGATCTTGTTTGCCCTCTGAGGCTGAAGCTTGATGTTTTTGAAGCTTATGTAACAGGTTATGAATATTTACTGTCCTGACTGCTTCCCACTGCCTGCACACGCAGGCAGACTCACTCTGTCAGTTTTCACTAGTTTAGCGCTGTCTGTATCACTGTTGTCTACATGTTTATTTGGTAAATGTTACTCTTGCACTGCCCGTGTCCCCTGTTGGCACTTCATGTGTCGCACACGTGCAGTTTATGTCAGTACGTAACTTTGTCTAATTGTTTAATTGTCTAAATGTTTCATGCAGCACCAGGTTCCGGAGAAACGTTATTTCGTTTCACTACGTGCTGTCTATCATGTATGTAGCTGAAATGACAATAAAGCTCAACTTCAACTTCAGTGCATTCACATTTTATCTATGGACCACACAGATCGTCCATCTCTGACTATTTCCACGCTGTGTCTGTGCGGTGGCCGTCTTCTGGACTGGTGACACCAGTTCCCAGCTGTCGACACCTTCTCTAGGGCCTGTGTATTTATTTACTCCATGGAAGCTCCCAATGTTCTGGTCTTGTGCGTGGAAATGTGTGGAACGTAGATCAGGCCACCATCCCCCTCTAGTGGTCAAAGGAACAGGTTTTGGCCTTCTTTCCTCCCTCACTCACTCAGTTTCCATAGCCGGCGGCCATCCGGGACTCTGGGTGAAGGGCGGGGCTTCAGCGATGGGTGGGGCACCAGCACACACACACTGACACTCACGCCAAACTCACCTAGTGTGTATATATGTCCTGGGATGGTGAGAGGAAACTGGAGAACCCGGAGGAAACCTGCACCGATATGGGGAGAGCATGGACTCCAACTACACAAGGTCAGAGCCGGGATTCAAACTCGCAACCTTATTTCCTGTTTGATTAACTGCCTTCATGGTAAAACCATCACATAAAAATCTGCAGCGTTGCCAGAGGGTGTATTTACTGTGAATACGGGGTAACGGTGGGCAGAACGGATGACGGGTTATAAAAGTCTGTTTCCTCCCCAGAGAGAAACTGCAGATTTGCCGCTGGACGCCAACACGTCTCCGGTTTTTTAAAGTTATAAAATCTGCAGGCTTACTGTTCACCGTCCCCACGTGCGCTAATCAAACACAAACGCCATGTTGTTCAGACTCAAGGACAGCTATGGGGCGGGAACCGGCCACCCTAATCACAGAACGGGGGGGTCTACTCAGCTTGGTGTGTAAGTATTGCTAGATGCACCACAGGAGCACACCCGCTGTTGCACAGGGCAGTGGCCAAAGATCAAGTCCTCGGCGTCCTCGTTAGGACCGACCAGAGTCAGTTATACATGGTGGTTGACCAGACTGCTCGTGCCGGAGAGGACATGCAGTTTTTTATTTCTGACAGACACCAGCACATTCTGTTGAGAGGCGCTGCAATGACAGGAAATGGTGAATTATTCTGTCGAGAAGATTTCAGACCCAGGTTCTGGTCATCCATCATTGACGTGGATAATTCAGGACAAAAGGAGAACTCCCATCTGGCACGGAACATTGTGTTTTTTAACACAAGCCGCCGTCTTCTCACATCCCCTTTCATACTACAGCCTCCTGTGTCAGGAAGACGTGTGAATGGGTGGCCGATGTCATGCTGGCACGAGTTCGGGGGTAAACCGGGCCGAGAGGGAGAGAGAGAGAGAGAGAGGCTGTAAACTCCGGCGGACCCCGGTCCAGCACGAAGGGCCACATTCTCCACGTGAGGAGCAGTCTGGAGCGCTCCAGGCCTAATGAGACTCTCCCAGGGACGGATTTATTACCGCTTACCTCATGCTGGAAAGAACACCGTCTTGCCCGCGTTCCTTTCTCAGGCAAACAGGCAACTTTCTCCAGAGATCTCTCTGGCCCTGGTGGCAGAGCCTGGGTCCCGAATCCCTGATCTTAATTTGAGGGTGAGCCAGTAACAACGTGCAGTAAGAGGGTCGGGCTGCATGCGTCGTGATCATTCTTATCTTGTTGGGTTTTTTTCTGTTCTTTCCGTGGTCTAGCACATGGCTGGGCCTGTTGACATGACCTGGCATCTTCACACCAAGTTAGTGGAGGATTATGGTGCTGGGCACAAGCATCTGGCTGCGATCAGGACTGGGCTGGAGCTCCACACCTCTCAGCGGCTGCAGCCAGCGGCCTGCAGGTGGCGCTCAGGGCCGGACTCGTTCCTCTGGGCCACGACACATCAGCAGCTGGGCCTGAAATGGAGCTCATGTTCGCATCAGTCTACTTTCCACACTGACACCTTCCCACCATCAGCAGTAAACCAAATCCGATGCACAGACTGAAAAAGCTCCGACAAATCGCTAGTGTGCTTTTAAAATTTCTTTTAATAGAAAAACAAAGCAAAAACAAAACTGCATTGATACTGGAACAGAAAAATACAAAAATAAAAATTAAAGACAGGGGAAAAAAACATGACAATAATGACAGAAGCACGGTCAGGACAGTTTCCCAGGCAACGTCCCCTCTCAAAACGTGTAGTGTGTCAGTAGTGTAGTGTGTGTGTGTGTGTGTGTGAGAGAGAGAGCCAGAAAGAACGGGGAAGTAAGCTTTAATTTCAGAAGGACAGATTTGAAGATGCAGGAACGAGTAATGATGAAGCCTGTAGATACTGTTTAATTTTTTTTTTTTTTTTTAAGTCTGACCGAACACAATAATAGATGAAACCTTCAGAGAATCTAGGTTTGTGTGGGTATTTCCCAGTATATGTGTAAACCTATGCATTGTTGGTGTGTGTGTGTGTGTGTACTGGGAATTTGAGACTGTAACAGCCATAGGGCACAGACCTTCAGAGCATCAGCCCAAGGAGAACACTGCACTATGACAAAGGCCAAAATACAAAAAAAAAAAAATTATAAAATGTAAAAACAGAGGACAAAAAAATCCTTCAAAAAGGGGCCCAGAGCCTGAAAATAATCTTTTTTTTTCTTCTGGGTATCTTTCTCATATTAAAATATCTCTGCGTATCCCCAGCCCAGCCCACTCAGTTCAGCTCCACAGGCCCCACTCATCCTCCGTTACTGCACTCGCTCCTTCGCTCTCTCCCTCTCTCCCTCCCAGGCTCCAGGCAGCCAGGACGAAGACCGACTCCCTTGTTCCCTCCATCTGCGTCGGCCCGCTGTCTCACTCGCTTCTGAGCAGGAGGCGGGAACAGCTGGGGTGTCCACACGGAGTCCATTTCTCCACTCATTCACCCCAAACCTCCCATGCCTCCAAAGGGCCACACCAAGACGGAGGAACGTTGGGAACAGCCTTTGAAGACGATATGCTGCTTCTTACAAACACACCCAGTCACACATCATACAGAGGCACACACAAATACTGATTCATTACACACACACACACACACGCACACACACACACACACACACACGCACGCAAACACTACAGTAGCAGAGCTATGGGGCCTTGCTGCTATGTCACATCCTCCTCTTCAGAGCAGTAGTCTCGTCCCTGTGGACGTGGAGGTAGAGATGAGGAAAGATGGGTTCGTATACGGAAGGTCAGAGAGCAACATGGCATGAAAGGGTCCCTCTCAAGACTGTACTGCTTCCTGAGGCCGAGACATCAGGATGTACTGTCCCTTTAAATGGTTGGACCTGTTCGCTGCCGCAGCCTCCTCCCATCCACACACACTCACCTTTTCAATCTTCTCATCCAGCATCCTGAAGAACTCCTGCTGACTCTCTGACGTGTGTATACTGGGTCGGGAGAGAGACAGAGCGAGCAAAGACAGCAAGAGGAAGTTAGATGAGAGGAGGAGGAAAAGGGAAGCAGCAACAAACCACAAAATAATTCCATTAGAAGCCAAGACACACACACACACACACACGGTCAGGCACACAACCAACTTTGTCTTGTTGGCTCCGGTTGCCTCCTTGTGCTGTTTGCCTCTGTGCTGTGTTGCACTCTTCTCCTGCAGAGCAAAACGAGACACAGAGAAGTGAACATCCTGACTACATCACCCAAAGACTCAGATGCGCCTCTTTTCACCGCTGCTTCACAGTAAGTTCCTTTTGTTTCATTCTTACTGCTAAAAACAGTAAAGAATAAAGGTGGGGTGGAGGGGTGTACTGTCAGAGGGCTTGGCCTTCGACTTCATTACCTCCAGGCTTCACAGTACAGTGTCACCAGTCCAGTCATATCTTTATGGAAGCTTATTTTGACAGTAACTTTAGGCTTTTAGGTCCAATTCCCTCCACAAAACCACAATATTCCCCCAGCAAAATTGCAAAATAAGGACTGATATATCATGCATTATTAAATCAGTACATTTTTTGGCATACTTTATATTAGTATTTTTCAAATATAAATAAAATTACAGGAATAATATAAATAAATAGCCCATAATCACCCCCTTGTGGTCACCAAAAGCAATAATTAGGAAGTGCACATGTTAAACGTAATGGCTGATGGCATAAATCTGTGCATTTATTAGTAACACAAGCCCGGTACATATTCTGTTCATATCTTCCAGCCCGTCCTTCTGTCTACAGGACAGCGGATGTTTTGGGGGCTGGACCTCTCACTACACAGCGGTGGCACCTACACCAGCGCGCTTGTTTTACTGTGGCTGCCACTGTGAATTATGCGCTGCTCCTACATGGTATGGGGTAACCAAAGCCTGTAGCAAAAGATATTGTGTCGATTCTAATAATAAAACTTCTGGTGGAAAGCTTGGGTGCTAAAGGGTTAAGGCCACTTGAAAATACATCAAATGCAAAATTCACATTCCCAAGCAGGTCTGTGCCTGCTCCTGGGACGGCCACACACCTCCGAGTGTAAGCTCCAGGCTGCATGGGCGTTGGTGGGAGTGAATGTGTAGCAGTGCGAAGATATGAAACTGATAAAAACACACTTCGAAACACGTGACCTGATTAGTTCTTTTTCCAGATATAAAGAGCGTGTGTGTGTGTGTGTGTGTGTGAATATTGTATATATTTGTTTATTCGAGGGTGTGTGTCCCCATATTCTCTGTATGTGTGCTGAGAGAGTGTGTGAGAGACCTGGAATCTGACAGAGACGTATATATGTATATAGAAGTGTGTTTATGTTGGCACTGTAAGTCTGGGCGTGTGACTGGATGCATGTATTCAGATGCTAGCGGAGACCTCAGCATTTTTAGGGGATATTTTGTTGGTTGTGAAAGGTTTGTCAGGTTTAGAAATGTCAGTTACTTATGTTACATGGCTATTATACTCACAAAAATAGAAAAATGACCGTGGACATGTGTATATGTGGCCGAGATTATATGTGGGGGTGTGTGTGGTGACTGAAATCCCTCACCAGGTTCTCCTGGTTGCGAGCGTTCACTCGCTCCTCCTCTCCTCTCATGTACTTCACCTCCTCCACGGCTTTCATCCTGTACTCGTCTGCAGGCAGAGACAGACGTGCAGAAACTCACTGACTGCTGGAGAACAGCGGGCAAACACTCAAAACTCGTAACCGCCCAACGGCCCTCCACGACCCAATACAGCAGCCAATCAGGAGGCAAGGACAGCAGTTCACTACCGCGTCCCCCTGATCAACACAAAGACAGGCCGATAGAGGGGCTTCTCACACACTCGCATGCTTTATCAGCCCATTGATTTGTATTTTGCCCCTCTGGTGTTATCAGGGCGGTGTGTGTGTGTGTGTGTGTGTGTGTGTGTGTGTGTGTGAGTGACAGGGCATCGCTATGCACAACAATCTCAGATTTCAACACACAGAGCAAAAGACACAGCGTCCACCACTCTCCTCTTCTCTCCCAAGCTGGGAATAAACCCTGCAGAAGCCAGGCAATTCCGGGGCCAGAGACAGAGCAGGAAAACAGAGAGGAGGGTGGAGGTCGAAGAGAGACAGGAAAACAGGGGAGGGGGAGATGGAGGGATTAAAAGGTGTGGGGAGGACAGACACAGAGAGAGAGAGAGAGAAGCTGTCAACCTCTGTAGAATGTCAATGTGATGAAGTCAAACCTGCCGTGGACATTCTGATACACACGCGCACACACACACACACGTGCAGGAAAAATCGAATCAAACCTGATTGAATTGGACCTGACATGGAGCAGAGCCGAATCAGCACCGCGGTAAACAGACGCCGCTCACGCTGCGCCTCATATGTCTATAAAAGGAGAGAGGAAGAAACGTCCATTCCCCACGCCGGACAGCATCCGTCCCCGAAACGCTGATCTGCCGCCAGCATCTGTGACGCCAGTGTCCCCTCTCCTGTCATCTCTGGCCCAGAGTAGTGTGTGTGTGTGTGTGTGTGTGTGTGTGTGTGTGTGTGTGTGTGTGTGTGTGTGCGTGGGGGGGGGGGGGGGGTCTATTTTTGGGACTAAAGGGAAAATGATCCTTAATGTGAAGATATCTCTCATGTTGTACAGAAGTTGAAGCCTCTTCCCGAGCGTGAACGTCACGGTCCTCACTCCCGCCGCTAATTCTGGATTTGTGACGTTGGCAGCGCCATAAACAGCACACATCCTTCATCAATGCAACACAAATGGGTTAAGTGTGCTGATCATCACACACACACACACACATGAAAGAAATGCCCTGAAGTGTGTGTGTGTGTGTGTGTGTGTCTCGGGGGGAGGCGTTCTGACGTGGGCCCAGTAGAAATGGAGAGGTTCGCCGTGGCCGCCGCCGATATGCCCGACATCATCTCTGTGTTGTGTGAGTTCATGTCTGTGCTCTGACTCACATCCAGACATCAAAAGGCGACATTAGCAAGTCTGAGGGTGTTATGTAAATGTCAGCCCTCCTCTTCCGCCACTGACGACTGGTGATGGCGGAACTCCGCCCTCAACACCTCGCTGCCAACGCCCACAAGCGGCTCTCTGGAACATCGTGCCCCCTCCAAAACAACAAAACCAATCCAATAAAAAGCCACGATGTAAGGTAGTCCAATAAACACACACACACACACCACAGAACAATGTAATTACTACATAACAACTGTGTTATAAGTGTATATCGAGACTCCACCATGTCTCAACCTGACCCCACCCTGAAATTTCACCTCAGTAGCCAAAGGTGCATTTTACCTCATCTTATAAAACAAAAAAAACAAAAACATATCCTCAATGTCACAGAAATGCCTTAGGATGGAACAAGGACACACACACACACACACACAGGTACAAACTTCACAGCTCGTAATGAGAAAGTGTTTTTTATATATATATCGCTTCTCTTCCTGGCCTCTGTGCAAAAAGCAGATTGGCCTTTCCTGTCATTGTGTGTGTGTGTGTGTGTGTGTGTGTGTGTGTGTGCGTGTGCGTGTGCTATTAAGAAGCCGGTAAAACAGCCATGGAAAACCAGCCAGCTAACTGGGACATAGGAGAGCGATCGCACAACCGCACACGCCGACAGTCCCACAGTACGCCGGAGCAAACAGACCTGCTTTACAGAGCTGGAGACCCAGCAACTCCACCCCCACCCCACATCACAACAGCCCGACAGCGATGGACAGAGATAGGGGAGACACGGGAAGAGAGAGAGAGAGAGAGAGAGAGAGAGAGAGAGAGAGAGAGAGAGGGGGGATGGAGATAGATGAGTAATGTGGAGATGGGATATGGGTAGAGAGAGGAATGGACCATAATCCACGGTATCCAGGTCACTCCGGGACTATTCCATCCATCCATTCACACATCATCCCAGAGACCCAGGGACCTGCTCTTCTGGTGGGACTCACAGTCCCCGGGGACAGAAGAAGACATGGCGGAGTTGAGAGCAGAGGAGGGTGGAGGAGGGGAAGAAGGGACACAGGGGCCATGACCTAATGCTCACAACACTGTGGAAAATGGAAGGCAGGAGGGGCGCGGAAGGGCGGGAGTGGAAGAAGGAAGCGGTACAAGGGAACACGGGGGAGAGATGGAAAGGTGAAGGACAGATGGAACGCTACCAAATAAAGGAGAATAAGAAAGTGAGGGTCTTTCCATAAAAGGCAGGAAAAGGAGGAGGGGACCGGCACTAAATCCGGGGAAGAGAGAGGGAGGGAGGGAGGGAGCCGTGTAAGATGGAGCGCGTTGAGATTGATGGGAGAGGCATGTGTTCCTGGACGCGTCGGAGCGGGCAGGGCCGAGCGAGACCTCCTGGAGTTTCTAATCTGCCATTTCCCCACGTGGAAGCTTCACTTTGTTGCTCCTAATTCTTAATCTCCCATAATCCCCCGCTCTCGCTCGCAGCGACAGGCAGCCAGCTATAATTGATGCTGTTAACTAGACAGCCGTCTGACTCATTCCTGCCGTTCCCCGAATAGAAAGACAGTGTGAAAAAGCCCAAACGCCTCGGCGTGCGGTGCCCAACACGCCGTTTATAACAGAAGCGCAGAAAAGAGCTCCGATTCTCACGGCCAACGCAAAAAAAAGCCACGCGGAGCACAACCCCTGTTCACAATTACTCACCGTACGAATCCTGCTACCTGCAAATCACAGGGATCCTGAACATGGCGCAGAATGACAGACAATTTAACATAGACGAGAGTCCATTAGAAGATGAAGAGTGCAGCCATACTCGGGCAGAGGCAGAATCGCCAACCTGACTGTTACTAAGAAGAAAGGTGTCTGTAGTTACTAGCAGGCAATCGCACACACTAATGGACTGACCCACAGCTAATAGATTTAATGCCAGTGCGTTAACAGGATGGTTGGTGGTGTGAAATAAATAAATATATCTGTTATATAATTGATAATTATACTCATAGATAGATGCCATATTGAGGAAGACCATGAAAGCCACTAGCATTTGGGTCTCAGTCATGAATTATTATACCTGCTTGTACATTAGATGGCCGCTAGTAATTATAGAGACAAATCAAAGATTACATATTAAGAACATATGGCAAGGTCTATTATTTCATAAGGTGGCCATATATATATATATATATATATCACACACACACACACACACACACACACACATAAAAAAAAAATCACACATTTAAAACCATATCACATTGAGGAGAAATAAGTGAAGCAATATATATGTAGATGATTTTATTGATTATGTTGTTTGCTTTTTGTATTGTGATTATTGCCATTTGCCCCTAGAGATGTACACTACAACAGCATCTCCTAGCACTTTAAACACCAACAATGATTTGCAGACATTACATTTCGTTTCTGTCTTTTATTGCCAATTATACAGTACAGGCCAAAAGTTTGGACACACCTTCTCATTCAATGTGTTTTCTTTATTTTCATGACCATTTATGTTGGTAGATTCACATCAAAGGTATCAAAACTATGAATGATCACATGTGGAGTTATGTACTTAACAAAAAATGGAGACGTGGCCTCCACAGTCACCGGACCGGAACCCAGTTGAGATGGTTTGGGGTGAGCTGGACCGCAGAGTGAAGGTAAAGGGCCCAACAAGTGCTAAACACCTCTGGGAACTCCTTCAAGACTGTTGGAAAACCATTTCAGGTGACGACCTCTTGAAGCTCATCGAGAGAATGCCAAGAGTGTGTAAAGCAGTAATCAGAGCAAAGAAACTAGAATATAAAACATGTTTTCAGTTATTTCACCTTTTTTGTTAAGTACATAACTCCATATGTGTTCATTCAAAACACATTGAATGAGGTGTCCAAACTCTTGGCCTGTACTGCATATAAACATTCATCCATTGAATGTAAACGTCACTGCTACCTTAACCCAGTTTCCATATCTACCTGTACTGATTTACAGCGTGTACTTTCCACTCATATTATAGATAAAAACACTGTGAAAGCAGCATCTAGTAATTCTATGATTTTACCACAGTGACGTCAGACCTGGCATTTTGATTGGCTGAGAGTCATTTCTTTGAATGTCATATAATATATAAATGACACAATGACACCTGAACCAATTCCTCATGGCTGGTATATTATTGCCTAATCGGCTGACAGTGAGAAACACAAATGTGAAAAGAAGTAAAAGTCACTGCCCATTTCACATAAACCAAGTGTTAAGACGAAGGAAGGACGTTTGGCACAGACCACCAGGGGAATGACAAGTGACCGGCCACTCACCGCTGAACAGGTCTCCGTTGCTGTAGGCCTTGCCCCGGCCCTCCTCATCGCTGGGCACGGCCGACACCTGCTTAGCCGAGGTGCAGCCCATCGCCTCACTCGCTGTCCCCCCTCCAGAGCATCGCACTCACACCTGCACACACACACAGGGACACGTGTGACAAAATGTCACCCAAGCACTCTCATACATACACACACACACAAACCACTCTGTTCACAAAAACAGTCAGAAAGGAAATATCGATTAATCAGATCTGAGTTTAGTATCAAAAACAGAGCTGCAACATCAACATTTCTCAGCACAGGCAAAGGAAAATATGAAACTTTCTGAGGAATTTTTTTCACAGGAATTTTTGTCTTTTCCACAGAAACATGCGCACATGGTCGCGCACACACACACACACACACACACACACACACATACAGGACAGACAGAACGACCCATCCCTGAACACATTAACAAAAACTAATTGAGACAGGCCAGGCTGCTGCAACAGAGACATTTTCTGTGTGTGTGTGTGTGTGAGTGTGTGTGACCTGTGCATAAAGGAGTGAGGGACATCATCAAACACTCCCCCCCTCCTGCAGGCTGCCAGCATGCCCCTCCACGCCCTCGGAGCCGTTTGAAGTCGACATGAGGGCAGTGTTTACTGCAAAAACCCACACTGGACAAAGCACCAGGTGTTCTTCCCAATAGTAGACACAAACACACACACACACACACACACACACACACACTCACCCCGCCCCTCGCCTTCCACTAGTATTCCTCCTGTCAGGCTTAGCTCAGAGGCAGGTTGTGTGTGTGTGTGTGTGTGTGTGTGAGAGAAGGCAGCAGCTAGGACTCGGCTGTGCTCTCGGTGAACTGCTGTACGGGTCAAAAAAAAAACAAAAAAAAAAAAAAAAAAACCACACACAAAATGAAGTAACACTTTATTAAACCTCATTACACAATAAAACAAACAAACATTCATAAGAATAAACACTCAGAGAGGAGTAATCTGATCTGGTCATGTACACAGCACAAACTGGACAAGTACAGGTTGTTTACATATATTTACCAGCTTTATATAATACATTTCATAAGTTTCATAAATCACATTCTTCTAGACAGTCAATGGAGACCGAGCGAGAGTGAGCAAGAGTGAGCGAGCGCGCCAGCACCTTTTTATAATCATGGAAAATTACGAACTGAAGCATACAGACAATTTTTTCCATTTAAATGATGGCACAACAGAAGTGTAACAACTTTCAGACCCATATTGGACCTGAAGGTTTACCATGGTATACTGTAGTAGTTTACCAGGTAAAGTTTTAACAGCGTGTCATGAATTCTGGGAATTTTGGTAGCATCTGAAACTGCTTTCATTGCCCATGAATGCAGCATGTGCACAAAAGCACCATATCTGTATTAATTCCCTTTGTAAAAATGAGCTAGAACCCCATGTCAATGTTAGGATTCAGGACGTCTCATATTTATAAAAAAAAAAAATCAAGTTAATGTTGGCGCTGTTATTTCCTTTTATTTATGTATTTATTTGCTGTAACACAGAGATGGGGACTCGAGTCTGAGACTGTACTCAAATCACATTTAAGTCACACAAACAATGACTTGTGACTTGGCTTAGACTTCTTGTGACTTGCGAGTGTTCATTTCATGTAATTATTAATGTATCAAGACCGCCTGACCAGAGACCGGAGCGTACCAAGACCGAGACAAACGATGGCGAGACCAAGTCCAAAAGAGCCTAGGGCTAGAACTGACATCACATTACTCAGATCAACTGTGTGTTGCTGTAAAGCATCTTTACTCATTAAAATTCTAATTCATATTATCTTTTCAATGATTTCTTCCATGTCTCTTGTTTAAAACCCCCCAGATTTGTCAGTTACGAGGCCTGATGGAAAATAATAATCTCATAACTATAACTATTTTATTACACCTCATGAAAGTTAAGAGATGGAATGTACCATGAAGATGATATGATAAGACTTCTGTATAAGAGACTTATGTAAGTTATGAATATGGCAATGTAATGATTCCTTGCTTTGAATTGAAGACAATGGACATTTAGCTCTCAAATGTCCACTGAAACTCTTACATATATTTTCTTCTAGCAAATTCATTGCATTAACATTAGTAAGACAGTGCTGGTTCACTGATCTACAGACTAGATCTACAAAGTGTTGAACTGCGCAAGATTTATTTCAAATCTCAAAAAAATATATATACACTCCTCATGACTGAGAGGACTCAGCTAATCAAGTTTAATTTTCATTTTGAAATGTCATACAATTAAATTACTGCTGCTTGGACGGGATTCACATTTTCTGAACCGGCTCAGCGGACAGAAGGACTGCACGGATTTAAGTCGTGTTATAGACTTCACCCAGGAACAACTACAAGGCCGAGGGAAAATGCACGGTTCTAAAGGTGCCACTGAGCACGGTACTGTCCCCACACACTGCTCCCGGGCACCTTTCATGGCTGTCCACTAAGATGACTGATAAAATGCGAAAGACACGTTTTGTTGTGTCACTGTATTCTGTGCCGCAGTGTATCACAATAACAATCTCTTGACTTTCACAAACTTGTGCGCACAGGATCCTTTTTTTGTATTTCATGGTACCCCGTAGTAGTTCAAGGAATCCGTAGTAGTTAGCTAGCTGCTTGCAAAGAAACTAAATGAATTTCCTGAACAGACGACTGTACTATTTTCCCCTCTTTAACGATGAGAAATGCAGAGCTGTCTTTCTCTCCAGATGCCTGGTGAATGCAGACGTTGTCCCAGCTGTCTCTGTAGAGGTGGTTCTACAAAATCGTCAAACAGCCAGGCACAAACGGGCAATAAAAATCAAGATGAGGCCGAGACCAAACAGCGGCAAGAACCAAGACGAGGCCGAGATCAAACAGCGGCGAGAACCAAGACGAGGCCGAGACCAAACAGCGTCGAGAACCAAGACGAGGCCGAGATCAAACAGCGGCGAGAACCAAGACGAGGCCAAGACCAAACAGCGTCAAGAACCAAGACGAGGCCAAGACCAAACAGCGTCGAGAACCAAGACGAGGCCGAGACCAAACAGCGGCGAGAACCAAGAGGAGGCCGAGACCAAATAGCGCAGAGAACCAAGAGGAGGCCGAGACCAAACAGCGCAGAGAACCAAGACGAGGCCGAGACCAAACAGCGCCGAGAACCAAGACGAGGCCGAGATCAAGATCACCAAGACGAGGTCGAGACCAAATAGCGTTGAGAACCAAGATCACCAAGACGAGGCCGAGACCAAACAGCGGCGAGAACCAAGACGAGGCCGAGACCAAACAGCGGCGAGAACCAAGACGAGGCCGAGACCAAACAGCGGCGAGAACCAAGACGAGGCCGAGACCAAACAGCGGCGAGAACCAAGACGAGGCCGAGACCAAACAGCGGCGAGAACCAAGACGAGGCCGAGACCAAACAGCGGCGAGAACCAAGACGAGGCCGAGACCAAACAGCGGCGAGAACCAAGACGAGGCCGAGACCAAACAGCGGCGAGAACCAAGACGAGGCCGAGATCAAACAGCGGCGAGAACCAAGACGAGGCCGAGACCAAATAGCGCCGAGAACCAAGACGAGGCAGAGACCAAATAGCGCCGAGAACCAAGACGAGGCCGAGACCAAATAGCGCCGAGAACCAAGACGAGGCCGAGACCAAATAGCGCCGAGAACCAAGACGAGGCCGAGACCAAATAGCGCCGAGAACCAAGACGAGGCCGAGACCAAATAGCGCCGAGAACCAAGAGGAGGCAGAGACCAAATAGCGCCGAGAACCAAGAGGAGGCAGAGATCAAATAGTGCCGAGAACCAAGACGAGGCAGAGACCAAGGCCACCAAAAAATTGCTCTTGAGACCTAGACTGTTCTCGAGCCCTACGTCACTAATATTCAGACCGCCAACCGCCACTTTGGTGAGTGCATATTGCCGGCTACGGCAAGCCATACAGAAAAAATTAAGTACATTCCTTCACCTCCTGTTGTTCAGCATTCAAATGAAATAAAACCCTGTTCCATTTATTTCAGATGTTGCCCAGTGTTATGAAAAAAAGCAGGAATAGGATTAATCAGTGGACCTGGTTGCCTAAAACTTGACCTGGTATTTAAGATGGGTACTTAGATAATGTGGAACATCATGTATTTATAAAAAAAAAAAAAAAAAAAAAACCTGAAGGTTTTGCAGATATTTAAAACATGGTTAGCTCTCACGATGTAAACTTTTTACTACATTTACAAATTATCATAACCCAGACATTCAAAGTTCAGCTTATATATGTTATATTTAATAGTGCATCAGGCTTAATTAAAATATTCATACTATGCAACACACTTTAACTCTTAGTACTGGCTATCATATGTTAAACTTAACAGCACTCATGTAGATTTTAGACCGGTGACGTTGTACCGTGCATCACGGTAGCCAATCACATTATTGCATTGCTGTTTACAGCATCTTTTCAAGTTACATTTACATTTAAAGCATTTGGCAGACACCCTTATCCAGAGCGATATGTTGTAGACATGTTGTAGTTTCTATACATAAGTAAGACAATAAGAAGGTTACAATTTAATCTAAGTATTCTTTAAAGAGGAAGGTCTTGAGCTGCCGTTTGAAAAATGCTCAGTGACTGAGCTGTTCTGACCTCGAGGGGAAGTTCATTTCACCACCGAGGGGCCAAGACGGAGAAGAGTCTAGATGAATGTCTTCCTTTTACCTTCAGAGATGGAGGGACCAGGTGAGCAGTACTGGAGGCTCCGAGTATACGAGGTGCAGTGTGAGGTGTAATAAGGGCTGTGAGGTAGGATGGTGCTACTCCATGTTTGGCTTTGTAGGCCAGCATCAGTATTTTGTATTAGTTGTAAAGGTCTGACGGTACATAGAGGTAGACCAGCTAGAAGGGAGTTGCAGTAGTCCAGTCGTGAGATTACTAAGGACTGAACCAGTAGTTGGGTGGCCTGTGTCGACAGATAAGGACGGATTTGTCTGATATTGTAGAGAAGGAATCTACATGAGCGGGAAAGATCGCTGATGTGAGTCGAGAAGGAGAGTTGGTTGTCCACTGTTACTCCAAGGTTGCGGGCTGTTGTAGAACGAGCTGCGAGTTGTCCAGGTAAATTGCAAGAAGTTACTAAGAAAACTCTTACAATACGAGCACAAGTAATTGTCTGAAGGCAAACATTATCTACTTCCTCTGTTAACTTGGCTACTCATCATCTTAAAGTGGATGAAGCATTCGCCCAATACAATGCAAGCTGCCAGCATTGCAGAAAAAAAAATGACAATGACAAACGACAGGGCAAAGCTGTATAGTGTATGCCAGTATTTTACATGAAGGAACTATGAAGTGTATAATTGTCTCTTAAACCAGCGCTTCATGGCCACCTACATGGTCGCTAATGGATGCTTTTCTTTACTGCACACAACATGGCAGCAAAAAAATAATGCAGCGGAGCCACATTCGGAAGCAGCGGTGGCACGTCCTTCGGGAGAAGACAATCCCCTGTACTGGGTGTCTGATGGGAACGGAAAGTCGGAGCGGCGGCTGTCAGTCGGGAAGTGAAGTAAACACTGCACCTCCGTACATGCGCCTGCCTGCAGGGCCTTCTGGGTAATGCAGGGCAGTGGTGTGTATGAGCGTGTGTATGAGATTTACTGTAGGCGGGGCGAGTCGGTGTCCCGGGAGGGGACACCCGGCGGCGGGCTCGTCCCCTGCCTTCCTGCGTACTGTCACCTCCTGACAAAACCAAGAGCGGCCCCTACTCACCACGCCATAATATTTACTTTAGCCAGCAACGTCTCCAGCACCCCCCTGCACCCCCGACCGCCCTCTCACCCCTGTTTAAACATCTCAGAGTGAGAGAGAGAGAGAGCGAGCGAGCGAGGACACACACACACACACAGGCAGAGACGTGCTGGCAGAAGGTTATTGTTCCGTGAGCGTAACGTCCCCATTCTCCCGCCTGGGCCGCGCTCTCCGGCCCCACGGCATTGTGGGCAGTGTGAGAAGAGGTGTCTGATGGGGGAAGGACGGGGTGCTGAAATAACAGCCCTACTGTTTGAGGGGGGAGAGACGGAGAGAAAGACGCCTTATTCATCCCCGTGGCCTTTATTTAACAGCGTATAACAGTTTTACGACATTCTTACTATTCGGGTTTTTCAGATGAACTGAAGAGAAGATGACAGACTGCAGATAATCCGGCCCGGACTCGGCTAATGGAGGAAATGAGGCTGCTGACACTGAGCCATTAGTCTCCAGTTCCAGCAGGACAGCTGAGCGCCGTAAGGAATAAAAACCCGACTAACCAGCCACTAACCAGCCACTAGTTACCAGCTAAACGCTGGCGCGGCAGCGCAGGTAGACGCCGGGAGAGTTGATCCGGAGGAGTGTGTGTTGTAGGAGGGCTAATGGACGCAGCATTTCCTGCGCAGCGAGTATCCACTTAAGCCATCGCCTCGGAGACTCTGTGCCAACTGAGAGACGAGAGACATGATCCCGCTCTTCACTCCGTCCCACCAGCGATTTGGTAGTAACACTCGCCTATAAACCAGGAGACCCAGGTTCAAATCCCACGTACTACCATCGTGTCCCTGAGAAGGACTCTTAACCCCAAGTGTCCCCAGGGGGGACTGTCCCTGTAAGTCGCTCTGGATACGGGTAAATGATGTACATGTGAGGCGAAAGACGGGAAGGAACTAGGAGCAGCGTGGTGGACCGGGCGGTGAAGCTGAGTCACGGCCGTCTGTGAGACTCTCTTCTGCGTGCGGGCATCACCTCAATCACACAGGCAGAGATTACCCACGCTGCCCTGGGTCTAACGGAGGCGGGGTCACGTTAGAGGGTCACGCCCTGCCGCCGGGACAATCAGAGACGCCGCCGCTCATCACAGCTCTTCACTGCAAATACCTGCAACACAGAGAGAGAAAGCGGCAGCTGCACGTCTCTGCGGCCGCCCCCCGTCTGGCCGAAAAATTATTATTATGATATTATTAAAAACTTTCTATAGATGAGGAAACTATCAATTTTAGTTCATGGGCTCTTGACACACACACACACACACCCCTAAATCATGGTTGATGTTGTCCTGGTTTGTCATTTCCAGGATCCCTGTTCAGGGCACATGAGGCTGGTGTCACTGGTGATGACGTCACAACTCCACATCTAGCACGTCCAGATCATGAGAGCCACCACGGTGTCCCATCTGTTCTCTCTCCATCTTTGATCCGACACACACACACACACACACACACACACACACACCAATCGGTTCTGCTGCAGCCTGCGGAAGGATCAGGTTTTGCTGCCGCTGCTTTCTCAGTTCTGTGGATGCGTTCAATCATCCGACAGCGAGCAAGCTGACCCCACACACACACACACACACACACACACACACACACAACCAGGTCGAGTTGGCATCACAACGGTCCCGACAACCTCCCTCACAGACCCCAGGTAACTATGGAAACCTCCTCTCTCTGTGATGTCAGGCCGACATCGCTGTTCCAGCCTGTCCGAGAACCACAGAACTCGTAGGAAAGGGTGAGAAAGTGAGAATACGTGCATGAGGACACGCGCCACGTCCCCGAGGACAGAGACAGCGAGGGAGGGCCCGGGGCCAGAGATGGGGCTTTCAGGGCCCGAGCAGGATCCTCTGAGGAAGTGTTCTCCGAGGAACCCTGCTGAACAGCAAGAGACAAACGGCCATCATTACGTAAGAGACGTCTGGTGCTCAGAACGCCCATGAGACTTCGTAATAATCCCGTTATTTACTGCCGTGACGTAAATAACAATTACATAAGGCACCCGAGCTTCATTACGCGCGTCAGTACGCGGTTCTGGACGCTCCGGGCCGGCGGTCCACCTCCGCACGGCGGCCGCGTCTCTCGGCCAGGAGGCGGCAGCGGCGACAGCTGCGCCGCGGGGACAGGGGGCGCATTGTGCGGCCGGCCGGGGGTGACAGCTGGGAGGGACGCTGAAGTCCCCTCTGATGGACAAAACACGCGATAATCAACTAATTAGCACGCACGCACGCACGCACGCACGCACGCACGCACGCACGCACTGCTCCGCTGTAGACGCGGAACCCGGCCACGCCGCATCCCGGCGATCCGGGCGCGACAGACGGGAAGGGAAGCGCCGGCAACGTCGGTCCAAGTCAGGAAACAAAAACAAAGAGAAGGGCCGCGCACTGGGACCCGATCCCGCCCAGCCCGCCCGACAACCGGCCCGCCCGCGGCCTACTCACCCAAACGATCCGGCTCCGATCGGTGCGGCTGCGGCTCGGTTGGAGTTCGGCCAGGCGGGCGGAAGCTCCGGCGACGGGAGAGCCGCTCAGCGCCGCTGACTCTCCATTGATCTGACAATCGGCACCGACCGCCCGGAGGAGCCGGCCCTGATTGGAACGGAGCTGCGGCCATCTTGCCGTGGACCGCTCCAAACTGACCAATCGCGTTCCTAGAACGAGCCCGCGGGGGCGGGGACACGCTGCGATTGGCCGCAGTTACAAATCAGCGTCAAGATAAATAACCAAGAGGCGCGGTGGTTAATACCAACTCTCATGGACAGAAACGGGGACCCCCGTGACCCCTTTATCTCATTGGCAGATAATAATAATAATAAAAAAGCAGCTTTACAGGGATCTTTCACGGTGACGTCACAGAACACAACACGAACCGAGACCCGCCCTCTCAGCAATCATAAGGACAGATTCATCTAGCGTTCGAAACATCAGGGCATCAGGTTTTCTGAGATATAATTGTGTTGGTTAATGAACTCTTTGTCGTTTGACATGTTAGATGTTAGTGGGACTATTATAACTCCCATGTGACACTTCTGGGAAGAGAATAAAGGCAGGAAGTGTTGCTCATGCTCACACATTCAATAAATTGTCCGTCTTACGCAAACGTCACAATTTGGATACATTTTGCAAGGACTATCATGAAACCGAATATATTTCTATATTTTAAGACTTTAATTGCATTTGTGCTTTATGCCGACGCTTTGTAACCCAGCTTTTCTTTTTACAGTAAAAAGAATGACGCGTCGTCATTAGTTTGTCTTGTAAATGAGGAAACGACGCCCCCTTCTGCTGAGATCAGGTCACTGCTTCTGGCTCATGACTCTCTCATGACTGCACCCAGTAAAGTCTGAGTAATGGAAGGTGTCATGGTTAAGAACCACGTGTTTACAGCAGGGCAGCATGTGATGACCAATGACCGTGCGAGTTACGGGTGGAGAATTCCGTTTCACGGGATTCGTACTGTTGCGGCACCTGCCATTAACCGCTGAAGTTTTTCCGAGTGTGGACGTGGGTCGGGATCCGGCCTCACTATTTCATCCCAAATAAACCAGAATTACCTGGATGAAGGGTGACTTACGTCAGATCTCGTTCTTCAGTTTCCACTCTGTTCAGGTGGTAGGGTGGTAGTAGCGTAGCTACTGTGAACCAGAAGACCCAGGTTCAAACCCCACTTACTACCATTGTGTCCCTGAGCAAGACACTTAACCCTGAGTGTCTCCAGGGGGGGACTGTCCCTGTAACTACTGACTGTAAGTAGCTCTGGATAAGGGCGTCTGGTAAAGGGCATGAATGTAAGTGTTCGTGTGTATCCATGTAATAACATGTTGACAACGATTTTTCTGTTTGAAACGGTCATGAGTTTGAATTCCAGGCACATTTTGTGTGCAGAGTTTGAGCGCCCCTCCCCCGTGTTTCCCCCCACTGCTCAAAGACACTAGGTGACCTGTGTGTGTGTGTGTGTGTGTGTGTGTGTGTGTGTGCCCCCTGTGCTGGGCTGATGCCCGCCCTCCTGGGAACTGTGCTACTGCGTGACACTTTTGGGGGTTTCAGTACCCCTGATTTTTTTAATTAATATTTCAAAGAAAATAAAGATTTTTCCACCGTTTTTCTTTGAAATATTAATATAATGTTGGGGTGTAGAAAAAAATGGAGGCGTGTCTGATTAATGTCATGCAGCAGCACAGTTCTACATTGATTTGGGGTCACAGGGTCACTTCGTGTGGAAGCTATTAAATGGTTTGGAGCACAAGAGGCATAAAGGACATTTTCAGAATTTTACAGGAGACCTAAAGCAAATTTTTAAAAACAACATATTTGAGCAAGCGCTGCGTTTCTAGAGATTAGCCTTCACAGAATCCATATTTTGAATAATCATTTTATTTAACACCAAAAATACAACTTTTTAGCCAAAACATCACTTATGCCTTTTGTGTACCAGCATTGGATTACATTTTGCTTCTTGTTATGGCCATAAGCGACACTCAAAAATATGTGATACTGACACAGAGTAATAAATTCAAAAATAGTTTGTACAATACTCGAAATATTATTTCATTAAGAAGAGTAGCAGTGAGCCCTTTAGAAGTAGACTCTGTAGAAGCCTGCGGGACAGGTTAGTGTCGATGATGATGATGATCTTGTATCCTTATTCACCACAAGTCTCCTTTTGCACATTTCTGCTCATGTTGCACACGTTTGTCTTGTGTGTTCTGTTTGAAATATCCAGCATATCCTCTTACATGATGTTGTCCTGTTTGTCCTTGTTCAGTGTACTTTTCTTTTATAGTACTGTACAGTATTTACGTTTTAGTTAGTATAGTTTAATGTGTATATACATATATATTTTTCTTTCTTTTGCGCTTGCTTTATGGGGGGTTTGTGTGAAACAGCATTTTAACACACGGTGTAACATCCATCTGGACAGGACACAGACACACTCTTAAGAGTGTCCATTTGGCTGTGTCCCGACTCGAGGAACTTGTGGACGTTGTTGAGCAAAGGAAGGTCCTGGACAGCCTGAAGGCACATTTCTGCCACCCCCCGCTGTACTAAGGATGCGAAGTTGGTTATAGACACATGTAGCAATCTCAGATGACCCTCTACCCGCCCCTCCCACATGCCACGTGCATCCTTCATGTCCATTTACATTTACATTTTACATTTAAGGCATTTGGCAGACGCCCTTATCCAGAGCGACTTACAATGTGCTTTCAAGTTACCATCGATGAAGTGATCAGTTCTGGTTCATTAGGACCCCAATTATGAATACAATCTTTTTATTCACTCTGTTGTAGATTCTGTACACAAGTTCGACAATAAGAAGGTTACAAGTTCATCTAAATATTCTCTAAAGAGGAAGGTCTTGAGCTGCTGTTTGAACGTGCTCAGTGACTGAGCTGTTCTGACCTCCAGGGGAAGTTCATTTCAACACCGAGGGGCCAAGACAGAGAAGAGTCTAGATGAATATTTTCCTTTTACCTTCAGAGATGGAGGGACCAGGCGAGCAGTACTGGAGGCTCGGAGTATACGAGGTGCAGTGCGAGGTGTAATAAGGGCTGTGAGGTAGGATGGTGCTACTCCATGTTTGGCTTTGTAGGCCAGCATCAGTATTTTGAATCTGATGCGTGCAGCTACTGGGAGCCAGTGGAGGGAACGTAGCAGAGGGGTGGTGTGGGAGAATTTGGGAAGGTTGAAGATCAGTCGTGCTGCGGCATTTTGTATTATTTGTAGAGGTCGGATGGTACATAGAGGTAGACCTCTATGAGTTACAATTCTCCAGTTGTGAGATTACTAAGGACTGAACCAGTAGCTGGGTGGCCTGTGTCGACAGATAAGGACGGATTTGTCTGATATTGTAGAGAAGGAATCTACATGAGCGGGAAAGATCGCTGATGTGAGTCGAGAAGGAGAGTTGGTTGTTTATTGTTACTGTTGTAGAACGAGAGAGCTGTGAATGTCCAGTTCATACGAAGTCAAGTTGTACCTGCTGAGAACACGAGAGTAATAGAAGCCCTGAGTTCGTCCCCAAAGTCCTGCCGCTGATGTATGGAATAATTGTCAGTGAGTGAGTGATAAAAACACAAGAATAAAAGTCTCTGAAGACACAGGTAAACGTGTTTGCCCATCTTTTACTGACACGCTGATGGTCTTCACAAAATACATGAATGAAAACTGAGAGCCTGGCATTCATGAAGAAGGGCCAGAGATGTGGGTCACGTTTGAACAAAGCAGAAACAGGAGGCAGCTGACGTCACCCACTGCCAGCAGAAACACATCTTAAATAAACTACATACAAGTCTATCTCACAGTATATAAGAACATAAAACATGAAAATATAAAACAAAGCAATAAAATAGGCTTTTTTTTTTTTATAGAAAACATCTTTCATTTCGAACGCCACTCATTAGAATGGTGATACACTGAGGCGACTTGTGAATGGCAATAAAGGAAGGATTACTAGTCATGAAGCCATCAGATCTGTTGAACCAAAAACACTACGAGTGTTCAAATGTACAGGCAAACGTGGGTCCCACTGAAAGCCTCCTCCTCTTCCTTAAGTGCATCTTTCGATTTGCCAAAATACGCCAGGAAGTGACAAATATAGATCATCGCAAGTGCAAAATTAATGCATTTAAAATGGACTATTGTGAGTTCGGCAGACTGCAACAACAGGACTTAAATTAATACAGCAGAGTTTTTGTTAAAACAGGGAGGAAGTGACCGGAGTGTAAAAGGAATCCGTGGCATTTCAATAAAGGTCAATAAATGATCCTCATAGCAAAAACAGGAGCAGGACCGCTACAGCATCATAAGTGACACAAATGTATTGCCAAGGTTACTTTCATAAAGCACCATGTAATAAATATGTTGGTAAAAATGTCTAAAAATGTTAACTCATTATTTTCCTAATATAATAAAAACTGTCCAGGAATGTGGATGTCTGTAGAAAATAAAGATCTGCAGAAAGAAGAGGAGCGTTTTCTAGAAAAAAAATGGCAATGGTATCTCTCTCATTAATAGGCTTCCTGACTGAGTAAAAAACAAGAACCAGTAAGTGACCAACAACTGGTAACATTCTTTGAAATGCAGAGAACTGTGAACGATAACCCTCCTTCCTGCATGAACAAACAAAGGTAATAAAGAACGTTCTCGTAGTGCTCTCTTCTGATTACTGGTGAAAAGAAGCCACTGATAATTAATGCATCGAACGACGGGGTTAAACACTGCTCTGTGTACGTGTGTGTGTACACAGTCAAACCTGGACAGAAGTCGAAAAGCACACGCGTGAAGGAGAGAGAAAGAGAGAGAGAGAGAGAGAGACACACAAGGTGTTAATCATCACGCCCCACAGTCCACTGACTGACGAGTCCCGATTAACGGTGCTGGTGATGGGAGGATAGTCGGCTGCTGGTTTTGGTTGGCTACTCCATGATGGCTCTGTAGATGACTGGTTCGATGTAGTCTCCTCTGTACCTCGAGTTGATCACACGCTGTCTCTTTGTCTCCTGGACTTTCTTCTCACCGAACATTTCATCAAATCGCATGTCAGAGGCCTTTGACTGCAGGGAGGTGGAGAAAGAGGGGAATGATTGACACCAATCAAATTTTTTTTTTTTTTATTTAGGAATAGATTACTTCTTTCTTGTAAGAAAACCTTAAGAACCCCACTCACTAGTCTTGACTTCACTCTCTTTGGCAGCTCCTCGTCCAGGGTGTAGACGTCGTCCCTCTTGGCTGTTAGCTGCGAGCCGTCCTCAAACTCCACCTAGAAGAGGGGAAGCCGTGTTGAGGGACAGCATCATGGCTACTGCACCCAGCGGCCATCTCTGCCTGGAGCTTGACTGTATCGGCCTCGAGGGACGAGTCTAGATAAGAGCTGTAAGTCTTGGTTTAAATGGGTCGGGTTAAGTTGAGTTCGAACTTCCAGTCTATAGTATCTATCCTTTCTGCATGATTCACTGCTTGGAAAAGGATTTTATCAAATGTTTTGCAAATGGATGCTGATAAGTTGAAACGTGGAAGTTCGCTCTCCGGCCAGCTGGAACTCGCTCTGCCATTGTGTGCGTTTCATGAATCGACTCGGCTCCTCGTCTCTTCCTTGTTTACTCCGTCCTGTGTTAAGCGGATTTCATTCCAGCGGGAACATCCGTGGGTGTTACGGCGAAAACGCAGCTTTCACCAGCCCCCTTGCGCTGCCTCCGCAGCTGGGTTGATAGTCTTCACCGACACGCGCTCTGGGCTTTCAAACACTGTACTTGTCTGGTCGGGTCTAACTTTGTAGGCGAGATTACAGCTCCAGTCTAGATCCTGCTTCTGGCTACTCACAACTACGCTTTATCAGTGAATCAACGGTGAATTCAATGGTGAAGTAGCAACTGCTATCTAGTTAGCCTTGGTAGCCCCTTAACGTTCAGACACCTATTGCATTTTCCATGTAGTTACTAAATGAATGATAAAATGGAATCATCTATAGAGCTGAAGGTTAATGCATTAACACCATCAAACTACCAGCAGACACTGAACTACTTCAAATGTGATACATAGCACTCAAAAACGATGTGTCCCCACGAAAGGCGCCCGGGGAGAGACCAGCCCCCTTCCGATCACAAGTCTGCCTTATAGCGCCTTATCCATTAGGCCACTGGGGCTCCTAGCTCTCTCTCACCTGGTACATCTGGATCACATGAGCTGCCACAAATTTGGCACCGTAGACCAGCCCGTCAGTCCACCTCACCTGCACCACCTCGCCCTGAGCAGGAGGACCTAACAGAGAACAGTCTCGATTCTACAAAACAGCATAAAAAAAAAAAATCGGAATGAGCAAACCACGTAGCGATTATTAACACAAACACAGACAAATCCACACCCACCCGCCCACAAACCCCCACGCAAGGTGGAGGAGCGTTTTTACCACGATATCCTCAGGGAACAGGTTGTCGCTGAAGGAGCCGTCGTCAAAGTTGACCTCATAAAAGGTCTCTTTGGACAGCTGCACCACGTCACACTGGTAGTAGCGACCATTTTTGTGCTTGCAGATAACCTTTTGGCCGACGGTCAGCTCCCGCATGGCTGCTTTATCACGCTGCAAACAGACAGACGCACACTAAAACTCACACAGACTGGACAGGCTCTTACGACGGAATATAAAGCACATGAATCAAAAGGCAATAAGATGTGAAAATGAAGAACAGAAGACTTCACTAGCTGCTGCCTCTGTCTGGATCAACATACCAAAGGCCTCAACTTGAAAACCAGCTCAGAGCAACGGCAAAAAAAGCTGCCAGTCAGAGCATCACCATCAACACACCCAACTGTCTTGAAACTGCAGCACTCAGGTCCCTACCTCGGTCTGGACGGGGCCTTTGTGTCGGCAGCAGGTGACGTGGACTATGAAGGGCCAGTCATCGGGCTGCATGAGGATGCCAGCAGCTTGAGCGCAGGTGGGGTGGTAGCTTGTGGGACATCGGCCGTGGGAGCACTGGACACAGCACCCCGATGTCTTCTTCATCCGCCGCTTGCAGTAATAGCACTTCTGCAGGGGAGAGGAGGCGACAGTCAGTGGTATACGCTTTGTTTAAAGGGGTCAGTATTTCAGCACATCTTGGCAAACACTTTAAACTCAAAGATTCAAAAAAATGTTTCAGATGTAATGAGGTTATAATTGCATTGTAAAAAATACATGTTTGATTCACCAGTTTGAATCTCTGCAAGGGGATGCCACTCAGGTCAACGGGAGAACGCCTGGTGATGTTTACGAACCGCGCCTCCAGCACTGCTACCGCACACAGGACATGCACCCACCTACAGAACCAGGCAAAGTACTTGTTCAAGACGACCCTTGAGTATTTCTTCAATACTTCTAAGCGTGAAAAAGGTAAATACTTTGTTGAAATGCGAGTCTGCAAATGACTCAGTAATGAAAAGCGATGTTAACAATCACTCTTTGTAGAGAGGTTGTGATTTGTAAGGATTTATGAACCCAGAAGGTCATTAAAGGACTATGGTCTCATTCAAGCGCTCCAGTAGCGGTGCTGAGGAAGTGTCATAAAAACCACAAGATGTTTTTCTTTATGATCGCTTTAGACGGAATGCTGCTCACTTGTCGTTGTTGGCTCGGTGTAAAGCCCCTCCTCTCAGTGAACAGAGGCAGCAGCTCTGTGAATCGAAAAGCATTCAGCAGTTGAGCAGAAAAAAAGATAACTGAATGAATGGATTTTATATATATATATATATGTGTGTGTGTGTGTGTGTGTGTGTGTGTGTGTGTGTGGCAGGACCAGCACCTCAGTCATGGCGTTGGCTTTGCAGCGAGTGCACTTCCAGCCCTTTGTCACTGATTTTGGATTAATGCCATAACAACCTAGAACAGGACACACAGCAACGTGATTTAAAAATAAATAGAAGCAAATGTTTCAGCGTTCGGCATACTGTATTATACACATATTACAATAATCAAAAACTAAACGACAAAAAACTGTAGAATTTATTTATAGAGCACCGCAGCTTGCAAGCCGGATGCAATAAAGGACATGACTACAACAGTATAAATGACCATGTAAATACTGTAATATTGTTACTGGGGGGTGTTGGGTGGCACTCACTGGTGTGCACTCGTACGCAGCACTGGGCGCAGCTGATGAGCAGGCTGGTGCCGTCCTCCTCCAGGTACGGGGTGGAGAGGTGGGTCTCAACACTATCCTCGGTGGTGGTGCTGAAGCACATCTCTGGGATCAGGGGCTTAGTCCTCTGCTTTCCGGCAGGGCCCACTGGGGGCGCAGGCTCACCCTCACCACACTCCGTCTGAGATAAAAGCCAACGAGAATAAAGAGATAAGAAGTGAATTACGGGGACGCAATAGAAAAATGAAGAAATTCGCCTCATCCAACTTTGAGCGTACAAGGCGCCAGAAGGGGCTTTTAACAGCGGTATAATGGCTAGGGGGCGGATCGAGGCTTTACCCGCTGGTAGGTCTGGAACAGCATGCACACGGCGCAGTAGGGGCGCTGCAGGCCCATGCTGCGGTTGTATTCCTTCTCTTTCTCCAGGCTGCAATGCCTGTTCTGCCACAGGTGGGTCAGTGGCTTAGCCCACAGCTCCCCCTCCAGGCCATCCTCGTCTACTGCAGCCTGGTCCTGGAGTTCTGAAAAATACGTAATGGTCATAAAAACAAAACCAAAAAAACCACACTGAACATTAAAGAAGAGTTCAGAAAGCTTACCCTCATCACTCATGCTGTCCTTCATCAGAGGATGATGACGGGGAAGTTTCGTTAACCTGTTCTGGGCTCCCTCATTCTCAGTGCTCGTATCTGCCACCTATAAACAGTGGCGTCAGAAGGAACGTAAATTCATTTTACACTTCATAAAGCTCTCAAGTTAAAATTCTGGCAGGGCAGTCCAACGGCGCGGCTTATCCAGTAAACAGAAACATCATTTCAGCGCAGGACCGCATCCCCGCCACCGTACAACTGTCTGACCTTGCTGTTGCTCTGCAGACTGCAGTCCTCCGCAAAATGTCTCTCTTCTCGCCGCGGGGTCTCCGGTTCGCTGCAGTAGTCCCCCTTGGCGTAGCTGTGGACGTGGAGCACCTCGGCGGGACTCAGGGTCCTCTGGAAGATCCTGTGCTCTGGGCTGGTACGGGAGGAGGGCGGAGGAAGACTGGGCTCACTGGGGCCAGGAGTGTCCATGGCAGGCTTGGGCTTGCTGCTCAGCAGGGCTGGTGATGTGGGGATCAGCGCTTTAGCTGCTGATCTGGGTGTGTGTGGCCCCGTGCTGGATTTGGTTGATGGTTTAGGTGTTGATGCATCTGGCTTTGGTGCTTCAGAATTGACCTTGACAACTAGACTGAGCGTTGAAGGCTCTGGACTGGTTTTATCTTGCGATTCGGGTAATTGTGCCAAAGAATCATCTTCAGATGGAGATTCTGGTTTGAGTGGTTCAGGACTGTCTTTGGAAGGTGTCTGGGGTACCGGTGCTTCTGGGGGTGTCGGTTTCGCTGGCTCTGGTGAGGTGGGCATGGGCAGAACTGAAGGTTCTGGGTGATCTTTAACTGGTGTCTCCAGGGTGGAAACTTGGGCCGGCGGTTGACCTGATTGTGGAGGTGGCAAGGCGCAGTCAATGGTGGCATGGCTAACATCTGCGGGTGCAGGGTCTGGCACCACAGGCTGTACTTCAGCGGGGTTTTCCTTCGGTTCTGTACCGTCTCCTGCTGTGGGCTGCTGTTCCACCGGCTTTTCTTCTTTGGATGTCATGGCTGCAGGGCATGGTGCCATAAGCTCTTCTGTTGAGTCTGCAGGGCCAGCCTCAACTGGAACTTCTTCCTCAGGTTCAACCTCTGAAGATTCTGGATTCACAGTCTGGACATCCATTGATTGTGCGTCTGCAGGGTTTGCTTCAGTAAGGCTTTGTTCCACAGACATAACTTCTGCAGTGTCCATTTTCTCTGGATGCCCCTCAGGCGGTTCTCCATCTGTAGGCTGCTTGTGCACAGGCGATTCCTCCATACTCTGGACCTCCAAATGTTCTTCAGGTTCTGAACCCACTGGCTCTTTCTCTGGAGTCGTTTCCTCTGTACCTTGCTCTGGATTTTCCTCTAAATGGTTTCCTTGAATTGACTGGTGGTCTGTCACCATTGGCTGATCCTCAGATTTGTCCCCCGTGGGTTGTATTTCTATTGGCTCCAAAGAGTCCTCCTCAACATGTACATGTATGCTCTCTGTAGACTGTAAACCTGCGGACTCCACCTTTTCGTTATTAAGTGCTTCATTAGTTGGGATTGGCTCTTCAGGATCAGTCTGTGCAGTGTTAAGTTCCGTAACGCTGGGCTCTGCTTCAGGCTCAGTACGGGAAGCTTCTTCCAGCAGAGGTTCCGCTGACTTCCCACCTGCAGCTTCCTGCTCTGCTGACCCGGGCTGTGGAGTCTCTGCTGGACACGGGCTACTTTGTTGCTCTTGATGCGCTGGGCCACTGGACTCTGGGTCCACAGCCACCTCCTGCACTTCCACAGTGTCCCGGTTCTCTTCCTGTTGTGTGCCCCGGTTCTCTTCCTGTTGTGTGCCCCGGTTCTCTTCCTGTTGTGTGCCCCGGTTCTCTTCCTGTTGTGTGCCCCGGTCCTCTTCCTGTTCTGTGCCCCGGTCCTCTTCCTGTTCTGTGCCCCGGTCCTCTTCCTGTTCTGTGCCCCGGTCCTCTTCCTGTTCTGTGCCCCGGTCCTCTTCCTGTTCTGTGCCCCGGTCCTCTTCCTGTTCTGTGCCCCGGTCCTCTTCCTGTTCTGTGCCCCGGTTCTCTTCCTGTTGTGGCTCTGGTGCACCTGCATTTCATAAAAGAGTGAAATATGTATTACTGTATACAGGAGTTTATAAAAAGATTCTGCAACAATTAGCAAACTCTTAAAATGATACGCTGTAAGAATACTGTAGTCTACAACTTGTCCCCCTGCATACAGAATCAACACAGACCAAGTTAACAAGACTAAAATCATTTAGTTATTCCCCCCACCCCCACCCCACCAGTGCTTACGTTGGTCCACCGTGCCTGGCTCGTGTCTCTGGTCATCCACCCGAGCTCTCTTCTGCTCCATCTCTTCCTGGCCGTGGTCCTCTTTCCCACCCTCCACACAGTTATGTTGCCTTTTCAATGTGTTCGTCTCTTCAGAATTGGTGCTGCACCACACAACAGGGCATCACATGTTTAATACTGTTATGACAGGTAAAGCTGATATGCATTTTTGTAAAAATGTATATTAATAAAAAAACACTTTGCTCACCTCAGAGTGATGCTGGATATACTGACATCTTCACAGTTCTTCTCCTCTTCCACAGCAGTGCTGGCAGCTTCTTCTCCCACCCCTTGGTCTCCTCCCTCACTTGTCTTCTCCTCCTTTTGAGGCTCCAGGAGGAAGCCATCCTTCCCATTCTGCAAGAACTCAGCGGCTTCTGGCGTTGGCTTAGAATGATCGATGGGTGTGTTATCTTTACCAGCTTCCCACAGCTTATAGCGCTCCGGCTGAAACTTGCGGACAAACAGGTCCATGGAGATCTTCACCATGTCCTTCCGGCATGAGCACTGCAGTGACAGGAAGAGACTTATGATGAACCCATTAAATGGTATTACATAGTAATAGAATGCGTTCACTCGTTTCCTCAGGAGTGTGTCTTTAAAACAGTTGAAAGTGTTCAATGCAGCCTGAGTAGGATACTTGTTCTTACAAGTGTTGCTTGCTTCCCATAGTCAATCCAACGCTGAGTGGCAAAGTTAGTGGACTCAGCACAGTTAAAGCCATGGTTAAAGCCAGCATGATAAGCATATGGGAAGGTCACAATGAACTCTCCAGCCTCTTGGGTCACCTAAAGAGCACAACATCAGGAAACAAACAATTTATTACTAGAGAAATATAATACACAACTAATCTGCGCTGCTGTGGGAAAGTGTTTATTCACATGTGAATAGGTCTGGGTGTACTTCTCAGTTTGGATCACTTAGTACTGCGGATCAAAGTACACTACAGAACTAAAAACCATGCTGTTCTAATATAGCGACATCTTTCTTGTATAAACATTCTTACCTTTTCAAACGGAATCCCATACTTCTTCAGTATTGATGGCGAAATCAAAGTCATCTTGTGTCTTAAGAAGGCTTCGCAACTCTGGGCACTTCCAGGAAAGAAACCTTGGGAATAATGTTATTCACATAACCAAAACCATTTCATTAGTGTTACAGGAGTAAGTAAAGTAAGTACGGAGTATAAAACCTTTCACAACCGTCTCACAGACATACCTTTAGCCAGGCGCTCCAGTCTCTTGCCATGTTCTGGAGGAACACAATACCTGGAGAGAGAAAAAAAGAGAAACACAGGTCAAGTAGCAGGAAGCACAAACTGATCTTTCAAGCAAGTTTAAGTGGTGCCACTTCTGCCCAGCTAGTCTTGGCCAGATGTTCTAGTCCTGTCCCGCCCTTTCATTGTTTTGAAATGGTGTGTTTGACACTCTATTGGCTAGTACCTTGGTCGACATTTGTCCTTCTGCCCTAGTCGCACTGTTTGGAGTTCTGGTCATCCCTGACCACCTCACTTCACCGAGCTTGTGGTCTATTTTATGATGCTGGAGAGGATTAAACATTCTCTTTGTGGTCCTGTCACTTTGTTTTCTAGAATTTGGGAGCTGTTTCTAGGGTATGTTGACAGGGCTATCCTCTCTGTTAGTGCAGTGCATCCCTGGTTTGTCTTTTGATGGTTTGGTGTACTGATGTTTTTGGGTTCTTCTTTGTAAACGGGATAGTGAAAGGGGACTCTTTTGTATTGTTGCCTTTGTTTATGCGCTTTCTTTATTGTTTCTGAGATATAAATAAATATGCAGTTTTAAGAAGATGTTACAGTCAATTGAAAATTACATACCAGGACTTTGGTTCTCCAAAGTGTAGGTAGTTGATGCTGTAGAGATCCATGTCCTCTGTATGCCAGGCAAAAGTGCTCTTCCACATGCCAAAGTACAGGTAGGGAGTGTTTACCCCTTTGATTTTAATTCCACTCTCCCTCTCCACTGTGTCCAGGATAGTGTTCAGCTGCCCGATGTTCCACTCTGTTACATTCTGCAGACAGCAAGATAAGACAGGGCAAATACTGGTGCAAACTGGTGTGACGTAAAAAAGATGTTTTTGTGCTGTTCAAATAAAAGCATTATTTACTGGATCGTATAGACTGCCACTGATATCAGCGCCATACAGAGGTGGGTTAAACGTTAGGTTCTTCCAATACTTCCTCTCCAGCTCATCAAAGTCAACATATCTGGGGTTGCAAAACCTGAAAAACAGAAATGAAATTGGTTGTTCAATAAAGCAACAGGTTGCACTGGTTATTTCAATTATATAGTATGATATGAATTCATAATTAATTCAGGAACCCCTTTAAATATTTGGTTTAAGAAAGATAAATGCAGGACACAATATTTAAGTTATAAAGGCAGATTTCGATTGACTATACAGTCCCAACTGTGCTGACATTTCAATGAGCGCACCTTGCTGACGCTCCCCTGTCTACACAGTTCAAAGGCTGCTTTTTTGAAAGGAGAAATTCCCTTTCGCAATGGAAAATTATTAAAGGTTGAATGAGTGAAAATAGAAAGAAGTGAAATAGAAAAATGTCAATTTCAGAATATCTCCGAAAATATCTCCAGTGCCTTTCCATAATGTCCTGCATAAGCCACCCTGGTCACCTTCTATTAGAACTAACGAGGGCTAGTGTGGTTGCAGCAACAGAAATAAACCTGCCAAACAGATAGGGAACGGAAATGCAGCTACTGATGAGCCACCTGCCCAAACGTACAGAAAACTGGTCATGATGGCAGAAGACACCTGGATCAGAATGGCTGAAGAGCGGTTAGAGTGCACATGCAGACCCCTGTTCCTCTCACAAAGTACATAGTCGACTGGGAGTCCACGTGGGAAGATCCGGATGACCCAATGTCCAATAGAGCATTCGTTATATTTGACTGAAAAACAGGTCTGATCCATGGAGACCCCTCCTCCCCACTTACAATCACAGTCAGTTTCAGGTTACTATGAGATGATCCTGAATGCTCCTTTGAACTTTGAGTTATCTTAACAATGGCCATGCAAAATGATCAAAGAGCCTGCACATGGATTTTGGTATTATAGTAGCACGAGCGTCATTACAACACAAACCGATATATATGATGGGTGTCATACTGAAAGACTCACCTGTCTGTATTTGCTATTCGACGAAACTCTCGTACGGTCATGGGCTTCTTCTGAATATTGTACTGGGTAAAGAGGCCTGACTGGCCTGTCACCACTTGTTGAATGGGAACGGGAATCACAAGGTCATCAATGTCATCGTAGGTTTGCCTGGGTGTCCAGTCCTTCGGTGGTACAATCTGATGCACACAACGGAAGCTTTAATATGACTATGATTTAAAGAACAGGTGAACAAATATTACTCTCTTTACAGTAATTAGTACTAGTCAAATCATAATGACCTTTGCCATCCCAGCTTTGTGTGCACCTTGCGACTCGATGTAAGCTATATAACGACTGAAGCCTTTGAACTCTTCCTTGGTGGGGTGAAAGGTCATTATCCTGGAGACAGAATTCTGGGGTGTAGAATCTGAAGACATCTTGCACAGGTGAGCTTTTTCTCTAAAACAAGAATCAGTAATGAGAGGCATTAGTTAAACGCATGAATATGCTGCAGACACAATCAGCTCTCACCAACTGTAGCGTTCACGACGCACAGGAGAGTTTAAAACAACTTTTCTAGCTGTAGTTAGGAAGCTAGAGAGCTCGCCAACTGTGTACAATTTCCACGGCGTCTGGCCAACAAGCTAGCTACAAACGTTTTATTTACAGACCAGATAGTCATCAACAATGAAGTCATGAACACTTTATTTACAAATACTCCACATAAACTGACTTAAGAATATAATTTTATTCCATTTACAATTCATGCAATGTTTAAGTGAGGTTGCTAATGTTTTCTTGCACATACTTGCTAAAGTTAGCATGACAATCTGTCAGAGCTACAAGCTACCCGCCCACTACAAAAAAAGCAGAATTCTGATTGGACAGAAGGATCGAGTATGTTATCCAGCGCCTCGGTGATTTGCGGAATCAAACGCTCATCAAAACAAGGCCCAGTCAAGCGTAACTCCCGGAAAGTAAACAGCTAGCTTGTATTGTGTGCAAATCAAGTTGCTAAAAGGCCGAAATCTGCAGAGCAATGCTGTACAAATGCTTCTAAATAATTAAATCAGATTCGACATATTGGCAAATGTGCCAACATTCGCCAACACCTTGGTTAATTAACTTGCTTAAGTTCTGCTGAGCGCATAGCTATGAGGTAGCTCAACTTGACGGTAGCTATCGTTAGCATGTTTGCTATCTACTTATTTTAAGTCAGAGAAAAAAACTGTGAAACTGACGAAAAAGTAAGCAGCTGAAGCCGAAAACTCTGGGCAGAGACTCACATATATCGAACCTCGGATCGGCGAGTGCTGTCTCCAGATTTCCGGAGTTTGTGAAATATTTGCACAGAATTCACCACGGAGACGAAAGCCAGTCGTCCATTATTGCCAGGCGACTGCGCATGCTCAGTGGGCGAATGTTTACACTGCTGCGAGAAGTGGGCGTTCCCCGCGCTGACACTGAGGCTCAGGGACGTGCGCTCCTTTAACCCACGCCGAGTCCTGCTGCCTCGGCAAAGGTTCGTCTTACACCTGTCCTCGTCGATCATTGAGGACAACAGTTCCAAAACTGAATATAGTAATATTACTAATACTAACAACATACCAAAAATTTATTTATTTCTTTTTAAGAAAGTGAAGTGATTGTCACACGTGATACACAGCACACAGTGCAAACAGTGAAATTTGTCCTCTGCATTTCACCCATCACCCTGAGTGAGCAGTGGGCAGCCATGACAGGCGCCCGGGGAGCAGTGTGTGGGGATGGTGCTTTGCTCAGTGGCACCTCAGTGGTGCCACTTGGCAGATCACGATTCGAACCAGCAACCTTCTGATTACGGGGCCGCTTCCTTAACCACTAGGCCACCACTGCCCCTTTCCATCTGTTTAGTTTATAACGCTGGCATCAATGTAAATGTAATGTAAATGTAAATGCATCACACAGACTCTCTTCTCCTGGCTTCCCATTAAAGGGGTATGAAATACATTTTTTTTATTTTACTGACATTCAGTGGCAATGAGCCACTCATATGACTTTAAATGTCTGTCTCAGACTGCCAACATCTCCACATTATGTCTGTGTAAATGGCAATATCAGTGCCATTTTTGTTCAATTAATTTTTTTTTTCCATGTAAAATAATGTAATGACTAATATCAATAATATTTAATGATCTTCGCATTCATGTTTATTTTAATGAATTATAAGATCAGGTCTGACATCAGGTGTCCACTCAGTGAGTTTCTGGCGTAGTCATCCTCACACAGCTCCTGGTACTCTGCACCGCCAGCTGAACCTCTTGCCCCCTCTGCAGCTTGACCACACTGGAGCTGAAGGCCTGTGGAGGACCAGCAGGCCAAGGACAAGGTGGCTGGAAGGGGACACACCATCTGTTCCCTTGGCACAGGACAGGACGGACGTGGGAAGGTTGGGTGATGGGGAGAGGGGGACCAAGCAGAAGTCCCATATGCACTGAGGTCACAGGCACCAGCACACAGTGAGAAAGAGAGGAAGACAGAGAAAAAGAGAGAGATAGAGGCACAAACACATTGTACAAAACCCAGTTATTCAATTTTATTAACATCAAGGTCTTTGCAACATTTTTTCTTGCCTTTTTGTTGTATTAACAAATAGAAAACAGACTGCATTTACAACAGATTGAACCCCTATGGCACTATGCAAACACAAAGTGAAATGAATTTTCTGGCCTGGTCCCCATGCGTGCAAATTCACCTCACTTTGTGGTTCCTGGCCAGTGAAAAATGTGATGATTGTTTTTTTTTCTTATTTTTTCTTCTTATTTGTCCACTTGGGTCTTCTTTAGCAGAGACAGACCTTCCTCGGTGAGTGAGAAGACATACCATATAATTCCACTGAGTGACAGAGGATATCCTCTGGGCTGCAGTCCGCTGTACTGAATCCAGGATTATTTTCGCAAAAGTGTCAAAAGTTCAGATCATACGGTACGGGCCACCTGATATACATCAACTGATACTGTTTGTGGCCAGATAAACACTAGTCAGAGCTCTAGGAGAAGGATATAAACGTGGGAGTATATACGTTTCTGTGCCGACAGCCAGAACCCTCTGTGCTTTGGGGAACTTCTTTATTCCGGTTTGTCTCTTGGCCCCGGTAATACCTGGGATGTGCGAGAAAGGTGTCTCTGTCGCAGGACAAAACACCCTTTCAGAAAGTCCGTATTTTTCTTAATGAGGATGTCTTTAGAGCGACAGACTTATAGAGAAGGAGCGAGAGCAAGAGAAAGAGGAAAAAAATAAAATCACAGTTTACAGCTATTGAGAACAGCCAGAATCTGTACATGGCCAAGTCTCAAATTTCATTAGACTATTCCATTTTCAAGAACAATAGGTTTATGTAATTCCACTAACTCTTGTTGTATGAGTTTTTTTATATAGATAATCATTTTATAAAGTATCAGGAGCTGAAAAGGCCTATAAAAGATTGTTCCCCCTTCCCCAAATGAATTAGAGAGCAAATAACCAGAACATGACAATATCATTATAATAATGATAAAAAGAAATCAGCAGCAGTTCTGAGTATGTGTCCTCTAGTGTTAGTTACTGTAGGCATGTTAAAAATACATGTCCTCTGGGCTAAAACTATAAAACAAAATAGAAAAGTAAAATATGTTTATCATTTGAAAAAAGACCCCACATACATAGAACAGCCAGTGTAAATAATAAACATAAGTACAAATAAGTTGTAATAATAATAATTCATAATATTATGGTAGCATTATGGCAATGAGAATGAAAACGCTGAAATGTTATACATGGTCTCAGCAGGATGCACTGATAGGGGAAGAAGTTGTGCAGTATAGACGCCAGAACGGAACCTCTGTAGTTGTTGCTTTGATTAAGATTATTCATTTCTAAGGAAGTTCTTTTTTTGTGTGTGTGGAAAGAAATAAAGCAAGTTCATTGTTCCAGACCATGGGTACAGATCCAACCATGGGGTCATCTGCTGTGACCTGTGGCTCCCTTGATCTCTTTCACCCTCCCCCCTCCCCCAACCCACCCCCCCGCAAAGCCACCCCTCGGGGACACCCTCCGATCAGAATTAGCTGGGCAGGTTCGGCACAAGCAGAGCCCGAGGGGCTCCTGAAGGGGGTATTCCGCTGGGTTATGGAGAGCAGTTACGTTGCATAGTGATCAAAGCTGCCCAGGTACTCGAGAGCTGCCCTGTAGCACAGCTGGTACTGGTCCTGCAGAGGAAATGAAAGGGAAACTCATCACCTTGGCTGACACCAGAAGACCTGGCAAGTAAGCAGTTTTTAAAGAGCAAGCAGTGCTGTTGAGACAAATTGCATTCAGCAGAGCAATCATGAGCTGCTTTGATAACTTTGACTGAAAATGTCCTGTTTTAGTGGCCCAGCAGAGTGTAATCTTGTCTCTCTCTCTCTCTCTCTCACACACACACACACACACACTTCCTCAAACCTCCTCCTTTAGTACCTCTGTCTGCACCATGGCCGGTCTCTGAGTGCGCAGTGTTTTCACTGTCTGAAACAGATCCACCACGCCTTCATATCTCATCCTCTCCAGCACAATGCTTAAGGTGATGAAGACTCCAGTCCGCCCAACACCGGCACTGCGGGAAAACAGGGATTTTCACCCACGCTCGCTCACTTAATAACACCCTCACACAAATTACTATAATACTGACCTGCAGTGCACAGTGATTGGTCCATCCTGCCCAAACTGCTCCTTGGTTTTGTGCACTTGACCAATGAAATCGATAAAGCCCTCTCCAGTCTTTGGCACGCCCTGCTCAGGCCAGTCAGTGAACTGGAACTGGCGGATGGTCCTGGACTGACCGTCCTGAAAGTGGAAAAGAGTAGGGTGAAACACACCGGTATGTTCATTAAAAATGAACACGGATCAACAGTGGGTCAGGTCTATAATGAGGGGCAAGCACAGACGTACCCTGGCATCTGTCACCTTAAACTCTCTAAGGATATACTGTGGCATGTTGTACTCAGCCATGGGGTCCACCACAAAGTACTGGTAACGGGCAGAGCGCTCTGCTGGCCAGTACTGGTGGCACTTCTCCTGTTGGCCAAAACAAAAGTTCAGTGCATGTGTTTGCACATTCAGCCCTATGTGTGTATATATGTCCATTATGGGTACATGGAAAGATATGACGTGTTTGAATGCGTTTTCTTTTTTTTTTTTTTTTAACTGGCATCTCTGGTGACTTACTCTGCCCATCTCCCTCAGTTTGGTTAACATGACCACAATGGTGGAGTTGTGCTCCCACAGCATCCTCCAGAAGTCTTCAGTAGTCTCAGCCAGGGGTCCCTGTGTGGCGATATAAGCTTTCTGCTGCCTGCGGACATACGGACACACACACACACACAGCTGCTTTAGGGTGACCTGCTTCTGTGCAAACAGCTGCCGTCTGAAAGTGTTTTTGTGTGGGTGTGAGAGGCTCTGCTGCTGATTATTCAGACCCTGCGTGCAGTTTTCATTATGCAGACGGCCAGATTAAGTGTCCCCTCTCTCTATAACCAATGAAGAAAAAAAATGCAGAGCTACATCTGCACTGCAGTTCCTGCCACCAGACATCAGGGGGCGGTGTGGCATACAGTTTAAATTTGAGTTTACTATCTACAACACATGCATTTTCCAAAACCACACACACACACACACACACACACACACACACACACACACACACACAGCACCGCAGGTGAACCAGAGCAACAGGGCCTGAAGGGGTGAGTGTGTGCCGAAGATTAGCGCCACCATAGGCCCTGTCTCTGCATGTCTCACGCTGGGGGAGAGAGCCTGCTTGGTGCAGCTCTCAGCTGTGGAGAGTTAGCTGAGCCTCTCCCAGCGTGGAGGCAGCAGCCGGCGACGGCCATTTGCCTCTGATAGACGAGCAGCAGGCGGCCGCCGCTACGGCGCTCGGCGGAGGGAAAGTGCTCAGCTGGTCAGACAGAAGAGAGCTGAGTGGCGTAATAAGCGCTTAGCAAGTGATCACGTGGAAAGCGCCTGTCACACCCCCCCATAGGTGAGAGCTACACTCCTCAGGTGATGAATGGTGGGGAGTGGGAGGTGTGAGTTTTTGTTAGCGCCACTCCCTTCCAGCTCCCATTATTAAAAAAAAATGAGGCAACTGGGTACTGTGGGAAATATAAGTGCCATCCACCCCATTATCATCATCATTATCATCATGTCATCATTATCAATTAAAAAAAAAACACTGCGTGCTTCTCCATACAAAATAACTCGCTAAAAATTCACAGTGGTGGCCTAGTGAGTTGCAGGTTCAAACCATCAAGGCGATACTGAGGTTCTCTTGAGCAAAGCACCGTCCCCACACACTGCTCCCCGGGCGCCTTTCATGGCTGCCCACTGCTCACCAAGGGTGATGGGTTAAATACAGAGGACACATTTTTGTCATAATGAAAAAAAAAATCACTTCCACCTAATTCACATTATTCTGTTTGCCACGTTCTCCCCTTCTATCCAATTCATTCGCTTCATTAAGGCCGAAGGGAGAAAATAAGAAAAGTGTGCAACTCGTTCATTATTGTGCTATCACACCGAGGCAACCGTATATGCATCGGCACTGTGTACAGTTCAGCAGAGGTGGGGCTGATCGCATGTTAATTCCATTAGGAACAAGACTGCATCGGCCCAGTGCGACCCCTGCTGGCGGATCCGCACAACACTTCCTCCACAGCGCTAGGGAACCTGGGACAGTGGTTGGCCTAGCGGGTAAGGAAGTGGACCCGTAATCGGGAGGATGCTGGTTCACAAAGCACCGTCACCACATACTGCTCACCAATTGTGATGGTTAGAAGCAGAGGACATTTCGTTGTGTTCTTCACTTTACTTTCAGCTCTTAATCAAGACTCAGCATCTTGTTTCCACATGAGACAACAGGTAAATAAGCATGTGTATGAAATCCTGACATGCCGCTGCTAACACACTCGTCAGACTGAGTAATTTAATTTCTCGCCAGCGTGGAGTGGGTCACCTGTTCCCCTGCAACGGTGGCCAAACCGGGCTATTTATTTAGCTGCCTGGGACACGGCTGAGGAGTTATGGACATTCCTGCCAATAAGACCAATTTGTCCCTGACAACCGCCAACACAATGGGAAGAGAACGAGCCCAGTGCTGCCCCCATGTCAGCCAATAATTCTAGGCTGTCAGATGCCTGAAAAGCACATCTTCCAGCATGCTAGAGCAGCTACAGTACTGAACGGCACAGTTTCTCATGCAATTTTAAAACAGAAAGGCCCTGGTTTCCACCCCCTGTTCGTACGATGAGATTTTTGAGGGACTCCTCGCTTCTTTTTACACTCGCGTTGCGCTCTCGTCCCCTCACCTGTAGCCATCGATGAAGCTGGCATTGATGTAGTCGGAGCCCTCGACGCCCCGGATTGGCTGCAAACACACACGGGTTGTCTCGAAGGGCATGATGTTCACCAGCCGGTTTTTGAACTTGTTACATGGCAGGTTGGCACTGATGAATCTTGAGGTATGTGCTTTGGAGTTGGCCAGTTTCTGAATGGATCAAATGGAGAAACAATTATATAAACATTATATATATATATATATGTGTGTGTGTGTGTGTGTGTGTGTATGACAGTCACATGGTTGCGGTGGACTCATTGAAGAGTCTTTCATGCTGGGACCATGACCCAGTCATTTCTGTCTGCATGGCCCATGACTTTGCAACGTGTGTCCCAGGAGGCAGGTTGAGTGGGTGGGTGACACAGGGGAGCAATGAACCCCATTATTCTTTGTTCTTCCCACTTCAAATGGAAGCCTGACGCCTCCTCTCTCAAAACTGTGTATGTCGCGCAGACATCAGGGAGTAAAAATAAACACCCCCACACAAATTTGGGACGGCTGTATTCTGAGATATAAAAACCCACGCTTGTTTAAAAAGAAGTTGAGGGAGGCTGCTCCCTGAAGAGGATGTACAGGCTTGTGCAAGCTTTGCAGATGGGTCGTAATGTGATTCTTATGCGTGCGCAAAAGCAAGTGTCAATTTCAAAGCTGCTTGCGAAACAAATCTGCAACGGAGCAAGCATCAAAACCTAATTATACCCGCGCCGGATTCTACAATTATCCAGCTAGCAGAACAAGTTTGATCCACATAATTCAGGCTGCAGCATATCCCTGAGGGCAGAGCAGAGAGGGAAGGAAGCGGCGTGGCTAACGGTGCTGCTCCCACTTCACCTTCGCTGCCGGGTGCCCGGACCGACTTCCTTCTCCCATTTGCCCAGGAGGTGGCCAGTCATTATTCTCCACCTCTCCTATCATGCTCTGTTTTTCCGTCTCTTCTCCATCTCCCCCTCTCCCAGAGTTAATCTCTCTTCTGTCCTCATTCTTCCTCTCATACGATTCTCCCCGTTTTTCAATTCATCTCGCTCTCTCTCTCTCATTCCCAGCTCTATCATGTCTTCTGGTTTCGGCTCAGGAACAGAGGTAACACAAGACCCCTCCACTAGAGATTCCCTTCATCTCGGCAATAACTCCCACCAATCACCACCTCTCCTACCCGCAGGCCTCTTCCCTGTCTCCCCCAATTCACACTCAGAGAGCCCAGACACTCCACACAAGAGCTGCCTGCTCTCTGGGTCCCTCCTCTCCATCAGCGTGGCAGGCCTGGGAGTCTGTGTGAGCGTTGGAGGTCTGTTCACGACTTCAGCCGCATCATATTATGGCAGGTGGTGAGAGACACTCTTGTGGGCAGGCTCCTCGCCACACAGAACTGTGGCAGGTGGACACCCTGGATGGAGTTCTACACTTTCACCACTGCCAAATAATAATAATAGGTCAACAGTTGCAGGTAGCTTAAAAGTAAAGTTTAAAAATGTGCAGAACTTTAAACAGTCCGATATCAATCAATTTATCTGTCTGTCTGTCTGTCTGTCTGGTTGTAGTGTGCTCACTGAGCATCGGGCTGCAGCATGTGGTGGAAAGAGCAGCATACGGAGAGACAAATGAACACTGTCGGGAATAAGCTCATCTTATTAGCCCCAACACTGGGTATCTCAATGGGGTATACTATTAAAGTCAGAATTAAATCGACACTTTGGATACTGCCATCAGCACAAAAAGGTCTGTCAGCTGCCTAATGTGCTCCAGTGCTAACTTCTTGACAATTATAAAGAAAATGTTTAAAAACCTTCTAAATTCTAAACATGTACTGTAAAGATCCTTTGTTCTCCACATTACCACTGGAGATAAGATCGCATCGAGAAGGTATTACCTGAAGGTGTAAGAAGACAGAAAAAATACAAAACAACCTTTTATGTCAAGTCTTTCTTTCTGAACTGTTCTTTCACCCCTCACCTTAAACTCTAGTTCCATGGAGGTGACGGTCTCCCCAGGGGGCACCTGTGTGAGCTTCTGGATATGAGCATAAAGGTTTCGTGCGGGGACTTCCGTGTGGCCACAGGTGGCCGCCTCCAGCAGGGCCTCGTGGATGAAGATATACTGGTCCTCCGTCTGTACCATGTAGTTCCTTTGGGCGCGCATGCATGTCACATGACCATAGATGTCCACCGACTTCTCGTGCTTCATGCGCTCCAGCATGGCCTCAATGACGATGAAGCAGCCGGTGCGCCCCACGCCAGCACTGCGACAAACAAATAACCTTTTCATTTAAAGACATTCACCTGGCTCTGCTGAGGTTCAACTTGTCCGCAGTTCACTGATAAACGTACAGGCAACATCCTAGAGAAGGTCTCTGACCTTTAAAGATGAAATGATGAAATATCTACTTACAGTACACCTGAACCTATAAAAACAACACCCCCTCAGAATGGCAGATGTATACTTTACTCCACCTGCAGTGCACCACCATAGGTCCTGCATCTGGAGGGTTGCAGGCCTTCACCCTTCGCAGGAAGGCCAGAATGGGAGTGGGGTACTCCGGCACGCCGTGGTCGGGCCAGGCCATGAACTGGAACTGCCGGACCTCTCTCTTCTCACTGGAGCCGTTCTGCAGGGACAGCAAGGGCCTCCATTAGTCATGGAGTCATGACATGTGCAGGCAGAAAGAAGAGGGACTCATGCTCACCTTGTACAGGGCAAAGGTTCTGACGCTGTAGGTGGCCAGTTCCACGGTGTCCAGCATGGTCACCTGGATCATCCCGTAGGTCTCTGTCCCTCTACTGGGCCAGTACTGGTCACACTTCACCTGGAGCAGAATGAGGACAGGTAGGGAGAGTAGTTTTATGCCGTCAGCAGTGGAAATGGCCTGGTTTTGAGAAACAAAGGCTCAGGACGCTGTAAAGTTGAAAGGGTCATTTTTTGGATGGGGATTTAGTCTTCTGAAGACAGCTTGGACTCCTCACGCTCCATTGTGTCTGCGTTCATGTCCTGGAGGTGAGAGGAGAGGAAATAAAGGGACGAGGACAGTAATAGGGCAGGACGGCCAGCTGGAGTGGAGGGCAGGCCTGCAGGGCGGTGGCGAGTGTTGTGTTAGGGACCAGGGGGCCGAGGAAGAAGCCCCGACAGATGGGGGCATCACGCTACACAGAGCTGCCCTGAATGAGGGCACAGGCAGTGCATGTCTGCTTACCGCTCAGAGCCGCATTAGCTTCTGTAGTATCTGCGGTTCGAATATAGAATGTGTTCAGTGTTTCTTTTCTACGTGAAGGACCACCACCTGGCCTCATCGCTCCAGGAGACTCACTGTGGCCTAGTGCCAGGATACCTGCATGACATCAGTGGCGAACATCATCAGCAGACCCCTGCAGGATCTAAGCCTCTTATAGCTGCTCTTTACAGCTAGATTTGCTACGTTGCTTTTCAATAACAGCAGAATTTATCACAGCGCACGCGCGTGGATGAACAATTGTTCTAAGTGTGTGTCCTCATCCATAATTTTTCTCCCCTTAAAAATAAACTTGGGAATATAAATCTTCGACTCGGCCATTGTGCTGCGCTGTGTGGAATTTTAAATAAACGCTGCCTGGACAGAACGCTGCCCTCTGAGGGCCGTGGGCCAGAAACATGCCTGGCTGTACGCACAAGCCTGAGATTTGAGTGCCTGTCCTCCATCGAGAGTCGTCACCGGGCAGACAGGTGGCATCGCAGAGGGGGTGTGACGGCACCCCCTCCCAACTCTGGTCACATGACTTCCCGTTTTCTGCCTTTACGTCAGCATTCTCATTTCCTGACAACAAGTTGACCAGGGTGGGCAGAGAAGGGCTAGAGTGGGGCAGGCATGCTGGGATATTAACACGGAAGGTCGTGTTTGGGGGTAAAGGGTATTTAATAAAGGGACTCATGACCAGTCAGGCAATACAGAGATGGGGACGTGTGATATTAACTCTGTGAGCAAGTGCACTCTGCCACTGCCAATAATGGGAGATTACTTCCATGGCCTGTGGGCGCTTGTTTATTAATCTTGTTGCAAACAGAGCAATTCAGTGCATCACACCCCTCACTCTACCCTACCTGATGTTATCTCCCTGCCTTTGACTCAGATAAACCCCTGGGTCTTAAGTAAGTAAGAGAGACTGCATCTTAAACTCTGCTTGTATATTTTGTGTAATGTGCAAGTCTGCATAGATGGGCAAATATTACAATCCTTCACGCTGCCATGGACATGAAACCTGTCCCCGTCCGCACACAGATCGCACGGTGTAAACAAACTGTGTGAACCTAGCACGGCCCTGCCTCCTGTAACTGGCTGGGAATGGGACGTAAAGGCAACGTTCTCAGTCTCATCGCAGACTCCACATGCAGGGCTCTTATTCCAAATGTGTTTATTAAAATCATCAGATGTTCTTCTGTCCATGACCAGTTTAATCTGACCCAATAGTGTTCTAGCTGGAGAACTGGCAATAGCTTCTGTTGAGCTCCATTTCCTGAAATCTGCTCTGCAAACATCTCTAATCATGGAAAAATGTGTCTCTACTAAGTGTTCCTGGAAGGTTTGTCTGTGGACCTTTCAATAATTATGCTGCAAAATTTTCCAGACAAAAAGCATGGATGTCAGATTAAGCAAAAAGATGATGACTCAAAAATACACTTAAATATACCTCTGTTATATTGAGTAATATTATCTGTCTGTAATATTATCTACTAATGCACTGTTCCATTTTGCACAGTAGTATTTGCACTATTTTACTGTGCACATTTATAATTCATTTCACTAGTTTAGCGCTGTCTGTATCACAGTTGTCTACATGTTTATTTGTTAAATGTTACTCTTGCACTGCCCATGTCCCCTGTTGGCACTTCATGTAGCCCAGTTTGTCTGCATCTCAAACGTGCAGTTTATGTCAGTACGTAACTTTGTGTAATTGTACAAATGTTACATGCAGCACCAGGTTCCGTAGAAACGTTATTTCATTTCACTATGTACTGTCTAACATGTATATATCTGAAATGACAATAAAGCTCAACTTCAACTACATTTGTGGCATTTATCAGACGGCCTTTTCCAGAGCAACCCCCTGTTAAGGGACTTGCCCAAATACTAGGGAGTACCAACCCAAATACTAGGGAGGTCATGTACTTACCTGACTTTAAAACCATTATACACAGACATTAACTAATGCTTATTTTCTGGTCTGTATATTGTCTGTCTAGGACTCTGACGTCCCAGCACCTACCCTTGACTTCTCCTCCAGACGGGTCATCATGACAATGGTGTTGGTCCTCTGCTCCCAAACCATCCTCCAGAAGTCGCTCAAAGTTTCAGGCAAAGGCCCCTGTGTGGCGATGTAGGCGTTCTGCTTGCGATAACCGTCTATGTAGTTGCCGTTGATGTAGTCACTCCCAGGTACTCCTGTGTGGGTTACAATCATCGAGAAATTAAACACATGGACAGATCTCCATTAGAGCTGACTGAACAGACTTTTGGTGGTGAAGGGAACACAACTGTAGGGGTCCTTACCATCAACGCAGGTGAGGATGACTCTGGAGTGGTCGTAGGCGATAACGTTTGCATAGCGATTCTTTGGCTTGTTGACCTCCAGGTTGGAATGCTCCCAAGTGAACTGCTGCCCGGGGTCAATAGACTTCAGAAGAGAAAAGAAAAGGAAAAAGTAGGAGCGTGCGTTAGCCTGCAATACATTAGCACTATATATCATTCTGTCCCCAAAATGACCACCCCACTGTTAAAATGTCATTTGGTTGCAACTCCAGCCAGCTCTGCGTCCTAAATGCAAGGCATCTATTCAATCAAAAAGCAATGACACATGGATAAATACACTCATGGCGCAAATATTCATGCAGTCCCAGAAAATTTTCCAGCACCCATTAAAACCCAGTGATGAAATCAAATGGTCACAGGGGTGAGAAGTAACAGGAAGACTTCGGCGTCAGCATGTGAAAATTCTCCTGCTTGCAGTCAGCATCTTCAAGCCAGGTGGGGCCAGAGAAGAGCTCGGCGTCTGCGGGCACGTGGAACGTCTCTGAGAATCGTATTTACGTCAGCCAGGAATGTGTGAGAAAAGCGAGGAGCTTGGCTTTAGAGCTGCCAGCAGTGGACAGGAGGAGAAGCTCTTAACGTCCACGGAGGCTTAAAAGTGATCTGCTCTCTGGGAAAAGCTCCATTAGCTGTGACACAAATGCTTCGCAGACTCTTCTGCACGAAGTAAATTAGGAAGAAACTCTGGACTCACAGACACCATTTTTCTTCCCTCAGCGCTGCGAACCCATGCTGTTTGGCGATGATCAGCATTAGGATCTGGCCCATAGAGGTGCAGAGTCATTAGGGAATTCTGAGAAAGCCACCGTACCTGGAGACTGACAGAATGGTGCTGTCTTCACAGCTCTCCGGTTTATTTTCACACAGTGCAGAAGCGTGCAGGAAGTGCTTGTGGCTTGCAGTTTTATAATTGGGGGTAGACGCGGTGCGATGCTGTTTTTAATGCGGGGCCCGGAGAGAGGGCAGTGGAAAATCAGGGATGGTCAAAAGCAGAAGGAAATGTCTGGAGGTGCTTGTGGAGAGTTCGGCTAAACCACTCGGGCCCGGCTTTCAGGGGTCACGGCGTGTTTGCTGATGACGGGTTGGAGCGCGCCATCGATCTCTGGCACTCAGCAGAGACCCCGTTCCTAGTTCGATAATGCCATGCAGTCAAATGTTATTCAGTATTGACCTTCCTGCTCCAGCGGCTGATCTAACATCATCAGGAAGACTAAAACACAAACACACACACACACAGGATCCCACACACTTTGTTCATTGGGGGAATGAATGGTGGCTGAGTGACAGCCCAAGACGCGGCGTAGTGCGGAACCAGCCACCGGGCCAGGGGAAGCGGACGTGACAGACACCCGCTGCCCTCGCCAGCATCTGTCGCGCTGATGATAATAACGGCGGCTGTTGCGAGGGGACGACTGCACATCTTATTTAACAGCCTGTTAGGTAGAGCTTCCTGCGCCCGCGCTGCTGACGAATCATGCACATTAGTGCTAATGCGCGTAGTCTGACATGAATATCAGTTACCGTGCCTGTCAGCATACGTCGCTGGCGCGCAGTGCCGCCGATCAATCCAACACCTACCCGGCAACGTATCCCTCACAACGCTCCAAAAGACCCCACAAAAGCACGGGTAATTATGCATGGGTAAGATGCCTGGCACAAGCAATGGAATTAGTCAAGGTGACAAAAATCTTTTTTTTTTTCACTTTAATTATTCCGATTTTTTATTTTTTTTTTTTACCTCCGGGAAACTTTTTTCTGTTTTGCAACTGGATTTGCCCTTGCCCGTATGTCAGTGATAACATTTAAATACCCCCTGAATCTATGAGATATCGGCTGTAATTACAGCAAACGCTTGGTTTAAAGGCACAGCACAGGTTTTATGCTCCAGCTTACATTTCAAGCAGCACAGGTTCCTCCCAAAGTGACACAGGGATTTAGCAGCTTAGTGGATAGTAAATGTATTGTGAGATCAGTGGAGCTTGTTTGTACCGTCTCAGTGCACACGCTCACAGTGAGTGGTGAATACACCACCACACACTATCCCACCCACCGACACCAGCCGTCCCGCACACAAACACACACCCCTCCTACCAGGGAGCCCCTATTTGCCAAAGTGATGTTCAGGACTATTTATTTTACACTTATTTTACGCTTTACACTAGACTGTGCAGGTAAATCATGTTCCATGTTCCTGGATGCCTCCCTGATGGAATGTTTTTCCATCACAACCTTCTGGGTATTCAGTGTGCCAACTTCATTAGCAGGTTGTTAAGTAGCACCTGATCATAATAGAACTAAAATTGGAGCAAAATCTTTGTCAGGAACAGGGTTTTGTCAGGAAAACCCTGGGCTTCAACATTCCAGGGCTTCAACATTATTACAGTACCAAAAAAAACAAACCAAAAGAATACACTGGATGTGGGACATTCCGGAGGAGACGTTACACAGAGGTTACACAGAATCACATCCAGTATTAACATGATTAAAATCTGTATGCAGGTAGTGTCACAAACATAGATTTGCGGAAAAAAATAAATAAGTTACCACGTCTATCTAGAACGAATGCAATTAATTTTGTTGCCTCAACCGATACAGATAGAAGTACAAACAGTAGTTACTCTGGACATCACTAATCCACACACGCAGCGACTCAACACAGGTACAGTGGAGCTCCGTTTCGCAGGCCCGCGGTCTCGCTGCCGTACTGGGATGAATGGGGAATCTGATGGCGACTGACAGCTTTTTGAGATGAGTGACTCCGTAACACTCCACTTGCTCTGTTTCTCTCCAGCATCGCTGCAGACTCCACAATGAGCCTTTCTCAGATCCTCTCCCTCGGAGCCTCAATGCGCGGTTATTTATGGCACCTGTCTTAGTCTCCAGCAAGGCAAAGCGGGCACGTGAGTAACTCCGACTGCATGAGCAATGTTAAAGAGCCGTGCTCGTTCTGCCTCACCAGAGAGGGGAAAATAAAACTGCACAGCGGCGCTGGAGGGTGAAAAAAGTCCCGCCTCGCATTCTTCACCTAAACTGGGGGGGTGCATTAAGACGTGGCACGGCCTCTGAAAAAAGCCAGATTAACACCTGTTGGTATCCCCGTGCGTACATTAGTGCCGGAGCAGGGAGATAAATTGTTCTCAGAGCCTGTCCCTAAATTTTTCATCTCAACTAGCTTTTCTATTTTTAGTTTTTTTTTTTCCTCGCTCCGTCGTGAGCATATGGCTTCCCGCCGGATTTCCAGCACGTCAGCAGAAGAAGCCTGTGCTCTGCTCTCTAGATAGGCCCAAGCAGGTATGGCACAGTGTCTCTGGCTGTCTGTATGCTAGAAAGGTGCTAGCGTAATGTGCAGGAGTTATTTTAATAAAGCAGAGGATGATGTGGCATGATGAAGGGGGTGATGGGTGGGTAACGCAGTGTTTAAGTGGTTGTCTCAACTTCATCTTCTTATTACTACATTGTCCTGAAGAGGTAAAATATTCTTCTGCAAGGCAGAATTTCGACTACCTTTCCACAACCAATTAGGCCGATCGCGTTCACAGTTAATGGGACAACACTGGTTCTCATAACTGCAGACTAGCATACATTAATTCTGAAACAGCGCGCTGTTGGTCATGAAGTTAAAATGTGCATTGAATGTAATGTGTTTAATGGAGTCCCTGGAGTCCCGAGGGTGCACTGGACAGCAGACGACTATTTCATTATTCACAAACTGAGAGGGAGAGGAAAAGATGAAGGCAAGCGATGTTGATCTTGAGTGAAAATGGGTCCGTACTCTTGTGTTCATTACACTTTCAAGGCCACATTTTTTATTTACTTTCATGCCATTTCATGTGAACAATTCTGACAGCACTGCACTCTTTATTTTATTTGTAATCAATTAAATACACTTCATTTGAGCACCATTAGCTCAGGAGTGTAGTGATGTGACTATTAAGGCTTGCATTAACGTAAAACACAATGAGGCTTTTCTATTTGCGGATGACTCCAGACAGCACACTTATCTGTCAGAGTTAAAGATCTAACAAACCATGTGAGTCTGGAGGCCGTCTACACTGTAACGGAGGCATTATGAACCTTTAATTTCAAGCTCTGATGCACTATGGGCTGCCTGACATGACGAGGCAATAGTCTCTCTCTTTGCGTGTGCCTTTGTGTTATTCAGGGAGTGTGTGGGAGTGTTGCTGAAGACACAGCTGCTCTGTTGGTGTGTGCGTGTGTGTGAGACATGACATACTGCTGCTGCTATTCTGTTGCTATAGCCTTCACCAATGGGTTTCTCCTCAAGGCCAGTTATATGTTAAGTATTTTGATTCACATTAAACTCCTGCTAAACTACAGCTTCATGTGATACCATAAAACATCAACCACTGTTCATGTTCACAAACAGCATCTTATCACGATTTGACAATGGAATCTGGCTCCAATTTCAATATCTTCATGCAGTTATATAGTAGGGTTAATAATAACGTTTTCTAAAGTTCTAAAAGTACCAAAAATGAAAGTCCAAGGTTGAAATCCCCACTTAGTACCATTGAGTCCCTGAGCAAGACACTTAACCCTGAGTGTCTCCCTGTAACTACTGTTTTTGTTGTTGCTGTGGATAAGGGCATCTGATAAATGCCATAAATGTAAATGTTTGATTGTATGGGTTTGTTTTTTATCTAGAAAATGTTTCAAGTGTTGGGTTGACTGTGCTGCATGCCAGTTTGCAGTTGCCTGATTCAGAGAAAAAACACAGGAAATGGCAAGATGCTGGTGGACGTGACTCTGGGATGCTTCATAATTAATCTGACTTCCTCACTCCCCTCAGTATCCATCTGTCCTGCTTTATCCACTCCGAAATTTACCACTTTAAATGCAAATTACCTCCCTTTGTAGGACATCAACAACCAATAATCCCATACTGCCTTTTTACATTAGGTAAGGGCAGAGAAATAATATTCTTTGGAGGGATGAAATTCATGCATTATTTAGTAGGATCCTGAGCTTCTGCTTAGCTTGGGTTAAGACTAGAAAGCTGGAACTAACAAATGTGCTGTGCAGGAGTGTGATGTACAACACAATGGCATCGGGAAATGCTGATTTGCGAGGAACTGTCGGATTAAGATCAAAGTGGCTCCTAGCAGCTCGTGTGCTGAATTCACCCAGCTTTGCCGATAGATGGCTGATGCCATTCACACAGTTGTCTTCACAAACACTGGTACTGTCTCGCAGAGAGCACAATTACACACTGCTCTTACTGCATATGCTATGTTTTTCTATTTTCCATGCTACACCTGTCTAGTAAAGAATGAGCTATCTGAACACAGCATGTTATTGTTTCGTACAATTTTATTCTCGGTATGTGCAGGAGAGGAAGACAGGTTTACTGAGGAGAGAAGTACTCCAAGCCCACCCTGGCGAAATGCATTCTGCAGGAGATGTTGGAGTGGGGCCTACCTCATACTCTTGGGAAAAGCGTAGGCCGTCGTTGGCCTTCAGCCGCTCTATGTGGTCTGTCAAGTCAGAGATGGGGATGGGCGGGTGCTCCCTCATTCCTGCAGAGGAGAGATAAAGCCAGGTTACGTCATCGGGCAACACGTGCTGCGGCCACATACAGAGCAGCACGGTACACCTACTGCTACATTCACACACAAAAGGTGGCAGAGATGATGGTCACCAAGATGATGCTCTAGCTTTGGGCTGAGACAGAGGAAGGGAGAGATAGACAGTAAGCATAGAAGAGACGTTAGAGCTCAGTGGTGACATCATGCACATGCTGATTGCTCATTGGCTTGGCTGTTTGAAGGGCAGTAACAGTGTGAGGAGGGTGAGGGGGAGGTTGTATGTAAGAATCTACCCGACACAACAACCCACCCATGAGCTAGGCCCAGTCCTCATTGTGGTGAAACTAGAATGCACCATAATATTATTTACTGTATTAGGCCCATCCACATGAGAACGCTTTTCTCAAAAGCGAAATTCACTCTGCACCCTGCATTTCAGAAAGTAATCCTTCTGGGTCCCCTGAAACGCCACCTCCAGGTGATCGCAGATTGTTTGCCCGTTTTCCTTCTTCATTATGAATAATTTCAACCCCTCAACATTTGCAACTTCATATTAAACAAAAAAGCAACCACTTGGGGAACGCCAGGATTGGTATAATTTTTTTCTCCCCTACCAACCCCCCTGTCCAGCCCTCCCGCACACATTCTATCAGCCATCCGAGGACATTCTGGAATGTTCCTGCCGATGAGATCGCGGTTTGCAGAGACGGGGCAGGTGAAGAGGGGCGAAGGGGGCCACGCAGTGGAACTGGCATGGTGGTGGAGGTGTGGATGTAGCCCAGCGATGTCACCGTGTGCAGATAGATAGATGGATAGACAGACAGACAGAGAGAGCGAGACAGAGAGAGCGAGAGAGAGAGAGAGAGAGAGGATGGTGCAGTGGGAGAGTTAAGAGGTCAGGGTCATTTCAGCCTCCATCACTGAATCACACTTCCACGCTGCCTTACTAATGTAGAAAAATACTGTACTCAGATAATCAACTGGTTTTGAAGCTCCAAAATTTGAGTATGATCACGCAGGAAAACATTTGTGTGAAATGACCCTTGCAGGAAAAAAAAGACAGCAATAGAGAAGCACGTCAAAAGAAAAAGAGGCACTTTAGTATGGACAGAGAACACAGGAGGAATGGAAACTAACTTGGAGTGTTCGGGCAGGTGGGAACACTGGCATCTGTGGAGAAAAGAGGGGGGCAGGACTGTCAAATCCGGGAGAACCCAAACCCAGCACTCACATTGCACAGAAAGCTGATGCAGAGACACAGAGAGGCAGAGTGGCTCGATAGAAAAGAAAAGACCACACCCACAGAAATAACAGCGCAGCGACGTGTGAAGGGGAAGGGGACAATTCTGAGCTCACAGACCACCAGCTTCAAGGATGGAACTTCCTAACGCAGCACATTTTCATTCAAAGAGACGGACACACCGCTGCCTCAACAGTGCGATGGAAACAAATTCTGTGAAATTTGTGCGTCAGAACACCATCCCCTAATGCTCTATCCACAAGTGGACAGAGGACGTATGAAACGACTTGACTCTCTCTTGAGAGATGCTGTCTTTGAAACTCCCACAGAGAGAAACAGACTGGCAGAGACAGGAAAGAACAGCAAAGAGAAGGAGGGAGTGAGTGAGACATGAAAGAAACGACCGCAGAAAGACAGGAAGCGTGCTGAAGAGGCTTTCTCCAGAGTCATCCAGCTTAATTCCGTCTGCGGAGTTCAAAGACTCGGCCTCTACACGCTGAATTTCTTTAATTAATCAATCGGGTTTGTGCGACACCCAGAACCTGTTGAGAACGGCTGACCTCACATCAACACTGTGTCCTTCACACTTTAGATGAACACGGGTGGCGAATACCCTTACGCTTGGTTAAAAGGCCAAGCACAGAGGACCCTGCGATCCTGAAAAATGACAGAATCAATTAACCCAGCTTTGTTTTTTGGTGCAGAACGAGGACAGAGGAAGCTCCATCCCACACCATGCATATATCAACTGTCGGGAAATGGCAGTCCCTTCAGGATTTCATAGGTTTCTTCAGGCTCATCCAGTGCTGGGTACTTGCTGATGCAACATCCAGGACTAGGCTGCTGAAGAGCCTGGGAATCGATGGCCGAGCTCAATGTCTGGCTGTTAAGCAGACATGGAAGGTTGAGGTTCAGAAAATAAAACCCCTCACATGGATGTCTGCTCCAACATTTTTAACTCAGTTATTCATGCAAGAGGTTCGAAACAAAACCTTCTGAACCTGCCGCTAAGCAAATGGAGCAATTTGCCAATCTTGGCCCCAAGAAGTGAGGGGGTGTATTGCGGCGATGGGGTTAAAAGGCCCGATGATGGTGTCATACACAACTGGCTATTTCATGGGATGTTAGAAAAGGAGAGCTAAGTAGGGTGGTAGTAGCCTAGTGGGTAAAACACTCGCCTAAGAACCAGAAGACCCAGGTTCAAATCCTACTTACTACCATTGTGTCCCTGACACTTAACCCTGAGTTGCTCCTGGGTGGGACTGTCCCTGTAACTACTGATTGTAAGTCGGTCTGGATAAGGGCGTCTGATAAATGCTGTAAATGTAAATGAAAACCTTCAGCCTCCACTGCAGTTTTAAACTGTTACAAGCTTGGACCTACAGAAAAACATAATGTCCTGTGTATTCAAATGACTAAATGACAGTGGCTGGACTTCTAATTGTTCATCAGCCAAACCACAGTCTCAATCCACCTTAAAAGAGAGCAAATCCAGAGCCGCAGCCTATTTACTGTACCTTGAGAGTCAAAACAGTAAATTATGTTAGACCCAAACTGACCGACAGCAAATTAATTGCAAGTCGTCTTCAATTTAGTAATGTCCAGACTAGAGTCTCTCGCCGACACGGTTGTGCCTCATTTGTGCAATCCAACTATGGAGTTTCTTAATTAAACAGAGGAGGTGTTGTCGAAGTCTATAAGCCAGGGCTGGAATAAGTAAGAGCCATCAGCCCGTATCTGATGCGAGAGTGACCTCTTACAGTGAAGGCCCTGACAGACACTACTATAAAAGGATGCTCCTCACGGCATACCCAAAGGTCTCTGCCACAGCAGACCACTACAAAGGCCAGGATTTTATACTGCTATGTGAATACTGAGTCGTGAAGGGATTATTGGCTGAAAATCATTCAAGTATTTTGTATGTCCTTGGCTTGTTTTACTGCATCCTATCAAGCCAAATTCACACACTGCACCGGCGCATAATAATGATCCAGAATTTTTGTAATTAATTACATATTTTTTTATTAAATGTGTAACAGTTATTTTATAGCAAACTCCAAATAAATATTACTTTAACGATTGAATATGTTTTGAGGGACCTATGCCACTGTGTCATGCATTAAAATCACCCCGACAAGGATAATCCTTGCTGCAACTCTTCAGGTAAGGTAATTATCAACACATTAATGAGTTTAATAGGCTCAGATTGAGCAGAGAGGAAACTAATCTGGACAGAGACATGGCCATTCAGAAACGGAAGTGTATGAAAAGGTAATTACTGACTACATGGGTCCACTGACAGCGCCACAACAGCTATGAATGCTCCGCCAGTAACCTTGCCGTGTCAGTGGAGTGCCTGGGGGGGCGGACAGGCCTGTCACTGATAGCCCATATTTGGGCCAGGCAACTGGGTGGAGGGCCTGAGTGAAGACTGTGGGCCCTGTTATGATTAAGGCCAGCGGAGGTTTCATCTCCAGAGCCTCAGAGATTCTCCGCTCATTAGCGGGAGGAAGAGGCGAGCTGCATCTTACACAAACAGCCTGGAGCTGAGAGAGACGGAGAGTAGATAGAGAGAAAAATTCTCCTCAGGTAGCCACAGCTCTTGTCATGCTGCACCACACTGAAAGAGCCCATGCTTTACCTATCAACAGGAGAAGAGATATGGCAGAAGGAAGATAACACCACACAGGGTCTCAGGGCAAGTCCATCTCTCTCTCTGTGTGATTATATCTTAGTGAGGACCAAATGTACTTAAAAAAAACAAATGCATGACATTTCAGTTTATGTGTTTATGTACTTTGTTGAAGAAACAGAAAGATTTGTGTTTGGTTATTGTGGTTTTGTTTAAGGGAAAGGGTGGGTTTAGGCTCAGAAAAAGTGGAGAGGTAGCTATTTGTATGTGTGTGCATTGCAACACCTTGTGTCTGATAGTTGAGTCTCCTCATCTCCACGGGGTCAGAGGAATGGGCCAGAAGGCAGTCCTTCACCCCGGCAGAATGCTCATCTTTGGCTGTGGGAGAGGCTCGTTTCCTGGAGATGACAGGAACAAGAGGACCATGAGAACTCCCATCTGCACATACAGCTCTTCCAGAAGGAGTCACAAAGACATGCAGATGCACATCCAAACACAAACACGGTAGATGGAACAAAAACTACGACTAAATCTGAAACTATTAAGATGACTCTTGGTTTAAAAAGAAAAAAAGTCAAGTAAACCCTTGGGAAATAATTGTGGAACAGTGCTGTCGTAGCTTATCAGCAAGTGTGAACAGCGGTGCTCTTTAAAAAAGAAAAAAGATTGTGTTTACGTGCAGGAAAGGTGCCTGCATTTTTCTCCTCGCAGCTGGAGGTAAAGTACTAACACACTTTGGTTTTTTTGGGGGGTGAGCTCCTTAAAAAATAACGCTCAATTTTCCTGCTACGAAACGATGCAACCAAAACAGCCTGCGCAATTAGCCGATCAATCTGAGGAGGGCCAGGCTGGCTAGGCACGGCGCCTCTGAGGGGAAGCATCTGTTCTCTGCACAACACATCTGATATCGTGGATGGGTTAGGGTGTCCACTGGGCCAAGGGCTTCAGTAAATCAAAGAAAGCTCTACTTTATATTCTATATAATGTGCGGGGGTGGGGCGGCGATGATGGAATGGCCGTCTGACTCATCGGGAGCGTTATTCAGAATGCTGCAGATAGAAAGTGAGCTCCTATTACCATGTTCTTAAGGTAGAGTTTAGGACATGTAATAAAATGGTCTAGATTAGATTTACAATGGGCAAGCAACCATTTTGTCTTTTTGAACTACGGTTGTCAAAATGTTGCAACTGATTTATAAATATTTTATGTGTACGCAGTTAATGCAGATGCGTTTTCTTTCATTCCTGTGTGGTGTCTGACCGTATGCACGTATGTAATACGTATGTAAAATTCACCATAGCCAGTCCCTTCTGTCCCTACTATTATAATTTCCGTCAGAGTAACGGGTCACTTACGTACAGCGCTTTGTGACCTCAGGTGAAAAGGGCGTCATAAATAAAAACAGACAAAGACAGACAGACAGACAGACACAGCTGTCCAAAAACACCACACAGGAGAAGGACAGAGATCACAAACCAAGGGCCGCGCTTTTACATCAGTTACCCAGTCGATCCCAAACAGCGGCCGGCAGCATCAGTCAGGCCGCGGCCACTGATCTGTGCCGGGCAGCAGTGAGGGATGCCCTGTGACAGCTGAGCCCCAGGGACAGCGCAGCGAGTACCCACCTTTCCTGCTTGCTGTGTCCACAGAGCACGGGGGTCAGCGGTAGAAGAAAGAGAGACATTGAGACGTCGAGGAAGAGAGGAAGCCAGAAGGAGACAGAGAGAACGAGAAGGAAGGGGGGGGTGGAGATTAAATTACAAGCTGTCAACTCAACAGATGCTACCCAGCCATCTCAGCTCCACCTCGCTGTGGAGGAGGATAACCGCACCTGACTTACCGGACCTGTCCTGTCTTCCGCACACCCCTCCCACCGTCAGTCCACCCACATCACTTCCCGCTTCCGTCTCAGCATGCCTTGAAGGATCTCCCCTTCAGGAAGCCTGACATCTAAACCCTTGCTCTTTGATAACCTTTACTAAACACGCTCTTCTTTTGCATCACTTAAGCTGCGGGGCGGGGAAGGGTTGTGAGTACGGTTATCTGCAGTGATGGGGCTGTTTTTGCGGTAATGTGGCAGCTGTCTTATCAAGACATTTACCGCACATGACGAGCGAATGGGAAACCAATACAGCGAGCTCGGTTTAATTACAGGTCATTGCTAGAAATTTGCAAAGCAAGAACCAGAGCTGCTGAAATGTGACAGCTTTTGATCCGCCAGCCCTCTGGGTAGGCATACTGAAGGAGAAGGAGGAAAGAATGCTGCAGCTCAAATCAACCCGGCTACTGACACCAATACGATGAAATGATAATGAGGAGAGAAAAGGAGGCATGGAGAGGAGAAAAAAAAATGGATGGAAAGAGAAGGAGGAAGAAGGGGAGTGGAAACTTTAGAGAGCAGGGGGAGGCAGGCCCTCTGATGTTGTCGCAGGTTTGTTTTTAGACCAGGTGACAAGCTGTTCGCTTTGCAGCTGCTTCACGGCCATCGGATTTTCATTAGCTTCCCCCTGCCTCTCTGCCAGCTCCAATAAAGACTGTGTTCTTTAATTTCCTAAAGGTCAAGCCATTAACGGAACACTCATTAGATCAAAACTTGTATAATATGGCTGGGAAGGCAAGCTGCTGGGTTTCTCGGTCCTCGGTACACCGGGACTCGGAGAGCCAGGGCGTTTACACTAACCGGCAGCTTTCAATTGCTTATAGTTACAGAGTGTGCCGTACATACACTGCAGGTTCTGTGGACTTATAATTATAGGTTTTTACTGGGGTCAAACGCAAGTCGAGCACCCTAAGCTACGGCTGCAAATGTGCAAGTTGTGAGATGTTTCATCCTTGATGGAATTCAGTTGAAAGGCGCCAGCAGCCACTTCCCAACACAAAACCTCCCAGCCGCTGTGACCTCGCGAGAGATTTAAAGAAAAGGGGCCATGTGTGAAACAGAGCGAGAGAGAGACAACAAAATGTGAGACACAAACAAGCAGGCAGAGATACCGATATGGGTAGCCAGCTCCATATCCCATCTGAGATGTCATTATTAGTAGAGCTCTGCTGGCAGTGACGCTCAGCCAGGGACAGGCATATCCTGTGTGCCCGTGTGCCAGTGCGGGAAGTGCCACAGGGGGTCCTGTGGGTTCATGAGCCTCCCTAATGCTAAGCTAAGCTCCTGTATCGCTCCAGGCAAAGAAAAAAGATAAAAAAAACAGTACTCCACAAACACCCCGGGTCCCCGGGTACTTGCGCTATAATTAAGATGTGGCAAAAGCAAATGCCAGGTCACAATTCTACTCGATGGTCCCAAATGAAATCCAGAAATTTGTGCTGCAGAGGTAAACAATGGAAATTGACAAATCGGGATTTGTCACCCAGTACTGGGTGAATAAACATGTCACTGCAGCACATATAAAATGTCTGTAACTGGGTGCCTACGTGAAATAAACAAGAAATCTTAGCTGAGGGGCTGGACTCAAAACTACACAATAAACTGTATGGACTGGTGTGTCACACTCACCTTTTGAAGAGTAGGATGGTGATGACGATGATGATAATGAGGACCACAGCGAGCACTGGGCCCATCACCCACAGCATCTCAGGGTCCTCTGGCTGGGCGACCAGCTTCACTACAATGGGGTCTGAGTAGGGGCTGGCTGAAAACGTCTTCTGCAGAGACAGAGGAGACACGACATGAAGCTGCAGGGCTGATTCAACACTCAGCAGACAACCGATCTTTAGCAGGAGGAGAATGGGCTGGAACAACAGTGACACTGTATGACAACGCCGAGAGTAAAGGCTCAAGTTCTCAGCAAATCTACTGATGGTAGTCATGCTGGACCAGGGGTATCTGGGATATTCTCAGATTCCTTTGAAGATCTTTTTTCTTCCCTGAGTCTTCTTGCCTGAGTCTTTTGATGTAGTTGCTCAAATTTCTTCCATCTAAGAATTCTGGATCCTAGATAACCAAAATGTTCATCTTGTGTACTCACCAGCTAACTGTTTTGTAAATTATACAGTACAAACTTTAATTAGTGGCCTATCCTCTGACCTGTCATTAAAAGCTCCTGGCCAGCAGCGATGTCATCCTCGGCCATGTGAGACAAGTAGATCTAGCTAATTAGTGCACTTACAAGCTGCCTTGAGACATCGTCAGAGACGCACGGTGACAAAACACTTTTCAAAAGTGTGCATTTATAAGAGAGGACAAGGTCATGAGCTCAACAGATTCACACATACACACACAAACACACTCCTGTTTCTCTCTATGGATCCAAGGAATAGAGACATGTACGTTCCTTCACCGCCCACAGCTCACAGATAAAAATGTTTCAAAGAGTGATTTACAGCCTCCAAAAACACCACACGAGCTTGCTCTCTGTGTCCCATTCCGCGGCTCACCCTCCGGGAGCCAAAGGCCAGCAGCAATCATCTGAGTCAGCAAGTTCTTTTCTAATCAATTACAATGGCAATTAAAAGGCCACCGCAAAAAGCGGTTCTGTAATGATTTTCCCCGCACATCATCTTTTTATCCCTCCACACTCAAAGAGCAGGGAGCAACTCTCCCTGTTTTCACCTTGATGCGACACATAATAAAGTTAAAGGAATCGATTTAATTTGGGCGTAATTCACTATAAATATTGCTGCTTGTTGGGTTCTGTTTGATAAGCAGTTTCAATTGATTACAGAAGGTAATGATGCCTGAAATATTGCAAAACTAATGATATGGTAGGTCAATGTTCTAATCTTTATTGCAAAACTATTTACTTGATAACAGGGAATTCTAAAAACAGGCTAAACCAAAACCAGCTCTCTGCTCTGTTCTCTGGGAAATCTGTATTCGGAGTCTGTCCTTTGGCCATATTGACAGGCAAAACGACCATCAAGACGCACACTTACGTATAACGTGCCGCTTATTACGGTCTTCTGCCATCAAGTGACTGCTTTGCTGATCTTATAAAGGCAGAACTAACTGACCAATAGACAGAGAGGAGAGGTTGCCTTAGAAGATTAATGATGCGAGAACCTCGGATATAGCATTATTAGCCATGTTTTCATTTTTTCCCCTTCAAATTAAACCTGGCATTGAGTAACCCCGATATTTTCTGACCTTTTGTCAGATGTAGATGCCCATTCCATGTCTTTATACTGTGCAGGTTAATAATAAGTAGTTATGGCCTTCAGCGTTTCTTTGTATTTGTGGATTCTCTGATCCACCTGTCCATAAGCAACATGCAGCAGTTGTCATGTGACCTTGTCACGAACAGGCATTGGTCCTGCTTTATGATACCAGTGGGGCATAATAAATGTTAAGTAATTGTAAGATTACTGCTGAAGCTGCTGCTGTAGCGGGAAAACTCCGGTGTTTTGTCGCCCGTCTCTCTCTCCCCTTCTCTCTACTGCCTTCTTTCTGTCTCCCACTCCTTTGTACTTGGGGCAAAGTACCGCAGGCGGCGGAGAAAAGTTTCTTTGAGAGATGGCAGAAGTCACGGCTCTGTGACACCACAGTCGGAGGAATGGCGGAGGGAGGGGCGGAGCGGCGCGCCCCTCGAGTATTCTCCGAGGGGAGAGAAAGTTTCGGCGTGAGCAGCACTATCTGATAGAAGCACATCAGGGTCTGTCTGATGGAAGCACATCCCACCGAGTGAATAATGTACTCCCTCCGAACGTCAGCCTGACTATTTACAGATGCTGCCAGAAACCGAGAGGCAGACAGAGATGGAGCGGGAGCCAACAAGAGGGCGTCACGGCAGAAGACTGATAGAGACAGAGACGAAGGAAGATGTAGAGGGGAAATATAGAGAAAGAGGAACTAAGACATTAGTGTGGAAACCTGTGTGTGAGTGTGTGTGTGTTAGTCCAAAGGCACAGCATTTGCACTGAGCTCTGTCTCGCATTTCCTTCTGCCATATTCATAAGGCTCCACAAGCGCTCGATAAGACGCAAAATGACAGCCGAGTGAATCCTGTGCACACAGGGGGGGCTGCAGAATTCCCCCAGTCCCACAATCCCCCTGTCCCTCTCTATCAGTGACAAACAGGACTGGAGCCAGAGGCCTGCCCCAACACTCGAGAGCTGACAGGCCCTCTTTTATCCTTCTCTGACATCTCTCTATTTCTCCCTGTTCAATACCTTGAACCCCACGTTTACTTATTCTTCTTCCCTTAAAGGCCCCCAATTCTCACCTCTTCTTCACATCTTCCACTTGTCTTTGCTGGTCGTCTCTCCATCTCTCACTGCCTGTGTCACCCGGCTCCACTCTGAATGATTATATTGGCCCCGTTTATTTCATCCAATTTCACACTCCCGCCTTGTTTAGCGTTCCTGGGAGTCACCCAAAGCTGTTCTTTCCCTATCTTTCCTTCTGTCCTCATTCCCATAGCAACCATGGCTCTGCTCTATTCCTTGATGTGATTGGTTCACAGAGGTTTTTAAGCTGAGCTTTATCAAAGACCAAATATCAAAGTATTTATACTTTATTTAAAATGTATTTATACTTTATTTATACTTTATATTTAACACACACACACTGTAATAAAATTAAAATAATAACAATATAGCTATACTACTCTTACTACTATTAATATTTTTGTATATACATTCAGTGATATGTTATTATTAGTGATGAGAGCATAATACACATATATTTAGAATACATTTATATTAATTAATTTCCCTGCTAGTGTCACATTAACTAAAATATGTATGATGATGATGTGAGTTCATATGGAGTCAAAAAATTTCATCGTTGTGTGTAATATATGCTGAGAAGTCATTGTAATTATATTTATATATTTACAGCATATATCAGATGCCTGTATCCAGAGAGCCTTATAATCAGTAGTTACAGGGACAGTCTCCTTGGAGACACTCAGAGAGTCTTGCACCCAGAGAGTCAGGGACACAATAGTAGTAAGTTTGAACCAGGGTGTTCTGGGTGCAGAGTCCAGGGTGTTCTGGTTCATAGGCGAGTGTGTTACCCACTAGGCTATTATCTATTGAGTAACATACTACTACTACACTACACTACACTACTACCATCCATAACTGTGGTCAACATACCATCAATTTCATATAACTGAAATGGCAAATATGATTTCTATGCATACTCAATAATATAAACCTGCTATTTCACACACACTGACCGTATCATGATCTTTGAGGACAGCCAGCACAAAGCAGAGGTATTTCTGCTGCCCGAGAAGGGGCTTGTTGTAGAAGCCTCCATATTTCTTTTCATCCCCGAGGGTGAAAGTGTTGGGCAGAGAGTCGAGCCTGGCAGCAATGTAGGGTCTGTCCTGTGCCTGCCTTTTCTTCCTCTTCCTCATTCCACTGCTGTCTGAGCTGGCCTCAAGGAGCTGTCAAACACAGGAGATGTTAAACATACACACACACACACACACACACACACACCATACATCCTCCAATAATCTTCAAATACAGTACAGTACACAGTAAAACGTCTTTAAAAACTGCTGTGGCAAGCTGAAGCATGTTGAAATAATCTCTTACGCACCCTGACACCGCACATGTTCTAGCAAATTAGGGGTTGTGGTGTGCGGCACTGAACACAATGGTGTCCTTTAGCTGAACACCAGCACGTATCAGTTATGTTGGGTGGATAAGGCCTACCTTGTTAGCTTAAATACCACAGCAGCACAGTCTGTGTTAAGTTCTGATTCAATCTCTTCAGCATTTGCCACAATGCAGTCCAGAACATATACAATTGAGTCAATAAAAGAGCTACGTCAACCTCAGAATGACCTCTGGGCTTTATTTGGAAACTTCAGGTGTCCGTGGAAGGGAGAGACATTGCTAATGCTCCCTTCTCACTGACTGAGGGGGCGTCTGGCCTTGGTGTCTCATCTCCTTGACAGCTCTCTTTCCTTCTGACTCTCTCCTGCACCGTCTCCCAGGTCTCTGTCTTTAGCAGCCCTTATTAAAATATCCGTCCCAGACAGCATGTAACTCTTTATCGGCCCCACACCTACTCCTTGAGAGAATCCAGCTGGAGGTCAGGGATTCCGTATCGGAGAGGTGCAGCTGAGCGCTGTTCTGAGAACAGTGGCGGAAGACTGGCCATTATTCAGCCATTATTTCCACACCAGTGTCATGAAAGTTGCAAAGTGGCACAGCAATTTTTTATCCATGCAGGGAGGTGCGCTGTAAGATCTGTGCTGCTATAGCAGCAGAAAGGGAAAAACGGAGCAAAGGTGACTCCTTGATATTCAGTGGGCTCTGTTCAAGACCCTTCAATGCCAGCCGGTTTTTGGGACTGAGCTGTAGCTGGGACTAAACGACATGGGTAACTCGATCAGGAAACAGCGACAGGCAGATGAACAAAGGAAAATAGAAAACAGAGTATTTACAGTAAATTGTGTCAAAGCACTCATTACTAATTTGCTGCGGCATCTGTCTTTATTTTTTTCAGTGCCGTGACAACAGATGGCACTTTAATTTATCCTGATGTGGTAGTAAAGAAGAGTCTTGACGCTCAAATCAAGTTGCTGCTCTGTTTTCAGCTTTTTAGTGTTTCCATATGACTTAATAATTAATGCACAAAAGTGTGTGTACCATAAATGCACTCTCATACACATCAGTGTTGAGAGTGACTAAAATGCTGCAGTAATTGTTTAGAAAAATAAAGTTTTAACATTCAATATACAAAGTATAGAGTTGTTCGGAATCTCAAAGATTCTAAAATACGCAGGCCTGCATCAAGTTCCTTAGAATAAAAATGACTCTAACATAAAAGCCCAGTATTATGTAGAACACCGGCTGAAAAAGGAAACCTGCTGACAAGCCTCCTGTTGTGTGATGTCTTGCATTTCTGTGGCAAAGACCGAGCTGTTATGCAGTAAAACTGTTTTTTTTTTCTCCATTGACATTTTTCAAGTGTGTATTTATAAGTCCATGTTAAATGACGCACATATCTTTACTAACTGTTCACATTAATACAGGTATTTTTCTGCTGATATACATCACAGTATATCAATATTTTACAATACTTTGCCTATAATAACAATTATTTTTTTATAGTTATTATAGGTAGTTGATATATGAAGGGATTTAAATGAGCAAAGAGAGGTTTCTTTCCTACCAAAAAAGTATTAAATGCTTATGTTACTAAAGTGATATTATATGCGGGGATACATAACCTTGTAAAGAAAAATGTTATTTAGTTAGACATAAATATTTTGTGATTAATAATTTGTAATACCTAATTGATTAATTGGCCAAATTCATACATATAAATACACATACAAACACAAAGACACAAACCTCATCCAGGTCCATTTGTTCAGGGTTCTCCCATTTGTGTGTTCCAGGCATAACAGGAACCACCACGATAAAGTACCACCTGTAAAGAGTGCATTAGCATTAGGAATTAGTATTAGCACTGAGAACATTAAAATAAAGGAATGAATAAAAAAGGACCATGACTCCTGCTGCATGACGAGCATGGCAGTCAAGTTTTCAGAGACGTGACGGACGCACGCTGAGCCGCATCCAACCCCTGCTGTACCTCTCCTGATGCCTGACTCACAGGGCTCAATAACACAAACTTACCAACAAAAGAAATCCCAACAGCCTGTTCTCTGAAGCTTTCCATAAACTTTTACTTTTCTAATTCTCACTCTTGTGGATTGATTCTGAATGTGAGTTTGACTTCCAATTTTCACTCTGATTACGGGCTCTAAATTAGTTTTTTGGCCCCCTTCGATGTCTCACACCTTACAGGGCTTAGGTAGTAGTGCTGCCTGAGAAACAAACACTTGAAACGCCATTAAGTCTGGGCACATCACTTCTAAATGAAAATAAGGCGTGTAAAAACAGCAGCTTCCCATCAATCGCTACTTTTCACCCCCTCTGGAATGAACTATGCCTACGGTTTATGAAGCTCAGGTTCGTGCACTAGAAGCCTTCAGTTTGTCCTCCACCTGAAAAAGACCTCTGGCGTATGCAGCAGTACCCAACTGGATGAAAAGGGAGAATAACAAAAGCTGCAGTGAAAAGCAAACAGGGGGCAAAATAAGGCGAATACGGCCCTCGCGTGGAGCCGTATCGATTTAACATTAGCATGGAGGACATGTTGTTTATTCTGGCTGCTCTTCTGAACCTGTCCGGCGCTGTGTGGTCCGCTCAGGCGCCGACATGCCGCTCAGGCTCTACAGCTCACTAGAGCTATTTGTTTGTTTCTTAAAACTTTTTTTGACATCGCCAAGATAAAAACAAAAACCACGAGGAGATCTTGCATACGCAAGGTCTCTTTCAGCTTTTACCGCCCTTCCCTACAAATCCTAGACATTGATATAGAAACAGGCAGATGGCCAAGATGCTGTCTTTTTCTTTATGTCCATCCTCATGGGTTTACCGGAGCTCTGCTTGCACCGTTGACTGCCGCGGCACCGATAGACTGGCCTTAGGGAAGGACGAAGAGATTGATGACGGCGATGAACTCATGAATAAGAGAAAACGGCAAGGTGTTCATCCAACATGGCACAATGAGCCTTGAGCGCATGCCTTTTCTGCATTTCCATGGCGGGAGGTAACTGAATGGGCCCAGATGCTGAAACACCAGCCGATGTACTAATGGAGATGAAGATGATTTCCCCGGCGATCAGGAAAGGTGTCGAGCGGCGCGATGTGTCAGCTCGCCTCAGCTGAAACATGACAGGTGAGCTCTGCCTGGCTTGCATGCTCACCTGACTGCAGAGGTCGTCTGCACTTTGGGCAGCGTGACGGTGAGCTTGCCCCCCTCCTCGGAGTCGTGGTTGTAGCGGATGGGCTTGGTCCTGAGCAGGTCGGGCGCGGTGCGGATGGACACCTGCTGCTGCAGCCCCCCTGCGCTGTTCCCCCGGCTCATCAGGACGAACGAGTAGTCCGTGTCTGGCTGCAGGTTGGTGATGAGTTTTCTCTTCAGGTGCCCTTGCACCTCCACACTCTGGTGGTTGTACAGGATCTTGGCAGGAGAAGTTAGCAGAAGCTTATATTAGGTACACATGTATGCATATAGACAGTTGGTCTAGGGTCAGTCTTCTAACTGTCTATGTAGACCTATGTAAAGGCCCAGGGGAGCAGAACTTTACAGAGCCGTGAGAACCTGCAGCTCTCTGTCTGGCCTGAACCACGATAGACACAAACCACATGTCCTCCTGATGATCTCAAAAGCACTTCTCCTTCAGCTAAATCCCACCGAATTCAGAATTCTCATTGGCTTTACCTTCAAAGGCACTTGAGACTTATACGTTTCTGGCACTTCCCACGTCAGCAGAACCGAGGTCTTCATCACAGCTTTCACGCCAAAGTTTTTGGTGAACTCTGTGGGGGCAACCAAACACACACACACCAGACACAAGTCAGATTGGTGAAAAACAAGGGGTTTTATTCAGCACTTGTCCCAGTGTTGCCAGGGCTGTCTGGCTGCTGACAGAAGGAGTAGGTTGGGATCAGTGGGAGCAGTAGGAGCAGTGTGGTGTCTGTGCTTCTGCAGCAGACAGCGTGACAGCGAGAGCCCAGAGGCAGCAGTTTAGAGCGCATCTGGCTTCTGAATACAGTTACTTGCAAAAAAAAAAGAGAAATAAGAGGAAGAAGAAAAAAAAACTTTTAAAAGTCCCCTTTCTTAAATAAAACCGTCTTTGATGGAAAAAGGAGCCATCTGAAAGTTAAAGAGTGGGGCTTTGCCCAAGACGCCAGTGTGTGGAATTCTAGGATAATTTGTACATTTACATTTCAACAGAGGGCATGTCTGGGTGAGGAAATGATGGCGACGCTGTTATCAGTGTGTGCATTTCTGCAGTGAAAGGTAAGCACTCACTGGGGCAGAAAGGAGCCAGCTAGGCGTTAAAAAGGAACAATTCCAAACAGACCATGTAAAAGGATTTTTTTTTCCCCCTCTGGTGCGTGCCAGCATATGTGGGACCTAATGCGAACACGAAGGAGAGGGATCCGTGGTCTGCACTGGTTACGCTGCACTGGTTAAGACACCGCGGTCCACTTGCCACCGGCCTCCACCAAGCAATGCATCTGTTTTTCTCTACTACCATCTGCTGTCTGTGTGCATGTTCACAAATGTATTTACATTTTAGTAGGGAACACGCGCCCTTACAAAAACGTGACAAAAACAAGACATTTGCGGTGTTTAAAAAAAAAAAAAAAGCTTATTTCTGAAGATAAAGGTGGAGTCTTTCGGTTATCCAGAGGTATTGTTAGATTTTGGCATAAAAATATAATAATACGACTAACGTCTAGTAAAACCACCTAATCTGTATACAATTGTTTTACAGAGGCTGGAAAAAGTGCAGGCATACAAACATTCTAATTGAAACCAGAATTTTATACGTTCCTTAAAAGAACATTTCATTATAAGGGATTTCCTTTCTCACCCTTGTGATCATGTTTCTCCACGACAAAAAAAATGAAATATGAGTTGTAAATGGATTAGATGAAAGAGTGAGGGATGATTGAAAACGCAGATTTTTGTAAATCGCAAATCAAAATGGTTCAACTGTGAGTAAAACTCCCCGGCTGCTCAGACATCATGTTATTGATTTAGAGCTTTCAGTGTTCAGTCAAACAGGTTTAATGAGTCGGGCAGGAGGATGACTGGCACAAGCTGCAACACATGATCCGAATTCCCAATGTCGCTACCACTCTTCATTACAAGTGGGGAAGAGTGGATGCATCCACATCTTTGATGCCTCTGGCAGGTTGGAAATTTTTAACTCATCAGACACTACTGATGAGCAGTTTTGTTTGTTATAAAATGGGTATTTCTTGTAGATGTGTGGTGGGTATTTTGTGTGGTTATTTATGCCAGTGGGTGGAATATATGGCCTTACCAGGAGGGTGAGTGGACATGGTCCTGCTCTGGATGCTGGGGCTGATGGGGCCTTCACCCTTGCTGGTGAAGGCTTTAACGCGGATGTCGTAGGTGGTGTCGGGCTGAAGTCCATGGATTGTCATGTTGGTGCTGGAGGTGGAGTTGGTGTGGTTGTGCTGGCTGTTGATGTCCCGGTACACCACCTCGTAACGCAATATCTTCCCGTTTCTCTCGGCTAGTGGTGGCGGGTCCCAGGCCAGCTTGGTGGTGGTGGCCGTCAGGCCCACCACGCTCAGATTCTGGGGGTAGCTGCTGGGCACTTCCTCTGGTGTACTAATCTCCTTGACATATTCCTCACCGTGGCCCGCCCGGTTCTTGGCACAGAGCCGGAAAACGTAGGTGGCACCCTTGTGAAGGCCGGTAACGGTGAAGTGGTCATCGGTTTTGCGGAAGTCACGCACAGTGAAGGCCTGCTCCTCGTCGCGTCTGTACTGCAGGCGATAGCCCATCAGCTCACCCACCATCTCCTTCGGCTGCTGCCACTGGATCAGCGCCGTGTTGCCGATGGTGGTACTGATCATCATCGTCGGCTTCCCTGGGACTGCAGGGGATAATAAGGGGATGATAAAATTTGAATAAACCCAAATGAAATGCTACTGTACCATATAGTACATTATCTGCAGCAGAGCCTGGAATATATATCCTGGTTCTGATATTGGCTAAGCTGTGATTAAATGCAGCCACAGTACACATGTTGATAGGTTGACTGGTTGTCAACTGAGCTACAAAATTATGAATCAGCTATTCCTATATTTAATTTAACATATTCCATATTTAATTTCATTTTTTTCCCCCATCAAGGCACTGAAGGCTGAACTACCATGTTTATTTTTAGACTAAAGATCCTAAAGTAAATTATTAATCAATGACTTCTATTTTTAATTACACTTCTCACAGAACCCTTAAATCCAATAGGTTACACCAAACCCGGACAATCCTCCTTGGCTGGGATAAAATCATTGTAATGCACGCTTTAGCGCAAACGATGTGACGGCGTAAACGTTTCTTAATTATTTTCAAAATGTTTATTTGCCATGGCTCATCCGGATTTCATAGTTTACACTCTAATTTTGCTTCTAATGTATTTTATGATTTTTTTCACATTATTAGTGAAAGGGCTACTACCGTTTTATGGGGCCGTGGTGGCCTAGAGTGTAAGGAAGTGTACTCGTAACCGAAAGGGTGCGGGTTCAAATCCTGACTGAGGTGCCCTTGATCAAGGTACCGTCCCCACACACTGCTCACTAAAGGTGATGGATTAAAGGCAGAGGACACATTTTGTTGCTGTGCACTGTGTGTTGTGCTATGCTGTGTAGCGTATTGACAATGCCTTTCACATTCACTGTGAGCAGCTAGAAAACCCATCAAATACGGATGACTTAAAAAGGCTGAAGTGCGCCCTCACAGATCGTTTTGTGCGCTCTGAATGCGTGAGCATCCCCACTCAGCACCTCGGAAGCCTGAACTTCATATGAACTCTGCTGCCCTCACTCAAAATGTGCTATTCCCATGACATGCTTTCCCATACTACAAAAACACCAACATCACATCAGTGTTGTTCCACACACACACACACACATACACATCTACTCACCAGCTCCAGTAGTGGTGACCATTTTGGCTTTGCTCCGTGCCCCATCTCCTTTGGTGGTGTAGGCTGCTACGGTGATGGAGTATGTGGTCTCAGCTTGCAGTCCAGTTATTATGGCCTCCTGAGGAGGACAAAAGCACCAGGGGTCAGGTGTCAGGACACAGAAGTAATGTCCCAGCCTTCACGACAGGCCACTTCTACTAATTACGCAGTGACGCATGTACAATCACAACAGTGTTACACTCTAAACGGTCCCCTGGTTCTGCACTGTTAGTTTCCTGGAATAAAGAGACACACAGAAGAAAAAAAATCTAAAAGTTATATCCACCATTTCTTCCTCAAGGTAAATGATATTTAGATTTCCTTAGTCACTGTGACCAATGACCTCAGACTTTGCACCATGTGATTTAAGATGAGCTGTGAGTCTGTAGAAGGACACTGGAGGCAGGACTCCAGCTGCTGGTGACTGTATGTGTTGGGTCGCTGACATCTGCTGAACGTCATCAGTAAGAAGCAGAATTCATTAACAGAGCTTGAGATATTAAAAAACAGTCTGCAAAAAGGGCAGTTCTCCATTTAATGTTACAAAAGGATCATTTTAAAACATTCACACTCTCATCAAAGATTCATAAGACAAAATCAATATTACAAGTAAGTCTGTTTTATTAATCAGTAATTACGGTTTTATTAATGTATACCATTTAAGAATAACTATTTTATATGCATAACAAATTTGCTCTGTTGTAGGCTGTCCATGAGAATGCCCATGAGAAATTAAAAATTCCTATTAATTTAATCACATCAAATAACAGCTCTTTGGAAAGTGTCTGTGATATCGTGTTTTTGGCGCTGTCAGACATAATCCAGTCTCACGGAAAGAAGGGACTCAATCCCCCAATACGGCACGCTGACGGTTAATACATCTGACAGCGATCTGCCAGATCACGTTAAAGGAAAGCTAGTTGATGTGAAAATGATGAAGGGAAAATGTGGTTACACTTTGATACCTCCAATAACCAAAAGATCTGCAGCTGGGGAGGTGTAATTGTGTCTATCCAGAGTCTAGGGGAATATAATCCCATTGCCTTGTTTTTTCCTCCTTCCTCAAAATATCCACTGGTCTGATAAAATATTCTTCATCCACAAACCCTCAAACTGCTCTAAAATAATCACAAAGTGATTCCGCTAGATAAATAGCATGTGGTGTTCCTTGAAGATTCCGAACGAGCTAAATCAGCAGTGTGGCGTACACGGTCGTGGGAGATAACATCAGCGCAGAGTGACCTGTTTCTCAGGCTATGATTTCCCACTTATATTTAGGATGAAATGAGATCATATAGATAACAAACACGCAATCAGATTACAAGTAAACGTCCACTGAAGCAGAGCGGGAGAATCTCAAGGTTGGTGGACTATTTAACTCTGGATTACAAGGCCGTCCCGACAAACACAGCCATCCTTCACATGCAAATACCCACAAACCAAAGCCAGAACAGTAATGGTACACACGCCCATAGCTCTAAAAGATACCACATCGCATGTGCTGGTCCCTGTTCCTTTCCCTCACGCACACACGCACACACACACACACACACACACACACACAGTCTGTGACAGACAGGCCTCATTAAAATATCTAAATGCAGAGCGATTATGATCTGCTCTTCAGGAGAAGGCGAGGGGGGTCTCCAGCAGGAGAGCAGGAGGATTCTTCAGTGTCACTGATGGCTGCAGCCGGGGGGTGGCGGGTGGCGGGTTTCCAGTGGAGAGGGGCGGGTGCAGGTTAAAGATGGATGAAGATCTGACAAAAGGAAGCAGGGGAAAGGTAGGTGAGCAGGGGGGGTGGGGTTTCCAGCGGCACGGAACACCCAGCGCGCTTTTCCTTCGCCTCTCTGCCGTCAGATTATCGCCTGTGGCTAAGAGAGGGGCGCTCACTGCGGAGAGAGGCAAACTGCTAGCGTGCAAATTAGCACGGCTACGCAGCACGGCTCGGGCTTCCGCAGACCAAGCTCGTCTTTAATTACGATTTCATGGTTACTTTTTCACATCTTTATTGCACGACATTTAAAAAAAAAAAAGGGAAGAGAGCGGTGCTTCCTAATTAAAGCCCAGTGTTATAATCACAGAGGAGGCTGAGCGGCAGTCTGCTCTGGCTATTTCCAGAGGTTGCTCACTTAGGGCTTTTTTGTGGAGGGGGGTGGGGGTGGGGGTGGGTACTGCAGAGGGGGGCGAGATGAGAGAGAAATATGAAATTTCTGCTGCTATTAAGTTTCCTTTAAAAGCCTCATTATTTAAATCACACAGGATTCCCTTCCAGTCGTACTGAGGGGAGGATTTCCCCATCCCCCTGCCTCCAGTTTCTCAATTAAAATAAAATAATCAATTAAAAAAAGTCTCATCAGCCCCTTATTGCTTTTTAAATGTTGGGTTGAAAGAAATAAAAGAAGAGAATATAGCAGCCTGTAGAATATATATCCAAACGTATTAGACCGGGTAACCACGGTAACCTGCAGGGCACCGTAATGATGTCAGGATGGCAGAAGGCTGCGGAGAGTCAGCATCAACAGACACCCCTCATTAATGTCATACACACACACACACACACACACACACACACTAGACCCTCTTGCAGCCAATCAGCAAACAGGGGATATCTAGTGCTAAGCCTTTCTGTAGGAAGTGGTTCTACAGTCATTTATCAAAGCAACATAGGGTTAAGTGTGTTGTCTAGGGACGCAGCAGTAGTGACAGTGTTTGTGAGACTCTTTGTTGGCTGACCCAACGGAATCAGTGGTCATTAACCAATTGGAAACCTCCCGTCCTCCTTTCTGTTGCTCGCCTGGTTCTCTGGCCTTCTATATAACTCAGACCTGAGCTTCCTGCCAGATCTGAGAGTCAGGGACATCAGAGGCTGTCTGCAGGTGGTGTTTTTTTGAGCTCCAGCCCTGCAGGCTGCCGGAGCAACGGCGCTCAGGACAGGCTGGAGCCCCATTAGTGTTTTTTTTATACCTCACTATTGATGAAGGGGATGAGACAGACACCAGTTTTCCTCTTTATCTGAAACAACATCAGGCCTGATGCTGAGCAATGATCAAGTTTTTCTTTTCCATGTTTTCACACCCACACCACACACACACACATGTTGTCACATGCAGAGCAGTTTAGCAATACCCCAAGCAGCATATATATTCCGTTACACAAGCACAGGATCAAACACACTCATTTATCGAACGTGGCTCACACTTCTCCATCTCAGGGTTGAGGTGTAAATCCACTTTCTTTCCACGTCGATTGAGAGCACACTGGGCCTAAACCACACATCGGACCCATGTGTATCTCCGCTGGCAGCCAGTCAAACCTGTGCCCAGACGAGTGTCTTCACACAGAGCAGGAGCTGGCGGGACCGGGCTGGGTGTGGCAGGCTGGCAACACTAAATGCACCTTAACCAGCATCAACTGTTATATGTTGATGTTTTTTTTAGACAAAAAGCGGATTTACAGCCCTAATACCCATGAAGCAAAGGTGCGGTGCGGTGTCACGCAATGTGATGCCACACCATTAAACCTGCATTAGACACACACACACACACACCACACATAAAAAACAATTCTCCACTTTGAAATCTGATGTGCCACTCCCCCACTTCTTATACCCAGATCCCAAACACCATACTTTGAAATGTGTTATAATGGAAAGTGGGAACGGAGAGAAAGAGAGATTTAAAAACCATTCATTTCTCAGAGAGTGATGGACTGAGATGAGGGAACTTAAATAATAATCACAAAAAATGGGTGGGAGGCAAGTTAGGATGGTGTAATATATCTTATATTGTGGTAAAAGAGACCTGAAATGTGGAACTTCAGACTTGCATATGCTGCATCAGTGCAACGGCAAGGCTCTGCACAGGCGGCTATGTAGCTGAGGGGCAGGTGTGGTGTTCAGACAAAACCCGTCTCATCTCTGCTAAAGATACAGACGTGTTGAAAAAGTAAAAAGGGAAAGAAAAAAGGCTTTACTACCATCTCAGAAGGTGCTCAATCCTCCTCTATCAAAAGCGCCTGCAGGGGCACCAATTAAACTCTACAGCGCGAAAGTTCCTAATCTCACTCCATGGGGCTGATAGGCTGAGAGAGAGAAAGACACAGGGCGTAAAACAGGAAAAGAGAAGAGCGAGGTGGGAAAATGTGTTAGTATCCATGTTCGGTAACTCCCTCGGCCTGACAGGGGAAAAAAGAAAACACCCGGCAGCACACTGTTACTCACATAGTCCGTTGACTCGTCATCCTTCCACTGACACAGACAAGGGAAGGAGGGGGGACATTAAAAATAATCATAAAAAAAAAATGTCAGAAGCATAGCATGAAAATAAAAGCTCTGCACATAGATATGTATATGAGACCCATACGTATCTATGACAATAACAGCAGCAACAGTGGCACTGGTGAGAGAGAGAGAGAGAGAGAGAGGGAGATATTCCATGCTGTAAGGAGGGAAAACTGGTTTATTACAATGACACCTCCTGGCGTGGCTGAATGAATACTTGCCTTAGCTCCCGCAGGTTCATACCTCCAAGTGAGATATGGGTACTCTTTGCAAACTGGCACTATGTGGGCCATGATGACCTAAGGCATCATTAGGTTTAACATGAATAAATAGATTTAAAAAAAAAAGGAATAAACATTATCTTTAACAATGTCAGCATATGTGACAGACTTTAAATCATGCAAAACGAGGAAATATAAAGTGCTTAAGAACTGTCAATTATCAGGCTCATCCCATTTTAAACATATAAAGATCTTTAAAGATCAGAAATAATAACACACCAACAAACAGGGTGTAGCTAGTTTCTTTCAATCAAGATACAGAAAACAACCGAGTGGCTCTTTCTAGCACTGCACTTAGCGCCAATTCTAAAATAATGGCCATTGAATAAGTACCTGGGTTGTGAATGAGTCCTTTATCAAAAAACAATGCAATAAGAGATGAGGGAGTTGTAAATACATTAAAAGCCACCAGCGGCAGAGCGTTAATGAGGGATCTGAGAATGCCAACCATTTGCAGGACGTCCGTAATGAAATGATTGTGTGCACACACACTCTCTCTCGCGCTTCCCAGTGCAACTCACTGCCTTGTTAGAACTCCTCTCTCGGCCCCATTCAGTTTATAGCATCTTGCTGCGCTGGATAAAAGGTGGACGCTTGCTAAAGCGCGGCTAATTTTCACCGCTCCTGGCTGCTAGGCAAGACCCTGCAGAGAACACACTTTTTTATGGCTGAGGGGGAATAAAAACACAATTGCCAAGCTTTGCACGTCACCTCAGAACACAGTCTACAGATGTAGTAACAAACACCAGACGCCAGTGCTGGCAGAGAGAGCAATACAGATTTTGTACTTCATCTACATTTCCCTGCCTTTACCATCTCTCACACATTCATGAAACCCCCAACTTGTGATGTTCATGACCCAGTTTTAATATAAAGTCTTCCCACGTGCACGCATCTCTTAGTGTGCGAGCGCGAAGTTATGACTGCTGAGAAGGAAGTGTGTGTTTGTGTGTGGTGATTTAGCGCTCTCCCACTGCCGCTGTAATGTGTCTGTCAGTGGCTTGAGATTAAATTTCACCTTGAGAGGTTGGAGTCCTTTCTGCTTGCTCAGCATAGAGGGCAGGGATTACATTTTTCTCTCTGCGGCCCGGAACGCCTCAGCTGCCTTCTTTTCCCTTTAAACTGCCAGCACTTCGGCACTCTTGTTCATTGGAGCTGCGAAGGGGGCTGTTTCTACTTCGAAAAAGGCCAACAGATATTCGATAGGGGTGTGTGTCGTCTTCAGTAGCCGTACATGCGGAGGAGACGTCAGTGGCAGGAATTGATTCAGAAGCGAAGGTGCATTTGTATTCCACTCCTCGACCTTGCTGAGTAACGACAAATAAGAGACAAAGGGGCTGTGCACCTTCGGCTTTCTTCGAAAAAATATGAGGGCCAGGGTAAAAAAAAAAAAAAGAAATAATAATTTTTAAATGCAGACATTTCCTATTCACAGTGCAGTCTGGGCAGTGCATCAGGGAGACATACATCATGCACAGTAGCCAATAAAACACACTCCTGTCCAAATAAAGAAGTACCTTATAGACTCTCAGCACCCTCAGCTAAAGCTCTGGTGTCTGTTTTTGGACTGTGCAAACGTCTGTGTAGGTATACATCAATTGCAAGTGTCTTGACGTACACAGTGGCATGCGGAAGGAAAAACCTTTAGAGAAGCTTAGAGAAGAATGTCTTCAGTGCATGGAGTTTTGCTACATGGTTTGGCATCTAATGAAAGGTCACTGCGAATGGATACAAAATGAACAATCACTTTCATCCTGTGATGGGAGTGGGATGAGTCAGTGAATGGTTGATGAGGCTGAAAATGTAAATCAGATGATATAAACTCTTTAGGTTGAGAATATATCCAGTTGGAATATTTCCTATAACCGCTGGCACCGATGACTCTTGAGCCATCTACAGTCTGGTTAGCTATCGAAATGAATGGATCAGACTTCTATTAACATACAAACTCAGCAAACAAGCATTTAAATGCCTTTATAAAATAAAATGATGCAATATTTAATGTCACACGTATGAAACATTTTATTTCATAGGGAATATAAGCATTAAAGAAATCCTGCTTATAATGTTTATACCATCCACTTCTACTGTTAGCACTAGTAATGGATGTGTTATCTAACAGAATAGCAGTAGCATTCATCTATTATTGCTTAACTGTGAAGTCTGTGACAAGGCGCGTTAGAGCATTGTGACCCGCCTGAAAGTGCATTTGTGTTGAGGTTGGGTTGCTGGATTGGCACATGGTGTCTGAACTCCATATTCCAGACCAATATCCCAAGGCCGTGGCACACAGCTCCTCCTCCATATTCCAGCAGGGCCGGGCTGGGCGTGGCCCCTGGGGCCCGACTGAGGAAGTGTCAGTATTGACCCCGGGGTGAAAGCCTAATGGTGCGCGCATTTACGTTTGTTTATTTGTAAGTGTGTTTCTGCTGCCTGGGCCTGAATCCTGACACCCGGCGTCCATGTCAGGTTTTGAATATCACCTTTCACACGTCAACGCCAAGCCCCACGCGCGCCGCTTCTGCTGCATCAGGACCCAAGCTGCAGCGCTCAGCTCCGCTCCGCTCCGCCTCACCTTGATTCCTGCGCTATCAGGAGAAAGGCGTTTGTCACAAGCCGCAAAAAACTGCTTTGCTGGTTGGAAAAGCAGCATTACGGAGGACAACAGCATTCCATAGGCGGCGAGCCGAGCCGCGGCACTGCGCAGGTGGCTGGGTAAAATACAAAATGGAAGAACGTTGCGGGAAGGGCTGTCTTTCTTGAGTTATGGGGGAGCCTTCATCTTTTCTGAAATTCATTTGGAGGGCAGGGGTGGTGCGGCGTGCGAATGCCTCCGAGACGATCTGTCAAGATAATTTATTTTGGCAGATGTTGTACGTGTAGCAAATGTTTCGGCAGTAAGGTAGGAGAGGTGCAGAATAACAACCTGGACCCAAACACACACACACACACACACACACACACACACACACACACACACACACACACACACACACACACACACAGACAACACAACTAATTGACTATAAACAGGGTATCCTAGGGGGATGAGGAAAAAAAACAACTCATCCTTGGTATCCATGATTATTTTGCCATCTTGGCCTTTTCCCTGTATAATTTGGTGTCTCCAATGCGTGTGAGTCCAAATATCTTTAGAAAGGTGGGTAATCTCCATTACCCTTTCACAGAGCAGTGAGGGAAATAATGTGTACTGTGGCGATTGAGGGCTAAAACGTGTCTCCCTTCTTCATTCCTCAGTTGGAGGGCATCATCATTACTGAAACAGGTCCCCAGGGGACACTGGTTTAAAGTGTTTTCTCCAGGTCCACTCCACACATGAGTTTATGTGTGTATCAATGGCAAGAAGCACCTCCACAGTCCCTGTATTTGTGACGTTGGGTTTGGTACCAGTTGGAACCACGTAGGCCGCTGTGTGGGCTCTCATATCACCATGAATGGCCATGTTTACTGAAAAATCCATCCTCACCTCCTACACACACACATACACACTCACAGGGCCTTCTATGCGTCTCACACCTCCCATTGTTCTGTCCGTCTGCCGCTACCTCCTGCTCATCCCCTCTTTCCCCCTGCCTGTGTCTGGGAAGCATACCTCTCTTCTAAACACAGATCAGCGAGTGACAAGGACCTCTTATCTGAGTAGGGGCTCTACAACAAGTCCTTGTCTGTAGGCGGGGTGCATTTTTGGAAGGGAAAAAAAGGTGAAATACATGAAACACAAAGAGGTGTTTAGGTGTAAGTGCAAATAAGAAGTACCAGTAAATGAGAAGGTAATTAAGGATTAATGTTACGGTGTGTTTGTAATTGAAGGGCAGTTTAATGTGATTTTATCTGAGTGGTTTTGTAAATTATGGCGACAGCTGACACTCAGAATGAATGTGTCTGGAGGAGCTACACGAGCTAATAAAATGCAGAGAAAAAAAGTTTAAACTTCTTTTTTGGCAAGAATACTTTCCAATTGATTTAGTCCCAAACAGGAGTTCATCAGTACAGCAGAGGGAGTGAAAAACACTTTTCATCCAGTAGACAAGGACACGCCGGCCATAAACCTGGCACAGAACGAGCGGCAATTGGCATCAGGATCTGCTCCCAAGGCCTGAACTGCCCACTTAAAATGATACAGAACTGGGCCGGTAAAGTGGCCAATCCGGCAACAGGAACCGTCTGATGAACGAATGGTGATACAAAATGCCCAGTCAAACTCCAAACAACCACAATCAGGTCACAAAACCAACCTGGCCAGGATCTTAGCACTTACTCTGCCGAGTAAGACATTTTCATGATGTATAAAAAGCAGTACATGTATGTACTGTGTAATGTATTAGACTATTCATTAGGGTTCATTTTGATTAGGATTTATACCAACCATTACAAAAATTCCATAACCAAGATAAAACCATAATTTTGCATGATGCACTCCTTTTACCATGTCCTGCCCACGTTTTATGAATTATTTATTTTCTTTAACAACTTTTTAATAAAAAAAAATCTGTTATATTCTATTAAACTGTTAAAACGCAAATTAAATTAACGACTGGATATTCTGAAGTAATCACTCCAGAAGGAGTAATCACTCACTCACTGACTATCAATAACAGCTTATTCAACAGCCGCTAGGGTCAGGGTCATGCAGGACAGGGCGCCCACATGCTCATCCACTCACTCACACCTTCAGCCAATTCACCTAGCACTCATGCCTTCGGATGGTGGGAGGAAGCCGGATAACCTGGAGGGAACCCGTGGCAACACATGCACAGGCCGGGATTCAAACTCACAATCTTGGAGGTGCGAGGATATGGTGCAAGCAGCCGAAATAATTGTGATTACTGCTAATTAAAGAGAAATTGTATTTCCCTTGATGGGACAGACCTCTGGCTGTGCTTGAGTGACCTGAGTAAGGAGTCACTCTGGTGCAGGCCTGGCATGTGTGGTCATGTTTTCTGAGATCTCGCTGGAGGTGAGGAGGGAATGTAAACCCATCACAGGTACAGAGGAGTAAACTCTGTGTGTACGTGTGCCTACGTGTGAGGGAGGACTTTCTCAAGACGTCTCGCATGCACAGATAAGGCAGGAATGTGACTGCTGAAGGGAATCAGGGTTGAGCGGTTTATCAGTGAAGAAGGAATAAGAGGGAGCAAAACGAAAAACAAACAAGAACGTTTCAGCCAAAGATTTTTGATAAGTCACGGTGGCCGCGAAAATCCGCCACTAGCCACCTCGACCACCAACACGCTCAAATTCAAATGAGGCTACCGCAGCAGAAATGCTCTTCAGCCATTTTAAAACGTTGAACAGCGGCACTTTAGCCATGCAGGGTGCCATGTTGGAACCTCCTTGCGGTCGTGGATTTCATTTCCCTGCTGGCTGGATTGGGGCTTCTGCTCTTCTGTTAAAGCAGCTCTCATCGCACCTTCATTTCATGTCAGGCCCTTGATTTTTTTTCTCTCCTTCCGGGGAAAGGCACGGTGTGGTCGCTCTGATAAGCAGAGCTACTTGGAAGGGGTCTGGGAGGGATGACATGCTCCCGCAAGCTAATTCTGGGATAACAATCCCTTACCTGACACTAAGATCACCAGCCAAGCTCTGACAGTCGGCTCAATACCATTTTTATCTCCTTTGGATTAATTTGATAAATTTGCTTCTTTCCAAACTTTCTTCACCATGTTCTTCCAGTTGTGTGATTCTAATTTTATAAAACGCATTGTCTATAACAAGGCAGTGAGTTTCCTTTTTATTATTTTACCCTCGAAAGTAAACACATCCACCCACTCAGTCACACTTGAAAAAATGAAAAATAATGTTATCAGAGCCGCCTGGTAGGATGAGTCACATTGATGTGGCAATTACCAGACAGAATAACGGTACCTGGGCCTCGGGAAGGGAGACGTCCACGATGACCGGCTGGCCGCGCGGCTCGCCGTCCTCCATGCGAGAGTAGACCACCTGGTAGCCGCGGATTTGTCCGTGCTGCTTCACCTGGAGAGGCGGCTTCCACGTCACCCGCGCCGCTGTGGAGTTCACCGCCTCCGCCTCCACCTTCCGGGGAGGAGCGCCCGGCACTGCGGAGGTGACAGGTTGCAGTTACCACCTTGAAATGACACCCGCCATGAGCTGAAGACACTGAATCAAGTCTGGAAGACAAGGCTGCTTACAAAGACGCACTTATCACTCTGTGCGAAGTTCGAGTGTGATCTTTTTAAAGTGATCCATAATAGCATAAAGGTCACAGAAAGGTTAGCCAAGCCGCAAAGGGAGGATAAATGACATTAAGATTCACAGAGGGCTGTGCTGGGACTTTGTAAGCAGGCCAGAGCTCTCTGAGCATACGTGTGTTGATACAGGGTTTATGAGTGGCGTCTGGGTGCTTGGTCAGCTCCCACAGGTGGGGTGGGGGCTTCGGATGAATACAAATTTCATATCAACTGTTGAAATGCTAACGATGGTCAACTGGAAGTGGGAAAGAGGGACTGAGAGGGAGAAGAGAGAGCTGAGCATCATACACAAGGTTACAAAGCTCTTTATTTACGCGTCGATGCAAAGGTGGAGAGGCGTTAATTTGGCCTACGGATGAAGGCATGACATGGTGAGGACTGATCCATGTGGGCTCAGGAGTCCACCATCAGCAGGACACAACCCCGTTAATTGGAATTACTTAAGCGTATAAATCTGCTAGCATCTGGAATCCTGCCTTGACCTTTCCAAACAAAAAAACATCAATAGAGCTTCTGGGTAAAATTGATAAAGCCCACACTTGCGCCCGAGACAGGCCGAGTGGCAGGGGTGCCACATTTCTTCCTGGACCAACTTCCAAACATTTTATTGTACATTTCGCAGCATAAATCTACATTAAAGCTCAGACTGCTGATAATATTTTATTTTTTCCTGGAATCTACGGACTGCTGTTTGAGCTGCTGTTGAACTATGAACCTGTATTAACTGTCACCCGCTGCTTGCTGTCCCTCCAATGGTACTCAAGCCCTAATGGGATCCTCTCTGCTCAGGTCTCCATGGAAACTTAAAATCCACGACTGGACGTTCCTACAATCGTGAAGGTAATCAGGCTCGCATCATCTGGCTGTCAGGTGGAGACCGCGGGGAGAAGTGATTTAGAGAAGAGAAAACTGGAGTATCTGTGCCCAGTTGGGTCAAGGTTGTTTGATGTAGCCAGTTTGATGTAGGGTCTTCTAGGACACCAAGTCTTCCAAAACAACCTGCCCTCTCGACCAAGGACATATCCCCCCAGCACGTGTGGCTACTTTTCAGTTAAAGGGAAATGGAGTGCCCTTTTTGATGATGTATAAACTGGAACATAAAGAATTTAACACAGGAGGAGCTTGATGATTAACAGCACTCATGCATGATACATCTTCATTCTGGGTGAATTAAACCCACGCCTGTCACATGCACAAACACACCAACACAAAGGCCAGTTACTTTTTTCTTCTTCAAGATAACTACCAAACAGTTCTTTCTTGTTTCATGTATTTCTTCCTTTGACCTCACACTAGAGAACAGCGTAGCACTGTGCTTAGCTTCAGTTTGCTTAAAATTTAAGGCATACTGATTGGCTCTAGGCAAGGTTGTATTCTTGAGCTCGGCATCTGTCTGCTTCATTTACCCATGCTTCATTAAATAAAATTGTTCTGACAATTGAGGAAACAGAAGCGTCCACGGCTTGATGTCAAGCCCAGGAATTGCTAAAGTTGGCAGAAAGCATTTGTGATGATCACAGCTCTAGAAGTTTGACCACAATGCAACTGTAGTGAGAGAGAACTGAGACAGGCAACAGAAGGAAGGCCGGTGCAGCTGTTTGGTCTGCTATAAAAAAAAGGGAATGTATGGAAAAAGAGCGAGAGAAAGAGCACTGGGTACTTAACTAAAACAAAGTCTTTGCTTGTCCTTTGTAAGGGCCACAATGGATGGCAAATGGCACAGGTCCTCTAGAGAGCAGGCAAAAGAGCAAGCCAGAAAAGAGAGAGAGAAGAGAAGAAAGCGAAAAAAGCCAAGCATGCTGCACTTGCTGTATCAGTCACACTGCGTCCAATCACGGTTGGGCTCGTCCTCCATCCTTAATTCAACTGTTCTGATGAGTTGTTGGTCAAGTAGCTCTCCTGCAGCTGAGGGAATACAGGAAGTCTGGACCATGGGGTGCATACTACCGGAGATTATGAGCGCAGGATGAAGGCCCATCCAGCGTAACTGGGGCGGTGGGCTTGAAAACGGATGCTGGGTGATGCCAGGGGCAGTGCGCAGATGTGGACTAGAGAAGCCCGCTGGGCTGATTACTGACCAGTATAAAAGAAATCTTTATCGGAGCAGCTCCACATTGTGCCACTAGTGAACCTCGGCCTACAGAGTCTGCAGCAGCTTGTGCACAGTGAACAATTTTCACTGCTGTTTCAGGACAAAAGACCATTCCTCATCTGTGATATCTCATCCTTATTAGACTGATGGTGGTAGGGTGAAGTGGTGGTGGGCGTCTTCTGCGGTCGCTTCACTGGGCCCGGCACTGCTCTGTGTCCGGTTATCTGGCACAGCAGAAGTGGGCAGGCTTCTCTGGAGACCCTCTGAAAGCCATGTTTTTTTTTTTTTGAGAAGCGACAGAGGCGAGAGACACAAGAAAAGGGGCTTGGGCATGGCGTAACTTCAGAGACAGAAAAGCTCAGGCTTTTAGGACAGTGGAGCAGGAGAGGCCAGACACTGGGGGACATGGGGAAGCGGGTTGCAGGCAGTGAACTGAAGGTGTAGAGGAAGCAGAAAAAAGTAGAAAGCCAGGCCAGAGTGAGCCACAGTGGGGACGAAAGACAGCCCCTCCTCTGGACGTACCGTCCTCTTTGGTTCTGATGAAAGCGGGTGGGCTCTCAGGGCCAGGACCCACGTCAGTGTGGGCCCTCACGGTCACCTTGTATTCTGTCCACTTCCCCAGGCCCTCCAGTGCATAGCTGGAGGCATCATTTGCGAGGTTGGACACCTCGTGCCGCTCTGTGTCCTCCCCATCCACTGCCTGATAGGTGAGGGAGTAGCGCACTATGTTGCCGTGCCGCCGGGCGGCAGGGGGCGCTGTCCAGCTCACCATGATGCTAGTGGAGCTCAGACTGAGCAGGTGCACTTCCTGTGGTGGAGCTGAAGGAGCTGGGGTAGGAAAGGAATGAGGGATGAGGTACAGAACGGGAGGAGATGGACAGAGGAGGATATGAATCATGAACTGGGAGACATTATTATAAATAATCCTAAACAAATAAGGTAGGAGTAAGATTAGTGTCTTTGCAGTTATTACTCTTGTGATGTGTGTAAATGAGTGAACTTACAGTGAAATTCACCTGTTGCTCTGATCTCTCCCAGTTCATTTACAACATGCACACAAACTCAAACATCGGCATTCAAACCAACACAAATAACCAAGAAATATTAAAGAAGGTGAGGGACGGTCAGATTAATGGAGGGATGAGGTGACATGTCTCGCCTCTGATTTCTGACATCAGACCAGTTTATGGAGATGCTGCGTCTCATTCCAAAGCATTTCCTCAACATGAGAGATTCGTTGAAGGACAAAATGGAATCCAAATGAAGCATTTTGCTTCTCAACGAAGCTTATTTTATTATACAAATGGAATAAATTGCTCCTGATCCAAGTTAAACAGAAGAATGGAGAAAAGAAAATTGGAGGGACGGGGTTGTATGAAATGACATTAAATTGTGACTGAGACACAAATGTAACAGATGAAATGATTGGATGAGGAGAGTCAAAGAGATTCAAACACAGTATGAGAGGGAGTAAAAGAGCCGTAAGGAAAAGTGAAGGTTGCTGGACTCCATGACAGGCCAGACCTTCTCTTGAGACCGGAAGACTGTCAGCAGGCCTACAGATAAGGGAACCAGCAGATTTTAGGAGCGACTGTTCCTATGGGAACCCGGCCCCTGTTAGCAACCAAGGCTTTCAGGGCTGACAACTATAACAAATAGCTTTGAATAAGCCCGGATTTCTTTTGGGAACCGTCATAAATATTTCAGGTTCAACTCTATCTCCCGGTGACTGACGGAAGCTCTGACACATATGCTGAGCCTCAGCCTGGTGGCAGAAGGAGATGACGGAGGAGATAAAGGCAGGCGGGCTGTCTGCGTCAGCAAGGCACCCTGTCAGAATTAGAAAATTCAAAAAGCATATTTTTGAGTCATTAAGGCAAGAAAAAGGGGCCGTGGGCCGACAGCAGGTCTGTCAGAAGAGCTCAACAGCAAGGCAGGGTTTAAGACTTTGTGGTTCAAGCCACAAGGTCACTCCTTCTGTTTCCATGACTGGTCTGATGTGAAAATCACAAGGCTTGTCAACCAAACAAGGGGTGGAATAAAGAAACCTACCATTTTCTTGAAGACAAGCCAGCAGACATACCCTTTAGGCTGGGACTGTAACTGCACTCAAGATGCTCTCTCATTACAGAAAAAGAATCTCCCAAAGCTATACGAGGAAGTAAACAGCATTAGCTACTTACTGGACTGAGCGGTCCGGGCCTCGATGGACTGTGTGCTAACCCCCAAGCCAACCTCAGAGCGAGCAGCCAGAGAGAACTTGTACATAGTGTCTGGCTTCAGGTTCTCGACAGCGTATGACCCAGTGGGATTGAAAGTGACGTGACGCTGGGGTGGGAAACAAATATTAGGAAAACACATATTAATACATATTTGTTCAAATGGTCACGCTTCAGGTGAATGTCACAGAGATCTTTTGTACCTTGTCACCCGAATCAGCCTCCCAGTAGGTGAGCTCATACTTGATGATGGGGTCCTGCACAGGCCACAGCCAGGACAGCATGATGCGAGTGTCCAGCTCAGCCTCCGCCTCAAAGCGAGTGGGCTGTGCTGGGACTGCAGGCAGAGATGACAGAGTGAAGCTGATCCAACTGTGCTCAGAAGACATATGAGCAACATGTGCTGGTTTCCCAGACATGGATTAAGCCTAGTCCAGCAGTGAGATGCTTTTCCAACAGCCAAGCTGTTCTTCATTATTTTTAAACACACTGATCCTACTTCTCATCTGAACTAATCGTTCTAAATGAATATGAAATTGTACATTTCTGAGATGGTATATGAACTCAATAAGCTCACCTCATGCAGTGTTTGATTTAGTTCTAATGTCTTTTTGAGAACTAAAATTGCCTCAGTAGCAAAGGGCATGGATGGGGGAGCCTAAGACTCGTAAATCAGCTAAAGAAAAGAACAATTTTATCGAAGGGCCAATTAACCTGTTTCTAAGTATTTCTAAAGTGTAATTTTTCAAACAAATAAGGTTCACATATCTTCTGTTAAGCTGGAACAGCTTAATTTGCTTCCCTGCTTTGTTTCATTCTTTATTTGCGACCTGGTTGTAGAGCTAGAAAATGACCTTATATATTTCTAATCATCACTTGTGTAGTTATGTGAACATTAAAAGCACACAGCTGAGACAAAGCCCTTCAAAAAAAATCCCAGTGTAATAACTAGCACTACCTTTAATCTGTGTTATGATTTTAAATTACTACATAACCTTAGATGTAACCTTAAGTCTAGCCCTTCATGATGAGAACTGACCTCCTTGCTGAGTCTTGACCTGCAGGATGTCTGAAGGTGGGCCGTCACCCACCGAGGTGAACCCGAGCACACGCAGGCTGTAGGTGATGTCTGGGGTGAGTCCTGAGATGGTGGTGAGTCGCGAGTCGTCAGTGTTGTGCTTCTGCCAGGTGCTGAGCGGCGTGTGCATGTCGGAGCTGTAGTAGATCCGGTAGCCACGGATCTGGCCGTTGGGCTCCTCTGGCGGCTCCCACTGCACCAGCATGGTGCTGGAGCTCAGCATGCGTGCCTGGACGCTCAGTGGCGGTGACGTTGGCGCCTGCTCGCTTGTACGAGTGTCCACGGTGCTGGTGGGGGGACCGCGGCCAATGTTGTTGACAGCCATGACACGGAATTCATATTCCGAGTATGGGCTGAGGCCACCGATGCTGTAGCGCGTGGACGCTACACCATCCACTTCCTGGAAACCGTTGTCTGATGTCTTAGCGCGGTACTGTATGACGTAATATGAGACTGGTTCAGGATTGCCTGAGTCCCAGGTGAGGGTGACACTGGTGGCAGTGGTTTCTGTGACGATCAGGGATGTTGGGGACTTGGGCAGAGCTGTATTTAAATGAACAGAAATAAATAAAAAAAACATTACTTCTATTTCTGCCTCAAAATGAGTGAGAGAGACAACATATAGCAAGAGCGAGAGAGTGGGAGCGGCTGCACTAATTTTTCATCAATCCATCACTATTCTGGTGACTGTCTCTTCCAGAGGCTCACCTGTCACTGCAGGGTCCAGACAGGCCATGTTCATTATCTCTCAAATCAAAACATCTCTTTCCCTGCACGACATGGCGGCGCGCTCCCCTGCTCTCCAGCCGACAGAGTCGCTCCATGTGCGCGCTACGTGAACACGTTTGTAATGATGGAGTTGATAACTTCACGCTGGGGGAATTGATTTTAGAGTAGCAGTCGCACAGCACTCTTTTCATATCTCATCATATCACACTGCCTCTCTGGACAAGTACAATAAACACAAATTGAGATCTTTAATTATTTATCTTCAATTATTGTAAAAACATGGCACAGATGATTAATTGTTTGGGCTGCACAGATATGATTCTGCGTTTCATTGACCAAACTGAATTAAAAGATAAGGTAGCAGTGAGACGGCATTTATAAATCTTCACACGGACTAATTTGTTCCACAGTTTGGGTTAATACAGTTACGCTACTTTATCATTCTGAAGCAGCTCTACCTGCATTTTTTTTTTTTTTTACCTATCTACCATCAATTTGTTCCACAGTGACTGAAAGGGCTGAAATAAGGAGTCGATCAATATGCGTTTGCTTTTTACGCCATTAGCATCTGTGATTAAATCTATCCTGCAACTGCCATTGACCACTAAGTCATTGATCCCACAACCAACACTACGCAACCAAAGGGAAAAAAATCCTAATGTTCCCTGATGCAAACAGTTTGATGAAGAGCGAGCACTCTAATCACAGTTAAATGATTAAATGTAATGATGATGGAGGTGGAGCCATGACTGTGTGCTGCTGATGTCTTTCTCGCTGGAAACTTTCTGGAAACAGGTTGAGGGACAGGGGAAAGACAAACTACCCAAGTCAAATGACATAAATCAGCGAAATGGAAAAGACCTCACGCTTGACACAAACAGAATGCAGATATGATCCTTTAAAATGCACTTCTTGAACTATAAACATTGCCATTATCATTACTTTGCCTTGGCAGTAAATGGGCTAGCGCTACCAGGTTTTTTTCTATTTCCAAAAGCAAATGGAAAGTGCCTGTTTTGTAATAAAATTGCATCTGAAAATGACTCCAAATGACTTTAGCGTTGTGTGTGATTGTGCTGCTGACACACTGGGAATGGATAAGATAGAGTAAGAAGCAATGGCACAAAAAAAGATGGGAAAAGCTCTGAAACTGGCATCATGTCTGCGACCGTGGGGCTCTACGATGCCACATGGAAATTAAGAATTGACATACGGTGCTGAGGGACCGTGGTGTAATTGAGAGGCAGAAATGCACTATGCATTCAAATGTTTAAAATCTTGACAAATGCCTAAATTGGCTTCAGCAGACACGCCCTTTTGATTAGACTTGCAAAAGCACACACCAAACATTTTGGGCGTTTGGAAGAGGCTCCTGCAGTGGGTGAATCACCATCTGTCACTCCTTTGAGTCATATCATCACAATATGTTAGTTGCAGAGACCTCACACCCCTCTTTATACACATCATATTCTTAATAGAAAATTTTAAAATTAAAATTCTGCCTCATCCTCACTCAATCTTCATAAAAAAAAAACAACTAAGCTCCATTGAATGAATACTTAAAAAAGATAAGCGGGACTGATAAGTATTCAGACATCCCTTGTTCATCAAGCCTCAGCAACTAGCAAGAATATCAAGAGTTTATTTCTCTTCATATTTCATGGCTCATTCGGCTCACTTGCATGGGAATAAAAAAAGATGTAAATTTGATGTAATGAACAATGCAGAAAAATAAATGTGTTTTTATTTATTATCGGGGTAATCACGAGGGTCCGATGGCATGAGGAGCTCGGCTCTGTTGAGTACAGAGGAGCGATTTTCCATCAGACACTTTTGTTTTCATAAACTTCCTGCAAGCTTCAGTGTCGCGAAGAGTAGCAGCTACACGTCAAATTTCAACTTTGATGAAACATTGATGAAGCGATTACATGCGCTGTCTGGTAGGGGCTGGGGGAATTTCCAGGCCCTTTCATTTTTAATGAGCCCCCCCTTCAACTATTGCCATCTCGGGTCGCTGGAAACGTGGAGAAATTGCCTTGAAAACACCTCTAGTGATGCTGCAGCCATGTTTATACCATATTTAAGTCTGGTTTGTTAGCGGCACCTTACCTTTCACGGAGATCTGAGCGGTGGTCTCGATCATACCCAGCGGGGAGATGGCCACGCACGTGTAGTTCGCCGACTGCCGGATGTTGGTGAGCTCCAGCACGTTGCGTCCGATCGGCATCTCCTCCTCTTTGGTGAGCTCCACGTCACCTGTCATCCACTTGACATAAGGCATGGGGGCACCCACCGCCACGCAGGTGAGGTTCACGCTGCCGCCGGGCATGACCTCGTGGTTGGTGGGGGGGATGGAGAATCGGGGCGGAACGCGCCGGACTGCGGGGGGAGAGCAGAGGGCGGTGAAGGAGACGCCGGTACCGAGACATGGCCAGACGCTGGTTCTGCTGACTACCTTGGTCATTCAGACCTGGCTTTGGCTGTCCAGGTGTTATGGAGACCATGGACCAATGTTTAACAGGTGAAGTGTGGAAGTGTGGAGGGTCAGAAGGGTTAAACGTTAGCAATGTGCCTTCAAGGTCTCTTCTGTGAAGAGCTGTTAGTGTTTTTATTAGTAGAGCTTTGGTTTAGTGGAGCAGGCTGAATGGTAGCTCTTTTCTGAGTCCATCAGGTCTGATGCTGTTATGATCTGTTATGTTATCTGCATTAGAGCTGCAGCAGCTACTGCCTTCACCAAAAAGTGCGAGATATGAAGTATGACGTCAGATCAAAGGCATAAGCCTCTGGACATGTTCATTAATATATTTCCATTAGGATGTATGCAAGTTACATGGGTTCAACAATGCGCTCAGTGGGAAAACTAGAGGTCTTTTTGGGGTTTCTGGGATTTCGCAGAGTTGAGCCTCATTATTTGGCGCCGCTTATTGTACTGCCCTCATCTAACCATGGCAAGCACCTTCAGGGAGGAGGTTTATTAAATCCCAGAATTTGATATATTAGTGGGTAAACTTTCTTTCCTTTTCTTTCATTTCTTTATTATTAAACCCTGAGTTTCTGTGATTGCATTGCAGGAGTAGAGGCTGAAACATTAGTGTTGCGTTAGTGCGGTGTTGGGGTGGGCAGCGAAAGCCAAGCCATTTTCCACAGCGATCTTCCAGACGCACTCAGATGGACTGCAGACCTCCTGTTTGTAGCCGCTGCAAAAACGACTCCATACAGACACTGCAGCGATTCTTAATCATTGGTAAGCAGCAGTCTGATAGCGTCTACAGAAAGTGTGCGAGCGGCGAGAGGGAAAGAGGAAAAGAGAGAATGGTGGGGGGGGGGGAGGCAGAGAGAGCTATAAATAAAGACTCTTTTATCATCGCTTTGCCTGCTGAAAGCGCAGGAGCCTCAGCCGAACGCTCACAATGAGTCTAATTTGGGAAGAGCTGCAGACCTTTGGGTGTGTCTGTAGATAAAAAAAAAAAAAAAAAAACTGTAGATTGCACCTTTTTTAAAAAGCCACCTCGATCACTGTGACTTCCAAATTACCTGTGTGTTCCCCCTTTATTAACGCTGGATATAGTAGGGGTGAGGGACATAAAGGGCCAAGCTAGCCAGCAGTGTTGATGCCATATCGCCAAAGTGAATTTGAAAACAGGCACGGGACCAATAGGGTTGTTGTTATTGTTACAATAATTTTTTTTTTTAGAACAAATATCTCAGTATTTATGTGACTTGAGTGTGTTGTTATAAGACCGCCTCTCCCTCAAAGCACCAGTCTGGCGTAAAAAAGGAACGTTTGATAACTGGCAGCCATAGGGAATAACAAGACTTTATCTACTACCCCCCCTCCCAGCAGTACCAAAATACAAAACCATTTTAACTCATATTGGGAATATTTGGTGTAAATATCATAATATGAGAGAATTTAGCCACTTTTCACATCGTGTGGAATTCTATTCCCCGTACAGCCACTGACATTCAGCAGATTCCCATTTTCCAATTCTGGCCAATTCATGATAATTCTGGCTAGTTTGTGTCGCTTTTCTCCCTCCCTGAATGGTTTGGTGGTGCCATTTCATGCCTCGTCTTCGAGTGCTTGTCACGGAGCGAGTGTGTCGATTTCAGCAGGTATTTAATGGCGGATTTTCCCCTCCGAATCTGTGACTCAAGTCAGGTAAACACTGAGATGCAGGACACCCTGCTAATCGTGTCAGTGAGGCCAGCGGTCAGCTGACTCCGGGTTAGTGTGGAGACGTGTTAGCCCGAGAGCCCAGGAGGCGTTTGACACGTGCTGCACAGCTCGGGAGGAAACCGCAGACGTGGTTAGTAACGCCGCACATAAAGATGGTGATGTTATTCATGACGATGTAAATGGTTACGACGTGATGGCTGTAGATTTTTTTTTGTTATGAGTGACTGGTATGAGTCCCTGGATGTGACAGTGACTATTTTATTTTTATGCTTTTGCGCCAGTCTCACGTGAAGTGTTTTAGGGGGGTGATGTCGGAAGCACAGTCAAGTTGGCAGTTAGAATGCAGGCGCACACTCTTACACTCATTGGCATGCCATAAGGAGGGAGCAGAGGAGAGGAGTGAAGGAGATTTCAGGAGGTGCCTTGTGATAAGGGCCTATCTAGGTATGGAAAAGAGTTTGTGTGTGTGTGTGTGTGTGTGTTTGTGTGCATGCGAGTTCACATCCATGTGTGTGTGAAGGGAGGGAAGTCACAAAAGCACTTTTATGCAAAAGCATGCATCCATGCACGAACACACGTAGAAGACAAGCATCAGTGCATGAGCTGTATCAGCCACAATCATGAGAACATGCCCGAGTAAACACCAGAAAAAAACATTCTTAGTTGAAGAAATCCAATTTCAATGGCCAAAGAACAGCGCTGCTTTTGCAAATGTTTCTAATAGTAGCAGACGCTGGTTAATTGCCTACTGCCGCTTATGCATTGGTAGAGTCTCTCGATGAGAGAGAAAAGAAAGATCTGCTTCTGCTCATGATTCATTCTCCTCACACAAAGTCCTCGTTAAGCCCGGCTTCTACCAGCCCAGAGGCCAAAAAAAAGGAACAGAAAACAATAGGAAATAAATAAAAAAAGAGGGAGGAGTAGTAAATAAATAAATAAACGCTCCGGGATGAGTCGATGGGAAGACATTTTCTGAGCAGCTCGTGAAATGGGCCACCATGTGACATAAATGTCACACGCCCTCAGCTCGGACAGAGAGAAAATACATTGTGTGTAGGCCGTGGATTGGTTGAGCACTACTTATGCACTCTTGAAGAATCCATTTCTATTTGTTACCACAATGACTTTCCTTTTTGAAGCTCGACCGGGTGGTGGAAGTTAGTACTGAATGGGTGGTAGTAGCCTAGCGGGTAACACACTCGCCTATGAACCAGAAGACCCACTTACTACCATTGTGTCCCTGAGCAAGACACTTAACCCTAAATTGCTCCAGGGGGGGACTGTCCCTGTAACTACTGATTGTAAGGGTGTCTAATAATGCCGTAAATGTAAATACTGAAGGTAGGTTATAATAATGCACATAAATAACATGAATATGTCTTAATAGTTCTTTTAGCCACATTTACATCTAAATATTGAGTCTGAATATGGAATTTGAATATGTGAGTTTTGAAATACAGTACAGGCCAAAAGTCTGAACACCTTCTCATTCAATGTGTTTAACACATGTGGAGTTATGAAAACACATTGAATGAGAAGGTGTGTCCACATTCTTGGCCTGTACTGTGTATAAAAAATTGAGAAATTTGTTCTTTTGTGAAGATTTGAATAAATGCTAATCAAGCTAATCAACTAAAATGGAAACCACATACCATTTTCACGTGCTTTCATGATAAACAGCATATTGTTTTCTTTCTTCCTTTGTTTACTATTCAAGGATTTAAAATTCCTACAACGCCTTTAAAACTTTTCAATATTTATTTTCAGCTGACTCTCCTCCCATTGTTCTCCACCCTAAATCTGGAACCAGCTTTGAATGCTCGAGTCCAAAACACACAATCAAATCAGCTTTGGCCAGATTAAATGCCCGAAAACTCAAAAGGCTTTCCGTTGTTAACCAGGATAACACATCATTCCCCGACTAAATAGGCTAAGCGGTTGAGGACGGGGAGAGGCCCTTGCTGAAATTTGAACTGGTGTGTAAACAGCCCTGATCCTCTAAGTCAGGGCCGCGTTCTTGTGTTTGTTTTTGACCTGGAGCTTAAAGCCCCGAATCAGTGTTAAAGCAGATGGTTGATCTTCTTTTAAACTGGTTATTTTGGTGTATGGGGCGGAGATTTCACATTTATCAGTTAGAGTCACTACACAGAAATTGTAGTTAAGTTAAAAGTTTTAAAAAACACCCAAAACACAAGCCATGACACATTGAATGGTTGCCAACCATGAATCCTGAAACCCAACACTCAAGAGAAAACAGCATTGGGTTTAACGCCATGGCAACAGGCAGTGCAAAAACACCAATGGCACGCCCATCAAGGCAAACATGGCTGATCAAAACAGACATGACAAAAACATCCAGCACCGCAACAGAAGACAGCCACGGAAGAGCCATGCAGACTCATGCCAACAGTGGGAGGGTTCGGGAGGTGGGCAGCATCGCAGAGGATGTGTGGCATAAAAGATGGGAGGTGCACTGGCATGGGGGGAGAGAGGGGGGAGGGCGGGCGGAGTGTTTGGAGGTCGGGGCGAGCCCAGGGCACGCGGCCAGACGGCCACGCCGGCTCGAGCCCACTGCACCTCTCTCTGAAGTAGGATGAAAAGAGTGAAAAGAACCAACCTTCCCGCTGATCTGAGAGGTGAGGATTGGGTTGGATTGTTTTGGTTTTGGATGGCAGGGTGCAATGGTGATGAAGGAAGGGAAATAAAAATAACAGAAGAAAAGGGGAGGAAAGAAGGAACAAAAGAGGAGAAGAAAGAAGACAAGGAGAAACAGAGAGAGTGAAACAGGCCAATATTCCGCTTATCCATTAAAAAGTGAGGACTGAGAAGAACGGCATGGAGAGAAAAAACACAGAGCATTGAGTGACAAGATGAAAACACACACACACACACACGCCAATCAACACAACAGGCATATGTACACACATCTCTATACCACACACAGACAAACGTTACACACACTCCTCACACACATTATTCCTAATCATAATTCTAAACCCTTTCACGTAGTGTAATATACAGCTGTGCAAATAAGGGCTACATGGGGATTGTTCGCTAGTGTAAGAATTTACAGAAATAGATATATTAGAATGATTAGATAGATTGGTTGTTTGACTTTATTGTTTTAAAAGGGACATTTAAATAAAAGAAAAAAGAACTGCTTTGAAGCTTCTCTACAAGACAATGTTTTTTGTGCGTAATTATTTCTGTCACCCAATCTTTATAAATGTTTTAATAAAATACACTATATATCTTCATCATTAAAGATTTTTTCCTTCTTACTTTATTTCTATATTTATGTAAATCCTGACCAAACACTAGTGAAGAAACCCCACGCTTAGTCCCCTGTATTACATCATATTCTGCTCTCTGCTTCATCTAAATATTCACAAGAACTATCCTTACGCCATCAGACATATTAAGCTTGAGCTGAATTAAGACGACATTAGAGATGCAGGCACTGCTGACAACTGGACTTCATTACACACACAAAGCAGACAGGGTCCAGCTGCTCAGACAGGACACATTTATTCTGTCCATTGAGTCCTTTAGAGTGAAGGCACTAGAGGGAGGAGCGCGCTAGACAGGAATACAAACAAGCGTACACACACACACACACACACACGTATACTGTATACACACACTCACAAATGGTCATTTCATCGCTGCCTGCACACAGTTGAAGAGTTAAGGCAGTGATGGGACGCACCATTTCTCGGCTACGCTGTTTTTCACATTTTTTAAAATGCTCAAAGCAGATTTTCCCTCTTCCTCGCGCTCACATACATGTAGGCAAACACGCACACACGCACACAAACACACAGATGACATAAGCACTGTAGAAACAGGAAGCCCTCAAGTGCAAGCCTTGTGGGTCAGGTTATGGTGAAACACATGGAAATTTCGGTGAAATGTGTCTTTTTCCAGCCCAGGATAAGCTTTAGCGGGATGAGCGTTAGCGTACAGTCTGTGTGAGCGGCCGACTGACCCAGGGTCTGGGAGCCAGGGACACAGAGAGAGACCCACCACGAGAAACACAAAGAAAAAATGAGACAGACAGAGAGAGAAATACTATGAAAGACAGAGAGAAGGAGAGCTAATAAGCCCACACCCACCCACCCACCCGCCCACAAACACACACCAGGCCACACACGGTGATGAAGAGAAAGGGAGTCCAAAGGGGGAGGACTCCCACCTGGAGAGAGACAGAAGTTAAACTGGTTGCAGCAAGAAAACCGCACACATTAAAAAACACTGTCTGGGGAGGCTCACGCGTGTCTGGGATAAAGATTTTTCTTTCTTCGCCATGCAAATGCAAAATGTGACTTCATGGAACGACAGGTTGAAAATTTCCAAAGGTTTTAACCTAGAAAAGCAAAACACACACACACACACACAAAGCTGGTGTGTTTGATTACAGACCCTCATACATATATATTAAATGTCATTCATCTAGCCGGGGATCCAAAATCTTTATTCCCTGTGACTGTGTGTCTGCAGGAGTGTGGTCTAAGCAGAGATCAAAGGAGAAGAGGCAGATAGCATCTCTCATCCGCATCTCCTTACACTTTCTTCCTCTCCTCTCCTCTTCTCTTTAATATCTGTTTTTTTTCCTGTCTCCTTCCCTTATCTGAGTGGGTCATGAATGCGATGGGGCAGAATTTATGAGCAGCTTTTCTGACTCATTTCCCCAGTGCGTCCGGTCATTCGCTTGCAAGGTCAAAGAGTCCAGCGTTGTGCCGGTGCTGGTGCCACGCGTTGCGCTTCTCGCCGTTTCCTTTTTTAAAATTTTCTTTAACATGGCTCCTCCTTAACCCCCGAGCACAGGCGGAACCTCAACGTGGAACCACAGCACGTTCTTCTTAACTCCAGTGTATCTTGCCGCCATTTTGTTCTCACTCAGAGTTTGCCAGGCCTGCCTGGCTGCCGCCGGTGATTTCGGCAGATGCAGCGGCAAGCTTTTCTGCGCGCATGATAACAGTACGGCGGCCTGATTAATACAAGAGCAGTAGAGCGTGTGAACCCTGCCAAAACACAACTGCTACAGCTCCCACAATGCCGCAGTCTGCGGGTGGGCGTGGCTACCTGCTGCAGGTGATTCCTGTTCACGCTGGAAACCGGGGACACAACCGGAGAGTCACAACCTCCTCTTCCCTGCATGCGTAAGGATATGCAGTATGAAAGATTGTTTTAGCGGCTGGTTTTTTTTTACATTTTTGCTTTACAGTAAACACTGACAGCAGATGCCACGACCAGCTGCCTGCCTGTCCAATGTTTGTCACGTTTTTTTTTTTACAACTGAACAGTGTGTGATTCAACTAAAAGGGCCAAGGTCCTGCTGCTGCCTCATCTTCTATGCAAGAAAAGTTAATGGCACAGCTTAGCGCTGACAGAAAAAAAGTGAAGCTTGAATTCTCTGTTGCAGGAACAAAGAGAATCCAAAGTCATTCCATCAGTTTACACGAGCCTGAGGGCTGAGCCGAGTGAAAAAACACCGGAAAAGACACAACAAGTAAATGGTGTCCAATGATAGAGCAACTGTATGCAAATAGCATGTAACCAAAAAGAAGAAAGTAATCAGAAAACTAAGCCTCGGACTCAAGAAACATCTTTGGCAGGAACAAGTTGAGGCAAAGTGTACAGCGATGGTGTCAAAAAGAGGACTAATTTAATGACAGACTGTCTCCTTTCAGGTCCTTTCCTGTAAAAGGCCTAGTGTCTGGTTCTCTTTCTTTAGAGGGATTACACTAAACTCAGAAACCGAACCATCTGTATCCACACAATTTGTCATAAGCTCTCGAATGTGTTTGTTTCCATGCCAACAGTAAACAAGGTCTATGGGAAAATGATCTGAGGTTGCAACGGTTATCTGACACTATTAATGCTGAAACCTGGGTGTTAACAGACCTGGAGGCTCAATCAAAAACAGCCATTAGCCACATCCTGTGGAGGGGCGAGGGCGGGGGTTTCCAAAGCGCTCGCCATCCAGGTGTCTCTTTCACCCCTCGCAAGACTGCACACGCCTGCCTCGTCCCCGGCCTCGCCCAGACAGTGTGGTGCAACTCCGGCTGACCCCACCGTCACCTCCCGGGAGTAAACAGCACCTCTTCTTCAATGAGGTGAATGAGGTCATTTAAGGATTAGGATACCTTTTCGCGGGTCAGTGGTGGGTCATCCAAATTAATGTTGAAAAAGAACCACAAGCAGTGTTTATTAGTAAAAATTGTTATTTTTGAAGCAGAAGGGATAAAAGAAGAAGCTCCAAAGGCTTGGTGCTGGTGTGAGTTCTGGCTGTAAAGGTGATATAAGGTGAGGGTGGTGTTTTTGGGGAACTCAGTGGCTTACCTCGGACGTAAAGGTTGGCGGGTGCAGAGTAGCGGGTCCCAGCGCTGTTCATCGCCACACACTCGTACTTGCCCTGATCCGACTCCTCGCTGTTCTCAATCTGCAGAGCTCCTGCAAACACACGGACGCAGTGTCACGCCTGAACTCTCGTGAACAGCACACACTCTCGGCTGGGTCCTGGCCAGCACACACACTCATTAATACACAGAGAAGGAACTGCAGGAAGTGGCAGACTTCTGAGAAGTGCTTTGTGGAGCAAAAAACACCAAAATACAATCAGCGGAAGCCACTTTGGGGACAAAACCAATATATGTAGCAACAAGACACCATATTACAACTGAGAAACAATGCATTTGGTGTTTCTTTACTGAGAGCATGAAACACAGGGGCGACCCTGGGGAAGGGATTCTGAGGCCCATCTGTCTTTGAGGTCACAAACCACATAAGCACCACTGTTTTAAACCAAACTGTCGGCAGGCTGTGGGAAAGAAACGGATTCATTTTGCATTCTGCCCTATACATCAGAGACAAGAACAGGTGAGAGACCACCTTCCCTAAAACATGTGGCTTTTAAATGGAAAAATATATTATACTGCAAAACAGAATAAAAATGTGGATGCTTCCATGGCGATCCACACCAGATGGGTAGTGTACTTTGGGGAAATGACTGACGCGATTCTTTTTCATCTAAAGGGATGGGTGAAAAAACATAGCCACGGTGTGCTGATGTACACCACCCTCCCGTGCCAGAACCTCTGAGCTAGGATATGGATTGGACAGCTATGGGTGCTTATAGGAAACCCTGACAGCCTGACATGATAGCAAAAATGAAAATTCAATGGCTCTGCTTAGCTGGCAACACATCACCCTGTAACGGTGGAGCCGAGCAGATCTCGAATCAATTGGAGGATTGTTGAGCCCTGATGACTCATCACTCGCGCCATTCCTCAAACGGAAGCCTAACATATAGGGCTTGTCTGGCGCTAAAGACACATAAAGAAAGAAATAAGCCCAACAACAAATCATGTCCCCAAAACTTACCTTAGGCCCGACTCCTTCACATAAAATATACAGGGATCAGACTGGCTGTTTAGCCGTGAAACAGCCTGACTGATGGGAGACTTTTTCAAAAAACACTTTCGACAGACACAGCGACATGATGTTTTCTCCTAACGCCAGGCAGTGCTGCTGACCTCACAACACACATAACATGCGGTTTTGAGGAGTGGAAGCACACTGATTTCAAACAAAAGAGTTGCGACATATTTCAGAAGTATTCCTGAAATGCATTATGGGATGAGTGCCGGTACAACAAAATCCAAACAGAGAAATGAAGAAACCATGAGTGTATGGCAACACTGGTGACAAGCTTCCATCACCCTCCTGTCATTAGTCATCGATGAGTGCTGTGCTGAACCTGGCTTGTGGACACACACACAAACAAATGTGTGTACATGCATTTATCCATATATACAAATTCTCTCTGTCACTCACACCCACGGACATGAGGACACACATTGTCATGGATGTATACACTCACAATCACTCATACACACAAACACTCATACACGCTTTTACACATGCCCCCATCCACATATACCAGTTATCTGACACACACACACACACTCATACAAATATGTACACATGTACTTATCTCTTTGTACAAGCTCTTTCTGTCTCACACACACCCACTGGACACGTTATTACACTAACAATCATTCACACGCGGACAAAAACAAACACACATATATAAAATCCTATACCCGTGCCCTCATCCAATACGTCGTGTCCCCACACACAAACACACTACTTTAAAGACATAGACTATTGTGGATGTATTCACAAACAGACACACACAGAAACAGTCTTGACCGTTGAGAACAACATTCCTTTTTTTCCTTCATGAAATATTTCCCCCAAGTTGCTCACACAAGAAGTGTGTGTCAGGGTGAAAATGAGAGACGTCTGCTATCCTCCATTTCAGGGTGTTACCTACAGTCCCCACAGGCCTTCACTGGAGCTTACTTTAGGTCAATCCTTACATGGGTTCTGAAGCGAGAAGTAGTTGTTATTGGCAGAGCTAAATCTGTCTTTGTGTTTATTATATTTATATTTTGTGTTTATTTTATTTATATACCTTCCACCATCTACCTCCCCAGCTCTAGAGCATCTCTTTCTCACTTGTGATCAGCACTATGAACTGTGAAGGATAATGGTGATGTTAAATCTGGCATGCACTTGCTCTTCATTCATCTCCACTGGCATTTCAATGCAAAGCAGTAATCAGGGTCTGCCACCAGGTCCGAATTCTGTAAGTCTTTCATGGAGAGGAGAAGCTGGCAGAAACCCAGACTGACCTTGATTCCATTCCCACACTTCTCTGCAGCATCAGACAGGGGTCACCACAGATCCTGCCTTACATTGTGCCTTCAACTACAGACCGTATTGCAGTGTCAGTCACAAGCTGAAAATGCTGGAGTTGCTTTACACTATTCATTTTCTCCTAATACATCCGCACCTAGAAGTGTGATTAAATTGTAATTTTCTTGATTATGAATTATTAGTAGTTGTTTGTGGTTCGTGTTTTGGAAGCCGTTTAATGAGACAGACTTGCGGAAGGTCATGCACTGAGGCGCATAGAGTGACTGGGTCGTGGAGAAAAGAGTGAGAGAAAAGTGAGGGTGGAAAAAAAAAAAACAGGGATGGGGACACCGAGGTGAGTGGCAGAGGGAGGGGGGATGGTATAACTGGACAGTTCCCGGTTTCAGCATTCTTACCTCTGATTGGTGTACCACCTGGTGAGGTAATTTGAATGCAAATAAGATCGAAGAGAAGAGTTAATAGAGAGAAAGAGAAGGGCAGAGAGAGAGAAAACAGAACACAGAGAAAGAGGAATTGTGCGGTGAGAGACAGTCCCTGGGCACCTCGGATCAAACAGTGACAAACATGTGTAATGTAATAAGAAATAGACCCTGTGAAAAACAAGGTCGCATTTTCTGGCAAAGGGACAAGCAGAGCCGCCATGAGCTCTATTAACAGGTATCTCTAGCCGAGAGTTGAGGAGCTTCTACTGTCATCTGGTTGTCATCTGGTGATAACATTGCTGCCGCATTTTACTTACACTCGGCTAGTTTTATACGGTACCCATTAGGGCGTTACTTCTGGGTAAGTGTGCATCAGACCTGTCTCAGCTGAAGGCCAAGAAACTTCTGGGAAAAAAATAATCTGGCATTCCTAGTTAGACTACTGTCCTTTCAGGTCTGCGGTGGCCCTCCGCATTCAAACTAAGCCTGGCCCTTTAAATTTACCCAGAGCTGTGCTGGTAAAAAGCGAGTTCATGCCACGCCTCTGATGCAACACACGGAAACCTATGCCAAGCAACGGCACATTGTTGTTGTCCCCTTCAAGCAAATCAACTGAAAAGTACTTCTGTGCTGCACCAAACTGTGGTGAAAGTCCTATTGCTGCGGTCTTATACGGCATCAGCAGCATTTTCGAGTGATCCAGGTAGACATAAGTGAATGCACCTTCTCACTCTACAAAAATTGGTCTTTTTCGCCAGTGTGTGACACGTGAAAAAATGTGCCGCATCAGATACAGTGTCACAGGAGTAAACGTCAGTTTGGCACAGTGTGGGACCTGCGGTTCTGTTAGTACTGGGGGAGTTTCGGGCAAATCGTGCTGGCTGTTGGTTACTATGCAGATGCAGAAGATCTCCATAATAATCCAACCAGTCAGCAGTGAGAGAACAGGGACGTAGATACGGGAGAGGGTTGAGATTTGGGGAGAAGCCTGCGTAAGCTGTGTGGCCCGAGGACGAAGGACATCAGCAGCTTTACGAAGGGCTTCATGTGTACTGAGACCACCCAGAAAGCCTGTCACCGTCCACAACACCAGAGAGTGACAGCACCAGACTCGGCATTAGGCTCTTCTGTGGAAGTGTAACAGAGGTTAAAGGAACAAAAGAATTTGTGTCCAAATCTGACCAGATCTATCATCATACATTCATCTAGCCGTAATGTTTAACATGGTGAATAACCTAATATTAACAGAAGTGTATTTTTTGTACCTCAACATTGTTTTAAGGACAATACATCTATCTGATACAGAATGCATGTTTGTGTTTGCAAGTCCTTTATATAAGAGGCTGCTCATGGCTGTGGTGAAAGTGCAGGTAACACACTTGTTCACTAAAGGAATGATGGCTGTGAACGTCAGTTCTGTACCTCTTGGCCTGCTGATGTACTGTAGAGTGCAGAGTTTGCTGGGCTGTGTTTACCAGACAGGAGAAGGATTAGGCTTTCGCTTAGAGACACTAATCCGCTTCTCCCCAACTCCCACCTTGCTATCAGATCCTGGGGCAAGTAGTTTTCTGTTTGCTTCTCATGTGGCCAGCATTGTAAACAGTGGTCTGATCGATGGTGGGGACGAAATCCTTCATTTGACAGGCCCGGCTGTAATTACTGGGAGACAATGACTTGGGGGGGAGGGATTAAGCTGCATTTGATGTGCAGGCCATCAACTTTCATATTTGTGCTGTGTGGTGAGCAAAGGTCATAAATTGAAAAATGGACCTATTACAATTTCTTGATGGAACAGAGGCACCTCACTCCGCTTGCTAATTTGAGAGCAAATCTAATCTTTGGAAAAATAATAGATTATATCAAAACAAATAAATTACACAAATGTCTGGAGGTAATGTGGCAGTGGGCTAAATCCTGGTTTATGCTTGCCGTGATAGGCCAACTGTGAATATGCTTACTGTTATTTGACTACAGGTACACCAAGGGGTGAGACAGGGCACGGACCTAATTGAAACCAATTGCCGTGCTGTCAAGTTAATAATGCATGGCATATCTGCCTCCACCCCCGGCCTCAGATGTTGCCAGAGGAAAGAAGAAAAAAGAAAAGGCTCTAGCGATAGCTTCAAAGCCCCAGATGCCTTGAAGGTGGCTTCGTGGCATTTCTCTGTTGTGAGAGGAAATTGGAGGCAGAATGTGAGGGCGCCACACAACAAAAGATAAAAATACATGTCTAGCTCGCTCTTTTAAAAAAAATGGTAGTTTGCTGTGATAATGTTTGGCCTGGAGTAATACTGATAAGTTATTGTTTCTGAGTCACTATATGAAAGCGGATTGATAGGATGCAAGATAGGCTGCCTTGCCGCGACCGCGGTTGCTCCGAGAGGGTCTCTACTTGAGAACTGTTCTACTTGGACACACTTTCCCTCCTCATCCTCTAACGAGTCGAGCTTGGTATAGCTTGTTGCTTCATTAAAATTAATCACTGCCTGAACCTGTGAGACACCGGGGGCACTTTAAACGTTCCCACACAAAACTGACTCAGGCAGCGGAGTTAAAAAAATATGCATATTCTCTGACATATGAAATAATTACAGACTTTTTTTTGTTGTGGAAAGTGGAAAACATTTGCAGAGTCTATGTGCAACACATCAAATCCCCCTGCCACAGGCGTCTTCCAAGCCAGTCCAAATGAACATATGGTCATACTCTCATTTATGCACTTTTTATACTGACAGTACACTGAGACCATTTGGACACTTAACATTCTAGAGTAAGCCGTCTGTTGGTTTTTAGGTGTGGGATAAAGAGAGAGAGTGAAGATGGAACCTGTTCTCTACCTGAGCGTAGCTGCTTGATGCGGCCGTTGCTGCTGTTGATGTCAACAGGCAGGAAGTCCTTAAACCAGAAGATCTCTGGGTCAGGGTTGCCACTGGCTGCGCACAGCATGGTGGCCGTGCGTGTCTTCTCTACCACCTTCAGCTGAGGACCCATGTCGATGGTGGGAAAGCCGTGAGGGATCTGGTCCTCTGCAAAACACGTACAGAGAGAGCAGGTGAGGGTCAGGGAAGGACAGGGTAGGACAGGACAGATCCAGCACAGAATAAGACATCAGACAACCAATGGTGAAAAAAAAAGAAGAGAAAAGTCTGCTGTACTGCAATCTGACTGTTCGACTTCAGAAGTCAGAGCCTGAAAAAGGAGGTGTTCCCCCTTTAACGGTGTGAAATCCACTCATAATGTAAATATCGTCGTGCCGGGCCATGACTAATCCGGCTGTGGTATTTCTCGTCATGGATCCTTTTCAAGGGAGAGGGCAAAAGACACAATTCTCTCCCACAGCACAGAAACCAGATTAAAAAAAAAAAGTTGCTCACCCGCTCAGATGATCTGAGAGGCTAAGTGCAGTCAAATGCCAGCCCTACCAATTTAAGAATGAAACAGAATTCAATTTCCTTGATTTGCATTGTGATAGAATTAATGCGGAGCAGAAAAGATTGCAGGTGCGTCTAAGGACACATCTAAAGAAAAGACATCTGAGGCCAAGTTGGAAGCAAAGTGGACTGAAGTATTTGGGAAACGTTTTTCATAACTCCTGACTTGTGGTAATCATGTAGTTTTAGCAGAAAAAACCTTCCTTCATATGCTGCCTAATGAGGCAGTGCTGAAATAAAGTGTTAAATCCTAGTGCCAAAACAATGGACCATTTTGGAAATATCCAGTTTTGATGACTTCCTCCAGAATTCAACATGGGTAAATCTGATTTCAGGTTCCGATCTTTAAATTTGATGCATCTTTTTGTCTACAGTGGGATCGCTGTGGGTTGTGCTACACAGGATGCACTGAGTGAGCTGGAAACTCCTCTAATGATCAGCATCATACCCACTTCCCAGGGTGGGAGATTCTAATTGAGAACGGGACAATTGAAAACCCTCTTCAGCGTTGATGCCTGGATCTGACTAAGTGTTGAAAGCCGCTCCCATAAACTGACATCAGGGTGGAACAGGCTGTTTGCCACCTGAGAGGGAGAGCATTTTATGCCATTGTTGAAAGGAGAGAGCAACAATGTGCTCACTCTTTTTTTTGTGCTAATTGTCATGACAGTCAGATGCTGTAACGGTATCCAGTGGGAATGCATCCATCTCTCCATACACCGTTCTAACACACCCGTGTGTGTGTGTGTGTGTGCGGGGGGGATTGGGAGTCATGGAAATGGAAGAACGGAATGAAACATGCGATAATTGGGCAGCCAACACAATTTCAACTGCAGAGGTACTGTGGGACACTTTTTTTTTGAGTCACAATGAGCCACACGCTCATTGATCCCGAGTGCTAAATATGAATTAGAAGCAAGCCAGATTTAAACAAGATATCAGATGAAAATCCCCCCAAAAACCTTGAAGTTTAAGCAACATTATGAAGGAGCAGAGAAAGAAGTGAAAAAAGCCGGTTTCCCCCCACAATTCAGAAACTGGGCCTGCATAGCCTATTTGCAGTGAAGCGGCTAAGTGTCACTCTCCCGGGAGGCTTTCAAAGGCAGCCTGAAGGATTCCTTCTGCGGGTCTTTGTTGACTGTGATGGGTGCAGAAAACATGTCATATCTCTGCTTTCAGAAAGAGTGAGAGAACAAAACAATGAAGAAAAAAAAAACCTGGGCAAAAAAATAAAAGGGGCAGACGGAGAAACAGTCAGGTCCACCTGAAATCCTACACCCTCCGTCGGGTTTAAGCTGACACGATGACGCCTAACGACCACAAAGATCGCATTTACGCTGTTACTTCAAATGTTCCCGGCCGCGACCCGGAGAAGCGATGTTTTCTTCTTCTGCTTGCTTGACATTGGATATGGATGTCAAAAACAGGCTTCAAGGGAAAATGGTTGGTTTGTATGACAGACACATTCCTGTGTATTTTGTTGGAGGGAATTATTGTTCTCCAAGGAAGAACAAAGCACGTGGTGGAAGAACAAAAGAATAAAAAAATAAAAACAGTACACCTCAAGCGGTCCCCCACAGTGGAATTTCTTCAGTTGGGGATCACGGTCCTCACCTACGTACATAATCCGCGCACACAATGAGTCCGGGCATTGTTGCCGGGCTAACGGCCTGTCACTCACGGGGAATGAGTGTCGGAAAATTACGGTGTGCTGACACGTTCCCGTCTGTCTTCCCTTGTCACTATGCCTGCTGCAGCTCGCGGGAGTCCACTGATTAAGCAACTGGTGATGTAAACATACATGCATGCATACACACACACACACACACACACACTCACACAGGCAGACGGACCTGGGCAGAACCGCATAGGAGCCATCCCACCATTCCTGCAACGACCAGCACAGATACAGCATTCTCTTTATTCCTGTAATTCTTAACTTTTTTTACTTTAACATAATCACATACAAATGGTGTGACCTTCTATTTTGTTCCATTTCAGGCAATCGTATAAAAAAAACAAAAAAAAAACGTTTAAGTCACGAGTAAATGAGTAAATAATGAGAACCAGCACACTGGACATCTAAAAATCAATAGTATCTACTGTTTAGATGCAACATGACTGAACAACTTCTGTCAGCCACTGTTTTACCACTATTATGATGAACACAATCTCATTTAAATATTTAATTTTCAATTCAATGCTTGACACCCGCTTCACATGTACCTGAGGCTACCTGCTCTGTGCATGCATGCAAACAGTGTTGTTTCGTTAACGGCACTGTGTGTTTTCTATAACCGGCATCCGGTGGACCGCGCCTGTTCCGCCACATTTCTGTTCAGCTCTTTTTGCAATGTTTATGGCACCTGCAGCAGACCAGCGGCGTATGCCGCATTTATGCCCCCCAACAGATCAGATGCTTTCTCTCCTCTCATGGATTACTCATATGTGGCCAGTGGTGGGTGCCAATTCCCACCACGGTTGTAACTGATACACACATTCCATTACAGTGACGTAAAGCACGCCCTCCTTCAGCTCAATGGATGTACATTTACCATAAATCAATAGGGGCCATGTGACATTGTTCCAGTATGTTCTACCGTTGTTTTGCAATGCTCCAGGCCGTGATTTGCAAGGACGGAGTAGTTCTCAGCATTAGCAGATTGTTGTGCAATGCGATGCTCGCGGCATGCGCTGGTGCTATTGTTCCGCGGACAGGCTCTGCAATGAGGTTTTTGGCTCAGGCCAAGTGGTGCATTCCTGGTGTAATTTAGAAGAGAAACATAATCAGGGAGGGCATAGAGGGAGAGGGAGGCAGCGAGAGAAGGTGGGAGGGTATTTTGGGCATGCCAGTTGAGATGATGGTGGCACATAGAACCTACTGGCGATGACGGTAGCTCTTGGGAGTTCCCTTTCATGCCGAGTCAAGGGTTAGGAAGCTTGGCGCAGGAGGAAATTAATGCATCCCAATGTCAGAGGTGTCTTTCTGGTGCTTCCAGCCGCAGGACTTCACAAGGCTGGTAGCCTTGCAGCTGTGACCCAAACAGGCAAGTCGGGCGGACGCTGGGGTCGTAAATCTTGAAAATTGCTCCCATTGCAGGAGCCTGCGCAGAGTCTAGCTTTTTATGGTCAGAATAATCTGTGTGTTCATATTGGGACGTGGGCCAAAGACGAGCGACAGACAAGGAATTCCCCTGGTTGTGTAAGAACGTGTGTGGCAGGCATGGGGGGGGGATGGATACACACACACACACAAACACACATACACACATGGATTAACACATCTCAATTTTCCATACCATGTGGGATTGACAGGTCAGCCTCAGGAATTCAGGTGGATATCAGTTACCACAAATTTTCCCAAGGATGGGTTTACAGTGTCTGCGACGGGTAATCCAACTGGAGTATTATAGAGAGTGCAGAATTCTCACAATTCTAGTGGATATTAAAGCAGCACGATACTGGGAACAAATACTAATAACAATATCACAACATGTTAATGGCATATGCATGCATTTAATTTAATTTTCTTACAGCCAAAGAGCATCAATTTAAATGAATTCTCTGAACGGAAGGGTAAGTGGACGAAGCATCTGATTGCTTTTAAATAAAGTGTTGGACATAATGATCATTTTAGTTAGCATTAGACTGTATATCCCGATTCCAGGAATTTTAAGAAATAAGAATAAGATTTAGAATAATAATTTAGAACTGTATTATAAGTTAATTATAAGTTAAGAAATTGTATTTTACACTGAAATACCAAATCTTTGCTCATTTAGTTTTTGGTAAAAAAAAAAAAAAAAAAAAATGAGGGATAACATTACAGCCCCCTGACTATTTCAGGCTTTACGATGTGCTACTATTACTGAATTTTGATGACTGTGTGCAGACCATGTTTTGTATTCCCCACACCAGCACTTTCTGCATACCAGTTTACAAAAAGATAAATATGTCATTGGATGGCACATGTTCTTCTCAGTCAGGCTGAAATTCTGTTCCTGACTCTGTCAAGAGAGTCAAGGTTTTCCACTGGCTTCAAATGCAGCCAACCTGGCTTTCCCCAACGGTAACCGCTACTTTAATTAATGCCAAATCCATGAAATGAACCTGGGAGACTCTAAAATAAAAAGAGGACACCTTTCTCTCCTGTGACATTTCCAGCTTCTCTCTCTTTCCTCTACACACACACACACACACACACACACACACACACACACACACACACACACACACACACACACACACACACACACAGTCAGTACTTTAAACAAGGAGACGGCAAAAATCCCCAGAGGGACTTGCATGCCCTTAATCAGATCTTCCTTTGTTGGCAAATTAAAAGATTCGTACTGAGTCTGTGTCAGAGGAGAGCTGGCTGAAGTGTCTGTGTGTGTGTGTGGTGTGTAGTGGAGGTGATGGGTATTAAAATGAGACAGGAAGTTGCTTAAAAAAACAAGACAGGAGCATGGCAAATAGAATTGGTAAGGAAATTGAGGAAGGTACCAATTCTACCAATTAAGGCCGGGGTAGTACAGCAAATGAGAAGCCACTCCCTCATCAGAGGCCGAGATAAAGATGTGGGCAGACAGAAGGGAGACACCCAGACCCCAAGGCTGTCATCTAGCAGCCTATGGCCTTTATTACTTGCAGTATCTTAACACAAAATGAACATGGGGTTCTTGCTCTGAAATCCGAGCCGGGAGATAATTGGTTAAAATATTAGGCCTACTCCTGATTTATATATTCATCGCACTGGTGGCTAAAAGTTGCTGCTGCTTACACGTTATTCACAATATCCCTATATGTTGCTCATTATGTTTATAGCTAATAGACTTCGTGCCAGAAATCTGGGTGGGCCCAGATTTTATTTTTAAAAACATTTGTAATTTTACATTGTAATGACAAAACTAAATCTTAAACAAATATAACCCACTGTTACCCAGTCTAACAGAACAATATTGAGATGTGAAAAAGCAAAAAAAGATTTGCTTCATCCTTTCCATTTTGGGGCCTTTTTATGGTATATGTACGATTTTATAGATAAGTATAGGATTTGGCCAGGAACACTGTATTAAAGGTGTGAAGAGTGTGATGACCCTGACATCTCATGGTAATTGATGGTTTGAGCTGAGCGAAAAGAAGAAGAGCAAAAGAAGAAGAAAAAAGACACCTGCACAGACAACAGCACAATGGCATATTGGGCAGAAGCCTATTTTTATTTTAGAGTATTGACGGTTGTTAGTGCGCCGCTACTGCGTAATCTTCCCTGGCGGGGCCGGCGCGGAGTGAAGCCGTGGCGTGATCTGTCACACAGCCTGTCACAGCGTAATTGGGGAGGGAGGACGGGAGGATGTGTCTCGGTACACTAACAAACGCCACGGCAACAGCTCCACGCAGACACAGTGATGGTGGTGGGAAACACGGCTGCCACGCCCCGTTCTGCCCAGCCTCCCTCGGCGACATGGAATTGCCTTCCCGCCACTGCAGCCGAGCTTCCGACCTTCACTTGTTTTCATCAAGGATAATTAGTGGAATATATTTGCATTGATAATTTCATTCTCTCTCTCTCTCTCTCTCTCTTTTCTTTTCTGCCCTGTCTCTCTCTTTCTGTCTCTCCCTTACATACACACACACACACACACACACAGAGCATCACAGTTCCTAATAAGCCTTTAATAGCTGCTGTTTGAACTGAACTCTTTGAAGACTGCTCCCTGGAGGTTTACATAAGGCAGCAGAGTTTACTCATAGGCTGGCGCTTTAACACTTTACAGCCAATACCAGTTCAGCGTCCTGTCCCTGGCAGCTGGAATCTGGGCTACAGGTATTCCAGAGCTGCGGTTCTCCAGAGGAACAGGTCAGTCAGGGCGTCCCAATTACATGTACAGGCGTGCACGTATACCAAACATACTACAGATACAGACTCAAATGAGTTCACTACAGAGGACTGAAGGAGGCTGGAAGCACCGAGACGAGTACGAGTACAAGCAATACGAGTAAAACAAAAAAAAGAATCCCAATGTCATACTGCAAAGAAAAGATTTTGTGGGATAAATAAGTCCTTGTTATTAAAAGAACAATTCTGACAGCTTTAATTGCTTCTTTATCGGGATTCGGGGTCCCTGTGGGCCTCAGTGTATGTGTGTTTGTGCACCAGGCCTGTCTGGCTGGAGATAAACAGCAGGCTCAGATAGAAGATAGCTGCAGCTGGAATCTGTGTGTTGCAGATGTCCGTGACAGACGGTGGCTTTCTGTGATGTGACCTCAGAAGACGAGGAGGCGCCCCACTCTGCGACCGAGAACCGATCGACAGAGAGGCCTAAAGAAATGCTTTAAAACAACGAAAGCTAGCATCGTGTCCAACATGAAGGGTGTCCCTCCTCCCGCTTCACACATGGACATAAAGTTTCCTTTCATCTACATTCCAATAACTACCAAATGGTTCTTTCTTTTTTATCCTATTTAAGCAAATCCTTTGCTCTTACACTAGCGATCCCACGATTACACCCATGATTAACGCATAATGATGCAACTAGGGCCAGTTTGGAAATAGTGCCCTATATCACACTATCTTCTAATCTTTGCCTATCCAAGTGCTTATTCCCGTCTTTCATTCTTAACAGCACTCGTGAGTTGCAGCTTGCTAGCGAAAGACAAATATCAAGGCAGCTTCCATTGTTGATTTATTAGACAAGAAAGGAAATGAAAAACAATTGCATTATTTCTGCAAGCGATAAATTACAATATACCCAACCCAGCCAATCTCATTAGGACAAAACCGAAGGGTGTATGAAATAGCCAGGCATAAAACGGCTATTTATTTGTTAAGTATTCATCTCCTGTTCCACATCAAGGCAGAAGGCTTTTATGCAGCTCCCCATTGCAGAATTTCCAAGAAATGCTACACGCACAACCATGCAGCTAATGCATGTTATGCAAGACAAGGTAATAGCTGTATTATAAAATCAAGCCTTTAACTTTACACCCCATTTCAGTCCCCACACGGCGTGTTTAGGAAAGCAGCACATTGTGTATTCTCGTGCCGCCCCGCAATTCCAAAGCAACGTTCCAGAACCGGCGCTCAGGCAGCCGCGCGGCCGGATTTGCGAGTGGAAGGCGAGGGAGGGCAAGCTGTAATTGGCACAGTTTCTTTTTAAGGCAAGGCAGGAATTCTGCTCTTTAGAGCGCATTATGCGCCTCGTGCGGCTAGCATCCATCATCCCCCGGCCATGCGCTGCTGACACTTTTAACAGGACATCTCCTTTAATTCTGTCCAGGTACCGCTGCGCTCGACGGCCCTTCACGTACAACTCAGTTTACGGTTGGGGGCCTTCACATCTGGCCAGAGCGCGAGGACGAGGGGCAGAAACAAACCCACGCTTCTCGTTCTCTGTGGAAGCTCTGGTGTCTTTAATTGATTGAGTGTGTGTGTGTGTGTGTGTGTGTGTGTGTTCCAGCCTCCTGCCTGCTCTAATCACCAGGGAGAGGGGACCATGGGAGAGCCAATAGGGCGTCGTGGACCAAAGTCCCGTCTCCAAACCCCACAAACTCTCCCCACAGCCCCACACACAGAAACAGCTGAGCAAAAGGTTGTTGAGCAACACATGGTGACGCCTCGTATCAGTTTACCGAGTGTTTTACCGCGGCTAAATATTTTGATGAGGCCAGGCTGCAGGTCCGTGTGACAGGACGCCGCGCGGCCCTTCATCAGCAGGCCAGCAGCCCTCGCAAACGGAGATCCGCGTCCTCTGGCACATTTAACACGACAAATACTTGGCGAGATCATAAATCCACGGCTGGGTGAGAGACAGAATTTGTGTGTGTGTGTTTGTTGAATCTGCCCCACAGCAGATGTGGGTGTGACTGTCTGTGTGTCTTAGTGATTGCGTAACTTGCGTTTCTTTATGTGTGTGTGTACACACATTTCTGTGTGTAACTTTAAAGTGAAGTGATTGTCACATGTGATACACAGTGCACATAGTGAAATTTGTCCTGTGCATTTTTCCCATCATCCTGAGTGAGCAGTGGGCAGCCATGACAGGTGCCCGGGGAGCAGTGTGTGGGGACGGTGCTTTGCTCAGTGGCACCTCGGTGATGGGATAAACACTCGGTAACTGTGCACATGCCTGTATGAGTTTTGTATGCTTTAAATATGAAGTGTACACACATATGACATTTTTTCCATATTATTGTGTTTTTCTTGTGTGTGTAGGACTCGGTTACGTGGGTATGGGCTGACCGGCCTTGGGCGCTGCTCCGTGGGCAGCGCAGGGGGTGATGGATGAGGGTAATTACCCAGCATGTCCTCTCCTCTGCCGCGATATTACAACTGTAAAGCATGCCTGTTCACTCTCGGACCCTCGCGCTCTTCATCACCCCTCCGTTAGCGCTCCCTCTCCTTCCCAGAGCGCGGCCTTCTCTCGCCGGGGCTCCGTTGCGGAAAACAAATAAGCGCCGGCCCAGGAGAGAAAACAGAGGCTGGCCAACTGACACGCACTGGATCAACACATCCACGCCCCCGGGCACGGCGAGCGGAGGGTCTCTGTTCTGCCAAGGACGCCTCGCCGGCCCGGCATAAAACACGGCTCGCGTTTTCTCTCTTCTCATGTCTCATGCAACATTTTACAGACTATTTATGGGGGATGTGTGCGTGCGTGCATGGGAGAGGCTGCCTGATCCCTCCTGCATACCTGCGCTCATCGCCACAGGCTCTTTACAGACCAACACGAGAGAAGGTGACGCGCCCCGTCCTTCTTCTTACAAACGTTCTAAATGAACACTTCGGGAAGAAACATGAGGAACAATGCATACATCCTACATAGTTCCGCACGCGACCTCGACAACTCTGCCGCTACTTCAGTGTCTGCCGCCACGCCTCTCTCTTTACATAACCCGTCCAGCTTAGCCGGTTCACATGTGCACAGAAGCATCCTCCATGTGCCTGAAGCTGCTCTCTCCTTCTCTCCCTCCCTTATCTCCCGTTCTATCGCTCTCTGCGTCCCTCTGTTATCCCCCTCCGGTGGGCACTTCAACAGAGCTAACACCATGTCCCTACAAGAGTACATAAAACCAACATAGAGCGAGAGAGCGAGAGAGACAGTGAGACACTGGAATATCAGAGGTGTCATATAGAGTTTCGTCCTATATTGTGTTTGCGAACAGACGGTATTGTGTCAATGCGCTTATGCAATCCCTGCTGTAATAAAATAGCCCCCTCTTCTTTACGAGCAAAGCAAGCGCACAAGATAAAGCACAACTTAATAATATGAGCCACCAAGGGCTTTCCTGCTTGCCCGTGATTTGTCTGGCTGGTTTAAAAGGCCTCCGGCCCCCCATTCAACAGATGGAGACATTGAGTCTTGCCGAAATTTTGCAATACGAGTGCAACAGCGAACAGTCCAGGTAATGCAGATATCAAGCTTAATGCCAGTGAGAGATTCGCCCCAAAGCAGCGGGCTTCTGGTTTCAAAGAAAACGGCATGAGGTCATGGGATTATCGCACTATATTTATTCTCCTGACTGTTTCTTACATATTAAAGGTTGTAGACAACAGACAAACAAATTCATACTCTCTAGGCATTTTATGAAAAACAACATCCTGAATATACCCCAAAAACAACACCAGCACCCCATGAGCACCACAGTGTCACTGAGAATAATATCTGGTCCTTAGGTCAAAAATATGACTAATCATCATAAGAGATGCTTTGTGTAAAGAATGATTGGGATTAAAAAAAGAATCTTTTCACATCACATGCTCAAAAGCCCACCTTTTTAGCATCCCAATGAAGGGAATGGTAGAATTTGAATGTGTGGGTTCATATTAACATCCTGCAAAAATGCCACACCTGAGATTGGTGAACGACTGCTTTTATCCCGCTGTTTGGTTCATTACATGGCAGCTTTAAAAAAGTTCAAATGTTTCACTCCTGTGTTTCAGACAGTACAGCCTTAAGTTATGGTGTAGCACCATTTAGACCATTTCTATCATAAATGATGAGGCATGTGGCATTTCAAATTTGTTCTTTTTTATGTTTTAAATGCACTTTGAATAAGTGTGTGTGTGTGTGTGTGTGTGTGTGTGTGTGTGTGTGTGTGTGTGTGTGTATATATATATATATATATATATATATATATATAATGAATGTTACTGAATCGTGTAGGATTGTACCATTACACACAAAAAATATCTCCAAAAGTTGCCTGAGTCGGCAGCTGTGCACAAACTGAACAGGATGGTGGATGCACAGCCGCCGATGGTCGTCCAAGCCATGAGCTAGTCCACTCTCTGTCCCATGCAATTATGTACAAACACATACTCTACAGCAGCGACTGTAATTGTGCTGGTGCCATATGAAAGCTGTTTTCGGGGCAGAAGGCGGGGCTTGACCCCGTGCTCATGACCACTACTTCAGTTGCCATCGCAAACACACTCAGAGAATAATAATACTACTGTGATAATAATAATAATAATAATAATAATAATAATAATAACTTTCTATAGCACATTTCAAGGAAGCCAAGATGGCAGAGCCCCATCTTCCTACACCTACCACACACCAGTCATTGCTTTTCTTTCCCAGCCCAGGCAAAAGTTTCCATGGCAGATTTACAGCTCACGCACCCAGGGGTGACATTACCGGGGCCTTTCGTCTGCTTGACTCCCCTGGCCAGTGCAGCAGGCCGCGGTCGCGCGAGAGAGCAGCCATATTTACCGGTCTTGCTCCCGGGTGAACCGCAGCTCCCCCGCCATCATCCATCAGCAACAATTGGACCCTGAGTGGCTGAATAACAGCGCGGAGCAGCAGGAGGGATTCTCTGCATGACCAATCAAACCTTCAGTGACACCGATTAGCAGGCGTGATGCTGTGGTTACCTAACCGGTAGCCCTTTTATGCTGCCGAGGTGGGCAGTGTGTGGGAGAGGAACCACGGCCATTAACATTTTTCATTTGGCCCAGCTCTCCTCACCTCACCTCCCTTCACATCTCTTTTTCTTTGAAGCTCTTCCCCCCCCGCTCGCCCTCACTGTCTCTATTCATATGTGCGAGCAGAGCTCTGTGCAACAGACAGAGGACAGCGCGCCCCGGCATCCTGAACGCCGGGAGAGAGAAAAGCGGGCAGGATCCCGGGCCAGGTGAGACCGCCGCGGCCGCTCCGAGAGACGCCGCTTTTATTCGGGCGCGCTTGAAACAAGGAGGAGGTTGGACGGGCTCCGCCCTCTGCGCGGCAGGGTTAAAACCAAGGTATTCTGGACTTCATGGATTATTCAGGGAACACATTGGTGAGAAGATTGCTTTGTGTGAGAGACAGCTCTCTGTCCAATATTAGTCACACTCCATGCACTTCAAGGGATATGAAACCCATGTGGCTATTTTTAGCAGTATGACAGAAAATGAAGTCAGTACAGGGAAGTTTATAAAGACCTTTTCTTCCTTTTATGGACAGGGTGCCTTAATTTTGGAAACACTGACTGTGACTGAATATGCATATAGTGATTTAGTGACAATAAAAACGGGCCAGTGGTATGAGATGCTATAAAGCACCTGCTGACCTAGGTAATGATATATGGGGAAAAAAACGCATTGGTGTTGCAAGAGCAATACAGAATCAACAAAGACAAAGATGTATATGTCACGATCCGGTCCGAAATGGGGTTACTCCGGTCCGGATCGGGATTTCATTGTTGTCATGTGAAATGTTCCCTAATCGTTTTCACCTGTGTTAATTGTATAAAGCTGCCCTGTTAGTTTCTGTCCGCTGTCAGGTCTTTGACGTTATGTTCCGTGTCACCAGTGTCTACGTCTCGGATGTCTCCCCTGTCCTGTGATTCACCATTAAAACCCCTGTTTCGTGATGTCAGGTGAAAGCGTCCTTCATTCCTCGTCATTCCTCGTCACTCTTCATCCTCCTCTCCGTTCACCCGCCGCGTCATGCCCGCATGGACGTGACAGTATAAAGATTTCACATATGGTAAAGCCATGATATCTTGTATTATAAAGTTAATATAACTTTATAATATGCCTTTTATTCAAGGTGGCAAGAGACCAAAGCTGTGATGCACAGTTGTTCCCATCAAACCAAGAGTCAGCCTTCCATCTCTGCCCATCAAACCCACAGGCGGAATGCACCACGTCCGGCCTGCACTAATTCAGTGGCTTCGTGACCCCATCCCAGCTCGCAATCTGGAAATGACCTGCTGCGGGCCAAACCAAGAAAACTATGATGCGGTGTATCATTTGCACCATCAGATGGGGGGGTGCAGTCAGAGTGAAAGTTGTTTTAAGAAGAGTGTGCTGAGACATTTCCAAAGTGAACATGATTTTCCAATTTCTATTAAGTTGTTAACGTGAAACCTGTAGACAAATCACACATTATTGTCAAATAAATGCATGCTGAGCGAAATCTTCAGTGTAACGGTATGATAATGTGAAATGGCACATCTTCCCAAAGGCAGCATAATTTGCTTGGCAATAGAAAAATCAGGGCAGGTTCTAGAGATCATCATTTATTTCCTCTAGCTATTTTAGAGAATCGTTGCCATACTTCGCTTAGGGTGGCGTAAACGGTAAACATGTTTACCCTTCAACATTTCCATACAGGCGCCTGCCGCAACGTTATGTAAACCTCTCTATGGGACTTGGAGTTACATTTATCTTCGTTAGTATTTAATTAACTTCAGGACAAATTCTACAAACCACTGCAACAACTGAGAGAGAAAGAAATAGGGTCCATTGTCCTTTACGAAAAGGTCACCTGTGGCAGGGGGGGCAAATTGACGAATGACAGGGTGTCCAGCAGAAAATGAGAAAGTCATCTCCGCTTTTCCTGCACTTCAGGAATAGCAGCGTCTGTCTGAAGTCGGCCCCTTTCATCTGAGCCCCCATGCCTCTGATCAGACAATACTATCGAGGGCCGCCGAAATGTTACAGTTTATGTTTTCACGATGCTTCTGTACCGAAGACAGAGAAGCCCCAGATTTGTTACACAAGCTGCATTTGATCAAGGTCAAAGCTGTTCAAAGCGACTCCAGGAAACCCAAGGCCACAACTGCTCCTCAGATATACAAAAAGACAGACACTTGACGGACACGTTATGCCCACAGGAGCCTGAAAGGCTCTCACTTCAATAATGTTTCATTAATAAATTGATCTGATCAACTTGCGTTTTTGAAACCCACAGCTAAATATGCATTTCAACCACAAAATGGCTTGTCATGTACTGGAGATGGGACTGGTGACAAATTAATCGTCGATATGTCACCCTGGGCTTATTACTGGAAGCGCACGTGTTGTTGTGGGTGGTAGTAGCCTAGTGGGTAACACACTCGCCTATGAACCAGAAGACCCGGGTTCAAATCCCGCTTACTACCATTGTGTCCCTGAGCAAGACACTTAACCCTGAGTGTCTCCAGGGAGACTGTCCCTGTAACTACTGATTGTAAGTCGCTCTGGATAAGGGCGTCTGATAAATGCTGTAAATGTAAATGTAAATGTTTACAGCACGATGGATAAATACTATTTGGAATAGAATGACTGGACCGCACCCATACCAACCCCAGATGAATAACATTACTCTCATAAATCTCCTGATATAAAGTAACAAAAGGCATTCAAATAACCCCCCCCGTGTTAAACTGACCACCCATCACATCCAAATGCACAGGTTCCCCCGGTCTGTAGACCTCTACAGTCCGTACGATTTAATGACAGTGTGTGACATGGACCTGCAAAACAGTTTACAATAGATTTGTTTGAATACGTCCTTCCAATGTAAATGTCACAAGCACGTGTAGTCACAATCAGTTCTTTTTGTGTGTGTGTGTGTGTGTGTGTGTGTGTGTGTGTGTGTGTGTGTGTGTGTGTGTGTGTGTGAAGAAAATGTACTCAGAACAGCCGCCTCGGAGCTGGAGAATAAGAAGTCCACAAGCATTTCATTCTTGCTGCGATCCGACATACTACTACTCTTATGTTTTGCCTCCGTGCTAATTGGGTTTTTGCACGCAGTGCCGCGTTGACAGATACGTCATTTCACCACAAGGGATTTTGGGTTGTCATCGTTCATCTGAGACAGTCCAAAATTCTACAAATCCAAACAAATACACAAAAAAAGCATAGTGTTGCTCTCAGCGGGCCTACAAAATGGCATTTTCTTTTTTTTTTCAGTAGGACTGAATGCTATAGAGATAGACAGTGCGAGCTGGTTAGCTGGCTAGCGCGCCAACCTCAGAAAAGATCAAAAAGAGTTTGTGTCCAAACTCTAATTTTATTCACATTCTTTTGATGATTATTTAACATGTTCAGCTAAAGCTTTTTGAGGTTCTGTGTGTATAATAGCTTTCCCTCGTTTGCCTTGCTAGATGCATTTTGGTGGGTAAATGAACAGGGTAAATCTCATTTCAGTCACACACACTCCATCTCTATTTCTCCATCTTGACCTCATCCCAGCAGGTGAGTATCTTTATCAAACCCCACTACAGTGATAAAAACATCATATAAATGTGAGCGCAGCATGAAAAAATTATTATAATGTTTCTTTCTCTTCCGCTGTTTGAGATTCATCAGGACTCTTAAGTGGTTCTATTTTTTCAGAACCCCAAGAGAAGAACCCCTCTCATCTACACATCAAAATGCAACTTGGATAATTCATACATCTGTTTGATGCCCCGCAGCATTCGAGCAAAAGCTGCATCAGCGTGGCCGCGGACGAGGAGGCTGAGGACGAAGAGGAGGACGAGGCGGCGTGGCGTGCCGACATTCATAAAGCCCACAGCGGCGACAGGACTGCTAAACGCTGCTCATCATTCATATTTAATTTTGCCTCAGTCATTTATTATAGCCCCCTCTCCCTCCGTCCCTCCTTCATCCTGTGCTCTCTGATGTACGTGCTGTGCAGCGATGGCAGCGGCAGCGACGAGACGCGGTGGAGGGAGCCGCAGTTGTTTTTGGACAGCTCCCCCCACCATATGTGCAAGGGAAGGAGTGAAAGTGCGAGGGAGAGAGAAAAAGAGGCTGATTCTCACACCGATTCTGGCCCTCTGGCTCCTGTGCGGGTCTGCCGCCGCAGCCTGTGTCTTCATTACGAATGTAAATGGATTTTATTATTGGAAAATAATGTGCAGAGAAGAGGCAGCGCGCCCAAGCCGGCTCCCGGCAGGCTGACATCGGAGCGGCTCCTGTCCTCCCCACCTCCGTCCTCCCGGTGCTCCAGCTAGCAGACAGACAAATTAACCCTCGACAGCGGCCGGAGCCTCGGGCCTGTGCCGTGCCGTGTGGTGGTGGTGGTGGGGGGGTGTTTGCGTGTGTCCGTGTGCATGTAAAATCGAAGAGTCAGTGGTCTCTATCTGGTTTTTTCTTATTCCACAGACCATAATGCACAATAGCACGCTTCTCCGCGTCACATCAGAACAACTGTCATCTATTTCTCCTCTGAGTTTCACTTCCTGCCTTGAGTTGAATCTCTTGGGCATGTCTCAATTTGGGGGCATATTTGAAATGACAATTAGGACCTAATGCAGCCCGATAATGCCCCTTTCTATTCCCGGACCTATCCCATTATTTACTGTGTGGGGTTTTTTCAGAAGGTAACGTCCTCTGGTGAGAGTGTCATGACGCTCCAGGCCTGGTTTTCCTGGTGCCTCGTGTTGGTTGTCTGCCAAATCCCCTCGATTGTCATCACCCGTAGTGTGTTCTAAAGGTTTTCTGTGTGTTTCTGTTCCGGGCTCTCCCATGATCTACCTGTACCATGTGTGATTAAACTCTTGTGTGTTGCCCTTGAGTCAAGCGTTTGCATCATTCCTGCCCTGAAATGTATTTTGTCCCTTCTTTAACTCCTACACCTGTGTTTCCACGTTGTCGATTTGGCTCTTGTTAGCTGTTAGATACATTCCGACTGTTTAGTAGATCTTCTTGAAAAGGACTGTCTACGATAACAGTGATTCCAAGCCATAGGGAGTTAAAACAGTTCATCGGTGTGCTGGAATCTGAGAGGATGGGACAACATGACACCTTACAGGAATGCCAAAGGAAAAACGGCAAGACCACCAAGCCTTGTGCTATTATACTGTGATTAAAAATAGGTTTGTAAAAAGGTGAAACACTCATTGCCCTGCAGCTAAGACCAGGGCAGAAACAGAGCCCACTGTGGGACCAGGCAGGAGTCAGTACCCACTAACAATGAGCTAAGCCACTGATTGTGTTTGGTACATTTTATGCAAAAACAGCGTGGCACCATTTTAATGTCCTCACACAGCCACTTTGGAAAAGAAGACGAAATTGCAAATAAATTGGCAAAAAATGAAGCCACTTCTCTCTGTGTGGATAAACAAGCATGCTGATCGGGTTCAGGGTGGGATGAGAGAGCATACAGCTGCTGAACTGTCAACAAGGGTGGCAAACACGGGCACCCATGGCAAACCGCCGCAGAGGATGACATAGCTGGTTCTCCACGCCGAAGCTTAAGTTACAGCAGTCATTCGACTTCCATTCTGAGAGCTGTTCTCTGAACAAGACATGCTCAGTTCGAATTTTACCATCGTTGCAGTGTCATATTGTGAGTATGAGATTCCCACACCTAGTTATACGCCAGCGCCCTTTTTTTTTATATTTTACATGCATGCAGTTCAGTTCACATGAATGACAGCACTTGAAACACTGACGGACAAGTGTGCAGGGGTGGTTCGCCTGTTTTGATTATTAGATAACCGCCCAACCCCTCACATACACACCCCCGCAGGCGCAAACAGAAATAAACCCTTTTCAAATTCACTGCCTTGTTGGTCGTTTTACCGCAATATAAGTGCACATTATCTCAAAGAAAAACAAACCGCTTCTGACACAAAGTTGAAATTTCATCCGTTTCTAAGGACCTAACCTTTTGTAGCTACAGTAACCTTTCTTTTTTATTTATTAACTTTTTCCCTTTTTTCGTACGGGTTTGATGAATCCTCAGGGTCAGCTCCTCTAGACTGAATTTCGTGTTGAGATTAATCTTGATGGAGGCTCAAGCAGGACTGTCATCTCCAAACGTGGCATTATAAAAATCAATACAGCTCTCCTTGTCTGTCCTAACCAGAAGTGGAGTGGAAAAAAAACAAGTGTGAAAAATGGCACTCTGATCACACTTGGACATCTCAGGCTGAAGTTACAGCCGTAAAAGCTCTTCCACGAATTGCCTCTGCTGTTCCGAGGGGAGCCTGTCACCCGGTCCAGTGTGCACAGCCAACGCATCTCGTCCACAATCCTTCCAGCCTTAAAGTGGGCGGATGCAAAAACAGCAGGAGGTAATTTGGAATGAATGAGTTCATCCATTCCGTTCCGGTGACTAGAAACTTTTCCTGGCGCCTGGTGGCGTGGGGGGTTGTCAGGGGGGAAGGAGTCTAGGTGGTAATACACTTGACTCTGATGCACCAAGTGACAGGTTCGAACCCCACTTACTACCATTGTATTCCTGAGCAAGACACTTAACCTTGACTTGCTCCAGGGGGCTGTCCCTGTAACTACTGATTGTAAGTTGCATCTGAAAAAAGCTGTAAATGTAAATGCCATAAATAGGTTAGAGGGGAAGCCTCACCCTGAATGAGCCCGAGCCACAGAGGCAGCTGGGTGGGTACAGGAGGAGGGTGAATGCGGAGAGGACATCTGGAAGGCAGCCAGACTTAATCATACACTTTTGTTTATGAGCACAGGCTGATGGCTCACCATGTCTTTCAGTGTGTGTGTTTACCTGCATGTTCTTCAGTATGTTAGCAGATCATGTGTATATGTGTTACGATCCGGACATTTCTGGGTAGCCTTGTCTGGAGTTTTTCTGATTGCCCTGACTGTTTCCAGATATTATAATTAGTATAAATGTATCCTAGCTAGGGCTGGGGCAACGCGTCAACGTCATCAATATGCACGTCTATGTGTTGGACCCAAAATAAAGTGAAAGTGATTTAACAGCACCCAGTGCAGTTAAATGTGGTCTCTGCATTGAACCCATTCCCTAAGTGAGCAGTGGGCACCTTCAAACATTCCGATTAGGGGTCTCCTTCCTTAACCACTAGGCCTAACTGCCCATAAAGATGATGCATAAGCAAATAGCAACAACACGAGTTACTCTGAGTTTCAACAGTGCAAGAAACATGATCGCTGGTCAACGCTGTGGGAGAACTTCAATTTAAAAGGAAGTTATTCTGTAATTTGTACTTAGACTATAAGAGGATACCTAAAAGGGAAGTGGGATGTTATGATTTCAAGATAGTTAAATTCTGAGTGATCAGTAAATACACCATAGTGGGCTGACGGCTTCCACTGATGCTGTTTATTTTAATAAAAGCAATAAAACACCTTCTGTATTCAAGCCCTCAAGTTTACAATGATTATGATATTATTTCAATTGTACTGAGAGAGTATTCTGAGTGGCTTTTTTATTTTTTATTGAAAGCTACCTCTGACATTATTTGCCACTTATTTTTCTCTTAGGGTGCTTTCACACCTATAGGCTTTAGTGCGCTTCGATCGAACTCAACTTCGTTTCCACCCTTGGTGCGGGTCATTTCGTCTGTTGTGAACAGCAATCACACTCAAGTGCGCATCAAAACAACCGCACCGAGACCCACAAAAAGAGGTGGTCTCGATTCGAATCAAATCGCGAACTCCGCCTGGTGAGAATGCATACCGAACCAGGACCAAATGCTGTCACATGATTTGAGAACAGAAAATTATGGGTAAATTTCAATGTGGTTTTCACAGTTTTTTCACAGTTCTATATGAATAATTAATGCAATATCCTGTGTTGTCGTGTTATGTGCCTTTGGTGACTCAGGTGCATCAGCATATTGATTTCAAGATGTAATCGCACTGCCTTTTCAAAATGTATGTTTTGCCTAAAGTGGTAAATGCATGTAATATCATGCATTTAAATCATTGAGCATTAATAATATAAAATCACCAGGGCAACAGCCAACCCATGTAAAAAATTGACTCCCCAGCAATTTCATTCAAACAGTCCACAACAGCAGTTCTGCATCCGATACATCTGACCAATCAGCAGTGAGAACCTTCTTGTGTGATTTGAAGCAGCATAGATTTTTCCGGTGTGCAAGAGAACCAAACAAAGTGGAAAATGTTACAATGTTACAAACTGACTGATTCAGACTAAAAACACAAGTTAAGAAATTAATGTTTTTTTCATCCAGATATGTAAATAAGGATTAGTCAATAGTCAATAATGAGGAAATAATTGATCATAAATATATATATATATTGTTAGAGCAATCAATTCATCAAAAAAATAATTTCTAAATTAATTGGTAAAAAAAAAAAGTTTTGCCCAGCCTTAATCCTAGCCATGTCTTGTGTCTGTTAGCCCTGTTTCATGAGTAGTGTCTATGTGAGGGTCCCTGTGCCCTGTTTTATTTATTATTAAATCCCTGTGTTTCTGAGTTGTGCGTTTGTGTCCATTCCCTGCCCCACGTCCATATGTGGTGTGAGTTTTTGCGCACACTGAGATGACTGGTGGCTAGTAGTAGACTAGTGGGTAACACTCTCGCCTACCATGTGTTTGTGTTTGTGATGTGTTTGTGTAAAGTTATATTTTGCTCTTCTAAAATTGCTTGTTTTGAATGTGTGAGATTAAGATTAGGAAAGTGTTGCAATGTTCACAATTGTGTGTGTGTGTGTGTGTGTGTGTGTGTATGACAGGCAGGCCACTCTTCTCAAGACAGCCTGTAATCTGTGAACACTGTGCAGGTACATGTGAGGACAGCAATCGCTGCATGTCACCCGCCGCTTCAGGTAATCTGCTAAAATGTCAATCTGTGTGTGACCCTACACACACACACACACACACACACACACACACACACAACATTGCACTGATCTGGCTGACCACATAAAGGCTTACAAACTCACAAAAAGCAGTTATCAGAGCTTCACACATTTGCCCACTTTTGGCAGCACTTAAGGACAACACTCCCCTGTCTAGCAGTGCCCAAGATGTGCCGCTTTTGGGACGGGTGTGTTCAAGAAAGAGGTTGCAAGTCTGTGTCCCATAGGCCCACTGTAGAGGAAGTGAGGGGAGAGGGTGGCTGAGGTTACGCTAATGTAGGCTGAGTGCTAATGGAGCCGTGAAGGGGAAGCCTGCTTAAGTAAGGTGTGAGGTGTCATGAATGTTGTACCTCTGCCACAATCATGGAAGTCGCATCAGCGATGCTGAATTATGCAAGCGACAATAACGAAATGTTTTTTAGTGAGCTGTTTAAAATGGGAATATTGGTGAGATTAAAAACCATTGAAACAACTCCATCTCACTCTCTCTCAGATGATCATGACGTTCACCTCTGTCATTTCCCACAGTGTCAGGCTTTACACTGCCAAGACATATCTCTTCACGATTTCACCGCCCATTTTTCTCTTCCTCATTTCTCATTGTGTTTCAACATTGAGATGGCAGAGCCGAGACAATCATACACATCCCCAGAGCTCCTGTTTTTTCTTCTTCTGTATAAACACCAGCTCAAAACACTAAGCAAAGTGCAGGGAATAGCAGGGAAATAGTTAGGAAAAGGTGGGTTTACTACAAATAAGCCTATTGCTGTGGTACAAAGAAAGAGGATCTCTCAAATCACTTATATTTAAAATATACAGTACAGGCCAAAAGTTTGGACACACCTTCTCATTCAATGTGTTTTCTTTATTTTCATGGCCATTTATGTTGGTAGATTCTCACTGAAGGCATCAAAACTATGAATGAACACATACTTAACAAAAAGTGGAGACCTGGCCTCCACAGTCACTAGACCTGAACCCAATCCAGATGGTTTGGGGTGAGCTGGACCGCAGAGTGAAGGCAAAGGGGCCAACAAGTGCTAAACACCTCTGGGAACTCCTTCAAGACTGTTGGAAAACCATTTCAGGTGACGACCTCTTGAAGCTCATCGAGAGAATGCCAAGAGTGTGTAAAGCAGTAATCAGAGCAAAGAAACTAGAATATAAAACATGTTTTCATTTATTTCACCTTTTTTTGTTAAGTACATAACTCCACATGTGTTCATTCATACTTTTGATGCCTTCATTGAGAATCTACCAACGTAAATGGTCATGAAAATAAAGAAAACAGATTGAAGGAGAAGGTGTGTCATAACTTTTGGCCTGTACTGTATATAAATAATTGCACTAATAAACTAAAAACCCTTTATAGTCATTGATCTGCAATTCAAATATATTTAGCAATTGAAGGGTAGCCTTTTAAATTCATACATGTGTATCTAAATAAATGACGCTGTGTACAGCCAATGTACAATTATAACTAAATAGGTGCTGCTTACCCATGGGGACATAAAGACAGGTTTATACACAGAGAAAGACAGAATAAATGAACCAATGACAGATAGTCCCGATGATAAATCAAAAGAAAAAATCACTTTATTTTGCCAGTGTATGTCTTGTTAGTGTGCTGCATTGGCTCATGTTATAAAGAAAGTGTATCGGTTAATTACTTGTCTGCATTAACATTTTGGCTTCATCAAAATGGAATACATTAATGCCAGAAGGTAGAAATGTTGTTTAACGTCAGTCAGTATAACGGTAGAAACTGACGCAAAGATTGCATGCAGCGTTTATTTGATGCCATCTAAATGCACAGCCAACTGAATGCTGATGCCATGTGGACACTTTGATTTGAAAAAAAAAAAAAAAAAAAAAAAACATTGGCGTTCAGTCTGTGCTCACCTAACATCACAAACGCCAGAACAACGCTGGCTCAGACATGAGGACATAACTCTCATCTCACTCAAGTATATCACTCAAGGGTGGTAGTAGCCTAGTGGGGTAACACACTCGCCTGGGGGGGGGGGGGGGACTGTCCCTGTAACTACTGATTGTAAGTCACTCTGGATAAGGGCGTCTGATAAATGCTGTAAATGTAAATGTAATGTAAACTGTAATATTCAGTGTATTCAGTGTATTCTGTCAACACAGGCTTCCCAGATACTGGTTCAGTCTTTAGTAATCTCACGACTGGACTACTGTAACTCCCTTCTAGCTGGTCTACCTCTTTGTACCATCTGACCTCTACGACTAATACAAAATGCAGCAGCACGACTGATCTTTAACCTTCCCAAACTCCCCCACACCGCCCCTCTTCTACGTTCCCTCCACTGGCTCCCAGTAGCTGCACGCATCAGGTTCAAAATACTGATGCTGGCCTACAAAGCCAAACATGGAGTAGCACCATCCTACCTCACAGCCCTTATTACACCTCGCACTGCACCTCGTATACTCCGAGCCTCCAGTACTGCTCACCTGGTCCCTCCATCTCTGAAGGTAAAAGGAAAATATTCATCTAGACTCTTCTCTATTTTGAAGTTGATGTGGTCAAAAAAGCAGATGATTCAGTTATTCTGAGGTTTTATTTAAGAATCGTGCCCCGTGATAACTGAACACATCGATTTTTTTAAGAATTCGTCTACTGGCAATAAAGTAAATCTTGGAGTTCCTCAGTAAGAGTTGAAATGAGAGTTGCCTGTTGATATCACTCAGGGCAAGTGGCCTATATCTGTCTTCCATGATAATTTTACCAAACACCCCCCCTCCCCACCATGTTTCCCACTCTGTCTCTCTCTCCACTTGCCTCCTTCACTTTGACTGCTGCTAATGATGGAGTCATGACTGACATTCCATTATCGTTGCTTCATGCGTTCCCTGCTTCTGTGTATCAGACAAGTGAATAAGAACAGAACTACATCCAATAAAGCAAATAAATGACAGGTGTTGGTAGTAGAACACATCAGCTCTAGCAGACAAAGGTGTTCTGAGAACATATACCCTGAGCTTGTCACAACGTGGTAGGATGTGCACCGCTAGGTCACAGTGGAAAGACATGACGATGTGGGATTACCAGGAGGTCCTGCTGCTTTGCTTCACGTTGATATGGTCATGCCCTTCCCCCCTCAGCTATATTGTCAGAAAAAAAAGCTAATTTGTGCATTAGTTCATTGTGCAGGCAGATACCATCCACTTTAAAGACAGACTTGTCTGCTTTGCGTGACAGCCTGCAGCTACGCCTCCCCAGCCAACACTCACGATATCTGCAGCACCATCTCTACCTCCAGAAAATACATACCTGGGAGATTAACGATAAAAAATCAAAGGTGAGGGAGGAAGAATAAAAACTGCATAGAAAAACACATTTCTGTGTGGGCCACGCAGTATGGGATCGACATGGAATGAAATAATTGCTGTCGGACATCATCTTTAATCTCCCTGCAGGCGGAGACAAGCGCAGAACGAGATCAATTCGTGAAGATTTATGCGTTGCTACATGTTATCAAATACAGATGCTGAGCCATTTTCTAATCAAATATCTAATCAAACATCTACCCTTGAAGCAAATTGCAAGTCATCAAGTCATTTTTTTAAGCGACCATTTCAAGGGGAGAAATAAAGTACTATAAAAAAAAGAGCAGTGTGACCATATGCGTTGAAAACGTGCACCTCCGCAATCAGCCGAGCAAGAGGCAGCATGAACGTGGGGCTCCAAAGAACAGCTAGTACCTGTGTCAGAACATGAATATGAGAAGGTGATGGAACAGGAGACAACAGATGGAGAGATAGTGTGCGGGTGAAAAGAAGAAAGAAATGAGTTGGAGGAAAAGCAAGGATGGAAATGAGGTGTAGAAAACACTCCTCCATCACTCTCTCTCTCTCTCTCTCTGTGTTACTGAGATGATCACGTACACTGCCAGGACATATCTCTTCACCTTTTCCTTTCCCTCAGAGTCAATCACACACAGCGCTGGCGCTCCAGTGAGAGAATGAGTGGTGAAATATCTCCTCAGGGAGGCAGAACATCCCCAAAATTCAGACAAATAAATAATAAAAAAGCTGTTTTGTTTTTCCTTTGTTGCCCTTACCCTGCCCTCATATGTACCTGTGCTGGAGGAGTCAGGGAAGGAGAAGGCGTTCAGTTGCCGAATGGAATTGAGTGAACTCTGCTTTGCTTTGCTCGTGTTCAGAAAAGGGTGCAGTCACCAGCGCAATCAAATGATTGCAAAAAAGCAGTAACTAATCATATTTTGTCCTGACTGGGAAGCAATGTGTTTAGTTAAATGTTGAAAGTGGTAATTGATTAAAATCAGACTCTGTGTAGATAGAAACTACAATGCAAACAAATGAATAGAAATTGTGAAAATGTGTGCATTAAAAGACAATTTATAAGCATCTGTCATGATCCGGACCAGCAGGGTTGACTCCGGATCCGGAGTTCGGACCGGAGTTTCATGTTTGTCCTGTGTAGTGTTCCCTGATCGTGTTCACCTGTTGTCTATTTATATAATTGTATAAAACTATCCTGTTCGTGTCTGTTCGCCATCGGGCCCATTGTGTTTATGTTCCCTTGTCGTGTGTAGTCTGTATTAAACCCCTGTCGTGTGAAATCGTGCGAATGCGTCCTCCTTCATCGCCATGTCCAGCCCACCCCTGACAGCATCCTAATATTTCTCAACTCCTTAATATATGTATTCAGCAATATATTAGCCATAACATTCTAACATTGTGTGACTGTAACCCACCATATTTCTATGCTGGTGATCTTACATTACTCCTACATTAATGAAAATAAACGGGTGCTTTGTTACAAATCACAGTTCCACCAACGCAGTATAGAGCACCAAACATGTACAATATTTCACTGTGCACACTATGTTTAAATTGATTATCTTGTCATTTTATTAATCAATATAAAGAAATACTATTTTCATAGTATCTGAAACACCTTTTCACTACATGTTTTAATATATACATTACTTGAATTATAAGGGTTATTCAGAAAGACCATTACAGATTCTTTAACATGTAATGAATCAGGACCACATACACAAGATAAGATAAGAAGATAAGATAAGATAAACCTTTATTAGTCCCACAAGTGGGAAATTGCATATTATTAAATTGCATATTACATAGCTATTATGTAGGAGAGCCACGGAAAATAATTTGAATCGGGCACATTAGTGTAGAAAAAACGGCGTTGTGCCCATGTTGCTTATACTCTACCCTGATTTATATCACTCTGTGTGTATGTGTTTTGGAAAAGGGGATAAAAAAGATAAAAAAAAATCAAATTTTTCTTTGGAATGAACACAGTAGAAAATAATTTTTTAATCCCCAGTTACAACAAACAAGTAGAGAAAAAAATAGTTGAGAGATGGAGCGAGTGGGGGAGAACAAACATAAATAAGAAAAGTAATGAAAGAGATCTGGAGCTCCCTACCTTCCAGCACAGTGAGCTTAGCGCTGGTGTTGATCTCGCCCACGCTGTTGGTGGCGGTGCACTCGTAGATGGCCTCGTCCCGGTGAGTGCGCAGCGGTTGGATCCTCAGCACCGACCCCGAGCCGTCATCGAACTCAATCACCTGCCGGCCCAGGAAGACCGCATATCAGCCCGGCCTCACCCTCGGAGCGCAGCCATTACACCCACCTCCTGCCAACACACCCCACTCCCACGGACCTCTAACCAGGAATTACATTTACTCTTCATTCTGTGCCACCATTGAGTGTTCACTCAGGAGAGCCTTTGATCTCGGCAGCCATAAACATCTCTGGCTGACACGTACAGGAGCGCGCTCGGCGCACCGGCCCCAGGAGCGCTGGAGGTTTGATCATTGGCGGGGAGACTAATGCAGGGGTAAGCCCCTGCTACTTTACATTTGGGCTGGGGAGAGGGGGTGATGCTGTCTGAAAACCGGTGCTGGGAGGCTGCTGTGGCAGATTAGTCACTGTTGTTACATCAGATTGACTCACATCAGCAGCTACTGTTAACATTACATCAGCCTGAGACTGCACCATCAGCCAATAATACAAACTGTTGTGAGGAACAGATTATTGCTTGCCATGCAATGTACACTACGTATTATAAACTCCACGAAGGCCAACCCTACCCCAAAACGTACTAAACTACACTCAGAGGTACAAAATCCCACACAGATGAACAGCCGTGTAGCAGCAGCAGGTTAGCAGCTGTGTGGGGGCAGAGGTGCAGCACTGCTGCTGTTGAAGCTACTGGTGGCAGAGGAGCGAAATCTCATTTGCACCTTTGGGAAATAAAACTGGACATCTGACACAAACCAAAGCCTGTCCTCTAATTAAGGAGCCTCTCAGGTCTGCAGCACGCTTCTCCGCGCTCCGCACCAGCCAGAACGTCTCCTGCGGCAGACCTCCATCCAGGCCAGATGCTGCTTCCCTAAGCCAGTGACTGTTTAACAGGATATAAAGCACTGGATGGCACTGCTTTAAGTCCTGGGCCATCAATGAATGGAATGTTCTTGTCCAAGTCAACAAACGACAAGGAGAATAATCCTTGGAAAACAGGAAATAATATAACGATGAAACAGAGAGTGGTGGCCAAAAAAATATTGACCCAATATACTAAAATAAAATTGTTATGTGGTGTAACAACTTGATTTGAGATCTGCTATATGCAGGAAGGATTTTGATCAAATTTAATGTAGTAATATAACAATCACGTGCATTTGTGTTTATTTTACTTACTAATTAGTTACCATGTTCATTCTGTTACTATTTACCAGGCTTGAAACATGTTACTTAAGTTAAAAACATTTTATTATTATTGTTGTTTTGTTGTTGTTGTGTGGCCTGAAATCTGTCAGTCACCTCAAAGCGTTGTGAGCTAACTTTCTTCCCCTTCTTCATCCATGTGATGCGGGGCTTGGGCTCTCCGATCGCCTGGCACACAAAGGAGGCCACCCCTCCCGAAATGCCGGTCTGGTCATCAGGAGATTTAATGAAACTGGGCATGCCTGAGAAAGAGAGAGCGAGACCAAGAGAGTTTACATTAGGAGCTTGGGAGTAGGGACAAAAAAAAAGAGCAAAATGTTCTAATTCATTTCTCCTTCTTATTTTCCCATTAGCTTCCAGATTGTAAACTACATTTCCCAATTTAGTGCTGTGCATAAATCTTTCAAATCTTTTCAATATGTTTATATTGCTTTCTTCATTGTGCATGTTATGCCTCGTTTGCGTAGCTTTATTTACATATGAAGCCGGATGGAGGACCTGACAACACTTAGAAATCTATTGAACTGGCTCTACATGACAGAATATGGAAGAAAATATTTGACAGTGATGAAATTAACCATTAATAACGAAATCAGTGACCAAAAAATAACACATAAGACATTTAGAAACAGTGGACAGTGAAGCAGGTAATATGCAACATGTATACACCAGTGATACGCTGCTCATTCACAACAACCAGAACACAACACACTGCTTTAAATCGATCCAAGTCTCAAACCGCTAATATAAAAGTACACACCTCTTTACTTTTGTTTGACCGCTAAATGTGGCATGCTATTCCCTGAGCAGTGGCTTCTTTCCCAGCCTCACTAAACCTTTGGGGTCTGTGATTCACCCATATCTGTATCAGGAATCCAAAAACACAATTAGCCTCTCTGGAGGAGCTCCATGGCAACACAAATAAACTTAGTTCCGCCAGTTCCCCTCTGATCACCTTCCCTGCGCGCGCACACACACACACACACACACACACACACCCATCCCCCCACAGCCATCATTAGTGGCCAGCAGCAATGTGGCGCGTAATTAAACACAGCGCTCTGGTCGCACCACCACAGGGTAAAGCACCTCCAACACCCTACTTTGCTTTGGATTATTTACCTCTCTCACACTGCAGATGTATAATGCAAAGATAATGCAAAGATAATGCAAAGATAATTTGCCCTTGGGTGAGACAGTGTCTGTTCTGTGTTTCTACAGTGGTGGTAGTGGTGCAGTGGGGCAGTGGTGGCCTAGCAGTTAAAGAAAGTAATCAGAAGGTTGCCGGTTCAAATCCAGATCCGTCGAGGTGCCAATGAGGTGCCACTGAGCAAATGCACCGTCCCCACACACTGCTCCCCGGGCGTCTGTCATGGCTGCCCACTGCTCACCAAGGGTGATGGTTAAAAGCAGAGGTCACATTTTGTTGTGTGCACCGTGTGCTGTGCTGCTGTGTTTCACAATGACAATCACTTTGCTTTCGCTTTCACAGCAGACAAGGTCTGTGTGTGTGTGTGTGTGTGTGTGTGTGTGTGGGTGTGAGAAAGAGCTCAGTCCACAGGTGGAAAATGTGATACGGACCGAAAACGGGAGGCAGTCAGAGGGACAGAAAGCAAGAGGGTGCAGGTAATGATGTACTCCTGTCCCTTCTTCTTTGGAACACTCCTCTGTTTTCACAACAGGAAGCTCTCCTCTCTGCTCCAGGCTTCCGAGTGATAGAATGGCAGCTCTGCTCTGCGGTCGCCTGAAGTCCTGACAAGCTCCTGCTTCGGGCTCTTCCTCCTGATGTGGTTTGTGGTTGCATTCCACACAAAGGCGGCAGAAGGCAGGTATGCTGTTTGGGGCAAGGCCACAACCACACACACACACACACACACGCCTGCCCACACACACTTATACACAGGCGACAGTGTGTAAATCAGCCACATAGGCTATTGTGTCAAAGACAAGGCAGAAAACAGCAAAATACAGTATGCTAATAAGGTCAGTGTGTTTTAAAAAAATCTCTGTCAGAAATGTGTAAAACCAGCGGCAGCAAAGTGAAAATTTGCATCTTAGCGCTTTTCCTGAGGTTGAATATTCTGTACATTATAATAAGTTTGGTTTGGTTTGACATCCAAAAAAAACAACACACACACACACACACACACGTGCTGAAAACAAATACATCCCCATAAGGAAAAAAATATGTCCCCCTTCAGTTATTCCACATGTTCCATAATAAGACCATACGACTGGGCTGATGGATTTGTTATGCTCCTGGGGGCTTTTTGCTGTCAGGGTTTTGGTCCACTTGACCCCTTAATGGGAAGGTTCACTGCAAATCAATCATTAAGTGATTGTGAGGGATCATCTTAAACCTATAATGAGACATTTCTATCCTGATTGGAGTGCTGTCTTTCCACAGGACATGGGTGTCACTGATCGGAATGAACAATATATAAATCTTATGATGTGACCTTCAGTCACCAGCTCTCAGCCCATCATATGGGGACGCTGTTGGCATCAAAATCACAAAACACATAATTTTTTTCATTTAATTGCTTAATTTGTCACAATATCATGTTGGAAGATTAATCACCACAAATAAAGTGAAAGTGAAAGTGATTGTCACATGTGATACACAGCAGCACAGCACACGGTGCACACAGTGAAATGTGTCCTCTGCACTTATCCCATCACCCTGAGTGAGCAGTGGGCAGCCATGACAGGGGAGCAGTGTGTGGGGACGGTGCTTTGCTCAGTGGCACCTCAGTGGCACCTCAGTAGAACCTTGGTGGATCGGGATTCGAACTGGCAACCTTCTGATTACGGGGCCGCTTCCTGAGGTTGGAGTGTTAAAAGAAGGCCGCCCAGGTCAGCCTGACACCTCACTGCTTCACCTCAACAGGAGGACCACAGACAAGACTTCTGTCTGCTGCAGACAGATGGACACCGGGGGAAGAGGTTTAAAGGTCAGCCCATTATTAATTTAGGAGTCAGCTGACCCTTTGACCAAAGCAGGGCAGGTCTGACGTTTAAAACGAGGAGGCAGCACGCTGCTTCCTCCAGCCTGTCATGTGATTGGCAGCTCTGGATATTCACCCAGCCCATATTCATACATGACTTGCTTTTCGTTTTTCATAGTTTAAAGCAAGCTCATTCAGTTCCCTGGAACTGCTCTGTTGATGCATGCACAAAAATCCGAAAAGAAAATGTATTCTTCTAAAAAAAATTGTGGTCAAACTGTATGTATTTTTCCATGAAGAAGATGCTCAACGAAAAAAAAAAAAAAGAAAAAAAAGATGAAGGGAGGATTCTGTCTCCTGACGCATAAATACTTGATCAGTACACCATGATTTAATAATAATCAGATTAAATTGAAGTTTAAACGTGATTCACCTAAAGGCCAGCAACTGATCGAAAAATGGAGCCCAGGGAGAATGCTTCTTTCTGCAGGATCCGTTCAGCGAACGTGAGCCGCTCGATGAAACATTAAAGCCAGTCTTGTTTCCGTAGTGACAAATGCCCACCACGCCGCTTACGAGTGCGACTGTGCCGCGTCCCCCTGCCATCCAGCCATCGCTTCTGCATGGGCTCTGGCATGAGCAGGACAAGAGGAAGCAGGAGTACAAAAGCATCCTATCTCCAACCCGCATGAACGAGACAGTTGCACAAATTTGGGAGATAATCGGGTTCACCGAAAGTGCAGAGCACATGAATCGACGGCCCACTTATACACCCACTTCCTGCCACGACCCACAAACTGTCCGGGGATCCCCTCATGAGGGGACCATTTAGCTTTCATCATGCAGGTCCTGTGTATTTATTTTGCTCATTCATTATGGTAATTTATGTTCTCGTCCTTGATTTCGCTAAAATTATCATATTCGCCTTGTACTAGACATCCTGCTTTCAAGGATGAAAACCATGTTATGTTCTGACGCATGTTTTCTGACGGCTGGATTAAAGCTGTCTTTATCCAACATCGACCACATTTATAGGCCTGTTTTAAGTAAACCATCTCGCCACGGTACTCCGGCCCTACACCAAATGAGTCCATGTTTGCACCTCACGCACGTTTTTTAACCCCAGGGTGTGGGCACTGCCACGATGGACTGGCACCTTCCTGGGTACTTAATAAGCCTGGGCTGTTTGCTGAGGGGCTCATGCATACGTTCCTGCTGAATGCCTGAACAGCTCCAAATGCGCCCGGGCTGGAGAAGATCAGTGCATCTGCTTGCATAATGTAGCCTGGAGTCTGGATCCGGGGCTGGAATACTGACCCACCATTCGCAGCTGGTGCCGCAAGATGCCCATTGCTTGGTGTGTTGTGTGAGATTTAAGACATAAAAAAGTGTGTACTTCATGCTTTCATACGTCACATAAGGTCACACACGCAAGCGCCGATTCTGCATTAGCCAAAAACACAATGTGGGACGAACTGGAATTCATCACAGATTCATGAGGGTGGAACGGAACTACTACTGCAATGTGAAAGCTGAGAAGGGGCATAAATCACATCTGTTGTGCAGATCATGTGATGCCTGCTCATCTCTCCACACCAGACCACAGCTGGACCTGCAGCTCCCCCAGCAGCCCCCAGTAGGATTACGATCTGGGGGAACTTGAGCCCCGAGCAAGAAGCACTGAGCTCCGCGTGACGGAAGCCCGGAGCCCGGCCCACTGACCCATTCCCTGTCCACAACCCACTATTAAGAAGCAATCTGAGACAAGGAATCGATAATTGCACTGGAGTCTGAGCCATTTATTCTCATTAATAATGGATGGGACACTTACTTTCATTTAGGCTTAATATATGTTTGTCAGACGGGATCGGTGGTGCTTTCAACAGAGCACGTCTTTAATGTGTTTTGCACCATTAGCAGACACAGCCTGCAATTAACTGGAGGCATTTGGTACGCTGCCGGTAATTTATTTGTTAAGAGAAGTTCATTCTTTTGTTTGTTTGTTTGCATACAATGCAGTGGCATTTTGGGCTGGTCAACAAATCTATGTATTTCTCTTTCCTGCATCCAGGCTGCTCATTAATCACAATCAACTGTGTCCTTATTACACGTAATGCAGTTAGAGATTTATTCAGGAAATTAGATATTGTGACACCACTAGAGCCCCAGGCAAAAACCTAAAGCCCTGTGAAAATATCTGAAGGGCTTTAAATATTTAATAGCAACTCTAAAACAGGCTATTTAAAAGTGGACAGCACAAACTTAATAATCAAAACCCTGCATGTATATAGAGAGATGCTAGAAATATACAAATTTGGTTTCATGGGTACAAAGTGAGAGACAAAGTACACTGAAAAAAGAAAACCCTGGCTCAACTGAAATACACCTGGTTAAATAGTAATATGTCACACCTAATATTTCAGCATTGCCATACTTTGACTAAAAGAAACAGCAAAAAAAAAAAAAAAGAGTAAATTATATATTTTTAACTACTGTAATTATAAAAAAATAACACATTAAACAAAAGACAGTTTAAATGGTTTTCTTTACTCAGTGTAGGCAGGCGAACAACAAAAATTACTTTTATTAAAGATCGAGAATTAAGCAGAGATTCTGCAGATGTATTAGCGCACAAGTTTAGCTACCTTGAGCCATGTAATAACTAAATGACCATACCACCAATAACTGAACGACATGTCTGCTAAATACCGTGCATTTCACTGTAAAAAGTGAACACTGGCTAAATTTAAGTAATCTGTCACACCTAATATTTCAGCATTGACATCATGTGAAAAAAAACAGGTTACAGCAGGCTTGATTAGTTTATTTGGTTCATTAGTTTGCTGTCTAATTTATGCTAATGAGTAAATATTTTTTTTACTTAACTATAATGCTACTGGCAGCAGGTTTTGTTTGGTTTATTCAAATGCCAATGCAAAAATTTAGGTGCGACAGATCACTTCAAATTTTTTTAAGTTAACATTACACACACTGCATGCTTATTTCTACGTCCGATGGCTTATTATGTCAACAGCTATATTTCCAGAGAAAGAAATAGACTATTTATCTCAATTGCATTTCACCAGGTCCCCCAAGCCAGCTGTGAATAATTGCTGGAATAAACCATATTGGTTATGAATGCCTTTCTTCATGGGTGGTTTAGCGGCATGCGGGAGCTGCATATTTGAGAGCCGCCCCCTTTTTCTGAATTCATTAAATGGCCTCTTTATGAAGACAGAACGGGGGATATCCCCAGCACGCATCATTTTCGTGATCTGCTACGCTGAGGGGTGGCTCCTGTATCAAACTGCAGTTACCACCTAAAATCAAGGCCAGAAAAAAAAATGAAAAGAGAAAAAAAAACATGCCAAGTATCCATGGGCATCGTTGCCCAGAATAAGAGGAAACTGCAGGGCGATGCTGAGGCATTCGTTTGATGGTTTTGGTTCCTGCAACCAAAAAAAAAAAAAAAAAGGCCCGAAACACTAAGCTGATTCGGGAGCCGCAGCCTCTAATCATGACGCACTGGCCATGAGTGATGAGACAAGAATTCTCAGAGCCTCTGTGCTGCTTGCTGTCCTCCAGGTTAGTGTGTCCTTGAGCCAAGGAGGCTGTGACAGAAAAATCTCCATGATCGCCTGCCTCGCTCTGCTCTTGACGCGTCCATACACACACAAGCACGCACACGCATAAAACTCTAGGGCTGCCTGCGCTCTTTATATTTTATCAAAATTATTTATGTCGTCTGTCTTGTTATTTTTTAAAGGACAAAAAAACCCCGAAACATTAATGAGCTTGTAATCTTTAACATTGTACGTTTAACTGTGTTAGACATTTTTGTCAGTGTGTTGTGAGGTGGGTTTCTGTCTGCACTAAAAGACCTGCCCTGCCTGGCATGCCTTAAGGCCATCAATCCCCCTCGCCCAGCAGGGTGCTCCAGACAGTAGCCAATTAGTTAAATCGTGTCTGGGAGAGAAACAAATGTCTGCAGGACACGCAGCTCAGGTGGGCACGGTCCCATTACGGACCCCGTCGCCACGTTCCGGGCAGTGCGTGCCGTACTGGGCCGGAACAAATCTCAGAGATGACTCAGTGTCCTGTAGGATCCGCGCAAGGTTACGGCAAGCCGGAGACAAGATTTTGACGTGCCACTGCGAGCAGTCCTGTTCTCTGCCAGCTGAGGCATTCTCTCGGCTCTGAATTATTCAGGAGAGGAGAAAGTCAGAGATAAACCTCGAGTGAAATTGCCTCTCCTTTATTTCCCATTGTGAAGTGCATTAAAGTAATGGTCCTCTCCAAATAGGCGGAAGAATAGCGGGATTGTGTGCACATTATCACCAGGGTTCCCCATTTGCCCATCCATTCACTGTGGCTCCACTCCCAGCGATGCCCCCACTGCCGCCTCGAAAGGATATTATATAACCTTAACCATGTTGCTGGGTGGTCAATCCATTTTCATTGTGGAGGTGCTTGCGGATCACCGGAGAGATTGTTCCGTAACCGGGCCTTGGTGATGCTTGGGCAAGCAGAAAAACTCTTGCCAGCAACAAGAGACGACGACCATTACAAGAAATAATACGCGTCCTTTAAGAACGTGGCTCGCTGTGCTCTCGCAGAGTACGGCCTCTGCTGGAATAATGCACCGTGCCATTGTTTTCCGGGGTACGAATCATACTCGGTGGGGGTGTCGGCCTAATTGCGCGTCAACTGTAGAGGAAGGAGTTCAGCTATTTCTGGCATCTGTTAGAACAAAGACAACCAGTTTTCCCTGAGTTCTGGGACCAGTGAAGGGTAAATAAGGGACAGTGAGAGATATGCAAAACAGTCAGGAAAAACGCCCGGGCACAGTTCGTGCAGCCTGAGCCCGAGTAAAATGGACCGATTTTCTGCTTCTGGTTCTGGACCGATTTTCTGGTTACACGTGGCTGCAGAGGTGCTGGAACATGGATAGCACCAAGTGACATGGTTCACTAAGTAAAGCCGGCAAAGTCACTACAGACTTGAGCTAGTTTTAAACGTTCTCATGCAGCCTTACAAGAAATATGTACTTCGTTATACATTCATGTGTCAATCATGAATTTCTATGTTTTATTTTTATTATTTTATCTTATTCCAAAACTTTTCGAGACCTACAAAATTCTCTTTTCAAATCCCATGACTTTTCCAGGTTTATGGTTAATGACCATAAGAGCTCTCAGCCTCTGCCAACAACCCATTGACTAAGGCTCATATGAGGGCATGGGGTCACAGTAATGCTCCCGCCCAGCAAATTACCAGTGAACTCTTTCTTTGTCTACCTCCCAATTAGTCAACTATGTAATCTCGGCTAATTCTTGCTTCACGAGACACATTTAGCCAGTGAAACTTCTGACAGTCCAAATACCAACGTATGCAGAAAATGATAGTGCCCATTATCGCCTTTCCTGTTTCTGACCTTCAGAGGTGAAGAAAGTGTTTTCCCTCCCTAAACTCCTGCAAATCAGCCATTCTGAGACTCCATCAAGCGTGAAAACATTTTCACTCTGGGGGGTCGGCTTTTAAACCTCTTCCCTGTCTCAAAAGTGCTGTATGGACAAAAGCGGCTTAGGGTACGACATCACAGAGAGCAAGGCATTAAATGGCTTCTGACCTGACCAGGAAATCCATTAATGGGCTCTTCTGACAAACAGGCTTACCATACAGATGGATCATACTACACATACACGGTGCACTTTTCTGTTGTGTGACCACGTTGCTATGCATGTTTAATCACACTACTTAGGTGTGGACAATAGACTAAAATTCTGCACAATATCATTATCTGCTATATTCATGCATTAGTACTGCTCCAAGGACTCCTCTGTACCCATCAAAGTGCCAGGTCAGAGCTAATTGTAGCACAATTAATCCTCTGAAGACAGTAAAACATGACAGCTAAGTAAGAAAGTCATTAATCGTTAAGCATAAGGATGAGAGGAGAGAAACGGTTCCAAATAGATGCTGTTTTTGGACTGTTTGGAACTGAATTAGCGCAAAAGCCCAGGACAAATGGTACATTTACAGCATTTATCAGATGCCCTTTTCCAGAGCCACTTACAATCAGTAGTTACAGGGGCAGTCCCACCCTGGAGACACTCAGGGTAAAGTGTCTTGCTCAGGGACACAATGGTAGTAAGTGGGATTTGAACCTGGGTCTACTACCACCCTGTAGTGCTAGCTTGGTGGTGCTAGCTTTTCATTACATGTAATTTTGCACCACAATGTGGAGTGTAGTACTGATATCAGTGTTACAAAGCAATGTATATGCACAGTAAAATCCAAATGATACCATAAATTATCATTAACCATTTGCAGGCTCACTCTACCCTGGAAGGGGGTCCCTCTCTGTATCACTCCTTCCAGAGGTTTCTTCCTCTCTTTTTTTTCTCTCTCCTAGAGTTTTTTTGTGTGGAGTTTTTCCTTGTGTGCAGAAGGGTCAAGTGTGGGGGGTGTCAACTGTAGGGCCTGTCAAAGCCCATTGAGACATACTGTATGTGATTTTGGGCTAAGAAATAAATGTTGTTAAAAAGGATGCTTTGTCACTGAAATGTCATCCAAAATAGTAATTATGTACTCACTATGTATTGATTATATATCACAATGTTGAGACTGGTGATAATACGAAATTATATTGATATCATGGGCAAGGTATCAATATATTAACATATAGTGGTATTTCCCAAAAGGAAAATTTCACATATTAAAAGACGTTATGTTCATGGGTACCACTGAACGAGCTTCCCAGCACACAAAACAGACTGACCATAACCAGAAGATGTTCTGAGTTGTGCAGAAAGTCCCCACAGGGGCCAGAAAATTGCCTCCTCCCCGAACTGGGTTCCACCTGAAACCTATTTGAATAGCCTTAAACTTTACAACCATCCGTCACGGCTCTCATTGTCATTCCTCGCAGTTCAGTTGTCCTACAGGCATTTTCTCTCTCATTTGGGGCTCAAATAACCAGGATTTAATGGCATCTAGGCAGACATCCAGACAGTCAAATGCTGTGTGCAGCGAGTGGTGTTCTGTGTGTTTCAAATGCAATTTCCAGTGACAAATGACAAAGTTTAAAATCTGTTCTGGAACTAAAAAAAAATATATTCAGCTGTGCGATTCTATAGCATCACGCATATCTGAGTTTGGTCAAATTAATGGGTAAACTAAAATTTCTGTCTCTGCAGTTCCTGCAGGTGAGATAACGTTGATGGTGGAAGAAATTCTTCACTAAAGGTTCCCAGCAACACGTTCACCAAGAATGACATACTCAAGCAGAAGGCAATTTCCTCTTCCAATGGCACTGAGGGCAAGATAGTACTTAATATTTAATACAAATTTCTTATGTGGACAATAGTGCCATAATTTATGAGCTCACAACGTTGTAAAAGGCAAGAAGAAATGATAACTAGCTGTGTGTGCCTTGGACAATAAATCATATACTACCTGCTGCTTTTTTTTTTTTTTTTTTTTTTGCTGTGTCAATTTTCAAGAGTTTACTTGCTCTCACACGTTCTGCCATTTTATAGAGCCAAGTCTGTAAAAAATAATTACTCAATGCTAATTTACCCAAAAGTGGCTTTATAAGACTTCCAGGGGAGGAATGCTTGAGTTTGAGTTTGCCCAAATGAAAGAGGCTGTGATACAGAAGGAGATTCAGCGATACCAGAAAAAAGGGGCGATAGATTCAGCGATACCAGAAAAAAGGGGCTAAGACCTTCTGAAAGGGAGATTGAGGAAATAAAAAAGTGAACTTGCTCATTCAGTTCCCCAGTACAATCCACGGTGTTCTAATACTTTAAAACCTGCCAGCTCCCAGGCTGTTGCTCGTTGAGATGCCTGACAGCACACAGAATGCATGAATTGTCAACCATGCTTCTCCGTTCCTCCATCGCAACAAGCCCCTGTGGCTATGAGGTACCAGCGAATGGAGAGGGTGAGTGGCTGATACAAACATGACCAGGAAGAGAAAGGAGTCAAGGAGAGGCTTGGGACTACACCCCCAGAGGGAAGTAAAGTTTGGTTCTCTTCCATAAGCATCTCAGTCGGAGCTGCTCTCTCCACAGGGGGCAGCGGCTTGCCGTCGGCATGGTTCTGCCTCTATTTCCGCTCCTCTGCGTGCAGTGGTGTTGTTGCGCATGGATGTAAGGATTATGTGTGGTAATATATTCTCTCCAATTAAGTCAAGGAGGGTGCCCGTGGCGTATGAGGTGACACTGATCTGCCATGAAGATGTTTCAGTTTATTTAAAAGAATTAGAGATGTGATCTGATCTAAGAGGGGCTATGCCCCCCAACAACTGTTTAATGCTCTCATAATGTTCGCATTAACAAAACACTAGGTACTGTTAAAGAAGACATTATTTAAAAAAAAATATTAAAATGATGTTCCTACAATGAAATCACTACAGCTGTTTACACTGTATGCAAATGTGACCCTAAATGCAAAGCAGCTAGTAGCTTATACACGGGCAAATGCAGGTAGTGCAGGGCTCTCTGACAGCATGAGTGAAAGATCTATTCCATTACACATGATTGGCTCGCAGCCATGGCATCTGTCATTCATAATACCCAGGTACAGTGCCATCACAACAAGCAAACATCTTCCTTGCTGACATTCTCTTCTTTCACTTGTGTTTCCAGAGAAAACAATACCAATTCTTTTGTCCTTGTCACATAGGCTGTCGATTAATCAAGTCAGCTCACAATCAATGCAGTATTGGATATAATAAAAAGCGTTATATCAAGGTGATAGAATTTAGAGTTCTATGCAATGAAACCTAACTTGGTGCAGGGGCAGTGGTGGCCTAGCGGTTAAGGAAGCGGCCACGTAATCAGAAGGTTGCCGGTTCGAATCCCGATCCACCAAGGTGCCACTGAGGTGCCACTGAGCAAAGCACCGTCCCCACACACTGCTCCCCGGGCGCCGGTCATGGCTGCCCACTGCTCACCATGGGTGATGGGTTAAATGCAGAGGACAAATTTCACTGTGTACACCGTGTGCTGTGACAATCACTTCACTTTATAATCTTTATAATCAGGGGATATGTATTACACATCTAGAACCCAGGATATCACTAACCGATATAGTAGTGTGGCACACATCTGGATGCCCCTTAGCCAAAACAATGTCCCCCAGCTTTAACACAGTCTGTAGAGCTGCACAATGCATTGTTGAGGGGGCATTTGCAGAAATTACGTAATCAACACCAAAAGCCCTCTTTACACCATTTATCATCTATCACCATTCAGGACCACTGCAGAACCACAGACAGGTTAGGGGAACTTGTATTGATTTTAAATAATCTCACAAAGTGAAATTTTCATGATAGGGGACCTTTAAAAACATTTTTCTTGCTGACATTCTAGATGGAAAGTTCGAAGTTGTCAGAAAGAAAACACAATATATATTGTGTTGTACTATTTACCTTTTATCTCTGTATGTTGCTGTATGCCTCCGTTAATCCATTCCCTCCATGCCATGTATGAACAGATATTCAGTTTATGAAACCCCATATGCCTTCTTTAACTTTCACTTATTGCTTTTTCTGGGACTCAGTGGTGCCACCTAAGGCAGTCATCTTCACAGCTATCTTCACTAGATGTCTTCAATCACTATGAAGCCCCATAAACAATTGAAGATGTTATCATCCATATTGCGACTCCTCTACTCATCTTCATCACCTCATCAGTGGTTGGTAGAAGCCTAGTGGGTAACGCTCTCGCCTATAAAGCAGAAGACTCAGGTTCAAATCCCGCTTACTACCATTGTGTCCCTGAGTAAGATACTTGTCTCCAGGGGGACTGTCCCTGTCAATACTGATTGCAAGTCACTCTGGATAAGGGTGTCTCCTAAATGCTGTAAATCTAAATGTAAATGTCCTCTGCAGCCCAGAGTTTGCAAGATGTTCATCACCTAGCACCATGTTCATGTTCAAGGTTCTTCTATGTCAAAGGGTGCATCTCTGGTTGGGCAATTCACAGTCTCAAGAATATGTAACACTGGACCGACATTGTAAACTGTTAATTAGATGGCAAGTTGGTGTGCTGAATCTGTGTTGGCCAGGTAGTCCTCAGCACCATTGATACACGGCCAGCTTACCATTAATAATAAGAAAAATTTGCTAATATCACATATGATGTTATTTGACTGTGGACAATGTTAGCAATGTTTATGAACCTTCACATCAGCTAGGACTCTTTAGCAAATAAGACCTCTAATTAGTCATCTAACCAGGGCTATAATGCAAAGTAAATTGCAGGTACCCCAATCTTGGCAAGTTCAGCTCAAGAGTCTAGACTCCCGGGGAAAGCAGAACGCATAATGCTCAGTCTTCTTCTGAGACAGTGGTGCTCGGTGTCACAGCTAAGCTCGGATAGACTCTTCCCTGCATTCTTTTTTTTACCATTATCTTCACTGTACAATAACATAACAACAAACTGTCAGGTTCAAGATACAGTGTGGTAAATTATAGGAGGCAAAAATATACTACATTTTCTCAGTATACATTCCTCCTCAGACTTAATTTTTCCAACCATCATGCGTCAACCACAAACTATTTCAAAGTAATATTCTAAATGAATATATTGAAATAAATGAAATAATCAGCATTCTAAAATGAAAATGTGTTTATTGCCACTATAAATTACACTGCAACAGATTTTATTCGATTATTATGTGATACTGCATACTGGGACATTTGACAACCAAAATCATTCCCTGATCTTGAATAATTCCCTCAAGAATGAGAACACATCCGGTTATTCGGTCTGTACATGACTAAATGTGAATGTTAAAATGAAACAGTACCAATGACTGGCGAGGTCTCACATGCAAGTACAGAAAATAAGTACAGATACAACAAAAACAGGTCCTTTCTGGATACCTTTAGTGTGAACAGAAATGCCAGATCCATAGGTCCACGCTAGGTTCATAGCCAGCGTTCCAGATCCTTGGAGTTTGGAGTATATTTCACCAGTATACATCAGGCACTGTGTTGCCTGTTTTTGTCTAGTGTTGTCCTTGATACTTCTGAAGGTGCCTGTGGGCTTTCAGCCAACAGTTGTCCTTATGTTAAACATTTCTTTAACATGGAAATTTCAACAACAAAAAAAAAATTACATGCTAATGTTGCTTTTCCTCCCAAGTAATGGGATAATCAATCTATTAAATATGTACTAAATATAGAGATGGGCAATGTGTCAAAAAATGATCACAATACACTCTTTTATCTCTCGTGTAGGTGGGGCTTCCCATCATTGGCCAGCAAGTATTTGAGTGACAGCTCTTTGCTCCGTGAATTATATAACAATGTGCAAAATAGCATATTGTAGCATAACACAACACATGTCTAGCACAGTCAACACATTTGATCAATTCCTTTATTGCTCATGAACTGAATAGACAAGGACCATGGTCGCTTCTTGATGGCTTCATCCCCAAAACTCGCACTTCTATCACTTACAGGGAGCTGTAAGCAAAAACGTATTTTTTTTGTACATAGCGTACATTTATGTACTCAAATACATAAATAACTTTCTCTCGTCCCATCATGTGCAGGCTTCACGCGTGATATTTTATTTTATCAAATTTGCGGGCATCAAGAAACCGCCTATGCGGAAGACTCCTGGACCTTCTGCGAGTTTCCAGTTAAAAGTAATGTAAATGCACACCAAATATGCTAATTTCTGCCATTTTTTATCATGATTCTGAAAAATCTGCCCAAAGCTGATCACCAAGATCAAGCTGAATTTTATTTGGTTGGGTGGACCTTCATAAACTACCTTTTTTTATACATGACAGGTACCCCACCCTCCAAAATGGCAAGATATACTAAATATATGCTTAGAAGACAACACACCTGGATTTAGTACACCGACATCTCTCCCTCCATGGGTTAGTGTCAGACACTGCAGGTGAAAACGTTTCCAGACATGCCTGTCACCGACTGTCCTGCTGTAGATACAGTTGCATGTCATTAAGAAAATCGATTCTCATCCGTGTCAGTTAGCCCCAGCATCGATACGCAGCAGACACTTCAACACAGTCCAATAAGTAGCCTCGGGGTGCAGCATTTTAGTTCTGCCACATACAAAAGGTGCAAACCCCATTAACAGTTGCCGTTTAACTACAGTAAATGCTTTGCCAACGCATTCCATGCAAATGTTTTGAAACCACCAATGAACGCACCAGTGAAAGTGAAGTGATTGCCATTTTGAAACACTGCAGCACAGCACACGGTGCCACAATGAAATGTGTCCTCTTCTTAGAACCATCAGCCTTGGTGAGCAGTGGGCAGCCACGACAGATGCCCGTGGGGACGTGTGTGGGGACGCTACTTTGCTCAGTGGCCCCTCAGTGGCCCCTTGGTGGTTCGGGATTTGAACCGGCAACCTTCTGATTACGGGTCCATTTCCCTACCCGCTAGGCAACCCACCCAACGGATGAATAAAAAAAGCAAAGATTCAAAAACAGATGTCAAGTGGCATCTCTCTCTCTCTCCGTTAGACTCGCTGCAGACACCTTGGCATGACCTTGTCCGCAGATGGCTGGTCCTCCTGGGTCTCACAGCACTTAACTGGGTCGTGCTGGGCTCACGGTTCCGAAAGCAAGCAACGCATACTGGTATGGGTGGGTGCTGGCAACATGACCTTCTTCAAAGCCTCGGAGGGCCCACGGTTGGATCAGTGCAGATGTGGTGGAGGCAGCTGGGGGAAGAGGCGTGAGGAGGAAGGGCACGCTCACGCCCCTAATTAGATACATTGGGATTTGCAGCGGGCCAAGAACAATGGGCTCTGCCTGACTCGGTTACACGGGCTGGAAGATGAGAAGCCAAATCTCCCAGCAAAGCCCCTTATTGTGGAATGGCGGTGCAGCTTGCACAAGTAGGCTTAGTCTTACATTAGCCAGCATCGGAGAGAGTGGAAAATATGCGGCAGAAAAAGTATCAATCGTTGTGTGAGAAACTCTGTAAGCCTGAGCGCTGTTTGGAAGACCTGTATGCTAAAGCATCACCACCACCGGTCATATTTGCTCTTATAAATAATACATTGTTCCCTTCACTCCGTGTTTGCAGCCCTCAAATTGCCTCCCACACAAGTCTGTGAGAACTACCACACAGTGACTTGAAAGGCAGGGAGAAGGAAACAAAGGAGGAAAATAAGAGATTCTATTTTGCAGATCATCATCCGAATGCGACCCAGGGGAACCACAAACACAAAGACTTCACACAATTTGTCTGTGCCGTGGCGCAGAAGGGTTCAAGCAGCCAGTGAGAGGAGAAAGCAGACATACACACACACACACACACACACACAAAAAAAAAAAAAGTCCACAAGAATTCACACGTTGGGGAATCTGACACTGAAAATGTCTTGGGGTTTCAGTGGTGGAGAGGAGTACAGCCGAGAGCCTTTTCTCACCCTTGTTTAAGAGCAAGGCTTTACAAAACACATTGAAATAAAAAGAAAAAGCCCGAGCTCAAACACCCGCCTTAATATTCTCCTGTTTGTACACTCTGCGGCCTTGAGACCTTTGCTGAGAACGTGTCGGTCGTGGAAAAAGCAGCCCTGAGGCCAAATTACTAAAATTGTGTGCAGCATCTATGCACGTCACTCTGTACAGAGCTTCATTGAAATGGTTATAGACCTGCCAAGTCAAATGTGGCACAGACGGGGGGCTCTGAATAAATGAGCAGAAAATCTCATTTGGGGAGACATGTTGCCGCATTTTTTTTATGCCCACGTGTGCCCCTAGACTAAAGGGTCACTGCAAATCAATACAAATCTCCTCAGGAGCGTGGTGTTTTTTTCCGCAGTGAACCCACCTCCACCAGCCTATCCGCGGGGCACTTAACTGATCTGGCCAATTAGTTTGCCGGATTTTTGAGACAAGTGCTCGGTCCACACGGTAAACAGAGAGGTAACAAACAGGACGCGTTGGAGCTGTCCTGTGGTCTACCGACGCCTCGCTGACATTTCAAAGTTGTCCCCTGTCTGTAGTTTGGCAGCACACAGCAGTGTCATAAAGCCACTACGAATTAAAAGTGGCTTTTTAATTTAGCCACAATCAATTGTTAGTATGTTCCTGGAGTGTGTTGTGACAGTTTTGTGGCAAACATCTTGGAATTAAACATTTGTATTAATTGACCGTCATCTCATTAATAACAGAACCCCGTTCTGAGAGTATCCCACAATGTTCTTTTTCTTGATAATTACAGAAACCGCTGGAATTATTCGACCAGATTGGAGAAGAGTGCACTGCAGTCAGGCTTTAAAATGTTTGCCATTCGATGGTTAAGGAAACAGTGTTCTATGTTACACTCCGCTAGCCAGGTTTACAGGTAATAAAGAAGCGGACTTCCCCAGGGTAATATTCATGAACAACCGCCTCAGAGCAAAACCTTCATGTCAATAGTCTGCAGCAATACATTTGTTTTTCTTCAGAAAGTTAGAATAATGTACAATGCTTAATTTATTGCAAATTTACCATGGTGAAGACCAAAAACAGCCCCAACTAATCCAGACTCGCAGATATACACTGACAAAGAGGAATATAAAAGTCACTACACTTGGTTACAAACACAATTGACCGCCCCGTCTACCCATGAATACAATCGTATTTTTTACTACATGGGGTGATTTAGTGATGCCTTCTTATACTAAAATGGGTTTAACAGCCTATGGTTCAGTGGATGGAGATATAGGCTACTAGGCCTAGGGGTGACCATTACCTTCACTAACAGCGGTTCAACTAGAGTCTACCGGTGATATAGCGTGGCACGGCAAGGTCAAGCTTATTTATGAAGCATATATCATACACAGTGACAATTCAAGGTGCTTTACATACAGTGGGGGGAGGATGGGGTATTTGATACACTGTCAATTTGTCAAGATATTTGTGGAGATCATTTTCAATGTAGGTACTATGGATGCTCATATTGACCGTTTAAACGTTAACCGAAAGAATGAATTTTGTCCAATTATTGTTATCAGTTAAATGGTTTAAATGTTTATATATATTTAAATAATAATTATTAGTAGTAGTAGTAGTAGTAAAAAGTTTTGCGGCATAAATATGCTACACATACGCCATTTGCTAACTCATGGGGCGTTATAACGTGCAACCACACGTGCCTTCAGACATATTTTGCTGGGCAAACAAAATGAAGCGAGCGAAAATAAGTACTGTGTGGGACCATTTCTACAAAGAGACTTGCAAAATATGCTACGCGGTATTAAAATACAACAGAAGTACAAGTACGATGCAATATCACTAGCAAAGCAAACATCCACAAGCACTGTGCAATGAAGGACAACAAAGATGGCCCTGAGTGTTAACACTCTAACTGAGTGTTAGTTAAGGACATTAGGCCCATCAGCGTTGTCTGTGGTGAAGGTTTTCGAGAGCTGCTAAGCTATATTGAGGCTAATTACGATATCCCATCAAGACCTACTATTACCCGTAGAATTGAAGCCTGTTTTGAAGAGAGGAAAAAATCACTTAAAACAAATCTCAATTGCACAAAGTTTGTGGCCCTTACGACTGACTGCCAGATGGCACTTACAATGGAAAGCTATATAACAATAACTTGCCACTACATAGATAAAACTGGCAAGTTAATTCAGCTGTACTACTAACACAGAGTATGACAAGCAGACACACAGCTGAGAACCTCGCAACTAAACTTTTTCATTTTGTAATCTTAATTTGTTATGTAAGTAAAAAATATTTAGTGCATGCCTATTTATTTTATTCTTTTAATTTATATTAATTTGTTTTAGTCTGTGGTCAGAAACACTGCAGGTACGTGAAAATTTGATGATGTGTGAATCCAGATTCTGTTCTGATATGTTCTTTGTGCTGTTGCTCACACATGTTAAAATAAAACTGAAAGAAATGTTCGCATAATTAATCAGACTCTCCTCAGTTCTATTTTCAATTCTTATTTAATATTTGTCAACGTCCATGTCTGCAAGTGCGTCACTTCCGCTCACTTCTGCTTCCGGGTCGCTATCTCCCCGGCTGATCTTGCTCCCTCTGGTGGGCTGGAGGTGGTATGCTGGCCGTGACCATATTCTAATCTGATCAGTTAATGTTTGGTTAACGAACAGCGGTTGTCGATTGGGAAAATTAATCGAAATGAGCATCCCTAGTAGGTACACCTCAAATGGGAGAGACAGAATAAAAAAACTCACATTGTATGATTTTAAAATTATTATTTGATCACCTACCACCTCAAAAAGACACCTCAATTAATCAAACTCCAACCTCTCCACAAAACTGCACACCTGCATAAGGCTGGGATGGGCTGATGGACAATAGGCAAACAACTTGGTGAGATGTAACCCCTGCTGGGGCAATGATCTGAAGAGAGCTGGGATTACAGTCTCAAAGGTTACCATTATGAACACACTACACCAGGAGAAGATAATCTGGTCAGACGATCCTAAAACAGAACTTTTTGGAGTGAACTCCACTTGCCGCGTTTGCAGGAAGAACAAGTATAAGTACAATTCCAAGAACACCATCTCAACCGTGAAGCATGGAGGTGGAAACCTCATGCTCTGGGTCTGCTTTTCTGCCAAGGGGACAGAATGACTGCAACATATTGAGGAGAGGATGGGTGAGGCCATGTATGCCTCAGTATGATGAGTCCTGGCTGGGTCTTCCAGCATGACAATGTCCCAAAACACACAGCCAGGACAACCAAAGAGTGAGAAGCAGTTCAAGTGGCCTAGCCAGTCTCCAGATCTCAACCCAACAGAAAATCTATGAAGGAAGCTGACACTGCCCAGCCCCAAAACCTGAAAGATCTGGAGAAGGTCTGTATGCTGATCTCTGACCATCTGACCTCTGTAATTGTTTCTGTATCAAATATGTTTCTATTGTATAAAATACTTATTTTATTCAATAAAATGCAAAATGGTTGCCATACAATGTGATTTTATTACTCAAGGTCAATAATAAAATGATAATAATTATTATAATATAATAATAAAAGAATATGAAATTAGTAAATGCTGAAATAAATTAAAGAAGTATTTTTAAAAAGCGTGTATAAGTGAAGATCTATTGAAATATTTATCTTAATGTAAGAGTAGCATGACTTTGCACCCATGATCTGTCAATCGGACATTTCATACACTTCACTAAAACTTGACTCAACAATTAGTACTAACCCTGCATTCAAACACATTCATAGCTTCATCTGAATTTCCATTTTCCATTTTAGTCATTCAAAGCTGCCGAGGTTCAACAACAAAACTTAACGTTGTCTTGTGCTCTGTGTGGCTATAAATATCATAGGTTACACACAGAACTGTGAAAGACGATCTTGACAGCAGACAACATTCAGGTTTTACAATTTACAAATGATTCACATTCTTCTTAAAACTCCCCGAAGGTCCTTCCTAATGGTTTCAAAGGGCAAATTCCAGAGCGTCGGACCAATTTGGTCCACGTGCTATGGGATGCAATCATTGCCTAAAGGTTTATTGCTCAGCCACCACCAATTATTACAAAGGGATGTACGATGATTCTTAATTACAGTACGGCAATTAAAAAATAAATAAAAGGAAGATCTTTCACCCTGATTTTCCAATACAGCCAGTGATGCAGTGCCATGTAAAGAAGCTGTTAAATGTGCGCACAGGGACGGGTGAAGGACTCTTCCCATTGTGCCCAGGGCCTGCCTGAGAGCTGTAAAGACAAGCTGAAAGTATGCAGTCTGCCGCCTTTGTATTAGCTGAATGGAGCCATCCAGAGAAGACCGTAAAACATGCATGCTCACAGCCCATTCTCTCAAATGAGGCCTCATCGAAGCAACAGTCTCTAGGAAACCGACAAGTCAGAACACACAAACACACTCACACACACACACAAAACAGCATTCTTTAGGACACAAAGCCAAAATAGAGGGAGTCTCATGAATCATTGCTATCCCACACTGATAGGCTCCCTAAAGCGTCCCCACAGACAGGTATGCTAATTGATGCTCCAGTTTCACGCTCACCTGTGAAGCAACACCGATATCCCACAGTGTAAAGCTTTAAGATTTGTGTTTTACAGTAAAAACACAGATTTCAGGCAGCTGCAGAGCTCAGTAGAACAAACTCAATTAATGACGCTGGGATAATTCATTTTTCAGGTGCACAGCACACTTTGTCAGAGATTATTCATTATTACCAGACTAACATCAAAGTGTGTTAAGAGGACAACTTTTCCACAGCTTCAGAACTCTAACCGTAACGCATATAATGTTGTAATTCTAACATTATACAAATTGCCTTAATGTAAATGTGAAAATTAAGGTAATTGTAAATGGATGTTAACTACGGTTCTCACTCCCACAGAATTGCCTGTAATAATTGGGTGTTATGTGTGCTGTGTGTGTGTGTGTGTGTGTGTGTGTGTTTGTTTTCACTCTACTTTGCTCTTGAAGTCATGTGCCCAGGAGTCATTCTGTCTGAAAATGAAGGCTTACTTCTCCACATGCCCCCATCTATGACAAAGTGCCATACTGCTCTGGGCTACCGGTTACATGTCCACACACACACACACACACACACACACACACACACTTATAAAAGGGATCTATTCACTAATTGCGTTACATGGTTATGGTTTTTTTTTTGCACTCACTGTCTGCCCGTGAGGGTCCCGCTTGGCAGCACAGCTGAGGCAGGAGCAGCAGCAGGGTGAGGGCCCTGGCGAGAGGAGAGGCCTGCTTGGGGTGCGGCACCATGGTCATCGGTGATGGAGCTCTTGCTCGGTCTGTGGGTCCCGATGCTCCCTCCTGCTCAGTGGCTGTGAGCTGACGCAATCATGGGGTGACACCTGCAGAAGGGAGGAGGAGCAGGAGAAAATGCGTCAGGCCACACAACGCCGTGAAAAGAGGCTTGGCGTTACAACAATGGCTGCGTGGAGGCCGCCGTTAGAGGAGCAGATGAATTACAATTGTCCTGTGTGGCACCACTGACTAACTGATGTCACAGAGTTAATTAACTAAAGTGCCGGGTTTAGACCACAACAAAACCAAAACAAAGAAGCAAAATGGTTCCCATGAGAGTCTTATTGTTGCTTTCATCAATTGAATCTTGCACCCCCCCCTCCCCATAAAGCCGCCTCCTCATTTCTCAAGGGACATGCTACTTGTTAATAGCCAGTTAGGTACGATTTCCCCAGAGAGACGGGTCCCCAGCCTGTCCTCGCATGTAGCACTGATGAATAAGACACCTCACGAACCTATTAAGTAAGATTGCTCACTGCCTAAGAGCCTTACCAGCGTCTCAATGCAATTAATCATTCCGCGCAGGCATGGAGGCAGACATCTGCCGACTGACACAGACGCAATGTGGGCCAGGAAGGAGCTGGGAGACCCCAACACGCTGGGGGAGACCACATGGCTCCTCACGAGCTGCTACCTGCTACTCTCTACACCTGCCCCGCTACCATGTGAAGTGGGAACTACAAATCCCAGAAGACCCGGCACCTGTGAGAGTCCCCTACTTATGAGGAAGGGGACTGCAGGTTGTAAGGAGGATCGGCACAGATGAATAAGTTGCCCCAGGTCATCATGGGTAACCACACAGCTGCAACCAAGGACCTGAGTGGTTCTCTATACACGTTGCTTAGATCTCCAGAATTGAGCGTCTCTCTCTCTCTTTTGTTCTCTACGTTCTCAGTTTATACAAGTCAGATTGTTATTGAAATACCTTTACAATTTAGAAAAATGTCCGAGCTCCTCTCTCCAGCATAGACAACGTGCTGCAGAGATGCTACTTGAATGTTTATAAGCCTGCATTCCTAAACCCACAATGGAGTAAGAGTCCTTTGACAAACACTTCAGTGCTCACAGAACAAATGAAACTTTGAAACTTGTGATAAGCACTTGACGAATTGTTCTGGCATGCTGTTTGTGAGTGGGATGATGAAGGACAAGGCAGAATCTGGTTTAAAGTGTCTCAAAGAATCCATAGTGACGCTGCGCCTCTACGCTAATGTATGCTGACAAGGAGGCCTAATAGGAATGGCACTTTCTAAGGAACACACCCAGTCAAGTCTTCAATTTGAATTCACCCCACTCAAAAACATCTTATTCTCCCAGGGACTCACAGCGCCACGTACAACAGGATCAAAAGAAGGATCAAAAATGTCCTCTATCGTATTGACGATCCCCAAATCGATGAGCACAGCTAAAAAGGCATTTTGAATGGCGGACAATTTCACAACAATGGGCCTGTTAATAAAGGTTTACGGTGGTGAGATTTCCACCGAGGCTTCCGAACAAAGAGCCGAGCAGGGCTGAACATTTGCCTACAGGATCGCCCATCAAAAGATTCATAATGAACTCTATGGATACTAAATCCTGGCGTTACATGAAAAATCAGCATATAGAGGTATAATTTGGATAGGCTGGGTGGGGTGGGTGGGGGTGTCACTGCTGGAACTGTGGGATAAGCGTGCTTTGTTCATAAACAGTATGGTCAATAATCCCAAGCAACATGTTGTTGGCATTTTGCAGGAGTGAATTAGAGGCTTTTAGGATGATGATAGGCCCCTTCGTCTTACTATTTGCTAGATTTGATGTATAATCTCATATAATCCCCCACAGAAACTGATTGCTACATGTCAGGCACCATGCTTTCTGTGATATTTTTTTTGGAAATGAGGGTGGTTTCTCCAAAGTGCTTGCCACAGTAAGCTTCCTGGCCAGTTTATTAGAGACTGCTTAATATAAGCTTTTTTTTGTAGATTTTTATTTTCTGTTACGCACCCCAGGAAGAAGTAAGCATTCCTTCTAAACCATCCCAGACAGAAGTAAAACCCTAACCATAAACTTTAATACATATTAAATCATTCCCTGTCTTTCCATTTGGAATTTTTATTTTGAAACGTTGTATACCGTCAAAAGTGCAGCAAGTGGAAGAGCAGCTGTATTACAGTGGCCTAGCAGGTAAAGAACGGATGCCGGTTTGAATCCTGAACCGTCAAGTTCCCACTGAGGTGCCACTGCTCACCAAGGGTGATGGTTAAATGCAGAGGACACATTTCGTTGTGTCACCATGTGCTGTTTTTAAATAAAAATGTATCAGTCGCAGTAATTGAAAAACCAATGTGTATGTGTAAGCTCACAGACTTGACTTTTTTGTGAAAGTGGAGATTTCTAGGTTTTTGCTTATTGAGTCAAGGCAAATCCAGTAAATTTCTATTAATGACTGTCGAATACAGAATTCACTGCTAACTTTACTCAGGTCGAAAAAAGCAAGTCTCCCTGAGTGCTCCCCTCGGCATTGCTCCACGGCCACTATTTGAGAAGATCTGGTGTAGGGTTACAGATTGGAGCCCAGCTGCTGGTGAACGGCCTGTGTTCAATCATCTTCTGGCCCATCTCTTTGTTTCTGACTACTGGGTGCTTGCTATCTGGTTATCGAGGTGGGTGTTCGATGCTCTGCCCATTACAGACAGTCTACTTCAACCAGTACAGCCACCAGCATGTTGAGGATGGTGTCACATCTAAATTATATTTGATAAGCATGTTTGAAACTGATAATGGGGAAAAAATGGACCTGCAAGGTAGGTCTATGAAATAACAAGGTAATGGAATGTAAAAGTAATACATTTGCCAAGCACTGTTTTAAATGAAGAGCTAAGAACAGAAAGGCTCCCACTTCAGCCTGAATTAATAACATATTTCATTCTTGCTTTTTTTAAGTGAATTAAAGAGCCTTCCTGTACAACTGGTTACTTAATCCTGTCAATATTATTTTAAAGACTGCCATAATTAATCATTAAAATAACCCAAATCCTTGGATTTTGAGGTTAATGCGGATATCAGGAATTATCATCTTGTGTGGCTTAAGGCAAATGGAATTAAACATTTACCTGGAAAGTTTTTTATCTATATAAAAAAGTGGAGAGGTGCTTGAAAAATTCACCCGCAAAGCTTTCTCCGTTTCAATCCGCTCTAGAGTCAGTCGGTCTTATCCAGCACTCCGGGCTAAATAATAGTTGACCCCTGAAGTTGGTGACAATCAGAAGCAGGAGAGGAGACATGAGAGGCAAAGCTCACTAACAATATAGACATCAGGCAAACAATATCAGTTCAAAAGATCCACACTGTAACAGCTGCAGTACAATTTCATCTAACCAGTAATAATGAAGCCTCTTTACTCCGAGTTCTGGAATCTTCAGATACTTGCAAAGTTCAGCCACAACTAACTACAGCTGCAAAATAAGCATGGAGTGAATTCCAAGCTTGCCCCAGGCCCACTGTTGACTGTATTTGCAATGCAGGGTGCATTCGTTGGTTTGCCGGAGGAAGCCAAAGTCAAATGTGTTTACAGAAGGAGGTTCTCTGCCAGACTGATATCTTCTCCCAGCAGACGGTGCAGGAAGGCAGATTATTTCATCCTGGAAGAGGTAACCTCCCGGGGTCATGCTCACACAGTTATCTGTTCCTTCATCGCCATCGTCCCTGGAGGAAGGACAAACCATCTCATGACAGTGAATGGGGATGATTGGAGAGCTTGGGAGGGGTATGCGAGACATCTTACCAAAAACAATAGTGTGAGACAATAGTATGAGCCCAGGGCCTGGAAAGGGAAGGTTGTGTGAAGAGCTCAACAGGGACTCCTGCCTGTTTGCATAGACCTACCTGCAAGCTAGGCACTCTTATCAGCCCCCCAGCTAGATGCTAGGAACACAGTCAGCTAATCCCAGAGATCACTACACAGGCGGCGAGACAAGAAGCCTCTAATAAAATCAGGGCATAATCACAACTCCGCTATTGATGAAAGGCCTTGTTTTACTGCCGATGGGGCTGAAAGGAAGCACAAGCCCGACGACTGCTTTATACAACACGATAAATAAAAAAACGCAGTATTAACTCTATAAGCCAATAACACCAAGCACTGAGGTGAGACTCTGATGTTGACCTTGACGTGATTTGAGGGCCGTGGACACAGAGTGAAAGGGCTTCATCTTCAAAGCTATGAAAGGGGCTTTTAACTTGACGGTTTTGAATCTTAAGCCGTCCGATAACCTGAACTTTTCTCCCGTTCTCCCCGCCTCGCTTCCGTCTGCGCTTTCCGATGGCGCTTACAGGATTACGTGTCTAAGGGGACGGGTAAGAGGCTCGGTTCAGCAACCACCCCCGTGCGGCGGTGGCTAATTACCGGGCTGCTGGTGGTGGAGGCGTATCTGTGGGGGTGGCTGATGGCTGATAGCAGCCCCCCCAGTGTTACCTGAACGATATTATTGGAGCGCAGCAGACAAGGCCCGTGGGACACGCTATCATAACGCGCGCTGCTGGGCAGCCATAAAAGATTTATGAAATAACTTTGCCCCGAGTGCAAAGTTTCAGAGCCAGAGTTAATGGCACGATTAGGCTAATTATGGGCACATCGAGGAGAGAGGGCTGAAAAATGTCACAACACAATGACAGGGTCTAGGATGGACCAGGAAAGGTGAGAACACAAGGAAGGAGGATCTTTAGGGCCTGAGAGTGGATCACCATCAGTTGTATTATGGCTCATGAATGGATTGATCTCTTCCATTCACAGAATCCATTTGAATCACGGTGGATCAATCTCTCCTTTAAAAAAAAAAAAAGAGTCTGACACTGGAGCACAAGGAATAATGCCCACTGAGCTGATTTAAAAAATGCCACAAAATCCTACTGTAATCAGCTAATTAGTCTAATAGCATCAGTGACAGTGGTCAGTCTCTGTAGACTGGTTTTATTCTGCGAAGTTAACAATTATGGAGAATCTTGTCCTACTTGTAAAGTGAACTTTCTTCAGATGACTGCAACAAAATGCACCCATGATAAGTGAGGAAACCCTCCCCGTCTGGGTAAAATACAATAACTACAATACATTTGTTTACAGGTGAATAAAATGATAATTTTCTGATTACATTCCATGCCAATTATCACAACTAATAAGGTCTGAAGTGGGGGGATTGTGTTTATATCCAAACAAATTTGGTTTGTTGTTTGCTTTCACAGTCAATAATGAAGCAGAAATGTGCATGAATGCAAAGGGATAAATGTTTGTTCAGGAAGCTAATTAGTGACTATTAATAACCGTATTACCTTCTTTACCCTTGTTCGTTGTTTTCTTTTGCATTATTCAGACGTCAATCAGAAGTTAGTTCTGTTTGGTTGCTGATATCTTTTTTACGAAGAGAAAAAAAAGTAGAAATATGTATAAATATTTAAATACGGTTTTACAAATTGAAGGTGGGGAATAATTTATCAGATCAAATGTAAAAGCTGGGGGGAAGACGAGGTTAAGCAGGATGTAAAGTACCTGCCAGGCATGTAATGAGGTAAAATTAAAGAAGGAAAAATGATCCCTGTCCTTTTGCCACCAGTGTCTAGCCAACTGGAATAAGCCTTCCCAGTTCACACAGACTGGTTTACTGGTGCGACCCACACGTATCAACAGCTCCCTCATAAAGCTGCCCGAGTCCTCCAAACACCGCAGGAGTTAAGGTTGATTTACGGCAACACGTAGCCATAATGAGTTAATGATTATCCGGGGGTGACCCATCATTCCGCTTATGCGAGCCAACGTGCCGCGCAGGCCTCGGCATGATATACTACACCGACGCTGTGTGGCTTTATGCCGCTGAATGAACCTTAAACTCCGGGAGCCACATAAATTACGAGCAACAAGCGTATTTATAATCATCTAGCAGGGATTATTCAAAGACCTGTGATTTCTGCTGTTCCCACACCACAAATCACGCGCCGAATGCCGAGTGCGTAAGACACAATAGTGGCAACAGGGAGAGTTTGCAGAGGACTTTTCTCCTCATTATGAATTCAGCGAGAACATGCACTGAGTTGCAAAATAAATAAATAAACTTACTTATTATGTTTCAGCTGTTGGATAATGGCTTCACCAAAAGTAAAAAAAAAAAAGAACTTTTTTTTATATAAAAGCTCAGGTCTTTGTTTCGGACTGATCCCATTTTCTCAGACTGTCACAGCCGCTGCATGCTCCAGTGGTTGGGGAAATGATGGAACAGCGGCTTCCTGTCTGGACCCACATCCAGAAGGGATGCTCTGCTGGGCCTGTGGGAAAGGCACCAAACCTCAATTACACTGGCAGAAAGGCACCATGGCGGTGCCACTGACCCCCGCAGTCATCTCTTCCATTGTTCCGTCCAGTGCTGTAGTGAGAGGCCTCCCACCGTTGCTTTTTAACACTATTCAAGTTTTCAGTCAATGTTTACATTTGCATAAGCACAAAGTCGTTTTGAGCAAGAACTGAAACAGGAAAAGCATGAAATAGTTGTCCGCTTCCCATTTTCCAAACAAACCGTGAGTACAGCAAGGAAGCACTTTTCCTCCATGGCCATATTTGTATTTGCACTGAAAGATAGGGGTCATTCCATTGATTATTGGAAAGCAGTTATATTTAATTTCATCGACTGTACTAGCAGTGGCCCAGGCAGCCTAATCTCAAACGCTCCTCGTTCATCAGACAGTTCTGACACTGGCATTAATTAAGAGGCTGAGATCGATGTCCCAGTGAGGGCGAAAAATCAAAATGGCCAATTTTGATCTTAACCCTTTGAACCACTTTACTTTGCTGCCAATAGCACAAGGTAACGGTTGAGTCATTTGTCACGAGTGTCTAGCAGCAGAGAACAAATCCAGGCATGATCCTTTTCCGAGTTATAAGTGTATATTATCCTGGCCAAACCAATCAACCACTGCGGGGTTAAGATAGCCTACTTTTTCCTGCTGCACACTCCTCACTTCATCATAGGACTGCATGCCTGTGTGACCTGCTTTGGGACAGATGTGTAAAAATACATTCCAGATATGGTGTGAAGCTTGTTATTACCCAAATCAGAGAATTGCATTGTTCTCAGAAGTTACATTGAACATGGGTTAGCAAGACAAGGTGATGAGGCATCGCAGACATGACAACTGCCGAATATGCAACAAAAAAAAACAAGGCAGGTTGAGCTAATCTCACAAAATTCTTTTATTAGTACCCCAAGGCAGGACCTGACCTTAAATTAACTTTGTATACATCACCAAACGTGGGGTAGACTTTTTTTCCACTTGAGATCCCCTCCACACTCCTTCGCTCATTGACTCTCAACTTTGGGCCCTCCCGTTTTATTGGTCAAGTGCTGGGACCATTGTGTATAATACTCTCCTTGTCAAAAGTTTCTTAGTTCCAACTTATTTGTGGGTCTTTTAAACAAAATGTAATTACATTTATAGCATTTTATATCAGGCGCCCTATCCAGAGTGATTGTCATTGTGATACACCTCACAGCACACAGTGACAAAACAAAATGTGTCCTCTGCTTTTAACCATCACCCTTGGTGAGCAGTGGGCAGCCATGACAGGCGCCCAGGGAGCAGTTTGTGGGGACGGTGCTTTGCTCAGTGGCACCTCAGTGACAGAACCGGCAACCTTCTGGTTACGGGGCTGCTGCCTTAACTGCTAGGACACCACTGCAGGGACAGTTCCCATGGATACACAGAAATAAGTGTCTTGCTCAAGGGACACAATGGTAATTAGTGGGGTTTGAACATGGGTCTTCTGGTTCATAGGCAAGTGTGTTACCCACTCGGCTACTACCACCCACTTTTCACTGTTGTCTTATGATGATGCCAGTAGTGTGCATTATGGAGGAAAAAAGAGGTTGCTCTACACATTCAGATTCATGAAACATACTTTACTTTCATAAAACAGCCCCAGCACAGTACTGTGCAAGGTCTTATGGCGGCGTGAAAAAAGTCACAGAAGGATCTGAGGACACAGAAGGCCTGTGGTTAGTTCTCCAAGATCTTTGGAACAACTTAGCAGCAGAGTTCCTTCAAAAACTGTGAGCAAGCGTAACTAGAAGAACTGATGATTTTGTGAATTTTGAAGGCACAGATTCATACTTGTATAGTACTGTATATGCAGTATTTTACTTTCCAACTTCCCTTTTAGCACAACAGCTATTCTTCCTTCACCTGAATCCAATTTCAGTGTTTAAATCAGGTGGGAATTTCTCTGTTTCATTCAGAAGAACTTAAAATAAAAAATTCTTCTATACAATAAGTAATTGTTTGGTTTGGAAATGATGCATAGTGCATACTAATCTTAACTGAAATTGATATATTCTTAACCGATTCCTTTGACCTCTGTGTACTCAATAAGATGTCAAAAAAATAAAATACTAAAACAAAACTGAATTCATGGGCTGTTACTAGAGAGTACCCACTAATTCCAGGATGCCACTCTCCCAAAACACAAGAAAGAGTCACAGTATGGACAGTGCCAATCTGCCACTGGTTTTGTTTAGAGAGCCACGCTCTCCCAACAGGCACCTCGGAGAGCGTCTCGGTGCGATTCCCTTCAATCACGCCAGAGTAGGGGTTAGCAGTGTTCCTGTCTCTCCCGGACATTCTGGCAGACGCCCTTTCATCGGAGTAGAGGGGTGGCATCCATCACGCTCGGGGCTGTCAGTGAATGGAGAGGGTGGTGACTGCTCGTCTCTCTCCCGTTCTGTCGCTCCTTCGCTCTCCCTGCCCCCGTCTCCTGGGCCGTAGGTGACAGGCAGCGTCACCAATCTGGCGGACAACCTGGATGGCTCTCAAATCCTTCGCACACAGACCAGTATTTACAGCTAGCACTAGTCTGGGTCCGGTAGCATCCGCCCCTGCGGGGGCGGGTTTGATTAGAGCGCAGATAATCATACAGACCCACCGGTTTCCCAGCAGCCTATCCAGAGAGAGTCGACTGGGGGAGAGTGGGGCGAGGGGACTCATAAATCAGCCCGTAACAATGACTCTACTGGCCACAGCTGAGCCGCCCTGTGGAAGCTGTATACTTAAGTCATGACCCCCTGGAGGGACAGCTCAGGGTCCTGACGTCACTAACCAACACAGTAGCTGGCTGGGAAAGTGACATACCTCCCCCCCTTTACCTTTCTCCTCTCTTGCTTTTTAATTTTTTTCTCTTTGTCTTCCTGGGTCAGTGCCACATTCTTACTCTGGAGGGGGTGGCACAGCAGGGCAGCCGCAGGAGGAGGCGGGCGAGCCTAGTAGGTTTTTAAATACTGCGGCACCCGGGGAACCTGAAAAATGGGCCCAGGTTTCTGATGGGCTCGGAAGCACATATACTTGCAGAGTCAATGATGCCTACCAGGCATTTTCACATCACGGAACACTCTGGCCCTGAAAAGGAATTAATTACAGGCAGGGTGCTCTAAGATGGGTTGCATTAAAATCTCTCTATTGACAACAAGAGCAATTATGAGCTTGGCGCTTTGAAGAGCATCATAATCAAAGGCAGTAGCGTCTCTCTTGTCTCGCCGCACGGTGGACAATGTGGAGGTTCCCGCTGTGGCGTAGTCACACAAACCACATAATTAATGGCACAGAGTTGGGAAAAGAGCTGTTAATTCACATTTTGTCCTTTCCAGAAGCGGCTGTTTTATTCCCCCAAAAGCAGCATATTATGCATGTGCCGTGTGCAGAAGTCCCAACTGTTTCTGTGTGACATGACTGCAGAGGGAGCACAGAACGGTGACAGCTACTCCTGAAAAGCAAGCTAGTCTATTAAAATCAAGCTAGGGGATATGGATAATCCGCCTTGAATAATTATCAGTGTGTGAAATCAGTAAACACTTTCATTTTCACAACTCTGGTGTGACTTCAGAGAATGGAAGAGGGCGGTGAACCTGCCTCCCATGGCACATGCAATGTCAATACACTTATTATTATGAACTTTTTTTTGCTCGTGGACCTTGAGAGAACGTTGCATAGCAAAAATCATCTAATGTAATTTCCGGCAGACCATCCAACCACATACTTACTCCACTTGAGCCACTCTGCAGCACTGCAGTTATGACCATGTATACTGAGCTCATAAAACAGTGAACAAGGTCTTAAGAGCCACAATCCTCAACTCCCTGAGTCAACACACCCCGTTCGGTTTAAACCTTAAAGACGAGCCCCGGGCAGAGAGCGGGGAGAAAAGCCCTCACCCAGGCTGGCAGCTCTGCCACGGCCCAGCGTCCCCTCTGACAGAGCCACGCAGTGTGAGGATTAACACCAGACAAAGGGGGGAGGCGGGGTTAATCGATATGCCGCTGAAAAAGTGGCGCTGCGCTACGCTGATGAGCTGCCGGGCCTCCGCCGACGTACTTGTGGGAGAGCGGCGCTAGGCGGCTGTGGTCAGCCCTAATCCCCCAGCCTTAATGTACTGCCGAGAAGCCGGGTTTATTAGCGCGCTCCGCCACACTGCTGCTCGCAGGAGTTGAAAGTCCAGCGAGATAAGGGCCTGCTGAGCAGGGCTGAGCCGCAGAATTCGCACCATCATCACCACGGGCTACGGCACCGTAACGCTGCACTGGAGCAGGCTGAAATATTGCTTATACGAGCTGGCGGGGGAAGCGGTTGTTGCCGTTCCATTAAGGGTGGCATATCTTTCAAATACGCATTTGGACGAAAAACACAGACGACACCGCAGAGTTGTTTTCAATGCACCGTAACAAATGGCTGTATCCGCCGCCTGCTAATAAACTTGTTCCGAAATGCTATCGTGCGGGATGAATGACGGAGTACAATAACGAAGCAATCTCCCTGAGGCCCGCCAATGCCGGGTACAGAGAGGAGGTCTGTCACTGCGGTGTCGCAGCCGTACACACTTTCATATTAACGTGCACTGGCGGTTAAAAATGGTGGAAAATGATAGAACGCACTCTGGAACGAATGGGGTGTTTGGGGGTATGGACGGATTCCCGAATATACCATATGACATTTACAGCATTTACCAGACGCCCTTATCCAGAGCGACTTACAATAAGTAGTTAGAGGGACAGTCTCCCTGGAGCAACTTAGGGTTAAGTGTCTTGCTCAGGGACACGATGGTAGTAAGTGGGATTTGAACCTGGGTCTTCTGGTTCATAGGCGAGTGTGTTACCCACCAGGCTACTACCACTGTAGTGATTGTAGTGGCCCAACATGACATCGGCAGCGGCCGCCATTCCACCGCAGGGCACACGCTCACTCTACCCGTTATCTTCTAAATTTTTTTTTTTTTTAAAAAAAGGTCAAATTAACGGTTGCTCCGTTCTCCTGCCCAGTTCCAGCATACACCAGCATCACTTATAACGCTGTTACTGTTATACAGTAGTTCTCGTTGAGCATAAACTACATCCTATCCCTGCAAGCAGGCTGGACTGAACGAAAATAGCAAATGTATCACCTACTAAAGGCATCAATGCAATTATTGTTTCAATTGGTTATATTTATGAAACAAGGAACTGCTGCAGTCATTTAAAACAAGTTAATAAAATGATAATAAAAATGCCTGACACACGTTGTGTATGAAAGTGTTGCACATATAAGGATCCATGTGTGTTCCATCTGTATATTGATTCACTATATTATATTAATACCACTATCAAGTTTACTACACTGGAGAAGCACTTAGAAACCCGATCAAGATCGATACCAGCCAGGAAGTCCTTTGTGAAAGTTGTAATGAAAACCACACTGCAACACTGATGCAGTACGAATGTAGATGTGTTCTGTTATTATTATCAAGTTACATAGAAAACACGTTTATTGGTGTAGCTCAACTTTCACTTGTTTTTTCTTTTCTGAGCCGTTAACAGCAATGCTGAACCAAGCGGAGGCAGAAAAATATCCACAGCATCCAAACTGCAAGCACAAGTCGCAAAACATCTCAAATATGTAAGCTCACAGCAGCTTATAACTTGTCAAGGTGAAGAATTTCCAAATTAAAACGCTGAGAGTCAGCTGACAGGCAACTAGATAAGATCCAACATGACTTATGATGATTTGCCGTAAAACGAGGTATGCCGTCTTTTTGAAGGCACCATTTCCGTGAGATCTTTCTGACACCGGCCCTCTATTGTCCTCGGACGTCCCTCCTTCAGTGTCTGCCTCTATTCGCTGCACGCTATCCCTGTCCACCAGCGGAGTATCACAAACGAGCTTTATTCACGGCCAACACTCCCAGACTATCAGTTACCTCCAGTGGACAAAACAACGTTCTGCTTCACCTTCTTTTACACTGCCCGCTCACTTTTACACCTGCCTGGGGGTGATATGTTCATTTTCAGGTCATCAGTTTGGACAAGGGATCAATATTCATAATATTTGATCTGCTAAGCTATAATGTTAATTATTGGCAGTAACTTAATTTACAAATTAAGTGTTGATTGGTTGATATGTTGATATGGTAAAATGATATAGCTAGAGAGTGACTGGGGCCGTGTTGGATACACAGGTGCATCATAGGTCAGGACCTACCAAAAGTGGTCCAAAGAAGGAAAACCAGTGAACAAGTGTCAGGGTCATGGGGGGTCAAGGGTCACAAGGCTCACCTACAAAGGTAGACTGAGGAGAAATCTTACTTTAATGTACCTATGTACCACCTACCTAAACATTGTTGGTGACCAGGTAAACCCCTTCATGGCTAGAATATTCCCTTATAACAATTCCTCTTTCAGCAGGATAATGTGTCCTGCAACACTGCAATGGTTCAAGAATGGTTTGAGGAGCACAACAACGGACTTTAGGTGAAATGTCCACGTAGGAACCAACAGACCTTGGTGCCAGATACCGCAGCATTCCTCCATAGGTCTAGCGTGTGGTGGTAATGTTATGGCTGATCAGCATATATGTATTTATATGCCACTGCTTATGGGATCAGTATTGACCATGATGACCCTGCTACTGCTCTGGGCTTAGCGTGGTTTTTTATGGAACGTATGTGTTCACCTGTTCACCTGAATGTAACCCCTGTCTACGTCGCTGTGTATTGCCGACTCGAACGTATGCGTCCTCCTTCCCTTCCATGTTGGCAGTGCCATGACAACTGAAAATCACACACAGACATACATACACACACACACACACACACAAGTGTAGCCAGAGGGAAGGTGTTTAATGTGGCCAACGAGTGCATGAAATGTGTTCGTAAAGTGATGGAACGGTGGAAGACAGCTTTTGAATATTTGTACTCAGACACATGACTGGCAGATGCCCAGGTTATCAAGCTGCTCGACGAGTCTGTGCCTGCTTACGTGCCAGGTAGAAACCAGAAGAACGCAAAACAGCATGCAGCGGCTGCCCGCACGAAGAGAGGAAATGTCCTTCAAAAGCGCTGACACTTTAACAGCATGTGAGGCGAGCCTGACATCATTGATTGCCAATCATATCAATCACCCCATTTTCTACCGTGAGTTGAACATCAACATGCTAATCAATTATGTTGAAAAATGGCTGCCTTCATCTTAATTAATTCACAAGAGGGGAGAAATGTGGCACAATTAAAATTCAACACGAACCCTCGGCTCAGTAATCCCATATTTTCACATGCGGCAAACTAACTACTGGAAATATGGAAAATATTTAACATTTCATACACGAGATGTTCACTATTTAATAATAATTCTGATTTTTCATGAATAAAACTGTAAACAACATCACTCTTCGTGCCAGTTTTCTCCCAGACGTGAGTCCAGAGCCATGATTTTAGACCCTCTACTCTACTACAGAGAAACCCAGCAGAGAGAGAAATAAAAGCAAAAAGAGGATTCGTCGGCCAATCAAAGTCTTCCCTCTCGCCGTGGCTATTTATTAAACCGCAACAGCTGGCGGGGCAGATATTTCGGTGTGATAACCGCAAGTGGCAATTACCGTGGAACGAGGCTGGCGTCTCGGTGCCGCAGCACTCCACGGCAAGCGCGGGCTTTTCATCTGCCAAGGCTACTGCGGGCAGGGGTGGAGAGGGAAGTGGACGCAAGCTGCCGAAGCCGAGTGAAAGCGGGAGAGGAATCGCTTATCTGGACAGATTTGCATGTGCCATTGTTTCCAGCCACAGTGAGTCACACGATGAATATGAATCATATCTGCGTGTTTTTTTTGTTTTTTTTTGGTTTTCCCGGCAGTACAGCTAACAACCTGGATCTTCTGAAGATCACGCCGGTCAAATATTCCAACTGGCCTACAGTTGTTCGGCCCAGGAATCCAAAATCTTCTCACAGCCCTGACGTGGGCCACCGTGTCCCCCCGCTGTACACTGGCTTTGAGGTGACATTTCCCCGGCCTGACAGGTGGCCATTGGTCTCGGCTTGTAAACAGCGTTAAATGCGAAGACTGCTAATTCCTCCTGTCCAAAAGGGTCATGGTGCGTGGGAGGGGTGGCCTGAGTGACACGTTCCCTCACAACCCTGTAGACATTCTGTAGACAGGTCTCAGCCACCTCAGCGAGCGTGGCAGTCCTGTCACTCAGTATATCTGTCGCTCAGCCTTGGTCCCATCAGACCCATGGTGGATTACGTGCCCCACCTCCACAAACAAAAACTGAAACAGGCACGATGGCTGTAAAATAACCGATATGAGAAGTGGTCACTGAGCGTCTCCATACGCCACCTACATCACTTACTGAACAAAACTCCATTTTACTGTCAAGGGCTTCGAGGCCCTGTCTCAGGGCACAACCCCTGTCACAACAATCAGGCTGGCGCCCACCAGTGTGCTTCCAGGGCGTGTCAGGATTCATCAGCCCCTCGCCGCCACAGCAGCAGACCAGCGACAGACCCTACAGGTTGTCATTTTCAGTCAAGACTTCAAAGTGACTTTCACGCTCACAATGTCCGAGAGGCCAAAGGGTGGGAAAGGAGGAGGGAAGAGCGGAAGTCTTTGATGAGTGTGGCCGCTCCAAGTCAAGTCACCCATAGAAACAATGAAGCTGACCCCTGGAGGCTCTTCATCAGCGCCGTAGCTGCAGCTGGAGCTGGTGGCAACAGTGTCTCTGGCACCAAAAGTGTCTCAAACTGAGAATTTGTCCAATTAACTTTCGCAATGGATTACAGGTTATTGATTAGACTAGTATAGTATATGCTTATGATTGGCTAGACAATTTAAAGTGTTCTGTTGGATTGAGAGAAGTAATTATATTTCAGCTATTGATTTGCATTTGCCAAATGCACTGTAAGGCAAACTTTCACAAACCGTAATAATACAAACACTACCATAATTAAAGAAAGAACATCTCTAATCCACATATTGCTTAGTTGCTAAGCAACATTATTCAGCTAGGAGTCACGTGACTAGCAGATGCATCTCACACTTTATAAGTGGCATGAATGTATATGTGAAAATGCAGCTGTTACTGAACACTTATACCAAATGGATATGCATTTTCATTGGCTGAGACAATAGCTCACAATGATGTCACTCTGACCCATCATTCTTAACCAATGTTTTTATTGTTGCAATAGAAAACTAAAAGGAACATAATAACTACATGGTAAACTGGGTGCAATAATGCAAGAGTAAACTTGCGGTGTTGGGGCCATGAGGTTGACACAACCCCTTCTTGTACATTCTTGCTTAATTAGGATAATAATTAGTCACAATAGAAGTGACTGTAAAAACTGTTGAAAGACAATAAACATGTTGATTTTCATTCAGTCCCAGGAAACCAAACCATCAATCTTGTACTCAAAACCCCGGGCTGAGACGATCCCTCAGAGGCCTGCAATTAAATGTCAGTGCATTTCCCTCATAACCTAACCAAAGTGAGATAAAGTGAGTATTAGACACGCTGCCACTAACTGTGGATGCCACCCTAAATAACTGAGGGTGGAAATGGTAATTAAATTCCGTCTATTTTGAACCGCTCTTCAGAGGCTTGTGGTGCAGGGAAGAGCTTTGAATCCTCCATCAAAGAAATAAACAGAAATACTCCCTCTAAAAGGAAACCAAATTACTGGTGTTACAGGCAACGCTGGCTTGATCCACGTCCAGCTTGGGTGGAATGTAATTGTGGTTGTAAGTAAACCTCAGGCTAGTGAATTCAGTGTGTGTGTGTGTGTGTGTGTGTGTGTGTGTGCATACACCAACGCCCCATGGGGTGGATATACTTGGCAAAAAAAAGTCTAGCAAATCTAGAGCAAGACCTTCAAGATTAATCAATTAATGCCTGCGCCGCCACAATAACAAGGCAAACAGCTGAAATCCGCACGACACACGGCACAAAGACCGGATTAGCTCCATTAGGCCAGGAATCTCAGTGGCAATTAACCTGCAGCGGGCCGAGCCCTCGATCAGATTCCAACGTGTGGCGCCAGTGCAGATGGGGAGAGGGGGGGCTTAGGAAAACGTGACAAAAGCAAGAAGGGGGGGGGGCAATAAAACAGAAAAAAAAACTACCCAGTGAGCTATAAAACGACAGAATGCCGAGGTCACAGAAAGACCACATGGGCGGAGGCAGCCAACAGCGTGGTCAGGTCCCAGAAGGCCGTGAGGTAAAAAGAAGCCACACCAGTTCCTACAATGCCTCAGCTGGGCCAGGGGGGTGGGGTTGAAAGGAAGGTAAGAGAATAGACCCAGATCTGCTCCGAGCCTGGCGCTCATCCTCCCGGAGATGCCGGCTTTGTTTTCTTCCCTTTCCTGTTCTACCTCAGCGCTACTGTCAAACGTCTAAATGGCCAGTATGCTGGGCGCCCACCAACGAGGCGTCCGAACATGTAGGCCGGGGAAAAGCAAACGAGCGTCTTTTTTTCTTCACCCTCCCCTAAATGAATGAGTGAGGAACTGTGGAGGTCTGTTGGATTAGGGGCTGACAATGGCACGGTTGAAAGACGTAAGCCTAGCTGCCTGAAATCCAATCGCTCCCCGGAGAGGTCTCAGCTCCTCTCCAAGCGAAACGAGACAGACAGCTTGTTCACGGTGACTTCTCACCAAAAGACACTTTTGATGGGGAACACAATCAACGAGGAGAAAAGTTCAGAAGTTCAATCCATCTGTCCGTATGATTTATATAAGGGTGATGCTCGTGTTAGCCATTTTCCCCCAGGGGCCAAAAAAATAAGTATTTATCCGTCTTACTGCAAACCCTCCCCTCTTCCATATACAATTAAGGCTAGGAAAAGAGCTACAAAATAATTAAATCAACTGACTTATTTCCCTCTCATCACCAACATACCCATTTAGTTCATTAGTTGTAAAAATATATTTGTAGAGTCTCCAAGCAGCGCATGGAACATAATTACAGCCTCGGTGCGTCTATGTTAGAATCTTGTTAAGAAGGCACAGCAATTAATAATTGCCGAATAAGACAGGGGAAAGATGTTTTCTTAAGAATAATCACACGAAAGAACCGGGAGAGTACACAAGAACCGACTTTTTGATCTCGATTGAACTGAATGCAGATTAAAGCAGCAGGAAGTTCAGGAGACTCCGGCACTCTCTACAAAGTCGCATCTTAACGCTACCATTGCTGAGGGCAATCCCGCCGCAGGACAAGTTCATTCAGCGGTCTGAAACTCGTGCGGGTCCCAGTCTGCTCCGAGATCAGAATGGAGCACAGAGCTATAAACTATGAGCACTTGTGTGATCCGTGTGCAGTGGCAGCAATTGGAAGTGGAGAAAAAAGCCAGGAAAGAAACGGGTCGGTGTTTCAGGCAGGAGCAGGTACCTCCAAATCTCATCTTGTCATCCGACTTATTACTCATTTGGTTTTCCCATGTGCATGATGCAAAAGAACCATTACTTACATTAATTGGTATGATAAAAAGAACCTTGGTCACATTTTGAGAGTGTGCATGTTTGGTTATTAAAACGGGAGAAGTTCATACAACGGTTCTCAGAACCTGGGGGATAAACGCCACCACTTACCCATAGCAAGTCCAAATAAATCCCGGTGGAAAACGTGTCCCTTTCAGACCTTATTTGTGATGGAAAGCCAGTGTTATCCTCACACGGGGTGCAGCGTGCCATACAAAAGAAATTCCTCATGCACAAAGCTCGAGCCTGTCCAGAGACGGGGGGGCTGCGGGAAAGCCGGCGGGGTGGAAGCCACAGGTGGACGTGGTGCTGGAGAGCCGGCGCTTTGGGTTAATCCATCGGACCGGTGCCGTGCGGTCGGACGTCAGGAGCTGCAACGCAGGGACGTCATGCAAGCCTTGGTTCTCCGGGGACTGTTGACTCTGTCTGAGCAAGGCTAGTCCCAACACAGCCTGTGCCTACGTCTGATGTCACAAGGTGTTGAGTTTCACTGAGGGGGGCTGGAGTGGGAGGGGCTACTCCCGGTGACCGACCAATGAGGATTTGATTTTTGGATTTTTTCCCTCTCCCTTTAGGTCGTACAGGTAGAAAAAGGGAAATCCCATCAGATACCAGCGAGTCACGGGCCGCTGCGGATCAGAGGGAGGAGTTGAGCTTTATCTCCTCATCGCTTGTTTGAAAATGAGTAGACATGCAGGTGGGCTCGATGGTTGGCTGCTGAGGCGTTGTAGTTAAGATAAAGCTTTTTAAATGGCACGTGTTTATTGATTTGGGATATAGCACAGGCCCAGGCATGCTTCTGCTTTAATAGCTATCGGATACTCAGACTATTTAGGAAATGGGATTCAGACAAAATGGACACTGGTGCTGTGAAGTGCTTTAAACCACAGTGTTAAAGACCTCTGATGAATCCGAGTGTGAAAAAGGCAATAAAAAGAAAATGGAACTAAATGTGCAACTAAAAAGAGAACAAAAGACAGAAATGCAGAAACTCCAACTCACCAGTATGTTAACAAATCATTTGCCACGGTCGGTATGAGTCTACACAGTAAAGGTTTCAAAATCTTGCTAATTATTAACCAAGTGCCAGGTTGGTTCTTCTTTTCACAGCTTAGCCCCATTTGTAGAAATATCCCAGATTCGTGCAGATGCATTTCAGCCGATACGATCCCTCCGATGAACGCCATCCCAGGATTTTAATGTTGGCTGAGCGTCGGGCATTGCAAGAGTACACCTAATGAGGTTAAACAACGCAATTCCACTTCCCACCCCCACACAAAGAACCGCTTTTAGTGTAGAGTTACAAATTCTTCATGGAGGAGAGTTTTTCAGCCACTTTCATTTCAAGAGATTGTGAAATAAAACATAATTAGTGTCATTTGTAAGGAATGTGAATAAAAGCTAGAGTGCATTAGTGTAATATATGTACTCTTCTGAGTTTTTCTTTTTTTTCTCCAGTAGACGTTAACAATGGTCTACAGAAATGGAAAATTCCTTTATGTTCATACCCATGAATCACATTACAGTGAGTTTTGCCGTAGTGACAGACACACACCAGCCATTAAAAAAGGGCGCAGGAATGTGATTGTGAGCGGCTCTCCTCGACGTTCACTCAGCACTAAACAGAACAACACCCCGCTGGATCTGTCCACAACCTGCTGCTGTAATTCTGAGGTGGGCTGGTGGGGGGGTCGGTTTCGGCTAAATATCACAGCATTCTATTTCAAAAGTGACCCACTCGAGTTACCGCCGCTGAAACGCAACCTTCGTGATTTCACAGAGTGGAATAGACACCGCCGAATCCCCCCAAACTACTTAACCACCTGGCACACACGATTTCTCACGTTTCTCATGGGAACTCCGCAACACAGAAAGTAAAAGTGGCCGAAACAATGCAGGATGGAAACTCTATAACAGAAATCATCTAAGAATGTGACATAATGCTGGGTGAGGTCGCACAAACAGTTATATAGAGAACCTATACTCACAATGAACAAACAAACAAACAAAATAAATTCATTTAGGAAGGACGTTTATGCAGGTTTCAGAAAGATACTTTCTGAAAACGAATCATCGTCAGTTGTGGGAAGATTGATGAGTAGTCTTAGCTCTCAACTCTTTTTCAGCACCAAAGGACTGGCAAACACACACAACATTGCACGTAAAACCTCAAACAATATTTTCACAATTTCAACTGTTTCCCTCATACTAAATCTGGCCATGTTCATTTTACGCATGTATATAATAATCTCCACACCCCATTTCCACGAGACACTTTGAAGTGTCTCATGTCCCTTTGTCCTCCCTTGTTTTTTAAAAGATTTAAGTTTAGTGTAACGTTCCACATAATTTGCACTATGGGGGGTCTGTATAAAACCGTTTTTCAATACACTGTATATACTGTGTATATTGTTGCATTGACAAACCTCTCTTGAACCTTAAAAGACAATAGATCCCTACAGAAGGATGTAATGAATGTAATTATTGTGGCCAGCAACCACGGTCTAAGCAGGAAAATGGGGTAAGGTGCACATTAAAGGATTTTAAGAAGCATTCTTTTGACGTCCTGTTGCCATCCTATTCAACTGTCAACTAATTAACAGTTTAATGTTCACTCCTGACTAACATTGTGCTTAGGGTGTGCAGGAAGAAGTCAATTCACTACTTCTGTCGGAATTGAAAAAGAGTTTAATGAGTGCATGAGACTGTGAAAAAAGGTTCAAAGTAATGAACGCTGTTAGCGTCGATTTACACGGAACACCTTTTGTGCGCACATTTCCATTACTTTAAATTGAGCCATGAAACATTCATGTCTTGGGGCATTGTTTTTCCATGTGTCCGCTTAGCACTACAGTGCACTACCATCTTTTTCAAAGTCCATTCAGCTAAATAAAATCCTCACAGGATCTGGAGATTTGCACACTTAATGACTGTCAAATAAGCTTTGTTGTGTTTCAATTCATAAAAAAAAGAATGGACCAACACAAGCAAGAATGGGGGACTACTTACGATTCAAAGCACATTTAAATTTATTTCTGCCCATCTCTGTTGGATTGAACAACTTGTAGAGCTGCATGATATGTAAAAGTAATATGTGAAATAATTTTGCAATAATATGGAAAAGGGCGTACTTTATTCACCCATGAAATATTGACACCCATGTGTCTCTGTTGCATGCAGAGCAGGGCCCATATCTCACAGTACAGTATGACCGATGCACTTCTGGAATTTTTTTTTTCATTTATGCCTAATGTAAAAATCAAGTTTTAAAAAAGCTTTATTGAGAAGCTGTAGATGTAGTTTCTACGTCCCCAATCAAAAAATGAGGTTGGAACTTACTGTGGTCATACATGCATCGATGAATATCTAAAATTAGGACAATGACCCGCACAGTGGACATACATATCCAGGATTGTGAGTTTGAATCCCTGGAAATGCCGGGTTCACCCTTACATCTGAGAAGTCTGAGAGCAAATTATAATAATTATTTGGGCAATAACAGGGGGGAATAGGTACAGAGGGTCATTATTACATGTTTAATCATCAGTTACTTAATTATTACGTATTATATTATGTAGACATAATATGCAATGCTTTTACTGCAGTGACAATGATCAGGGGCCACTTGGTTTTTATTTATCATTACAATAATCAATGAGACATCAGATCACAGATGGCGCACGTCTGTCGTCACCCTCCACACATCCCATTTCCTCACATGCCTCAAGGTCACCAGGGAGCTCAATAACAACGTGGTGGTTGTGGCATTAAACAGAGAGTGAAAACCACACAGGAACAATCATCACAATACACACACGAAAAAAACAAAAGCTGCTCTGTTCCACCGGCCGCATACAAAGTTTTATTTGCAGTGGAAAGAATGCAGAAAGACATTTTTTGTCACATGAGGGACCTCAGCTTTGAAGGAAAAGATTATATAAAGCTGCAGCATTAACCAGCTTCACCACTGCAGCCCCGTGATGAGGAGGAACCGCGGGTTAAGCCACAGCAGTTGGCAAGGCACAGCAATGCATCGGAGAGTGGAGTGGGATGCTCACTTAAGAGGAATTGTCACAATAAAGAAAGTGAGGCAGAGTGGCCATCTGAGCAGCTCTCGTGATGTTGTTTATTTTGCCAAGTTTAGACGGGCATGGCGGAGAATGCATGCACCAAATCTTTTTTTCTCATCACAGATCCCAGGAGGTGTTGACAAACCAGAGGTGCATTTAAATAGGCAAATTAAATCAGGAAATGAGCCAGAGTAGATGGACTTAGGGCACAGCATCCACTGCCTCCTCAAGCTGCATGAACACACACACACACACACACACAGGCACACGCACGAACGCATACTTCAAAAGCCAGGTTTGGAGACGAGTGCAACCAGAGCCAAGAGCTCTGACATCTTCTGCATCCCCCATGTGTGAGCCTCAACGGTGGGGGAGGGACGATGACATTCCGCACGCCTGGTGCATCCTGGCATATCGGTGGGACTCAATGTCATTTCTCTTCCACCCCATGGTGATATTTTCTGGTGCATGTTCGTTACCACGCCAGTGACACGAGAGCTTTACTTTTCGCTGGGGAAATGTAACGGCATTTAATATTCCGTATTAAACAGGCCCGGTGACAACAATAAAATGATGCTGTCGCTTAAAAACATACAAAGTTGCACAAACACTTCTGAATGGTTGAAAATGGAAGAACAAGGGCTTTTAACTCGCTATTAACTATTAATTTCCTACATTTGACTGCAAGAGTTGGAAAATTAATATTTAATGCCACGCTAACGGAAACACAAAATAATGCATTTCTGTTGTTTTTGTCACACATCAGATCCAGATTTATTTTTACCGTGGCAACAGTGAATGATTTAATGCAGCGTAACGCAGAGCATGACTCAGTTGTCTTAAGTATTGTAAAAAGCCCCAAAACAGCAGGGGTTGTTTCTGCCTGCCAGTCTTGATTTTGAATTTTGCTCTGTCACATCAGCCTATTTTCTCATCTTCTTCCAGTCTGTCACTTTCTGGCTCGTACACACTTCTCTATTTATCACTAAAATAAGACAAATTCTAATTACACAAGGGGGTGGCAATCCATCACTTCCCTCTGCTTGTCGTTCTGTTCTTTCTCATTGCTCACCAGCTATTAATAAACACACGCACATAAAGACACGCCCTCACAAAGCAAGAAAAAAAAAGATTGAATGAGAAGAGATAAATGGATGGAGAGAAAAGGAGGTCTTAAAGAAAGGTATGAAAAGGGGGGTCAAAAACTGAAAGATGGAGAGTACTACAGAGATCAAGAATGAAAGAGACAGAGAGGAACACAGAACTAAAGAATACAAGTCTGATGCATCGCAAGGCTTACTGCCTTTGTGTACAATCCTATTACTACAAATTTACATAACTGTAACGGCAAGAGAAATATCATTGCCTTATTTATAATAGAAAGCCATTGGTTTGTCCATTAAAATTCCATCAAATTAATCTGAAATTCTGTCCAAACACCGTAGCAGTGTTGTAGCAGGAAATGGTTGTAAATAAATGGAATATCTGAATACATTTATATCCATTATCAGAAACAATTAGTATTTGTGATGCCCAGGCGACACTGTTGAGCTGATTATTGGTTCTTGATCACTTACAGCAGGACCATTTATAATGTATCTGCAGGACTCACAGCTTGATGTTCTCACATTTTCTTTAAATGATGTCGAGTGTGTGCGCCTCTCCTTCACCCCGCCGTGGCATTACAGTATTAACTTGCTGTAGAAAGCTGTGTTCAGTAATTTAAAGCAAAAATTGCTGCAAATGGAACATGGTACTAAAGTTAAATCTGAAATAAATTATTATTATTTTCCAATAAAATTTTTTAAGTAAAATATATATATTTTACTTTTTATTCAAACTAATTTAAAATTTTTGACTAACCCTTGAACAGTAAAGTTTTTAAAGTGAAAGACAGGACTAGACAGAGAAAAATTGAGGAACAGAAAAGAGAAGAGGAAGAGATAAAAAGATAGGATGCAAGAAGGTGGGTTAAGAATAAAAAAATGCAGAAGTGGGAGAGGGACGTGAAAGAAGAGAGCTAGAGTGGGGCAGAGATGTGAGGGAGGGAGGGACGGAGGGTAGGATGGACTGCTGAGGGTGGTCTTCTCCATTGTCACTGTAAATGCGTATGAATGCTCCAGTAACCTGCCACTTCGTCTAACTGCCTGGTGGTCTTGATGGTTTTCTCCCCCACCCCTCAACCCCGAATTCTTTGTTGTTTTTTTCCCTCCTGTTAACATTATACATGAGCATCGCCATCGCATTATCCCCGTCTTCTACCGCTGCGTTAATTTCCCCTGTTGTTCCCGAAGACTGCAAGCAGAAAAAGGCCGACAAAGAGTAAACAAAGCCTTTAAGCATTTAAAATGTCTTTCTTCAGTGAACAATTACTGATGTATGCTGCTGCACGTCCTTCAGAGCCGCCAAACAGGCATCAAAGAGAATATCTCACACAAAAAAAATCCTTGGCTCCTCAAAATGGAGGCTTGGCAACAAGAGGGAGGTCACGCTAGCAGAAAATCTGTCTCATACAACACGCCGCATCCCAAGGTGCCGGAGAAGCTGAGCGCCGCCGTGAATACGTAAGCTCCATCAAGGCAAGGAATGGCCAGCAGCAGCACCAGCAGGGCTGTGCAAAGAAGAAGAAGAAGAGGAGGAAGAAGAAAAAACTGATTCGCGAGATTTATGCCAGGCCACTGGGATGCGAGGCAGTGCCATTATCTTACCCAGAATGCATTAACATTTCCTCACTGTAATTACAAATGCTCCCTCTCCTGCACACTGGGGGATAATTAAGGGGCCGTGTGAACGCTCGCTGCTCGCTTGCTGTCACTCTCTCAGGATGGAGCCTGCAGTCCATCCATGCCTGACCTTCTCTGACGTCTGTGCTCGACAAATAAGAACAGCAGCTCTGTTTATTAAAGCGTTCATTTGAAGAGGGGGCTTGAAGGACAAGCTCTTGAAGAAATGGCTCCTGAGAGCATTCGGGATGCCCGTTCCCAAAGTACAATGTAAAAAAGTAAACAAAGTCTATCTTGCTACATCTGTGGAGCCAAAAAATCCAACTTTTGTGGAAAGAGCCATTTTCAAACTGTTTTAAAATGTCTCAAATGACATGAACAAAAAAGAAAGAAATCAACATCAGTGATCAAAGAATGCTCCACTGTCAGTGAAGAGTGACTCAGTGTCTACCCCCACACGGCTGCACAGAGGAGATCCTAGAAACCCACATGCATTCAGCTGCAAGCATGGTAGGTGGCCGAGGTCTTCCGTCCCCGCAAGCTCTGATTTCAGATGCCATTAGGGCCCAGTTCTTCATGTGAGGGCCCATCTTCCTCACTGAATGCACTAATGTACTGTAGAGACCAGATAGGATACGGGTCCACTGACAGGCAAGGCATTTTAAAACAATATAAATCAACCCCATATAAGGGCTGTCATGTCTTCCTTTCAGTAGGCTAAGGAAACAGGACTTGACATTCCGAAGTGGGATGTGGGGCAGATCAGAGTTTCTCCACACAATTCACCTTTGTGCCATGTGCTACAGGCTGAAAGCATGAAACATGTACCGCACTGGGGGAGACGCGCTTGGACCTCTAACAGGTGAGAACATACTGTCGACCACAGATCTTCACAGGAAAGCCAATGAATTATGGAGGGCCCTCTGTGGTACAAGCTGAGACACTGTGGTGTTTTCTGGTTTCAGGTGGTTTGCTGCAAGAAAAGACCAGCACCCTTGGCCACGAAAGCAAGAGCCGGAATGAAGTGCTACTGTTGGTACAGAATAAGCCATTAGGGATGCACAACAAATTGAATACTACTGCATTTTTTATAATCCACAAATTGGTTATGGTTGCCAAAATTTCATACAGAGATCTAAAACCGCTGGTGATTGGCTGATATGACATGGCATTATAGAATCATTATAGAATCCAGAAGGAAAACCCAGAAAACTGGCTTGTGTTGCATGCTAGAGTTAAACTGCTTTGAATTCCCCATTGTTGTTCAAATTTATTAGAACATTATACTGGAATCAAAAACATGGTATTGTTCTGGCTTTGCTTATCAGAAGGTTTTAAAGAACGAAAACATTGACTGTGGTCAGAAGACAACGCAGTTGTCTTTATGATCTATTACTTACACTACCAGTTACCAAATAATTTATGTTTTTACATTAAAAAACAAAACCGAAGACACAGGTCTATGAAATAACACACTTGAGGTTATGTAACAAACCAAAAAAAAAAATTAAAAATGAATGCTCTGGAGCATTTGCTTTGATGGCAGCATTTCATAGTCTTGGCTTTTCTCCTTAAGTTAGACAACAGGGATGGTTTCCAACAGTCCTGAAGGTTTATGCTAAACAGTTTCTTATCATTCACTCATGTTAGTGAACATCTCATGTTAATGATGTCAATCATTATAATAAATAAAGCAGTCAAGAAGGTATAAACATACTTCAATCCTGCAATTAAAAAACTGCCACAGAGTAGGTGCATTCAAACTTTTGACTGGTACTATACAACCAGTAACATCTTGTGTCAGAATTAACCAATAGAAATTGGATTGTGCTCCCCAGAAAGGTCCCATGACATGAAAATTTCACTTTGTGAGATTATTTAACATTAATCCAAGTTCCCCTAGCCTGTCTATGGTCCTGCAGTTGCTGAAAATGGTGATAAACAATGGTGTAAAGAGTACTTTGGCCATTCCGCTTCACCGTTCAGACAGCCGCATCTCAGACGGCAGAATTTGGAATTTTCCCCTTATGACATAAGGGGAAAGGATACTTCATGCATCTCATGCTTTGTCTGCCCAGAGAATTTCCCACCCCTCTCCTAAAACATTATCTCCAGCGACCATCATGGCTTGCAAACGAAGCATTGCAGTTGCTCAGTGATTTGATGTAAAAATGAGCACAAATGTATTTTTAAATTTTTTATTTTTATTTGAGACTCTGAATAACTTTGGGTTAACCAGCGGGTTAATTTTATTTTGGTTCTGGAAAAATGCCAACACGACTTCCTTTCTGTGCCAAACATTGTGGTTGGTGAATGGTGTTGATGACCTCACCTCCTCGTCCCGCCTCTCTCCTCCTCATTAACATTTAAAGCTACACACACCGAAATGGTGCATCCTGGGGAAATCTCATTGTTGGACAGGCTCAAAGTGGCTGTAATTCTGCAACATGGCTGAATTTTGGAAAGAGACCAACGGGACCTTTAAATGTAAATGAATAAAAAAATTATAACTTTATATATAAATATGACAAAATCAGATACTGATCCTAATACCACAATGTCTAATTACACATTTTTAGTCTAAGATGTGATTCCTGTTATTCCTGTTATCATAATTCCCAACTATAGCATTAATTTGATCTGCACTCCTTTTCAATGCTAATGTGAAAACTGGTTGTTCAATATGCCGATGTCATTTTGATGTACGCCTCTTGTATATAGTATTTAAATTTTCATTACCATTTTTTGCAAACCATACAGATTGTCAGTTTTAATATTGCTGTTGTGGCCTACTGAGAGTTGAAATGGACATAAACTGTGACAGAACGTGCTCCAGCAAACAAAACAAATTGCTTATTGACTGGGGGTTATTGAACGCATGTAGTGCTTTTGACTGCAATGCTGTGCTTTTGTAGTCTGCAGTACTCAATGCATCTTGGAGAATTCAGTAATACAGTGTTTAATGGAAATCACTGCATTACAATTTGACCACTTCATTTTAATGTCAGTGGGGTTGTGAATTCGAGTGCAAATGTGGGCCACTTTAACAGAAAAAGCACATTTATTTATATATTTTCTTATTCGTTTCTGACTGATTTGATCATGTGACTGGGTTTCAAGCTTTTCTCTAAATTAGTATGGTCACGCATTCTATAAAGTATATAATTTCACAGCAATTGAATTATTTTTTATCATTTTGTATAATATATACAAATATATATTTTATATATACAATATGTAAAAATGTATGTGTTGGAAGAAATGTGTTATCTTGCAGACAAAAGTCAGATGGAAGTAATGTAATAAAGGGGCAGTGGTGGCCTAGCGGGTAAGGAAGCAGACTCATAACCGAAGCGTTGGGTTGGGTTGAAATCCCAAACAGCCAAGGTGCCACTGAGGTGCCCTTGGGCAAGGTACCGTCCCCACACACTGCTCCCCGGGCATCTGTCATGGCTGCCCACTGCGCACAAAGGATGATGGGTTAAATGCAGAGGATTTACACATTTTGTGGTGCCACCGTGTGCTGTTCTATCACTTTCACTTTCAAAACCTTTCTCAACAAAAATCTGAGTAGATGTATTCTAAGCACATGGGACTAATTCTGCTCCATAATTATTACCAAGGTACTTCTGCTTTTGTCTTAGTTGTCATCATCTAAAGTGCTGATATGCTCTATATATGCTCTCTGATATTTCTGTGGGAGGATATTCACCCATATAGCCCACAGTCCCTTTCTCGGAGAAGCATGAATCAAGTCCGTGCATCCAGTCCTATCACTGAAGGCATCATTAGCAACGTTCACTCATCAGGTCTGGCCAATGGCAGAGCTCATGTTCCCCGATGTGGTGTCAACAGCCAGACGGGCCTAACAAAACAGTGCTGAGAGAGAAGAAAGGTAAGGGGGGCGGGTGATACGCCCGTGTGGCTGTGCCTGTCAAATTAACGTCTCCGGGCGGCAGTCAATAAGCCTTGTGAGCGTCAAATGAGGTGTGTTTCTGCTTGCGCTGTTGATTTTCAGCACACATGAAAAAAATGAAGCTACAGGCCTACTTTGCTTTGCGCCAGAGGGAAAAGAACATGCATATACAGAGAGAGCTAGAAAAATATGCACACAAATACACGTGTACGTGCCTTTATTAGGAACATCTAACATACATCACACGCACACACATATACATAAAACACATTTGACCTCGGCCTTGTAATCAGAAGGTTGCTGGTTCATATGTGACAGCCTCCACACAAGACCATAACACCAATGTGAAAAATGTGTGCTCTGGTTTCCCCTGATCATCCTTGAGATGTTTCTGCAGCTTATTTGGTGTCCACTAGGGGAAAAATCTGTTGATTAGACGTGATTTGCAAAGGCCCACACCTGTCTATATAAGGTCTCACAGTTGAAAGTTGTCAGCGCACAAACCAAGCATGAAGTCAAAGGAATTGTCTGTAGATTGTTTCAGTACAAATCTAAGGGAGGTTACAGAAAAATTTCTGCTGCTTTTCAGGTCCCTTAAAAACCAGGACTCTTCCTGTATGGTAGAGTGGCCAGATCAGACAGAAGCTACTACTTAGAAAAGGCACATGGCTGTCTGACTGGTTTGCCAAAAGGCAAGGACTCTCAGACCATGGTCTGATGAGACAAAGAAAAAAATACACTCTGCACCTTCAGAAGATCAACAGTGGATGTGCACAGATGACCTGAAAAAGACATTGCTTCGTGTCAATGCACAGTGGGATAACACTTAAAATTGAGCTCAGGTTGTCATTGATCAGCCTTGATGTACAACTTGACTCCCCCTGTGGTAAATTCAGTTGATTGAACATTATTTGGGATGGCACACACACAAAATAATGACATCCAAGGAACTGTCTAAAAAACGTTCAGAGTCCGGATTGTGGCAAGGCGCAATTCTAGGCAGACCCCCCCCTAAGCTTGAACTCAAAGCATCATGTCTGAAGAACAACAAGCACTGCTGTCACAATCCATACTGTAAAGTGTGGTGGTGGCAGCATCATGCTACAGGGATGTTTTTCTGCGACAGGAAATGGGCGACTAGTCCACATAAACTGTATGATGACAGAAGACAAATGAGAGATTCTTCAAGAAAACCTGCTTTAAAGTGCAATGATTCATCTTCCAACACGACAATGACCTGAAGCACAGTCAAAATAACATGAGTGGCTTCAGGAGCAGTCTGGGAATGTCCTTGAGTGGCCCAGCCAGAGCCCACACTTGAATCCAATCAAATATCTCTGGAAAACCTAAAAAAGGCTGCCTATCAGCAGAGGAATATACAAGGGGACAAGAAGACATGAGGCTATGATTGCAGGCAAAGGTGCATCATCAAAATATGAAGACATTGGTGTGAATACTTAGGAAACACTGAATTTTGCCTTGACATTATGGGGTACTGGGTGTACTTTGAGGAACAACAATGACAACATAATACAGTGGGGGGGTGGATCTGTAAAAAACATCTGACCATTGACTTCTTGCAGACAAAAGTTGAGGCCCAGTTGGGAAACCTGCATTAATTCTCTTGAGATGAGCCACCATCCTACCAACCATCAACCAATATTACATTAAATATTAAAAAACTGAATTGTCTATGTATGCATCAACTGGTGGTAAATAACCAGATACCATCATGCAGCAGGTAGCACTGCGCACCCTGACTGACCGTAAATTGCATTTGCTCTTTTTGATCTTCAACAATTCAGTTAAGTGTCAGCGATTTTAAAATAAATGTTTAAACTGAAGTATAATATTTCAAGAAAAATAATACATGTGAAAGTAGTTGCACAATAGGCACATTTGTCTATGCAAAAATGATAGCTTTTGCTGACAACAATAATGAATTTTTTCAGTCTAATGCAATAAAAAATATAGACATGACATTTGACCAATGGACTTTAAAGGACTATGGTCCACAAAATTGTTTAGACCAGCACTTCAGGTAGATGATGATACATTATATTCCCTTTCTTCTGCAAAACAGATCGGTTTTAGGGGACATCAGGATAAATGAAATGGCACATTTTTATCAGGGCCTACGTCAGCTCCCCTTTAAAGCCTACAGGAAGTCTCTGCTTGTGAGTCAGGACACGCAACAGACACCCACAGACAATTAACCAGGCCACTTCAATCTTTACTATTGTCTTTCAAGGGCTGCCCTCAATTATACACAGGGAGAAAACTGTGATTATTTTCACTGTGCTGAGGAAGCCGAGAGATAAAGTTTCCCATTCAAAACGTTTTGGGCTTCATTACAGCTTGGTGTCCGATAGGATTTCTTAAGATAGGCTGAAGTGTGATTTCAATCTCGACTAAAGAGGAGGAACATTTCTTCTCCTGATCCGTGGAACATTCATTTTGCCAGATAAAACCAGCTTAATCTATTCAATATTCATAACTGTTCCCTTAAACACAGAGATTGTTTTAGCTAAATTAAAAAATAATCTTGGGTTGTGCAGCATTTCATTGGTTCAACAGCCAAACAAGACACTGAGATATCATTACACTGATGACGTGATCAGTCATGATATAGCAACATTTTTTACTATCAATAGATTAAAAGTATTTAACAAGTTAATTGCACATTTTGCAAATAATTAATCGCAATTATGTCAGATATTTTCATCTGGTCATGTCTGATTTCTATTCTTTACATTGATATAAAAAAGACATGTTCAGGTGCATCAGAGACACACTGCATGCATGTTGCTCCCATGAATCAGCTGCTAAACTCCTAAAACTTTAAATATTTAGGAATTTATCACAATGATTAGCATGTTAATCTTGACATCCCTACTTGACACACCAAAAATAATTTCAGATTTAATTTGTATCATTACTTAACCATATGTAAATGTGATCAAGTATATGCTAGCACTACTACACTTGACCTTGAACTGTTATTGACTTCTCCCCTATACCTGAGGTCAAGCTATGACAGTGCCATGTCAAGGAAGCGGGACACCTCCTGGTTGCCAGGACAGCTGTAACCAACACGGAGATCAGAGCGCAGAGAGAATGAGCGAGGCCTGAACCCAAAACCCACAGCCGCCTGTCTGGGTGTTGGAACCAGTTGGTGGCCTCGTTTTCCACCTTTCCTACCTGGGGCATTCATGGAGAGTGAGGTGAACTTTGCACTCCCAACTTGCGTGACTAATGGTCTGTCAGCACTCTCCCTGCAAGCGGTCGAAAGAACATCAAATCACAAGCCTTCCCAACAATAACGCAGCGCTGTGGTTGCATTAAATGCGAGGTGGGGGCTGTTTTTAAACCATGGAAACACAGTGTGCTTTATGAGGCCGGTGGCGGGGAAAGAGGAGAGACGCTAAAATGTCACCTCCTCCTCCAGCAAACATCATGGCCAATTAGATATAATAACAGCACTGGGATTAGGTACGCTCACATTCTTCAAATCTGCAGAGCGCCCAAGCTTGAAAGCATCTGCGTCTCCCATTTCACCAGGTTCTCTGCTTATTTAAGATGTGCGATGAAAAAAAGACAACCTAAAACAACCTGAACAATGGCATTCTGACTATCAGTGTTTGACAGATCTTTCAGCATGACAAAGATTAACACCTTCCATTAGAGGAGACCAAAAAATTGAGCTCTTTCTATTTTGGTTTTCTTTGATGAAAAATGTGTCTGTAATTACAGTGACATTTTTTGTCACCCAAATGGATTTTTTTTAAAAGCAGGTCATGCCTTGAACAAGAACTCAACACAAATTTACCCCTCATTAATTTTCAATAAAATTCAATCTGCGGGATATTCAGAGTGGTCAATAGATCTATTTTTTCTCTGACAGATACCACAATATGAATTGATTATATCTTCAAGTCAGTGTATATTATTTCAACACACAATACAAGTAAAGTACACAACATGGTAGCTCTTAGAATGCTTTCACACCTACAGGCTTTAGTGCGCTTCGTTTCCCCCTTGCTGCGCTTCGATTCATCTGGTGTGAACAGTAATCACACTCAAGTTCGCATCAAAAAAACCACACTAAGACCCACAAAAAGAGGTGGTCTCGATTCGAATCGAATCGCAAACTCTAGTGTGGTTCACCTGGTGAGACCAAAACATGACCAAATATTATCACTAAATTTCAATGTTAGTTACACAGTTTTTTTCTACAGTTCTGTATGATTTAATGCACGCCACCTTCTCTGTTGTCTTCTTATGTGACTTCGGAGACTCCAATTCATCACCATATTGTTTTCAAGACATAATCGCAATACTTTTTCAAAATGTATAGTAAATGCATGTAATATTAGTGATGCACCGATACCACATTTTCTAAAGTACTCGTTAAAAGTCCCCCGATACCGGGGACCGATACCACGGTCTGAGAAATCTATGGTTGAGCGGCGTGTAAGGGGTTAATCACAGGCGCCTAGTGCCCGCCCCCAGCTCAGAGCGGGGAGAAGGTCGAGGCGATACATGTCAGCCGTGTGGAACTATTTCAAAGTGAATGAAGACGACAAAACAAAGCGGACTGCAAATTGTGCTCAGCGAAATTGTCCAGAGGAGGTTCAAAAGGTAGCGCATTTAACGCAAGTAATTTAATCAAGCACCTAAAATATAAAGACTTTATCCACGCTTCTAAACCAACACAACCTACGCTGCAGAAAGTGTCCAGAGACAATCCACGAAAGCAAACATACCAAAGTGTGAAAGTGCCCTGTTACCAGCGCTCACCTTCATCCTAAGATTTAACCCACTTCGTCTGTAGAACATAAACCAAATAACTGAATGAGTAAAATTAAATAAATCACATGATTTGCATCCACATATCAACTGAGAGATTTTGAATTGATGTCCACCATTTAATCCACCACCATTAAAAAGGAGGGAATATTTCGATAGAATGGTGTCTGTCCTACAAGACTAGCCCACTCAGTTTAATTTTTCTTTCCTTTTTCACTCAAATGTGTTCAATATTATTATCCTGAAATAACATTTGGCTATGCTGCATTCCTAAAAAATCTGTCTTAAATTAGATACTATATTTGTGAAAGTATAAAACTGATTCCTGGCCATAAATCCAGCTCTTGGTATTCATGTCACTGTTCATCTCTGTGTTGGTCACAGAAGACCATGAAAGCATGAAAAACATACCGTCAAGGGCAGCCCTATGACAGGTAGGCTTCGAAACAGACCACGGAGAGATTTAATGTCCCACTTTTTTCCCCTGCGGTCTCATCACCAAACCCTCCTCTTCGTCTGTGCTAAACAGCAGCCTACAAGGGGTTTGACTGCAGAAAATCATTTGGGTTTGAACTCCCCTAAGGGTAAAAGCGAGAGCACAAACGACCAAATCTTCCAAACCATAAAAGTGGCACATGTTCAGCATTGAGTGCAGAGGTGCGAGAACAACGACCAAATTGAACAAGCAACCTGAAGCAAACATAACCAGGGTTAAATACCACTCACACAATCAAGCTATATTTTCAAGCTACGAGAAAGAACGAGAGCGAGCTAGAGAGAGTCAGAGAGCTTGCTGGGGCAGCCACTGTTCTACTGTATTTTACATGTGGGAATAAATGTGAATGTAAAAAACACTCAAAATTACAAAAATCATTCATTCAAGTCATTCTAATCCAAAATCATTAGACCTAATGAATTTCACACAAATAGACATATCAGTCTAACCACATTTTCATCGGATTCTTCGGCCATTCATACTCCAGAATGCTGTGACAAATGCACATGGATCAATAGTAAAACTGGTCCAAAAATACTTTTGTCAGCACACAAAGACTCTGGAGAGGAGCCGGAGCAGAGGAGCTTGCAGAAGCTCAGGGCTGTAGGCACCACCGTGGCGATGGAATCCCACAGGAATGCATTTCCAGCTAAGACCTTTTGTGGGGCGTGAGGAGGCAAAATAAAATCAATTCTCTTCTTCGCTGCATATATTTAGACCAGCATGAATCCCTACACTCCAAGACAACACGTTCCAGACTCAACGAAGGCAGGTTCCACATGAAGCTCATTAAAAGGGCACAAGGAGCTCAGTGACCTAATGTTTTGCTTTAGTAAAAATCTACCTGTGTAAATTTCATCAGCCATGCCATCGCGCCCACATCCAGCACCAGCACACAGCTGTGACCGAAAGGATGGGGTCCTAAAAGGTCTTCTCCGCCTGCTTTATGACATAGGAAAATATGGCCCTGAGGTGCAGTACGCGCCGTGACGTCTCAGCAAGATATACTAATTGCTGCCACTTCCACTGAAGGCCGAGGAACCCTCTTAAAACCAAAATTCGCAGACAGAGGCTCAGGTGGCCAATGATGTGTTCCACCTGCCCTCCACTGGCCTATCCTTCTCAATCAGCAGTCGAGTGAGAGGCTGTATTCACTGCACGATTTGGAGAGAGCACAGGAAAACAGGACAGGTGGGGGGTCTGTATCTCGTCCCTCTTCCTGCTGTCCTGTTGTGAGCTTGGCAGGCAGCCTATTGGTCTTAAGGCTTCACCCATGATTAATGCTTTAGCCTTAAATAAATACGTTTCATAAATCAAACAAGCAGATGGAGATTTTTCTTTTGCAGTCAAAGGCCCCATGACACACCCAAAAAGAGACAGGGCACTTCAGCAAATACATCAGGCCTGTCCATGACTTGTATTGTTCGGCTCCTCACCAGTTCTCCAACTGTTCTCCACACGTTCATGGTTTTAAAATGTGAAATAAGTCTGGGTAACATTTTTATCAATCACACAAACGGTCCTGTTAACAATGTTAATATTAGAAATGGTGTTATTAGAACCGGAGGTGTGCTAAGACTTTTCCATGACTTTTCAGTTACACTAAGGCACATTTTCCTGACAATACATTCTCTGAAATTTCTGTGCAATTGGGAAAGGAAAAAAAAATCACTAAATGTCAAATTTACCAAAATATTGTTAAACTTATGATAGCCCTGAAAAGTTTAACTGAAACGACAGTGTTTCTTCCTCCAACTTTGCACAAGCCTGAGCCTGAGTAAAATGAAACCGTCAGTAAATGAGAAGTGCTGGAATATGGAAGCAACCAGAGGTGGGTAGTAATGAGTTACATTTCCTCTGTTACATTTACTTCAGTAGCTTTTTGAAAAAAAAAAAAGTACTTTTTAGTTGAAAAGCAAAAAAAAGTAAAAAGCATTATAACTGTACTCTTACTTCGCTACTTTTGGCAACACTTTTCTTGTTTCTTTTTTAAACCCTTTATATGCTTTATTTTTTCCATAAAGACCAACCAGTAGATATAACACATTTCACCATTCATACATAGCAGCAAAAATCACATGACATTGTTTCACCAATCAGACATAGCCGTGCAGTTACATGGCTGCACACAAACTGGGACGGACAGTTCAGCTCAAATAGTGTTGCCAGACGTATTATAATGATCATATTTGTAGCATCTGTACCAATTTTAAAAATCCCATAATGTACAATCATTTTCCCCCTTCATTTTATTTCATTAGCACGACAAGGTACAGATCTCTCTTTTCATTTAACTGTGCAGATATACTTGGCTTGTTTATGTGCAGTTGTCTCACATGCCTTCACTTGGCAACCAATCAATGCACGCTATAACACGTGGTAACACAAAGTGCATAATGATGAGCGGATTAAGGACATATTTGCATGGTGGAGGTGCAATTATGGAAGACGCAAAGAGTACGTAACATCGCCATCAGACTTACAGAAATGAATAGCCCAGTTTTACTGGGTGGTTAAGCCTGTAGCTAACACTAACATTTTCGTGACAGAATCGAAATTGCGTGTCTACCATAATTGTTCTCAAAATGCAATAATTCTAAGCTTCTGGTACAATACCCTTTTAGCACTGGTAAACATTTTGTTAAATGTTGCCATGAGCTAAGTAGACCACTAAACATTTTCTCTAGAGAAAGGAATTAGTGTTAGCTGTTTTAATTTAATATATCAATGCTAACACATATAATTAGATATAGAAGATAGTTTATACGCTTAGATTTAGTCCATTAATAACTACAAATTGTACGTATCAATATTATTATTGTTAGGAATTACCAGAATGTATTTTTTCAGTCTGAACATATCTTTTCTAAAAAATTTTACCCAGTAGTTTTATCACTACATAGATTTGTACTCTTACTCGAGTAATTTTTTGGATGACTACTCTTTACTTGTTTACTCCATTAACTAAGAAGTAACGCTACTCATACTTGAGTAATATTTTGGCTACTCTACCCACCTCTGGAAGCAATGGCGTGGTTCACTACTTAAACCTAGCAAAGATACTACAGACCTGTGCTAGTTTTAAAAACGTTGTAGTTGTATATTATTGTATATTTGATGTCTTTACTGATTTTTTTTCCTGAATATTACTTTTACTCCCACTTTTTCAGTGCACCACACCTTCTGTATATTTCTCGAGACAGAAACACTTTCCCCTCTCTATTGTCATATAACAAAGACCAAATTTCTTCACTTTCAACGTCACAGGGTTAGAGCCTCTCCAGTAGTTGCCAAGTGTGGTCTAAGAAAGGACCATCAGTGAAATATTCACAGGGTTATGTGTGTCACAGGTTGGCTAGATGCTAAAAAGGCACTAGATGCTAAAAATCTTAATGCTGGTCATGATAGAAGACACAGTGAATCCCAGCCTGCTGTGCCAGGGTGCCTTTACGCTCCAGTCCACCGCTTAATGTGCCTACAGTGGTACGAGAGTGTCAAATGGGACAATGAAACAATGGAAGAAAGTAGGCTGGTCTGCTGTGAATAGCAGGAACATGTGCATTGCTTTCCTGGGGAAGAAATGACAGCAGGATGCTCTCAGCAAAGACTAAAGCTGGTGAAGGCAGTGTGATGCTCAGAACAATGTTTTGCTGTGAAACCTTATTTCATATTATTCATATGGCTGTTACTCTGACATGTACACCCTTCTCAGGAACGCCATTCCCTGATGGTGGTGATCTCTTTCAGCAGGATAATGTACCAAAAATGCTCTTTGCCAGGGATGGTTTGTGTTCAAGGTGTTGACTTGACATCCAAATTCCCCAAGTCTCAATCCAATCGAGCATCGGAATGTGCTGTTAAGATCCGTACGATACACACTTACAGGACTTAAATGATCTACAACTAACATCTTGAAACCAGACACCACAGGTCACTTCAGTGCTCTTGATGATCAGAGATGTTACAGAACCAAAGGAGGGACCCAGACATTATTGGGTAGATGGTTCTGATGTGCAGATTAAACCTGATATGTAGAAGACAAACCTGACAGTTGGCTGTAAGATCTGAGTTTTCATATAATGAGTGAAACAGGTACTAATAGATGTGAATTAGGTTAATTATACATGCATAATATATGCATATATGCATAAACAACAACAACGTCTGGTCTAATTTGTATTCTAAGAAAAAGAAACCTAATTACCAAAGAAAATGTGTGTTTATATTTCACATCACGCAATGCGATGTAACTGAAATTCGATTCGTTAGTCCTGAGATGACCTGTCCATGGATTCATCTACATTAATGAGTGGCCGAAAGTTTCAGCTTTAATGTCTCCTCTGCGCACGCCTGCGGGGGAGTTGAAGCACCTTTGTGAACAGCCAATTCTCATGTAAAGAACCTAACAGATGCTTGACTTAGATCAAGCATGAGATGAGAGGAGGAGCAGGTGCCCAACTGAGTGTTAATCGAATCATCTCAGAAGTCCATAGGGAAATGCAAGAAAAACAAAACCAAATAAAAACACGTATACGCATGGATTTGGCAAGGAAGTAACACCAAGCAAAACTAATCAATTAGTCCACACATTCCGTAATGGTGTGGGAGAGCGAGAAGCGACATCTGCCGCCGCACATTCCATTCACTTCCTGGAAACATTATCAACTCTGCGGCTGAGCGCTGAGAGACAGACCACAAAAGAGCTCTGTGCTCTGGGTGATAAGCAAAGGCATTAATATGAGGATGCTCGTAGCACACGTCATGGCGGTGAATGTTGGGAATGTCGGCAAACATCAAGTTCATATTTGTAGCACCTTTTCCACAAAAATGGGAACGGCCTATGTACAGTTCCCTAACTGTAAGATTATGGATATTTGGTCCGAGAGGCAAAGGGTTAAATCAAAGGGTTAAATCATAAATCATACCAGCCTCCAAACAGGGCCTGTAATCCCCAAACTAATACAGGCGTAGGGCCCGCCAACCGCACGGTTATTGGAAGATCTGGGTTCTGTCTCAAAACGGTTTCAGGCAGATGTCTGAAAATTGAATCTACTGTCAGTCCTTCTGACGTTTTTTATTGTCTTGTGCATTCAAACACATGCCGTCAAAAGGCCGCTTTCAGAGAAAAACACTTTCAAAGAATTAAAAAGCCATTTCCCCAAGTGCTGCTCTCAATTATTCGACTGAGAGTGGTCAGCAATTCAAACATAAGCCAAAAAGGCTCAGCGGGACAGCGCTCACCAAGCCATGAGGTGAGGAGAGCCTCCCTCTCTTGTTCACACAATATGGACGCCAGAACATTCCATGGCCACTGAGTTTTTAATTGCCAGGAGGTGCGTACAACCTGCAAGTCTTTCTGCCGCACGTGACCACCATCCTTGGCCCCGGGATGAAAATGCCTGGAGTTGGAGCTTTAAACAATGGAGCAGTGTCTCCTGTTTGAATGGGGCAGCCGAGCGTGGACGTGTGAGTGTGTTGTTTGGACAGGTGCTTTATCACCTTATCTCTGCAGGAGAATAAACAGCACTGAGTAAAGAGAGAGAGAGAGAGAGAGAGAGAGAGAGAAAGACTGAAGAACTGAAGTCCCAGCACAAAAAAACCTCAACAGCGTCGTGAAAAAAGGGGGCAAAAGGTCCAACCAATGACTGTCCAGTGCTGAGAGAAGCACGTAGTCATGGGAAAACTGGTGATCTTAGTTAAGGAGCTCCAGTGGCACGTAAGCTCGATGCCCGCGGCCGCGGCAGATTGGCCAGACCTCGGCAATGCCAAACACAGCGGGCAACATCCCCTCCCATCCACACACTGCAGCATGGAGGCTGTCCAGGACCCACGCCGCGTCCCCATCACTGTCTGAGTCAAACAGATGGGGAGAGGGGACGGTGCAGCTCCGAGGCTCCCAGTTTCGTGAGTGTCGAACCCGTGCCTCGCCAGCCAAATTCGGCTTGTTAATTGACAAACTGACAGCACTGCGCACTTTGAAAAGCCGCTATTAGGTGGCTGATTTCTGGACGCTGCGCCCCCTGAGGACACCCGTTTGATGTGGTGACACGGCATTTTGAGCTCAGAGCTGGAGGGGGGGGTCGCAACCACTTAGCAGCATGCGCCGTTTATGTGTGACAGAAATGCTCAGGAGGAACCCAGGCCAAAGCCCAGCATTTCCCAGTCCTAAAGGCATGCCATTAATTTGCCCACTCGTGGAGGACATCCCGGTAACCTTGAAAAAAAATAAATGATGAAGTGTTGTCTACCGTAAAAAAAAAAAGTCGATGGATTAGTAAACGTGAAATAACGAGTTATGTATATTGATCGGAGGGAAAGTATATCTGTTAACTGTCTCACTGATTTCTCAATTAGGTGTCCCTGCTACATTAAAAGTCGCGGCCTCGGAAATCAGCTGTTTTTCTCCATTTCGTCACGCCGGCAGCTAAATAGGTCAGAATTGAAAATGAGATCAACTCATTGTCACGACCCTGCTGCAGAGCCATCATCAACCACTGTCAACCCCACTGCCACTCTGCGGACCCTCAGCAAAATCCGCCCCCGAAGTACAATCCTCCCCTGTACCTGAAAAAAAAAACGGCAAACTTCCGTCACACTGACACACTTAACCTTTCATCCAAGCCCACGAGGTGTCCCACTGAGATATGAAAATCATAGGAAATAAGCATGGATAAGAGTGTCATTTGGAATCTGAATATGTATTTCAAAGTGTAACTGCAGGCTAGCACCATCCAGTGGGAGCAGAACAGGCCAGGTCTGCGTAGCTGAGCTCGTCTGGAAGAAGATGGCCCCCGCTGCAGTGGTAGAGCCTGCCAGGACGAGGACAAACTAATCCAGGAGGCAGTAAAAGTTGAAGCTTTATAGCTCTGATGAGACCTGGAAGCACAAGCAGCCAGACAGCAGAGGATGAGCATCACTGTTCTGGTTGGAATCCAGGGCACTTCAACAGGTGGGATGTGACCTGCGCCTGTACACCAAGAGCAGCCAATGGCTAGGCTGTTCCAGCAGGCCAATGTGAAGATGGATATTCAGACACCAGTGACCCCCACCACACTTGCAGCTGTGAGGCTGATGAAAGCGGAATAGTGCATCACAGCCTGTGGTGTGACTCTCTGGTTTGACTTATTACAGCAAAGTCTAGACAAGATAATAACAGGAGAGTAATGACCAGAAGAAATAATACAACAGTCAGCAGGTTCAATGCATTTATCAAACTGAGGAAATATGTAAAATTTAGAATGCACAAAAACACTCAATGAAACTCTGCAACAGATCATGGCCTTCAGATGGTATTTACTGCATATTATCCCAAACCATGCTTAATCCCTAAACAAATGCTCCACAACACACTAAATCAGTGACAAAACACATACTGCAGTCCTATTAATAAAATGCTTAAGAAGACATGAAATGCTAATAGACAATAGATCCAGATTTACAGTAAAATAAGTATTTGGACATGTAATTATATCTACCAGAAAATGTGATTCATCAGACAAGGCCCACTTCCAGCTATGCAGCCTCATACACAGCAGTCTGCATGTTCTGACAACGTTCCATCATGACCAGCATTACGGTTTCCCGCAAGTGCTGAATACTGCGACAGCAGATCTTCTGAGATCTTCTGAGCCAGGCCCCCATGCACACCAATGAGCCCTGGTCCCTCATCACTTCCTTTAAGGAACACCCCGAAACATCTGCTGTTTTGGAGATGCTCTGATCCTGTCATGTAGCCATCATAAATTGGCCATTGTTGCTAAGATGCATTTTCTAGCTTCTAACATTTAGATTACAACTCTTCACACCTGCCAGTACATTTTCAGGTTTGTTACGTATAGACTGTAACATAGAAGGTGATTTTATTCAGTGTTTATATTACATTACATAATACAGATTTTTTTGGTGAGGTTAATAGTACTTGGTTTACATAAATGCTTTGCCCAGATGGTTCATTTAGTGAGCTCGGGCTAAAATCCAAATTAGCTCAAGATTTTCCTATTTAAAATGTAGCCATTGTTCCCGAAAAAAAAAAATGTTTTCGAATGTACCTGAAAAAGCCAGGAAACTAGACAGTATGCTGAAATGTGGTTGCTAAGGGCAACCAGGCAGGCATTAATGTCATGCCCTGATGCAACAAATTGCATTTTCCTTCTCCGTCTGTGCGCACACTTGACTTTGATGTCAATCAGTGCAGGAAACCGTTTAGCATGACAGGGCACAAAATGGCAGCAGCTTCTCCAAATGAGGCCTCGGCGTGTGCTTCGGAAGCGGCGTGGCGGTGACACGTACACAATCATCGGTGCCACACTGCGGATTAATTTCAGCTAAAGACGCTGCCGACTGAAACATCCCCGGAGGCGCGCCTCTCAGAGGGGGCCTTTAATATTCATCACATTCCGGGGCCCGGGCCCGCGCGCGGCTTCCACTACCGGGGGCGAAACTGTGGAACATCTTCGTTAGAGTGCCCTGCCTATTGACAGACCTTCCTGAAGCAACTGGAGCAATTAGAAGGAGCACCTGTCAGAACGGCGCGCCGCTCTTTCCCAAAATGGCACACGGCGTGCCGGCCGAGCAGGCTGTCCCTTTCAGCAGAAACGGCCGGGACTCTCGCAGCCGGAGCCGATTCGCGAGGCCCCGCTTTCACCCCTGCCGTAACTGCAGCTCGATGCGTGACACGGAGGAGGCTTTGAACGCCGCGTTTACCGCTATCTGAATTTTAACTACGGCGCAGACGTGGCAGCCCGGAGACCGGGTGCTCTGTCTGAATACTAAATCACCGGGGTGCCTAGTCAGGCTGCCGGGACTGACGTAGTACATCACATCTTTGACAGAACTGGTCACAGGGTTCTTGGACGACATCAAGGTGCACGCCCGAAAGGATACAGTCGTTTTTTTTTTCCATTCGCCTGAACAGAATTTCTGCTAAAACACTAATTTGTCAGTACGTTATAGACTGCTCATTGGGCTGCCTGACACATAGAGCACCTCCATGATGGATAGTGCCCAGAATGTCCTACTAGCAAGGCAGCGGACCAAGGATTGGCATTTAATTCAATACTCAAAGTCAACTGACAGACACTCAAACTGAAATGATCTGGATGTAGCTGACAGCGTATGCTGTGAATAAAATGTAAAGCCCTCATAATGTCCGACGCTCAGAAAGGAATGAATATGGATGAGGAGATTTCATTTTACACTTCCCTGTATATGTCACCCAAATCTCATAAGACATGCCTGAAATCCTTTCCGTCAAATTTGAAAAAATAAAAATTTATCTCTGCAAAGGAGGTTTTAAGACTCAAATGGTATTAAATATTGACAAACGCAGCACACCTTTACAATAATTCCAGCCAACCAAACATCATTTCCTTTAAGGCATTCCCTTGTAGGTCACTTCAAGGACATTTCAAAAGTGCCAGAGCCAGAAGCAAAGTGAACTGAGACAGATTAAATATTCAATTAATCTCTTCTTAAAAGTGGTGCATTAATATAAGATAAAAGGATGTTCAGTTCAATTAAAGTCCAAAGTCACCCAATAACTAGAACATACATGTGCTGCTCCCATGTATAATAAAATAAATACCTATACCCACTCAACTATGTTATTGAAAAGAAAAAAATTATTTCAATATTTATTAGTAGCATAGGGTTAGGTACAGGGTTTGGTTACAGATATTGAATGTAATTAAAATAATATCCTAATGATCTGGATGCGAATGGTAAGCGCAAACCCGTTGCTACTCTGGCCCTCTGCAGGTCAGTCCTTTCCAGGCTGTGAGACATGTGTTAGGTGCTGCTAGATGTGTCCAGTTAAATCAGCTCATGTTGGGCTCATGTAAATTAGGTTGCACGAGTGAGGTGGAAAACACTGTCTTCATCTCAATATGATGTTGCACAGATGTTGTTCTGCAGTTTAATGTTTCTTCATCAGACCTTGGAAAGAGGTTAAAATTACTATTTATAACAATATTAAGAATTTAACCTGAGTGAGTATAATGTGAGTATACTGAGACAAAGGTGTTTCTATTTACATTATTGTCTTGAATATTAAAATGTTTAAATTGTAAAACAGCATTAATCTGTTTTATGCTCTACATTGTGGCAGTGTACGATGTTGAACATATTCCAGATATATGCTGGTTCATCTTGGTTTAGTGTGAGAACCATTGAGGCTTTGGTGTAATATCAGGCTTTACATTGACAAGGTAATGTTGTCTGGGGGGCTGAACATTCCTGGTCAAAGTTACATATCAGCCGTGTTCAAAATACACCAGTGGCTTGAGATAAAGAGTGGACAAATGAGCTGTTAGATGCTATACATATCACCTAACACAGTCGAGAACAGCAGTTGGTGTTATCAAAGCATTATTCATAGTGCAACACTGTCTACCTACTGCAACCGAATATGTGCATTTTTTAATGTACTGCACATATAGTTTTAATGTGTGTTTATATTTTCAGTATTTTTATATTCTATGTATATAATCCCTATTTGTTCTGTGTATTGTAAGTGCTGGAGCCATGTTGTCTCGCCTCTATTTATACCTGTATATACATTTACAGCATTTATCAGACGCCCTTATCCAGAGCGACTTACAATCAGTAGTTACAGGGACAGTCCCCCCTGGAGCAACTTAGGGTTAAGTGTCTTGCTCAGGGACACAATGGTAGTAAGTGGGATTTGAACCCAGTGTGTGAACCACTAGGCTACTACCACCCAACCTGTATACCTGTATATAGAGAGCTGCATGCTATAAACAATATAAATGGTATGCGATATATATTTGGCCAATGAGAGAGATTTTTATTATGCCGGCCTAGCGCAAAAATATATGCTCCTCGCGAAAATGAGTCGCATCACCCTACTTGCAGCATTTAGAGTTTAAAGGTCTTAAAAATACTGCAGACCCAATAAATAAAATAAACCTTCAATCTGTCAGTAATTCGCTGGTCACTTGTCACGACTACGGACTTATGGGGGAAGGAAGCGCAGAGGTCTGACATGTTGGGAAGGGGGTTTTATTATAACAAACAATAACGAAATACAAATAAACAATGGCGCGGTGGCCGAAAACAATTTAACTTAAATTAAGAACTGAAACTAACCCGTAGGCGTGTGGCGATTGCCAGAACTCAAAACACATAAAACTAAATCAGGTCAAGCTCGTGCAGAGAGTTCACGAAAATGCCAGCGACCCCGAACGGGCGGAAACTTCCGGCATTTATGGGGCGTCAGGATTGGGTTCCGGTGTGGAGCCCAGCTGCAGGCAATCCTGACAGAGCCCCCCCTCCAAGGGCTACGTCCTCGGAGCCCCAACAGTACCATCAGTGGAGGCGGCGGGGCGGATGGCGGCAACCACAGGGCTCCTGCCCTGCTGTATCCTCCCCTTGGAGGACCCGGTCCCTCGGGCTGGCTCCCCGGCGTGGTCAGGCGTGGCGGCCCCGGTCCCTCGGGCTGGCTCCCCGGCGTGGTCAGGCCTGGCGGCCCCGGTCCCTCGGGCTGGCTCCCCGGCGTGGTCAGGCCTGGCGGCCCCGGTCCCTCGGGCTGGCTCCCCGGCGTGGTCAGGCCTGGCGGCCCCGGTCCCTCGGGCTGGCTCCCCGGCGTGGTCAGGCCTGGCGGCCCCGGTCCCTCGGGCTGGCTCCCCGGCGTGGTCAGGCCTGGCGGCCCCGGTCCCTCGGGCTGGCTCCCCGGCGTGGTCAGGCGTGGCGGCCCCGGTCCCTCGGCCTGGCTCCCCGGCGTGGTCAGGCGTGGCGGCCCCGGTCCCTCGGCCTGGCTCCCCGGCGTGGTCCCGCTTGGCGGCCCCGGACCCTCGGCCTGGCTCCCCGGCGTGGTCCCGCTTGGCGGCCCCGGACCCTCGGCCTGGCTCCCCGGCGTGGTCCCGCTTGGCGGCCCCGGACCCTCGGCCTGGCTCCCCGGCGTGGTCCCGCTTGGCGGCCCCGGACCCTCGGCCTGGCTCCCCGGCGTGGTCCCGCATGGCGGCCCCGGACTCCCGTACCTGCACACAATAATCAGGGCCGATCCATCTGGGTACGTGTGGGCCCTGTCTCCACATGTCCCCTCTGACACGTCTTGTGTCACCCCCTGCACCGCGCAGGGAGATTGTCCCAGAGCCTCCGGCGACTGTTCCAGGCACCCCAGGCTGGTGCCTTCTGGGACTATGCAGCCCCTCTCGCTGCACGGCCCTGGTGCCAAGGGGGGGGCATTGCCAGACCATCCGGCTAGCCCCTTCTGCGTCCGTTGGGACAAGCAGGCCCTCTTCCTGTCTGTCCCAGCTGGGTCCTCATGCCTACCCGGGGGCTCTATGGCGCTCCACCCCTCTGGAGGCAGACGCAGGCCCATGCCTGGCCCGCCCTCCTCACTGGCTACCGGAGGACCCAGCTCCATCGCTTCCCCACCTCCCCTCCCCTCAGGAGGAGTCCCCAACCCGAACTGCACCCCCCCAAAAAATTCTTTGGGGGAGCACCCCCCCCGGCTGGACTTAGGGGTACCTTGGGGCTCGTCCACCTCGCCTTGGACCGGTGCAGTCAGGTTGGGAACTCCCTCCCTGGGGTTCGGCTCTGCTGCTGGGTCACCATCTGGTGGACACAAAGAGGGGAAGTGGGGGCGACATACGGACACATATGCCACGCACACACACACAGACAGAGACAGACAGAAGAGAGGGTCGTCTAGTTCCCTCTCTGAGCACTCCGGGACCTCCTCAGGGGGCACAGCCAGGATCTCGGGAGGCGCGACCTTCTCGTCGCCCGCCAGTGCTTGGTCTTCTTGCCCCGGATCCTGACTGGCGCTGGATGTGGTGGAGGGGCAGAGTTCGATCCCTGGCTCAGGCTCTGGCCGATCAAACTCCGCCCTCAGTCTCTGCTGGAAGTCCCGAAAACTGCTGTCTGTCTCTCCCTGCTGCCAGAGGGCTGCGCTCCAGCCCCATGCTGACCCAAGCAGACACGAGAGGATGGTGGTGGTCTTATCAGTGTCTGCTGCCCCACTGAAGGGTCCCGGGACAATTGGGCTGTCCCACACGGGGCTGGGCACGTCGCTGGAGATGGTGGTAGGTGTGTGGTGTGGAGGGGGGTGGACGTCTTCTCCAGCAGGTGTGGGCGCTGGTGCTGCGCTGCCATTTCGCTGGGGAACGTCCGGGCAGAGGGAAGGCGGGTCGGCGACTGGAGCAGGAATGGAGGATTCCCTGCGAGGCAGTCCCGGCAGCGCAGTTGCTGGCTGGCGACCTCCCGTCGCCCTCTTCCACCAGCTTTCCTCACACTGCTGGGAGGGACGTGGGTTTCCACGGACCTCGTGACGATCCTGGATGGGCGCGATGGGCGGAGCCATCCCGGCACCGACTGCCCAAACGGCGTCATCCTGGTCGTCGTCCGTGTCCACCTCGTACCCCCGGAAGTCACATGGGTCATCACGGACGCCGCGATGATCTTGGACGCGCACGCTGGGCGGAGCCATCCCGGCACCGACCGCCCACCGAAAATCCACGTCATCATCGCTTTCGTCATCCGTGTCCTCCCACCGGTGACTCCGAGGGTCGTCCACCCTGCGGACATCCTGGACCCATGGCGCGATAAGCTCCCATGGGCAGTACTCTGGCCATTCGGGCTGGAGGCTGCCCACCTCCTCGCTGGAGGAACGCCGCCGTTGTTGTTGCCGCTTCTCACCCCCCTGGAAGTGACATGGGTCCCCACGGACCTTGCGACGATCGCAGACTGGCGCGATGGGCGGAGCCCAACTCTCGTCTCCCGTGCTCTCGTCGTCGTCCGTGTCGTCCCAGTCCACAGGGAGCCTTGCCAGCAGAGCGCAGAGTTCTTGGCTCGACATGGCGAAGATCGTGGGGGTCGCATCTTCTGCGCTCGCTGCCCACGTCACTTCCTCGCTGCTGCCGACGCCAACGTCCTCGCTCCGCCCACTCACCCGCCGACGTTGTCGCTTCCGGGTTTCGCGGAGTTTCCCGGGGGTGACGTCATCACGTGGCGCCGCGTACCACGGCTTCTCGGGGAGAAAACGCTCCACCAGAACGGGCGGCGCGTCTCTCCCCTGGCGTCCGCGTTCGCCGCGCCGGGCTGCGTCCTTCGCGGCGTTTCTTCTCCTCTGCTTTCCACCTCTGCGCTTTTGGGTGGGTCGCTGGCATTCTGTCACGACTACGGACTTATGGGGGAAGGAAGCGCAGAGGTCTGACATGTTGGGAAGGGGGTTTTATTATAACAAACAATAACGAAATACAAATAAACAATGGCGCGGTGGCCGAAAACAATTTAACTTAAATTAAGAACTGAAACTAACCCGTAGGCGTGTGGCGATTGCCAGAACTCAAAACACATAAAACTAAATCAGGTCAAGCTCGTGCAGAGAGTTCACGAAAATGCCAGCGACCCCGAACGGGCGGAAACTTCCGGCATTTATGGGGCGTCAGGATTGGGTTCCGGTGTGGAGCCCAGCTGCAGGCAATCCTGACATCACTGCACAATTCCGGGTTTACTAAGTGCAGCGCACGTGTCAGTGCCCGATCTGTACCACTTGTCAGTACTGGAGGGACTGCATAGTAAAATAGGTACAAGAATAGTGTTATTTAAATATTTTCTGCGAATTTTTTTCATGTAATCTCTACAGCTGAATACTAATGGAAAACATGTATATAATCACTCACATCATACAAAAACCTGGTATTTCACTGGCCTTATGGGTGTGACAGAAAGTCCACTGTCAGTAGAGTTGCTCAGATATTGTTTTATCTGGTATACGGTTATGCTATATGTTGATGTATCTCGAAAAGTTTATTATACAACTTCCTGCTGCAGCGCTTTTGCTACGGACACATTACCCTGAATGCCATAACGCCCAGCCCTACATATACATAGCTTTAAAACAATTAAGTCAGATTAAGGCCAAATTACTTTGACTAACTGTTTTAAGGCTGTCAATCAATTAAAAAAAAATGACAATTTGATCATACATGTTGCTATGAAATAATCACGAGTAAACAATAATAACTCTAAAAACCCAGAAAAGCTATGAACCACAGGTCACATGGTACTGTGAGCATTTAAATATTTTCATCTGGTCATGTCTGATTTCCACTCTCACTGTGCCTGAAAAAAAGACACTGACACATTGCACACTTGTGATTGAAAAGCAGCTGCATGGCTTGATTTGAAAATAAAGTAAATGTGCATGAGAACACACACACACACCTTGTTCTTAAGCTACTTTAACAGTCGGTCATATGAAACCTGACAGAGCTTTTCATTCATTTCTATATGTGTGGCTCATAATGGATACTCTTGAGTACTAACAAGTTATTAACAAAGCTTCCACATCAAAACATCATTTCAATGCCTAATGCAGGATGAGTGCTTCCTGTCCCAAGGGGAGGTGCTGGGAACTGAATGCTGGGAAACGTGATCTTGTCCAGGCCAGCCGTGTGGTGGGCTATTGATTCCCGCCATTGATTATAGTCTCTGGGCCGTAATGAGCACTGACCGAGGGAATACAAGTGGAACCCAGACGGACAGACAGCGCAGCCAATGGCCTGACAAATCCATTGAAGACACAAGCCACCTCGACGCTGCCCCTGAGGCTTGGCATTGTCTTTCTGTCACCGGCTGTGGTACATTTCAAAGGTTAATTATTTTCTCTGATTGATTGTGGGCTTTAAAAACACCAATGGAGAGTGTCAAAATGAAAAGGACAAAAACATTTTCTTTTAAATTCACTCTCCTGTACGTCTCGTTTAATATATCCGGTCAGATAAATCCAATTACAGAGTACAAAGTTGAGTACAATTCATCAGTAACACTGAACTTCAAAAAGAAAAAAATGTATAGCCTCAGTATTTTTGTGCCGTAACTTCTGCTTTCAGTTCTTTATTCTTTGAAGAAAAGATCTTTAATATACTTCTCAACTAAAAAAAAGAGAGCAAAAGAGAGATAAGAGAACAAAACAACCGTTCATCCTTGTCTGTGATGCATTAAAACACCACTTCCTCCTGGCAGCTCACAAACAACATCTCCCACGTCATAAATTCCCTGCTGAATTTTGCCCCATGTCCTGTTTAGAATTTATATCTGAAATAAACTTGAACTGTGGCCATGAAAATGCTTATATCCTCATCGGTAACCCAGCTAACTATTCACAGCACTGCCCCGCGATAAATCAAAAGCTGGCTAGCTTGTCTTGGCCCAAACGTTTGCAGGCCCATTTACCACTGATAATGCCTGCTGTTCCCTCAGGCCCCTGGACAGGGGGCAGGAAGAGGGGGACGATGTGACACTCGGCCATGAATCAACCAATCCTTTCAACGCCACCGTGCCAGGGAAAAGCTGCTGCCAACGCGTGTCACCTGGCCGCCAGGCTTACGGGCGCACGAGGCACAGGGCCCAGGAGAGGACCTGAGGGAGGGAGGGAGGGGAGGAAAATGTTTTATCCTAACATCACCACCACTCTTATCCGCTCGCCCATCTATTATGAACGAGCCTCTGCTGCCGTGGCTCAGCTTGTTAAGTAATGTGCAGCTTGATCAAGAGCGCGACCTTCTCACCTAGCTCAGACGAAGCCCACATCAATTACCAGCTCGCCCACTTTCCATCACAATTCTCCTTCACCACATCCATAGAGAGGCTATCAGTTGCCACGCCACACACTTCGTCCAATTAACACTGCAGAAATGTGGAAATCAAAGAAGATGATTTCAATACACATTCTATACACAAATACTGCTAACAGGCATTTTGATATGACTATGGTGCAGTGATTAGTACTGTGGACCTTGTGTGAGCAAAGTTTGCATGTTCTCCCCATGTGGGTTCTCTGGTTTCCTTCCACCTGCTCTCCAAAGTCATGCACACTAGGTGATTTGGCGACTCGTTCGTAGGTGTGAGAGTGTGAATGAAAGGTGTGTGTGTGTGTGTGTGTGTGTGTGTGTGTGTGTGTGTGTGTGTGTGTGTGTGTATGCACCCTGGGTGAGTCCCCGCCCAGCACCCAGTGTCCCAGGATGGACTACGACAGCCGCGACCATGAGTAGGACTGAGCATTTATGGAAAGTGAAAAATGATGGACCAGCAATATCAATTCTTGTGAGTTTTGAGGTGACAAGATAAAGATAGTACAGGATTGATAATAATTTGTTTTAGCTCAACACCTAACATCTGGATTAGCAAAAATGTTGGTATATAGACACTCTTCATGCACCTGCTTCCAATGACATTGCATCAGTGTAACAATGTAACAAAGCTGTCAATTCATTGTTTGGTATATTGCGAAATTTGATTAGAAGTACATTTTCTCCCAGGCTCTTCCCCTTTCCAGCCACTCCCATAGGTAAATTGAAAGACCATACAAGCCAAAACTGAAACTAATTATCCTTGTAGTAAAGAACCAGATTTCTTATTTTAAATATGATATAAATATGAACATACTTTCTAATTACTTTCTTAACATACGTTCTAAGATCTTATCAGAAGACATACTGACATTAAAAAACAGAGGAGGCTGTTCTTTACATGTAAAAACCAAACAATGCAAATGGCTAACCCCTTTAAGGGTGGAGATTATACATGTCTACCTTATAATGAAAGAACAGCTTCAATATCATTTGACTTATTTAATATAATTTAAATCCATACAATATTTGTTTTTGGACAGTCACCAAAATGTAGGCATTTTGTTTAATTTTCCTCATCAAACACAATCACATATTGCACAAACTATCAATATGTTGGGAAAAAAGTGGGAAACTTATTTTCTGATTTATTTTACTTTGATCAACTGCTCATTCATATATTCGATTGATGATGATATGAATGGCCACAACAAATCAATATATTTGTGAGGCATTTCAGTGTCACAGCATTGTCTGCTCTTTCTGACAGGTTATGAAACCTTATCAAACCTTTGTAATGGTGCATAAGGGCGTGCTCATTTTCTCTGTGCCACGGAGGCACAACCAGCATTTGGGAGGACGCGTCACACTGAGATGGGAGCAGAGCCAGACCCACACTTGCACCATGTGACATCAGGCCCCAATCTGGACATATAATGGTAGCATGATGCGACTCTGTGAAACCAAGCAATTGAAACCTGGTCTGAAATATCACGACAAAGCTCTAATTAAAATGAAGCCAAGCTTCATTTTAGATCATTACCTTATCCTCTTTTTTCATATTCTCCAGAATGAATTTTAAAAGGAGAACAGTACTATTCTGGGCATTCTTTTTTGCTTCCTTTAGCATAATAGATGCCTCTGATGAGCTGTCTCCCCTGGGAGGCCTGACTTTGATGAATATTAAGCTACCTTAGAGTAAGCATAAGCTGGAAACATGTAGCTGATACACAACATGGTATTGCATCACACTGACTTTACAGCAAATTATCTAAATTAGATTTCATGCCGATGTCCTTCTGATGAATTTTTAGGCTTAATGAGAGGTTTGATTCCTTACATCTGATTTAATTCAAGAAAAGTCTGGCTGAGCTGACTGCCACTGGGATACTCGTTTAAACCTTTATTTGAATAGTAAAAATTAAAAATACATTTCATTTTTAAATTAATGTCATCTGAGACCAGGAGAGCAGTTCATCACCGGTAGGTCTTTAATTTAAAACGATTTTAGCAGGCAATAATAAGTATGCATTCTTTGAAAACAGCTCCATCACTGCAGTAGCTTTCAATCACTGGCGTCCTTTGAACATGTTTCCCATCCTGCACTGCAGTGCATGATCTTTAATGGCTTGGCATCTGAGCACGGCTGACTTGATGGAATATTTTATTAAGCTGCCATTTTCCACAATATATATACTTGAATTTCAATCTCCTGAATGCGTCTGGGCCCATGATAGACCACTCTGGCCCGTGTCCCTATTACCCTGGTCACAGCGCAGCTCGTATCTTCATCCCGTCGGTGCGTGGCTTCATAAAAGCAGCCATAAAGAAAAAGAGCAAAACGGGGGTCTGGTTACCTTCACGTGCGCCCTTTTAAGATGGAGCACCTGATCTGGGTGACACATTTACGCATCCCCGTCCCCACCAACTCTGTCCTTGAGCGTGAAAGGCCGGGCCATTTTAACAAATGGTTTAATGGCCAGTGTGAGTCATCTGACTCTCATTCAAGCAATCGAATCACCATAATGGCAGCTCCCAGACTGCCAATGAGCAGGGCAGGAGGCCGGAAAACAACAGAAAAAAACGCCAAATGCGCCAACACCAACACACCATTGTTCGGAAGCAAAAAGAACTCAAAGAACATTTTGATCACATCCCGAGAAATGTGAATTGCAGCAGCCAGAACAACAAAACCCTCCACGCTATCTACCTTGCAGGCGAGGTACATCTCTGGCATCTTTTGTTTGCGGCGTTATCAGACAGCATATCCCTCAACGCCGCGACGAGCGGAAATGTGCCTTTCTTTCTGCTCAGATGAAAGAGCCCCTCCGTTTGAATCTGCAACATCTCCAGAATTTCAGGGAACGCTGAATGAAATTGCGAAATTGTTTGTGAGTTGTTGATTTTTTTTTTTTAGCTGGATGCCACTGACATCTTTGCATTAGGGCAATCGGCAGGAAAAACGAGACAGGCTGCCTAATGTGTTTAGCCCTCAATCATCCGCCATCCCAGAGTGCCGGCCACTCGTCTCCTCGGACAAGCAAGTTCGCATTTCTGGCTTTATGCTACATGACAGAGATTTGAGGGGACGTGAGAGCGCAGCCCTCTGAATACGCACCGATGTGAAATTAAGCAGAAAATGGCAATTTGAGTCAGCAGTGTGCTTTTATCAGTTTTCCTCGCACATGCTAATTACTCGCAGTCTCCCAGGAAGCACGTCAATTACTCACCCGTTTCGCCATCATAAACAGGACGTTTTCATCATCGAATATCGAGCTACTACGTTCACTTATCCGTAAGGTATTTGTCTGCTCGCGTGACACGTACAATGACAAGAGCCTTGGGGACCTCCACTGAGACTCTAAAACCAAATGAGAGGTGCGCGACCTGACCGAGTTTGAATTACTCAAGCCGGTGATCTTATCACGTTCACAAGAGTCAAGGCTCTGTATACGTCTAACACGCATACGCACGAGATTCCTCAGCAAAATATTGGCTGGTGTCTCATGCTAGGCCACCGTCACAAAAAACTAAAATGTCGCTCGCACATCGCCTAGCAAGAAAAAGGTGAAATTTCCTCTTGATGCATTGTGGGAAAGGCTTGGGTGGGCTTGACAGCTGAGTATTTTTCAGAGAGCTAGTCGTCCTCGCTGACGTGTCATTAATTGATGAAATTCTGTGAGTGCTGGCGCAATGGCAGAGGTAGAGAAAAAGTGGAAGAGAAGAGGAAAAAAGTCAAATACTGACAATTCCACTTGGTGTCACGCCTGCTATAACTCTTTAAAAAATTACTAAAGGGGAGGCGAAATATATATATTTTTTCGACTGTATCAACAACATGTCATCCCCGCTCTACATTTGTTAGAACAATCCTGCAGGTTGCACTCTGCGGGCCCTGCCTTTCGGCTCATGATCAAAAGAAGCTCCTGTGTTTCACAGCAAATGCCTCGGTTGTTTTAACATTTTAACGTCATGCTGCAAACTACAAAGTGTCTCAACTCCTCCTGCAGCTGACAGCGTTCACTTCAAAGTGCAGAAAATGACGTAAAGAAAGGTAGGACAGCATGGTAAATCCACTTATAAGGACCTGCGTGGTCGTTTAATCATCCCCCCCCTGGAATAAATAAAAATATCTTTTAACACGCAGGCAGTTCACGCCTTAGAAGATCATGTCATGTCTTAGTGTGAAGGTACAACGTATAAATGTCACAACACACAAAAAACAAAAACGCTTTAAATATGCTCATGTGCTGAGCTAACGCACCGCATCTGTACTGGGCTACAGAACCATATCAAGATGATATTATTTTAATTAGATGGGGTCAGTTTCACAGGCCAGTTCTTCAAGTTGGACCTAATATCAAGATTTCCATCAACATATAGCTGGAGAGGCAGGCATTATACAGAAGTATTCAAATTTGAATATATAATAGCCGGCGTTGTGCACGCACCGCGGTACTTTCCCAGCCTTTCGCAGGTTAGTGTTTGGTCTACCCCTTCAAAACACACACACAAAGCGGAAATGGAGGAAAAACGGATCTTATCAGTCTCTGAGTGTCCAGAGATCTACAGCACCACATTATTGACTAACCGGGAGTTTAAAAGAGTCTTTAGATTTGTTCCAATGAGCAGAAAAACTGTCAGTGTGCAGGTGAGACGCCGATTGTATTTGAACATTTTTACATCTTGATGGAGCTAAGGGAGGTATTACATAACATATGATGTGTAGATGAAAATGAATGAATGACACAGAAAAGATTGTATTAAAGAAGGAAATTCTTTATTTCAAAGTGTTTCTAATAATCTAAGTAAACAATAAGTGAATAATATGATAAACACCACAAAATGAAAATACCCAAAACACCAACTCAGAATCCCACACATAAAGAATAAACAAAAGACTTCAAATCACACATTAGGTCTCTTACACAAAAGAATTTAAGGTCAAACACAAGCCTAGAACACGCCTGACACCGAGGTCAACACCCAGGAATAAACCACAAAAGGCAGGAGGCGTGTTGATCAACCTGCCAGACCTTCACAAGATATTGGAGCTTTTGGGGATTCCGGCTTAGAATCAGAATATCTTTACTGTCATTGTAACAAGTACAACGAAATTAGGGGGAGTCCCTGAGCTGGAGAGGTATCATAAAGCTAGTTTAAAAAGACAAAATAGAATACAAATATAATACAAAAAATGATACAAAATACTAAAATAAAATTAAAGGGAGAGGCAGAAACCTTATTGCACATATGAAACCTTAGACATTTCTCCCTGCTAATATACCCTGTGACCACCAGGCTGGGTGGAGTCGACCTGCAGAAGTAGTGGTCAGGGCGGAGTCGACACTTGGAGCAAGGAAGTGGCAGACTACCTCTCCACAGTATTCCCAAAAGTCACATAAATCACGTCACCGTACGTAACAATCCCAATGCGGTGGTAATCATAATTACCAGCATTTTTTGGATACTGCGTGATATGACCCTTACTAGGACCAGCCATGATTGTGTCTGAGTGAGCCTGATCCACTCTCCAGGCAGGATGGGGAAAAATAGACGACCAGCAACACTCTGGTCAAACTACAAACAGAGGTGGGGGGTAATTGAAACCTCGGCTGCAAAGTTCCTCTTTTTTCATTCTTTTGTGAGGATATAATGAAAACACCTCGACTGTTCTGCTGATAGGTCAATCAGGCAAGGCACAATACAATGCCAGGCTGGCAATGGATGTGCTGTGGGTTCCGGTCTCTTCTTGGGGAACACGGTGTAAACACTGTACAGTTTGCTTTGTACTGACGGGATTATCCCCCTCCCCGGGCCGTTAAAAAACACAAATAACTCTTTCAAATGCACCGGGCATTTATAGCTGCAAACATTGTTTAGTGGATTAACGGGTTTAAGCACCAATATCAAGTTACATGTGTTTGGCTTTTACTAAGTGAAATATCCTCTCTGTGCACTTCATTATTATTACAAGAAATGCACCTATACTGCTGAGGCACAGCATTCAGTTTATCATATACTTCAGGTTATTATCTGCTGAGTAACTACAATCCCCACCCTAGAGGCAAATTAAGACAAAAAATAATGACACTTTAATTGAGATTATATTAAAAATGCAGCAACCAGAAACAACAGCCAAACTTCAAGAGCAGAAACAATACCTATTGAGAAGCAACATGAAGGAATGTGCACATCACAAAGCAAGTCACTGCACCGACTAATAAATAATTAGTCAGACCGGAAACACAGAGAGGAAATTAATTAGTGAAATCAGCAGTTGTGTAACAGAGGTCTTAAAAAAATGATATGCATGCATCCTGTAGTGCAGTGCTGAAAATTCAGATGTATTCGATGTGACTCTATGTCATTTGTATGTGTGTGTTTCAGGTTTTAGAGCATTTGAAGTGAAGTGATTGTCACGTGTGATACACAGCAGCACAGCACACGGTGCACACAGTGAAATTTGTCCTCTGCATTTAACCCATCACCCTGAGTGAGCAGTGGGCAGCCATGACAGGCGCCCGGGGAGCAGTGTGTGGGGACGGTGCTTTGCTCAGTGGCACCTCAGTGGCACCTTGGCGGATCAGGATTCGAACCCGCAACCTTCTGATTACGGGGCCGCTTCCTTAACCGCTAGGCCACCACTGCCCCCGCCACCACATTTACCCATGGGAATGTGAACAATTAAGTCATTTTTTATGTTACAAACGTGCTGTTAATACAATTTATTCTCCATTCACAGTTGTCCTTCGCATTATTCACTTGTGCCTCTGCACCATGAGCTTCTGTCAATATATTAAACATTTATTTTAAAAAGCATAATTCCCACAGTGCAAGGGCAGAAGATTCCCTGCAACATCGGCTGGCATTCGCGGTCTTCCCTGACAGCCAGTACTCATTTACTGCGCCTCCCTTTTTCAGCCCCCCCCCCTTTTTTTTAAGGCTATTAGTTTGCGTTTAGTCAAATGATAGTAGGATTGACAGACAAAGCATGCCCTGCAGCATCCAATTACGACTGAGATTCTGCTCTCGCGGTAAACACCATTTATTTATTTATTATGTATTATTGTACATAGCCACAGTGAGACATAATAAAATCCTCTTCGGGCAAACAAAGGCCCAATTTCAAGCGCGGAGATATTCCCGTTTTAAAATGTCCTCAGGCCCTGTGCCGTCCGTCCTGCAACGTAGTGGTTCTTACAGGACATGATTACATTTGTAATTCAATAACAGCCATACAGCAAGACACTGTACATCCACTCTCTGGCATCATTTAAGGCCATTACGGCTACCGCCATTTATCCCACCACTAGTATAACGCAATTTGTAGCTTCTTTACAATAATTCATTATCTTAGCTCATTTTAAAACATTTTCACATTTCCAAAAATGAATTAAATTGACTGTTTCCATTTTGTGGAAAAAAAGCTATTTTTTTAGTATGAGGTTACACTGTGCCCTACACGGTGCCCAAAACAGATTCAATCCCAGAATTCATTCGAATTCTGCCTCAATATCTGATCCGTTCCAGATATTTCTGAATGAAAGTCCACGCATGTTCAGAAAGGTTCAGGTAAATGGTACAGACTGCGCGCTTCACACCATCAATTATTCTGCATTCATGACAAAATGTTCTATTTGAGTATTGGTTTAGTGAACACTGGAAATAGTTCTACACAAGCCGAAAGTCCTACTCCAACCCTTCCTGGTTAAACCGTGGACATGCCAACTCTACACAAGTTGTGGCGACTATGACAGAGACTTCGTTTAAGAATTGAAAACAGGAAGATTTGTTTTTGAAAAGAATTTACGGTGGTTGAGCGAAGCCAAGAGTGTGAAATGCTGTCATCGCAGAAAAATGAGATGCTTAAGGAACCAGACATATGAATTGTTTCCATAGTTTTCAGTCGTCAGTTTTGCTGTATAAGAGTAAAAAAAAAACTTTTGCGTGGTAGTGTACATCCTCCTATTATTCAGCAGCTGCATGGAATGGAGGTGTTTCCCAACAACGTAATACGGAACGTGTCGGGTTGTGAGCGTTCTGGCAGGTGGTCCTCTCGGAGCGGAACTGGCAAACTGCATTTTAAGACAACAGCAGGGAAGCCCACGGCGACGCAGCAACGGCTGGGGCATCTTTATACGTGCAAGCTCCAGCGAAAACTGCGTCACCGCGGCAAACCGACTATTATGCCGACCAGTCAGGCACAAATAAACACTCGCAAACGATTATCAAAAACAATCTTGACCTCGGTTTTTCACTTGCCGCTCTCAAGAGCACCACGTCAATGTCATCAGGCAACCGCCTCCATTATCGTACAGATCCGCCCCATTAACACGGCGTGGCTACCTGCTGCATGACTTTACCCTGGGTGTTAAAACTGGGGCGAGCAGGCCCACCCTTCTAACACGTTTATGCCCCCCACTCATCTCTGAAATTACACATAATTCATCAGCGTGGAGTGCATGAGTGAGCATGGGCAGAGAGCCTGAGAGAGAGAGAGAGAGAGAGAGAGAGAGAGTCTGGTGGAACGGCGCAGCAGGCCGCGCTAATTACGGACGGCAGCGCTCGCCCCTTTTGTTTACCGCGGCGGGCTCCGCTCCGCCCGCGAGTCCGGGAATTCATTAGCAAAGGGCCGCGGCAGGAACAGGCGCCCTGACCGCGGCCAGGCCTGACCCCGATCTCGCATGCACTGACGTGAATATGGATGTATTCATAGCACCGAGTAACCTTGGATGCCCACACAGCAGAGCCTTCGCGCCGAAACTGAACACAGCAGCCTGCTATCTGTAACTAGAAAGGTCCAATTTCACTTGGAGAGCGTCCATTTTGACCAAATAAAACGCACAGGTTGCTGAAAGTGGCCGTCCGCACGATCCAAAAGACCAGGCCACCTTCTTTCCCATTCCGATGCTCCAACGCCCATATTCTGGATCATCGGTGAGCCCTGGCCATCTGGGTTTTCCTCTTGGTAGATCCCGACCACTGCAAAAGAGACGCCGTTTTGAAGATGCCTCCGCAGGTCTGTCTCTGGCCCAAGTCACTCAAATCCTAACTTATTTCCCAGCCACTGGCAGGAACCATTATTACAAGTTACATCCACGTCACCGACCGTGGGTGTTTACATACACTATATATGGATATGGATGAGGATTGATGAAGCAAAATGTTAAAAAATGTAGAGCTGGCCGAGAAGTTAACGCACAACGTGATGCAGACTAGATGGCGGTAGGTCGACTGCACTCATCAGAGACGCTTTATTTTACGTTTCATTTATTACCACAGAAATTGCAAATCACACACACACACACACACACACTGACGCGTTCTGCACAGCAAGTCGCCAACACGCGACGCAAAAACGCGGCGGAAACATGATAATCATAGTGACAATAATACGTATATTAATAAAGGGTGGGAAAAAAGCCAGGTAGCCACGTCACGGCAGTTGTCATCGCGGCGTCCGTGATCCCAGTTAGAGGAATTACCATCCATCAGCGGTAACCAGCCGCCGCTTTTAACGCGTTCGGCTCCGCGCGGCCGCAGGCGCGCTCCCGACAACGTGTTACACGCGCTCCGCGTGCACGCGCTCCGGGGTCGGGTCGGTGTTGGGGGGTTTTATTTCGTTTTTTGTATCTCTGGTGCGGAACTTCGTTAGTCCTGTTTCGGTGGAATAGGGAGTGAGAACGAAGTTGAAAAGCCGCGAGAGACGCCGCGGCGGCGCACTTTTCGGTGTCCGGAGTCTTCGCGCCCTGACAGGTGATGCGCGGATCCTGCCAGACGATGACACGGTCGCCGGTCGCCCGACGTCGCACACCCGCACACACCCATCACTAGCGCAATTAACACAAATAAGCAGCACTTTGCAGGGGACACACTCACTCACTCTGCCTCTTCTCCGCGCTCCGGTTCATGTTCTCGCGTCCGACGGCGGCCACCTCGAGCTCCCGCTCCACTTGAAGGAGTTAAAAAAGGAGAAAAATCCTGCCCTTCTTCTCTCAGGTTCCCGGGTTTTTTTTTTCTATTTCACTCACGCGTCCTTTAGCCTCCTCAGTTTCGTCAGTGCATATTCCTTCGCGCTCCGAGGCGACACGGAGCGAATTTCTCCTCTCCGGCGTCGGTGGGGAGTTCTCTCCGCGTTCGGGCGCCCGTCGCCCTGCGTCAGCTCGGCTCGGTTCGGCTCTCCGTTCTCCGCTCGGCTCGTCTCGGCTCGTCTCGGCTCTCCGTTCTCCGCTCGGCTCGTCTCGGCTCTCCGTTCTCCGCTCGGCTCTCTGCTCGGTTCTCCGCTCGGCTCTCTGCTCGGCTCGGCTCTCCGCTCGGCTCCTCGCCGCCAGTCACGTTCCCGCGCGCGTTCCCCCTCCTCGCGCACAGGTTGCACGCCGGCGCGCTCGGCTCCACTCGTGCGCCGTCGGCACTTTACGGAGCGCGTCGTGATGAGGGCGCTTTTCCCGCGACGCAGCTCGGTGTTTTCATGCATTCATTATTACTTTTTTTAAACTTCCCTGCCCAAGGTTACTGGTTTGCTGTACAATGATGATTAATGTATTCCTTGCTTTTATTTTCATGCACTTACTTGCATTCTTTGTATTATTCAATCATGAAAGAAACTCAAAATCAAACCTTTAGTAGTATTCCTTTAGTATTCCACTGATGAAGGTCGTTGAAGATGTAGGATTCTAGAATTCCTCCGCCCAGCAGAACTGACTCAACAGTATTCTGATTGAGGCTTTAATGTCTAACTATTTTATTATTCAGATAACCCAAGACTCTGCACTAAATATGTTGTTTTTAAACATTTTAAAGAACTAGAAAGAATACGACCTTCAGTCTTGCCACAGAATTTTTTTTTATTTGTTGCTTTTGAACACAACCTTGGTTGTACCAAACCAAAACATACAAATGATGCAACTTAACCCCATAATGGTGGATGGGTTATTTAGAATTTCACACAGAAAAAAAATAGTTTCTACTGGGGTCTACCTTGTTAAAGCTCCAGAATCATATAATCATATACTGGAATATACCAGGTATATACCAATATACCGTACACTGTCAGTGTACATGCGGGAGAAAACTAAAAAAACTAAAAATAATTGTTTAAATATACAGAAAAATTATTATTTAACTTGATTAAATCAGAAATGGGTTAAAGAGGCTCCAGTTTTTCATCATTCTTGTCAAACACATAGTAAGGCACCTTGGCAAAGACCGTGGTGCAATCACATTTACCTGGTGAAGTTCCCCACTGTGAGCTTAATAAAGCGTTCCCGCCATGCAAAAGCCCTAACAGCAGGGCCCTTGTGATAAATTCCTAGACAAAAGTGTCATCAGTGGTCATCCGACATGATATCAGCTGCACATTTGTACGTTTTGCGCATTGTAATGTGATGTTGTATATATTTCATGCATGCAATACGAGGACTTTTCTTCACCTGAGCGAGTCACTTATTACGCATCAATCTTGTATCTGTTCAAGTACTCAGCGGCGCAGACAAGATTGATATAATGCACACGGCAGGTACCTTACTTGTGCAAGTTTCCTAATTTTCTGGGAAGCACGAGACAGAAGATCAGTCATGTCTGCACACATGTCACATGGCCCATTCACTGCACAGCAAAGCACCGCAAACTGACAGTGACAAACTGTAACACACATACACTTCTGTCCAAATGCCATCAGTGAAAAGTACCAAAATAAGTAGCTTTTTGGGACATAAAGGTCACGTGTACACTGTGGCATGGTTATGAGGATTATTTTGTCTGTTGTTGTTGCCATTTATTCTGGTGTAAAATAAAAATAACAGTAGCAGCATGTCAAAAAGTGTTGTTTTTTTATTTAATTTGCATTTTCCAGATTATGGTTTATTATATGTCGTAACAACCATACACAGATATTTGGTGGTAATGTCCCAGCAATGCACATGAGTTTTAGCTTTAGTGTGATGTTGCCACTCATGTGCTGATCTAAGTGAAAGTGAAGTGATTGTCATTGTGATACACAGCAGCACAGCACACGGTGCACACAGTGAAATTTGTCCTCCGCTTTAAACCCATCACAGTGGGCAGCCATGACAGGCTCTCGGGGAGCAGTGTGTGGGGACGGTGCTTTGCTCAGTGGCACCTCAGTGCCGTATAATAGAACCAAACTTACTCCAAGTAACTTTGAAATCTTGAAACAAGGGAAATGGAAAAACATCCAATTATATTTGTTTTAGCTGATGTGTTGGAAAAAAAATGGGATTTTAATTAAATTAAATTAATTTAATTAAATGAGAATTTTTGAAAGCTGAGCTGATATCTTAGCGATTTAGGAATTCACACACAATCATGTTGCATGGGGAATACAGTCCCTGACTAAAGTCTTGTCACTTATCTATTTTATAGAAACACCTGCTATTAACCTGACTTTTAATTAATCAATTGGTGTTAGAAATAGTTTATGTGAAAAACGAAAACCCTACCAAATGATGTTTAATGCATTGATATGAATTAGTTTCACTGAAAAAAGATTAATCATTTAATCAAGACAGAAAGGTCAAATTTTGGCAAGACAAATGTTTTGTCACCCATACAGAATTTGAACAAATTTACTGCAAATACAAAAATATGTCAGCAAATTAAGTAGCGGTGCTGTAAGACCCAAATTTAATATCTTGTATGACTTCCATGAGCTTGAAGGACTGCATCCATGCGGTCTGGCAAGGTTTCATACAATTTATTTATGAAGTCATCAGGAACAGCAAAGAAAGCAGTCTTGCATGCCTCCCAGAGTTCATCAATATTCTTTGGTTTCGTCTTCCATGCTTCCTCTTTCATCCTACCCCACACATGCTCAATGATGTTCATGTCTGGTGACCGGGCTGGCCAATCCTGGAGCATCTTGATCTTCTTTGCCTTGAGGAACTTTGATGTGGAGATGGAGCACCATCCTGCTGCATAATTTGGCCTCTTTTATGGTTGGGAATATAAAAGGTAGCTAAGATTTCTTGGTATTTCAGTTTATTGATGTTGCCTTCCACCCTGCAGATCTCTCGCACACCCCCATACGGGATGTAACCCCAGACTATGATTATTACCAAACTTCACTATTTGCTGTGTGAATCTCAGATCCATGCGAGCTCCAGTACGTCTCCTGCAATATTTGTGGCGACTGTGGTGTAATTCAACAGAAGATTCATTATTAGTCACAGGTGAAGCTCATATGACAAGGTGACAACACTTATGTCTTTGCAAAAATTTACTCAATGGGCTTTGAATATTAGAATACTTTTTGACAGTTTCATTTTGCACTGAAACATTATTACAAAAGCCGTTGGGAATAAAATGAGCAATTTCTTGTAAAATATATGGAAATATATTTCAGTGGCACTTCTGGTCAATTTGTACACAAGCGACAGGAGTTTTGTCAGGGACTGTACACTAGAATGAAAAAAAAAAAAAAAAGAAAATTAAACTACAATAATCGTTTCTCCTTTTCAACAAGAATGGGGGGAGGGTGGCATGGCTGCATTATTGTTTGTTTGCATCATTATATGCATTTCCCTGCATCACAGCAAAACATGATTCATCTGCGGCTATAACTGTTTGTGTATAACACACACCCACACGCGGAAATTGTGCGCGATTTCCAGCCACGAGTACTCTGAAACTGAGTGAATAATTGCCATGCACCTTGTGTAACTTTAATCAGGCTTACATGCAACAGTTAAACACATTGCTTATTCCGGTACTCCCACACTCTTTAGAGACAGACAGAATGTCACTAATTTAAAACAAGTGCAAAAGGTTGCGTCGACCTCCTCCGCTCGGGTATGGATGATTAAACAGGGCCCGTAATGGCTTTAGAGTGTTGCACAGATGGCAACACAACAGAGATAAAAACAGAGTGGTCCCCATTTTCAGGGGTCCACGGGGACATGGTTTTCCTTTTTGCCAGCACGCGCCCCTGCGACCTGCAGTTTGAGGCCTTCAATCACTTTATACCTTAGGACAAAGACTGGGTCAGGCCAACAATTCAATTAAACTTAGTGGCACACCCACTAATCACATCACAAAGGGCCTCTGCTTCATTAGTAGCTTAGCCTTCCCCTTGAAAGCCTTTTTTTACTCAAGAGGATTTTACCTTCCTCCTTATTTAAATCTGTTGATTTAATTATGTTGGATAACCAAAGTCTCAAGGCAGTAATGTATTTTCTTTTGGTTCAGTACAATATGCCATTATTCCTGGTGTACACTGATACTGTACCACCCTGATCCTGTAACTAAGTTGTGGCGCATGGTATGTCGCTGAGTTTTAAGGAAAGCGCCTACTTTCTTATTGATATGACCAGGGGTGCCTTAATGCATGGGGGGGGGTTATTAATGGTGTAAATAGTGTATTAGTTCATAGGCCACGTTTTTTACAAGTGCCCCTGGATATGACTACAGCTTCTGAGATGAATTATGGAATCGCAACACTGAGGATGTTCACCCAGCATTTTTTTACTCCACACCAACAAATCACAGCTGAACATTAGGGCTTTTCTTTCCAGTTCAGTGTTGGCGGGCTATTTGGCAGGATATTTCTGAAACATTTTGATAAAAAATTGTTTTTGGTTGTGCCAAAGTTTGAAATAATTACATGTTTTCCAGCATCAAGTAGAGGAAAATCTTTGAATTATTTGAGGCATGGATTTAATGCTACTGAATATTTGTACATGTAATATCTTTTGTTCTGTGTGGTTTTGACAATAGATACTCTCTCTGGCCCAATACACATTTATTCTCATCATGCACAGGATGTGTCAGCCTATCTGCCATTTAGGGTTTCATCTGTCTTCGTATGAATGTATTAATATCAGAACTTTGATCATGATTTTTCAGCTTCACTTTCTGGGTTCTTTTGTATCAGTAACAGCCCCTTTCTCTCTCTCAGTATACAGATCTGTCTACATATACTAAATAACACAAATAATCTCAGTGCCAGATCTGTACCACTTGCCCAATCATTATGATTTTAAAAATCACCCAAAAAAAGGGACTGCATGATAAAATATGAACAATCATAGTGTTGTTTTAAATTTTTCTAACAATAATTTTAATGTAAACACTACAGCTGAAAAAATGTTATATCTCACATCATACAAATACCTGGGATTTCACTATTTTACAAAAAAAATTAAGGGGGGCAGTGGGGGCCTAGCGGGTAAGGACTCGATATCCCCGGCACCGTCCCCAAACACTGCTCCCCACATGCCTGTCATGGCTGCCAACTGCTCACCAAGGGTGATGGTTAAAAGCAGGGGACACATTTCATAGTGTCACCGTGTGCTGTGCTGCAGTGTTTCACAATGACAATCACTTCCCTTTCACATTATGAGTGTGACAGAAAGTGCTCAGATATTATTTTATCTGGTATACGGTTATGCTATATGTTAATGTATCTGTAAAAAGTTTCTTATACAACTTCCTGCTGCAGCGCCTTTGCTATGGACACATGTTGCCCTTTCAAAAACTGTTACATTGAAATTTACAGATCAAATTGTATACCGCAATACATTCTAGCATCTATGGTCAAATTTATATCGCAATATGAATTTTATGCCATATTGCACAGCACTACAGGGAATACCTCACTAAATGTGACAAGAGTGAATATGAACTCATACCAAGCAAACATCACCATGGCTCTACAAATGTTGAAGATGAAAAGAGGAGGGGTCATATGATTTGAAGCACAACCTCAAGAAGCGCATCCTGCAAGTTTTTTGCCATGGGCCTCTCAGTCCCTCTACGTAAACTTTAATGAAAATGTGTAGAGACAAGCAATGCATGCAAGATACCTTGCAGAATTAGCATTTCAGGGAGGGATGTATTGGGAAAGATGTGTACCAACTATGATCTGTGCCAAACTCATTTACATTTACAGTATTTATCAGACGCCCTTATCCAGAGCGACAATCAGTACTTACAGGGACAGTCCCCCTGGAGCAACTTGTGTGTCTTGCTCAGGGACACAATGGTAGTAGGTGGGATTTGAACCTGGGTGTTCTGGTTCATAGGCAAGTGTGTTACCCACTAGGCTACTACCACCCTCAGTCCTTTTTTATTTACAATTAATAATAGTATTATGATCACCAACGTCTTAAAGTAAAAAAAAAATTTATGCCATTCACACTGTGGATTGATGACTGGGCACTGGCCATATGTATGAGTGTGCCAGTGACTGCTATGTGCATCCTGTCATGGACATCCTGAGGTGGGTTCTGGCACCTGCGACCCCGATGCAGATTAAGCGGTAATGGATAGTGAGTGAGTGTAATAAACAAGTCATAAGACTATTTCACCACCCCAGTGAAAAGCAGAGGCTTATGATGCTGCTACGTACCTGGGAAAGACCAAGTTTCATCTGAGGAAATGGACTCCTGTATGCAAGTATCTCATGCACCAGAGAACAACTGTTCCATTTGAATAGAAAAGTGAACTGTATAAGACAAGGATTTAATTTGTGAAATCAGTAAAACCACATGAAAAACAAGCTGTGTACTTTTTGAACGATTATTTTACATTAATATTTCGAATCGTGCCCTGTCCTGTGCAGATTGAGGCCCTGTTGAAACTGCTCACATCTGAATAGTGGAGGTACTACTCCATAGCTAAATCTTGTACTTTGATTATGTTCCAGTCCATGGTTTTGTTTCCTCATGTGCAGGAAGTGGTGCCACTTGGTTGGGGGCTGGAATTGGGACTGAGGCCAAACAGGCTTTTCCCTGTTATGCATAACCCTTAAGTGTCAGTAATCCTCTTCCTCGATGCCAAACGGTGCTGATGGGAAGGAGGGCGTGACATTAAGTGCTCTGAAAAAACAAACACAGAAAATACTAACTGAGGAATTTGACTCCGGCAACAGGATTAAAGCTCTACAAGAGGAAAGCGAGTGTCCATCTGACAATAAACGTACACTGAACTATTCCTAAATGAATAATCACAATTCCCAACGAAGAGAAGCCCTCCTCTGATACTACAACACAAATCCTCTTTCAGCACCAGTTGTCACGGAAAAACGTATTCCTCTTTAAACATGCTGACCTTTCCCGTCAAAGTTTCAGCCCATCATCTGTAGCATATCTGAAGGAAAGGGGTTACCAGCAGGTGGTCTGGCACACATGCGGTGTGTCTGTCCAAAGGGACGCCATCACGCTTTTCACATCTCAAACGAAGGCCCGTCAAACTCTGTGTGCAATTCTGCTGATAATAAAGCAGAATCAGCATCAAGGAAAGAACTATAAAATGCTCTCATGTTCGTTGTGACCCTAACTGGAAGGAAGCAGGAGGACGTTGGTGATTAGGCGATGGGGGAAGTGCACGACAGTGGAAGGACAACTTGGGGCTGGGAGGGTGATGCATTAGTGCTGTGGGGATGAAAAGGGGCTGTAATTATATGGATGAGAAGAAGGAGTGAGGCTGCACACATTAGAAGCAGTCATCAGCACAGAAAGGGGCATTATGGGAACGGCCGCTCTCAACCCAAACCCTTCTCCAGCCTTCCTTGCTGTACGTGTTTAGGTTGCGGTCGTCTATAATTTCAGAATTGATCAATACCATAAAAACACTGTTGTACTCTCCCCTGGAAAAAAAACTTTTTGTTTTTAGGGAGACTTCATGCCTTTGGGTTTCGGTGGTGAATTAATGAAGTGTGGCCAAGCCCTTGGCACAAATAAGCGGCAAGCTCTCTCAAGGCTAAGTTTGGTCTCCTGTGCATGAATGGTCTTCATAGAAGTCAGGTTCCCAGCATTACGGAGCAGAAACTGCCCCACGCGGTCCATCTGCTCCCGTGACTGTAATACAGTAAATGCGCCCTAGGGAACGCCCGCAGTCAGCATGCTCCACTTGGTTCCCTACGAGGCCAAGGTGCCTGCGGGAAGCGGCCTGCACAGCGGACCGGCTCTAACAGCCGCCCATGACCGCCGAGTGCAAGCATGTGTCCTCGCAAGGGCACCCCTGCTGCAGCAGAAACCACCGATAAGCCAATTCGTCACCTTAGATACGGAGGAAGTGAGCGTTCCAGCCAAGCCCGCGTGGGTGGAGCTTCCGCTTCTTTCACGTGTCAAAAACAGGGGAGTGTGAAAGGGGATATAGCGGCAAGCTCGCTACTGCCTTTTCTTGGCAGTCACAACAGATTTTTCAAAAACGGAGACACTGCGCCCTGGCACGCGCGTGTTCCACATGCTACAGCTCATTTCGAATCCGCTTCAAGGCCCAGAACTTTCTGTCATTTTTGTTTTTGTGGTGGAAATCAGCATTGGCACGGAGGCAGGTGGGCTTGATGCGACAAGCTGGATTTGTCAGGTTATCCTGCGAGCTCCAGCAGCCCCGGAGCGCCGGGATCAGTAATCCAGGGCCCCCGGCCGAAAATTCATGGGTGATGCGTTCCCTCGCTTCTAGAACTACCCTCACAGATGGGCTGATCGCCATTTAAAACCCGGGGAGAGTTCCGAGGGGAAGACGGACCTTTCCTTTTCCCAAAGCCAAGGACACAACCATGTGTAGGTGAAAGAGATTAAAAAAAACACAGCTTCAGACCACAGGTCCCTCGGTGCAAAGGTTGCCTTTTGATTGTCAGATGTCTTTTATCATCCTGTTCCTCCAGAGTAACATGGATTGTCTTTGTACCGGTTTTTAAAGGACTTGTCCTCTTCAGAACCATTCACTGGGCACCAACTTTCCAAGCCTTTCTGCATTGCACGTTGGACCCTTCACTGCTGGACCGCTGTCATTGTTCACAGTTGGATTTGTATCCTGGCCAATAATGTAGGACTGGCTATTCTCACACATTTTCCATAACTGCTTACTGTCCTACTCAGGATCATGGCTGCCGGGGCCCTTCCAGGGACACTGGGCGCAGGACAGGGGGTGTGCCATGCCACCGGACGGAACACAGACACAAACACATATATACACACACACACACACAAAATGAAGGACTTCTCATTGGCCTTCAGTTTGCTGATGTAATTTGACTAATATCATTTCCTGACGTCCACTGCCCGCCAATCGCTGCAACACACATGTACATCCCATGAGGAAAATCTGCTTCATCCTTGGGAAAATCACTCTTTTTTGCGTGTATGTGTACTAAAGTATTTCCTTTTGGGGAGAAATTTTATCTTATTTTTTTTAAAGGAATTAAAAAAAAAAAAGATCTCCACTACACTACATTGCTCTACTGTTTCTTCTCTTCTCGGTTTTCTAACCCGGCTCTTACATTCAATGCAGCAGACCAGCAGGTTGACACAAAACCGCACACGTCTTTCTTCTGAATTCATACAAATTCAGAAGTGTAAGAACTCTTACATGCACAGTTTGCACAGAAAAACAAAAAAAAGACATTTTAAAAAGAACCTCTTCTTAAATCCTGAAATTTTATAGCATGCATGTGCTTGTTTGTGCTTGTGATCATTTTAGTGATGGAAAAAAAAAGATTTTTGTGTGACTTTACTGTCATTTCATCTAAAAGGAGTAGATTGCACAAAAGGTTATTATGCAATAACCGCAATAAAGCCCAGTATTTTTACTTTGAATTCTTAAGTACATTCAAAGGCAAATACTTTTCTACTTTTACTTAAGTGGAAATTTAAAAGGAGGACTTTTACTCTAGTAAAATATTGCATCTGAAATTGCACCACTGGCTATTAGTAGTCGTTTAAGATGTTTTAATCGCTTTTCTGCACCAATTTTGCAGCAAGTTTGAAGGCCCATTGTTAATAATCACAACTGGCGGTGTGCCCTACTTAATTTCTCTATTCAGTCAGTGATTCCATTTTTCTTTTCTTTTTTATCAGTTTTTTTGTGGGGCTGATTGGGTTTCTGACGTCATTCCCTTCTAATCTCAGGGTACAGAAGGGAAAATTTCACCCGCTCCCATTCTGAAGGAGACAGCAAAAGAAGATATCAAGCTGGTTAATTTTTAATTCCTTGAATGCAAAGCCATGTACTGTTGGGCAATGCACTAATGGCTCCCAGATAAGATATCCCGTTGTCGGCTCATGAGGATAGAGGAACCATCCTCAAGTCTCTTGTGGATATCATTAGAGCACAGAAGAGAGAGCAAGTGAGAGAGAGAGGAAAACAAGCCATTTGGCGACCCACTGCCAAGCAGACTGGCAACTCAAAACAGGCTTTTCCCATTTATTTTTCCTAATATTTTTTATAAATGAATACACTTTTTTGCCCACTACATAATGCTGTGGTCCTTAAATTATTGCGGAAAACATGTTTAAAAACTATGAATTGAATCGAGGAGTTACAGTATACTGGAAAACAGTTTTGTGTTCAGGATTTTCTTCGGGTGGGTCATGAAAGATTGTTTGATGATGCATTGGAGCAACAATTTAGCATGATCCCACCCCAAACAATTTCTTGCCATAAAAGCTAGATGGCATTAGGACATCTGTTGTAACACATGGGAGCATAAATGGGAGCAAATGGGAGCAAACAGTCAGCATTCTGATGCTGAATGTGAGGAAAGAGGAAGATTATTGTCCTCTTGCACCAGAACATACATGGCTGATTACCGTTTTTTTGTATGTGACTGTGATGCCAAGGCAGCGCTGGGTTATCCTGGTGCTGCCAGTCACATGCACACAAGGGTTTGGCATGGGTGATTAGACCCCTTCATTTGTTGGCTTTCTCCCTCACTCCCTTGTGCTGAATTGTTCTGTTAAGTTGGTGTTGTTTTGCTTTTTTTCGAGTTTTCGCCTCTTTTTCATTTATTAAACTGAACCTTTTCACATGTTTACCATTTTCGCTTCCTTTGCACCCTGTGGCATGACAGTAAGTTACACACAGTAAGTTACACACACACACACACACACACACACATATGTATTGCATTACACCTTTTGTGTGTGTGTGATACAAAAACATATAACCATATATATATATATATACTATTTAAGGTTAAAGCAAAACAAGGACATATCAAAGTAAACTGTTTGTGGATTAATCTACACTAATAAAGTGCAGAGCAAAGCAAATGTAAAAATGTATTCTGCATGCAAAGCCTTTACGAGGCAAAATATATGGTAGCAATAGTGTTGTCCCATGAGAAAAGCTTGCAAACAAATAGTAAACTTCTGTCTACTGAAATGCGTACATACACAAAATGATACATAAACTCTGTGGTCTTTATGATATGTTAGGATATATACACTATAAACACAGCACATCATGAAACCTTGTATAAATGCTTATGATCACTTGCAATCATTATACTTAGGCATATACTAAGGTATAAATCACGTGTGCACATACACACAGATGTACGCACAAGTAAAAACAAGAAAACAGGTCAGTAGAAAGAGGGTCAACAGACAGTTGGCCATGCAGCATCTGTGGATGAAGATGGGTGGACAGTGCTGATGCAGGATGAGTTCGTGTTTGTGTGGTTGGGGAAAATCTCCAGCCAGCATGGCAGATCCATCAATCATTTGCCATGTCCTTTGTGTGCAGCCTATTTGCGGCCACCCTGAACTCCTCTGGGACCACATTAACTGCCTTGGTAAATTTGAAAGTGTTTACTGTCTGCTGACAAGTGACCGGGAGTCTTCTTTACTCCACGATCTACGCATCTGTTGCAAAAACAGCCCTCCTGTACACACAAGCAGCAGAGATTCGGATTGCTGACAGCTATAACTGCACTATGAAAGCGATTTTTTTTAATGCTGTAATACATCTTCTTTATAACTGAGAAGGAGATGGATCTGATGAAGGTTTCTCTCTCTGTGCGGAACAAGGCCATCCTGAACTCTGCACCACAGTCATTAATGAGGTTCTGCTGGCCAGACCGAAAAGGAAAGCAGCAGCACGGCAGCCCACGACAGAATAAAGGGATGGAGGAATACAATTTATCTCTTTAATAGGATTACTTTTGTCATTTTAATTCTCTGTGTGCACATTTCCTCTTATTACAGAGGGGGAATTTGATTTGGTCGGTGTCTGAACTGTTGAAAATACTGCAGAACTGCCCACAGACTATGTTTTCAGAAAATCTCATGTACTTTGCATTTAAACCAGATCAAATCATGGTTGAATTATTATTATATAAACTGGGCACCTGTTTTTTTTGTTTACAGTTCTGCATTTTTATGCACTAAAAAGCAGGATGTTACTGCAAATACATTGGATGTGACTGTGTTTCACTTTTCATTCTTCCATGTTCGGTGTGATGCAATTTTCCTTCATAAATAAGAGGCAAAATATAAGAACCACATAAGGATAATAATGCTATCTGTATCTCTGTATATCAGATATTTTACTAAAACTGCACAGTCAATGTTGGGTGCATTTTCGTCAGTCCTGCCCAGAGAGACACTGCAGACATGTTGCAAGAGGGACTGCTTAACTGCCTCTTGGTCAAACACACACACACACACGCACACACACACACACACACACACACACTGCACTGTAACTCCAGATCCAAAAACATATAACCAGATGGTCTCCCGCCGGATACTGCCTCCAATGGGATGCACGTTGGAAGGGATGGGGAAAAATGGCTAATATTAGACATATTAGAGCAACTCTCAAGGTACTTCCACTGGCAGATGGCGCAAGCATCCTCGACTCACGACACGGGAGCAGAGTCATGGCGCAAGCATTTCCAGGGCAAAACCAGCTACAGCAGGGGAAGAAAAAAAAACTTCAGCAGCTATAGAGAGCCTTGACATGAGAAGAATTTCAGTGGACCATGTCCAACAAGATTAGACTTTTTTTTTCTTTCTGTGACTCGTCTCCAGAGTTCTTTGAGCACATCAATTTTCATTCCTCCCCGCCTTCTTTTTTTTTTTTTTTTACAGTGGCAACATCTGAATCTTAAAAACAATTTTGCAGTTTTTTTTTCCAGCAATAATCCCCTCGAGGGAGTTCCAATTTAAAAAAGCTAATAATTAATCAGCTAAAACCCACAAAAGCAAAAATCATCAGGGACAGTGACAGCCCGGCTTCCTGTAAACAGTACCATTACACACGGTGCTCTGCAAGCAAATTGTATCCAAAACACATTATGCGCGTAATATTCTCCTATTTATATTTCATGGTTAGTTGATCTTCACAATGAACAGCGCACACTAATTTGGCCATGATAAACCGGATAGAAAAGGCTGAGAAAATGGTATCCAACATATGAATGGTGGGAATGGGGGGGTGATGATTCACAAATCCTCTTTGCACTATTCACCCACCGATTTCCCCAGTGCCAGTCTACCTAGCAGGAGAATCTAAAGCCCTTTTCTCGCCTCACCTCCCCACGGCACCAGAGGCTCAATCCAGCACCTCAAATTAGCACCACGTCACTCGAAGCAGGCGTGTGCTGGACGGTTTGATGGCTCCGCCTGACAAGTCAGCACTTGGGAGCGTCACCTCTGTGTTGTGATAGTGAGTGCGCACAGCCACTGCCGTCCTTGTCACATCGCTGTGCTCTGGACCCGTGAAGCATCTAATTTTGGAGAGGAATCACCTGAATCCAGGCAGAAAACATTTTCACACACACACACACACACACACACACACACACACACACACACACACACACACTCTAAAGGTCACACTAAGCCAATAAGCTGAGACTTTCAGACAACACAGGCAAGGGAATTTTTACGTTATGAATTCAAGCAAGGAAATCTTCTTAGGCGAGTAATAAAATTACAGCACCACCCAAACGAAAGTTGAGACGGAGCCATGTGATTATGGCCTCATTATTCCCAACTTCACATAGGCTGCTCATTACAGATATAAAGGCCTGTGTCAGTCGAATAATGCATTATTAGTCTAATGCCACCAATTAGTTCCCACCCAGAACCAATATAGGATTAAATAGCACTTTCACTCCAGATGTCAGTAGAGAAAAATAATCCCCGCTGATGTAAAGTCAGGTGTTGCGCTCTTTCAGAATGTCGTAAGTCTGAAGCCACTAAGGGAACTGACAGAGACCTGTGAGAAGATTTGTGATGCCGTGTAGGGTCTGACAGGGTCTCATAGTAAATACACAGGATGGGATGCACTGTACACCCACCCCACCAACTATGGGAGTCCTTGCACCAAACCCTGCTGCTTTTCAAATCAGAGCATTAAAAATGTCAGGGTCAAGAAGATAAAGTAAGGAAATTGTTTTGGAGTAGTACATAAATGTCTTAGATAATGGGTCTTATCCTTACATGTGTGTGTGTGTGTTAATGTGCACATGAAAAATCACGATTTTCGCATCCCATCATCAGTTCAGCAGTAACGTGCTAATACCCACACACAACCAGCAGAAACTTCCATTATTTCCTGTGTCTTTTTTCATTTATTTTCCTTATTTTTTAAAATCCCATCATGTGGTCTTCTAATTCACTTACCAGGGACGGCGCTGTACCTACGAAGCTGGAATTGCATCTGTCACCAAACCAATCTTTCTTCCTCCCTCCCCCGGTGTTCACCTCAACTAAGGTCTTCACACTGGAAAATTCAATAATGGATAAATCAGTTTGCGTTCTGCAGGTCCGCCAGCTTCCCCCAGGCCGCCATCCTGTGATCGCCAAAAGCAAAACGTTCAAAGCCACGTATTTCTTTAATTCATTAAGCAAGATTATTTTTACTTCCATGAATCACAGGGACCAAACACCAAAAGCAACTTAAAGCAAATTAGACCAACCAACATGGTCAGGACTTTAGTAAGTTTGACAGCTCGTATACTTGGGGGGATTTATGTCCGAACTTCAAAATGTTGCTGCTGCTTAATTGTGACCCAGATGAAGCCACTAACGTCTTGTGAATTATTCTTTTTTTCCTGAATGCTTATCGAGTTTAGTAGAGGAGCCCATTATTGCTGCAATGTGGTCTGTGAAAGAGAAAAAAGAAGAAATATAAATCTAAACACATTTAAACTGAATACTTTCCTGCACCAGCTGGGAAAGATATTTTAAAAAGCCCTTGGAGACAACAGTTATTTTCTCTAGACAGTTTGTATGCATTTGAGAGCACGGTGCACTAATGTGACATAATACCTCCTGCAATTCATTTCATGCGGCTGCCTCGTTCCCCGCCACTCTCTTGCACCCGGATCGCCTGGCCAAGGGCCTCGGCATCGGCTCATTTAAAGCCCGTGTCTAAAGAGAAAGAAACAATGGAGTGGAAGTTGGAAATTGGACAGCGGGGAGGAGAGAAGTCGGGCCCGCAGTCTGCGGGTCCACCTCCCTCCGCCCATAAGAAACCGGATCGCTTTGTCACCGGTCTCCGCGGTGTCTGAGGGAGTCAGGCCGCTGAATAATCAGGCAGAAAGGAAAGGTAATGACTACATCTCTCCCTGTCCGTACCAGAGGAACACAAAAGAGTGGGGCTGGGGGAGGCCGCCTCATTTGCTTTGTGGGTGTTTCTGACCATAAATCCTCTCTGCCGCTATTGTTCCCCCAGTTCACTTGACTGAGGACAGCAGGAAGGATGTTTCAGTATTCCAGCTATCGTCACATTAACACATGTCATGCACACTCACACGATCTGCATTGAGGCCAAAATTTCAAAGCTCTATTAAAAATGTCGCACACGGGGAGTGTTTGTGAATGTCGAATAAAGAGTGTTATCAGGATTTATAGAATGGAATTTACAAAATGCCCCTGGCATCTTGAAGGGAAGGGACTAACTGCCCTATCCTTGTTTGGAGTGTAATCCTTTCTGACAGCCCAAAGATGAACTCCAATGATGTTTGTTAAAGTTTAAACGAGAACAGTCCATAGGGATTACAGAGACATGTGTTTGTTGAGCATTTGGGTAAAAGAGATAGTAGGTGTGACCGTTGTGCTTTTTTGCCTTTGTGGTTTTATCATTTTTGTAGGTTTAAGAGTGTACACCTTGTATAAGCCATTATACATTTCAAATGAAAAGTTCACAAAACCATGTTCAGCCTGAACTGTTGTCCCTGACTCAGTGTTGCCAGACTGTGCAGTTTTGAATTTGAAATAAATGTATTATTTATTGTTTGCACTGTGCTGCTTTTGTGCTGTCTTATATGTTCTTGCCTAGTTTGTAATGTCCATATGCTTGTCTGTTAGGTCTGCACATTGAGCCGAGAGAAACAAAAACGTACTTAGTTTTTGTTTCTTTGTCAAAAATATATATACATACAATACAGGCCAAAAGTATGGACACACCTTCTCATTCAATGTTTTTTCTTGACCATTTATATTGGTGGATTCTCGCTGAAGGCATCAAAACTATGAATGAACACATATGGAGTTATGTACTTAACAAAAAAGGTGAAATAACTAAAAACATGTTTTATATTCTAGTTTCTTTGCTCTGATTACTCTGCCATTCTCTCGATGAGCTTCAAGAGGTCGTCACCAACAGTCTTGAAGGAGTTCCCAGAGGTGTTTAGCACTTTGCCATCACTCTGCGGTCCAGCTCACCCCAAACCATCTGGATTGGGTTCAGGTCCGGTGACTGTGGAGGCCAGGTCTCCACTTTTTGTTAAGTACATAACTCCACATGTGTTCATTCATAGTTTTGATGCCTACAGCGAGACTCTACCAACGTAAATGGTCATGAAAATAAAGAAACACATTGAATGAGAAGGTGTGGCCAAACTTTTGGCCTGTACTGTACATATATATTTCTCATGTAAGTACACAATAGTTCCTAGTCGTGGCAGTTAAATTCTTTGCAGTTTTTTTTGATGAAACAGTGAGGTACACTACATTACACACTCACGAATTATAATGATGTCCCATCCTTAGTTTAAAAGCTTTAATACAGAGTTGGTGCATCCTTTGCAGCTAGGACAGTTTCGATCCCTCAGAATTTTTGCCCATTCTTCCAGAAGACAAGAAAGCCTGATAATTAATCTCTAAGTTGTTCTATCGGGATGAGGTCATGTCTCTGTTTAACAAGTCAAGTTTCTCCACACCAAAAGCAGTCAACGAGAGAAAGAAAGTAGTCAGAACTTAAGCTTGATTTTACCAGACTGAAAACTTCACAATATACTCCTACTTAATATACGTCTACTTAATCTTTCTGTGTAAAAAATTAGTAAAAAAACAAAACTCCACTTTTCTGAATACCATTTTTGAATTCGACTCCACTGCTAGCTCCCTCCTTATACTCCTCTCACCCTATTTCTTCTAGTTGATGAGTTTAACCCGACAACCCGTCACAGGTTCCATTTCCTACCTTCCCCTTGGTTAATAAAGTAGTGGAAATCAACAAAAGGAACATCTGCTGCAACATCTGCTGCTTTGGACCCTGGTATCTGCTAAACTAAACTCGGAGAAAGATTATGTTTTAATCCAAGCATTCTGAGTAGCAATCATGACATTAGTGAACTTGTCACACAAACGACATCTCACAGAGCACCACAAAAACGTCCCCCCCGTGTGTCCCCAACACATAGGCGTGATGGATACTTACGGTCTTACGGTAGCACATCATATACAGCGTATTAATAGCAGTAGATATCAGTAGACCTGCCAGCTGACGTCACTTCCCCTGAACAGCGGTGACCCTGATTCACTCCTACCTGTGCAGCCCCCACATCCAGTGACCAGGTCAGTGTCACATCTGAGTAGAGAAAAAACCCAGCTAGCGATTGTGCTCTGGTCAGAAAGCACTGGTGAAAGAACACAAGACCACACATACACATTCTCTCTCCACACACACAAGGGTATTTCTTTGTAAGAAAGTGGCCAACATACAGAGCGTCCGGAAAGTATTTTACGTTACAGTCTTTTTCCAAAATGGATAAAAAAATTTTTTCTTCTCAGAATTCTACACACAACAACCATAATGACAACATGAAAAAAGTTTTTTCTTGAGGTTTACTCAGTGAGCATGGAGCACAGCACACCTGGAGGTATTAATACCGAATGCGGTCCTCCCTGTCATTACGCTGTTTTCGCAACGCATGGAATTACCCATAACATTAATCAGCCGCGCTCCCATCTACGCCATATCCACGCAATTACGACAAACACAGTAATGAACGTGCTCATCTTCTGTTGCCATACAGTAAGTTTCATTAAGCCCCCTCTCCATTTTGGAAAGTAATTGCATACGCAGGAACCCGGCCACCGCCTGCTTAGCCAAATAGACCCGTCTATTGTTCTGGCAACATGGATTCCCAGACACAATAAGACGGGGCCTAATGTAATTAGAAGAGCACCGAGGCGGGTTGCCAGCTGAGGTCAAAGACAAGTTAAGAGCCATGCATCCTTTGCAGCACAAGGTCAAAGGTCAGGGGAGTGCTTAGAACCTGATTTTGTTTTCACTGCAAGATTAGTCAGGGGTCAGAGATGAGAAATTAAACAAAGAGAACCGCACCCTTTTCCGAGGAAAAGCATGGCATTACCAGAGGTTATGAATATTTAGACATGCTTACAATGTTTAATTGATGGCGGGATAGCCCGGAGGTTTTGTTTGAACTTAATTGAAGATAAGTGCCACGGAGGAGATTGCTGTTACATTACAAATTGGGGGTCGTTTGCAAATCATTCACGGCACAAGCAGAATAAATTGAGTGTGGATGTAAATAGACTGAAGGAGAGCAGCTATGTTTTGAGGAAATCATTTTGAATGATTTGAATGGAGATTAGGAAACTCGCTCGACATTTAAATTTAAGACAGCGGAAGGGAGAGAAAAAGCAAAGACTGACAAGGCTGCGGTCTGATCTACTTCATGAGATGCCCATGCTGTAGACACACCTTGTATGGGTTAAGGTAAAGGGTGGTTGGCGTTGATGTCATGATGTGTTTTTTTAAGCTTTTCATCTATGGGGCAGTGGTGGCCGGGGCAGTGGTGGCCTAGTGGTTAAGGAAACGGGTCCGTAATCAGAAGGTTGCCGGTTCGAATCCCGATCTGCCAAGGAGCCACTGAGGTGCCACTGAGCAAAGCACCGTCCCCACACACTGCTCCCCGGGCGCCTGTCATGGCTGCCCACTGCTCACTCAGGGTGATGGGTTAAATGCAGAGGACAAATTTCACTGTGTGCACTGTGTGCTGTGCTGCTGTGTATCACAAGTGACAATCACTTCACTTTCACTTTCACTTCACTTCACTTTATGGCCAGTCCGTATTTTCTGCATTGTCTTCAAGTGTCCAGGATAGATGATCTGTGAATCTAAAGCATTGACTGCTTTGCTTGAAGTATGGGTAGAACAATCAATGATGGGATCCACCACATTTCAATTGAAATATTTTCATTTCCATTCCTCAAACACATTCATTTTTATAATAAATTGTAAACCTACTGGATGAGAAGCTTAAGCTTATTCAAGCAAAAACATGAACAGGTGCTTCTCCCATGAAACAAATCTGAATTCAGGACGTGCATTTCTATAAACCCTCCCTGTGACTTGCAACGTTGGCAAAGGAAGAAAAGGGGGAAAAAACCCTAGAAAACAAATACCATGTTATGTTGTATCATCTGAAACTTTCTGTTTGATATTGTTGTCTGCAGGATACCAGCAGTGAGAAAGATCCATCTGCTTGCCTAAGCGCAGTGAAGCGTGGGGAGAGGGGCTCTCTGGGAGAGGCAGCTGTTAGCGACGCGGCAAAGCATATCTTGCCATTCCACCGACGGAGTAATCTCTGCAGGGAGGGCCACTGGCGGGAAAATGAGCTAAATTTTCCACCTATTCCCACATGGCTGCAACACGCACTGGATGGCGAGGCTTGGCCAAACGTGATTAAATGGCAGCATCGCTGCTGCGGGTGAACTCCAACGACCCCTAAATGTTATTAAATTGCAATGGGGTGCAATTTGCAAAATTGGGTCTGGGGAAATAATAACACGCATCTTTGTCCTGATGATCTGTCAAATTAAAAATCTGCCCATGAAGATGAAATGACCACATGCAACGTTATGCCACTGCAGCTTACATTTTAATATTTGACATCACAATGAACCAGAACTGATCACTTCATCGATGGTAACTTGTAAGTCGCTCTGGATAAGGGCGTCTGCCAAATGCCTTAAATGTAAATGTAAAAATGTAAATGTAAGATCCAGGTTGGGGACTGTAGGAATCGATCTTCAATGTTGGTGGCTGCCTGTCCCATGTTTGTTGCAATGTCCCTGGAATGGATGTTGTTCATGCCTGTCACACATTATGATTAAATAAAGTCACAATTCTCACAGTCAATGTATATATATTGCATGACCTTCTTGAAAAAAAATACAAGTTCTGTACAATTGAACTGATGAACATTAAAGAGCGACTTACAATTAGTAGTATCTAGAGGCGTGAACATCCACTAATGCAGGTCTTCGCAGACAGCTCAGTACCAGCTTCCCCCAGGACTGGGTTGTGATGTGAAATAAAGGCAGTCCTTCTTGTTTTTAGTTTAATTAGCTTTTGTTCCTTTATTCTGGTTGTTTTTTTGTGCTGTGTTGTTGCACATGTTTGAAAGAATGGAGATGAGTTCACTGTAATCTTGCACTGTTCCTTTTTCCCTGTGCATTGTCAATACATATGAACCTGTTTTGCTCATGTCTTCCCAATCGTTCTGATTAACCTCATTAGCCATTAAGCCTGCTGGTGCCCTTATGTAATTGTGTTCTGCTTTTCCAGCAATTTTCTTTGGGCAACATTTAACCCCACATGATTACATGGCACAGTAGACAGGGTTACGAGAGCTATAGTAAGTTTGCACATTGCCACACTGTATATTTTCCTTTCAGCCGAGAAGAAATATTGGGTCCAACAGCGTTATAAGGGCCTGTTTGTTTAACACCTTTTGAAATACAGAAATACTGGCTTGTAAGATATATTTTCCTTGTAAGAGCTGGTCACCACTATAATCCGTGAGCTTCCAAAAGAGCATTCAGATTCGGCATAAACTCTGACAGCCTATAATCTGGTGATCGATTGATTGTTTGGGGGCTTCCAATTTCAAGACCACAAATTCCAGGTCTGTTCTGTTTTGTATGTAATACACAGGATGTTCAAGTTCAATGTTGTAAAAAAATACTTTAACATACAGTGAGGCCGTGCAGTTATAAGCAATAAAGCAGTTGGGCTGATTGTTCTGTTGTATTGTATGTTTGCACTTCTGCAAAAACTGAAATAGGGTATTCCAGAAAAATTTGGCTGCTGGTTTTAGTGATGCATTTGCAGAACTTTTGTATTAGAAATGGTAAAAACCCAAGAATTCAGCATCACACAAGACATGCACATTAAACTGACAGAGGGAATGAAGAGAGAGAGAATTAGTGAGCAAAAAATTAGCAGAACATGCTTTTAATCAAAATATTGTCAACATCCATCTAGTGTGCTGCACAGAGCCACACTAAATGCGTTCAGTAGATTGCAATGTAATAATCAATGCATGAAAAACAAAAGAACAACTTCAAAAACTTCTGACATAAGTACATGAAGGGGAGGTGTGGTAGCAGCCCTAAGGATTAATAGATGTGTTTTAAGATTTGAAGAAAGATTTTTTAACGTGTGTCAAAAGCACAGCATCAAAAGATTTTTTAGCGTTTATTAAAAATAACAAGATGCTTTAAAGACTGTTTCACCCACAGATTAATCTAATGCATACAAACATTTTATGAATTCTGCAGTAAAGAAAATGTTCATGCTCGACATGAACAAACATTTCCATTTATGCATCCTTTACATATTTGTCTATGCTTTTAATTGTCTCAGAACCTTTGCTTTGCTTAAACCTTTTCTGAACTGACATCCCATTACAAGGGCCACTGTGACATTGGGACAAAGTAAATAATTATTTTGCTTTCATTATTTATTACTTTTAGTATTTCATTTAATTCATTATGTATTGATAGGTCATTACAGGACATCCAAAGGAGAGTTTGTTTTGCATCAGTTCTATTTCTGGAGAGCTATCAGCTAGAATCAACTCATTATGTAATTATCTAGCTCTTCATATACTGAAGTTTGTCTGTGAGAGGAGGGAGAGAGAGAGAGAGAGAGAGAGACAGAATTTCTGCTGTAGAATCTCACTGCAAAAGGAGGCTTCGATATCTGACTCCTGCTGACACAGGCTTCCCGGCTGGAGCAGATGCTGTATGCTGCTGAGCTTCTGGGTTCTGATCTGCAGTGCTTGTCACCTCCCAAACTGTTAATTTTAATATTCAACTATGAAACCTTTATTTCTTTTGATAATGCAATCTAACATGAATGAGTCATTGACATGAATGCAGAATCTGTAATTAATTTATACTCTAGAAAAGATATGGCTGAAATATTTATTAAGTGTTCCAGTGCATTGATGGATAGTCAAGATCTCTCTTTCAGTTTTGCATAGTTTGAGGGTAAATGGACACACCTCTACCGATCTTTATATTTGAACACCTAAATCTCATCACTTTTGGTCACCTCATACCTTTAAGTCAACATTTGGTGTAAAATTGAATAAGGAATATAACCAATAAATGAACCTGAACCAGGCCCACTGTCTTGAGGCCTTTTTTTCTGCTGGATTTGTTTAGCTGGATTTAATTTATCAGTTATAATGGTGTTAAATCAATTATTGAAAGGAGCTTGTCAGTTGTCAATGTTAAGTACTGCTAAGGTAAACACTACCAGGTCACACAATTTCAAAATGGTTAACTGTTAAGAATATTCATTCAGAATTTACAAAAGTAATCTAAAAGTAATCAAATGCAATTAGTTACATTACTATTACAAAGTAACTGAAATATAGTACTACTATTTTATTTTAGGGTAAATTGTATTTGTAACAAATAAAATTTCTAAAGTAATTTTTCCAAAACTGATAGTCTTACGATATTACATAATGAGAACATGAAGCTAGGGTGACCTAGCCCTTTTACCACCAAAATCTAATCAGTTCATTGCTGAGCACCAAAACTTTAAAAAACCTGAAGCCCAGGTCAGTACCTGCTTCACCTTCTCTCCTTCAGTCTGTCCTGCAGCGCTGCCCAGGGCCTCAGAAAATCAAAAGGAAATGTGCTTTTGATTATGATGCTGGGAGCTGCAGGCAGTCGTGGAAGGACAAAGAACGCTTCCTTTCCTCCGTTGCTCCTCTCACATTTTTCCCATCTTAAGGCCTACTCCGGCTTTCAGGTGCGGGAAGTGGACTGCTGGCCCTCAACTCTCACATGGCCGCTCTGGCAAACGACTGAGCCAGTCCATCTGCTTGTGAGGCAGCCAGGACAGCAGAGACGAGTCTATGTTTACACACACACGGCCCGAAACGCACTCGCTTCTGCAATAGGTGGTCAGCTGGTTTGTTATTGCAGACACCAGGGGGAAGAGGGCCATGTCCTCACATCCTGCTACTGTAATTACTGAAGACGGAGAGCTGGCGCTCCTCTCAGCTGGAGACTGCAACTTGGGAAGCAGGTTTAACTTTGCTCTTGATAAACTATGGAAGATTAATTCCAGCTAAGCCTCTGCTCTGAATTCCATAAACAGCGTTGTTTCGTCATGGAACGGGCTGAGGGCAAGTTCTCGCTCCCGGACGGAACGCCGGAGCGGCGTCACAATCGCCAATTCATCGTTCTCGTGCGATCAGGAGGCGAGGGGCAAGGTGACCCTCTCAGAATATATAGCAGGCAGCTGCCAAGACTTCCCTGGAAGTTATTTGTTATCCGCATTTTCTCTGTACAGAGTTACAGGACTCAGTTAATCAGTTTCCCGGGATTTTTGGCACGGCGAGATCAAAAAAACATATTGCCCGAGCCATACGTCTTTCTGTCAACTCACACCGCCGATGCTCAATTCCCTGGCCAGGGCCACCTTCTTCTGTAAGAGATGACACGAGGTGTCCGAATAAACCACCCATGTTAGGCAACCGCACATACGGCGATATAAACTGATATAAATAGCCGCTTGCATCCAGCAAACGATATGCTGCTGTTTGATTCAGGCTGACTGATCAAGACACCAATCAGGCTATAGGTGGAACTTATTGATCCCTGGATGCTGAAGGGATGGCAGAAGCAGGATAAAGGGTTCCGTTCATTGTTAAATGTAAATAAAGTGCAAGACCTCTGTCCGCAGGCTTATAAATGGTGCTATTATTATAAAGAAAGAAAGGGGGCTGGGGAGCATTGTTATCTGGGTTAATTGAATTGATTGCAGAAGAAAAGCTTTGCATTCTTATCCCCTCATCGTTAAAAAATATGGAAGCATATTCTGAAAGCATTTTACAGTAATGCTCATAAAAGGAACTAAATGCTCAGGAGCTGACTGAACGCTGACATCACCCGTCCCACCCCCCTCAGAAACACTATAAATCCCGTCGCTGCTGTCCGGCTGCGGGTATCGCATGAGCTCCTCCGCGTTTCTGATAGGCTCGTGAAGGGGGAGAGGGATGAGCCGCCCTGACGGGGGTTGCAGGCGTGTCTGGCGGTCAGACTCTCTCTGGTGACACGGGTCTACCTAATACCCCCGCTCCCAGGCTCCACCAGGAGTACTGATTTTCATAGGACCTGAAAAATGATCTGTCAAATTGCAGGGTCTCAGTCGCACACCCCCCGCCCCTCCCATTCACTTATGGGAGTCCAGATTGTGGCGCAGAGGAACAAAGGATACCCAGCAGGCATCGGAATCCACCGAGAAGACGCACAGACGTGGCCACACACACACACACACACACACACATCGTTCAGCTGGATACCCTGACTCTCGCCACACACTCATTTGTAATGTCATCAGTTCAGATGACACTAAATTCCTTACACTGCAGCTGTCCTCAAAGCTCCCACTCTTTTACTAAAACCCGATATGACACTCTGTCCACGGCCATGTTTTGAAGACGTGCATTTTAAGCTGCTATCCCCTTTCCCCAGCATCCAAAACACTTTCTTATCAGCAGGCTATGGCCAGGATTATCCAGGGATTGCACCTCTGTCCTGAATTGGTCTGCATGAAGTTAAACAAGTTATACACAATCACTGTGGATCGGCATGGTTGAAGGATAATGCAAATGATGCTCTAGCCTTGGCCTTGAGCATCAAGAGGATTGGAGGAGCAATAGAAGGATTGTGACAAGAAGCCTGCAGAGGTCTGTGGGCTAAAGAGATTGTCCAGAGGAGGATAGCCTAACGCCTTGACCTTATAATGAGCTATGGCAAACCTTCGTACATCTTCCTACATTGACCTGTGCTTTCTAACCTTATGGTGTTCAGTTCTTGAAAGGTGCAACTTTAGGGCGATTCCTGTCAAAGCAAAGCATCTTGCCTGGAGGACATGCACTTTGAAAGATAATAATTATTTGGTGCCAGTAGTGTCCGTTTCATTACCATATTGACAATAGTGAATAGTGAATACTTCACAATAGGGATTTACTATTCACGCATTAAAACAAAATGAAATTATTTTTATGTAGATTTGTATTTTTGGGTGACTTGGTGTAATGTTAGCCCCCTAGAAGTTCCTTAGTGCTACTCCACTGATACTGGCCAGGTTCTAGAAAGCTGCCACTGGCAACATCCTCTATAACTGTCTGGTGGTGAACAGCTACGTCTTTGCTCCCGGAACAAGTCATTTCCCCCGCCCAGAAAATTATTGGCTGCTGACTTCCCTGCATTGATTCCCTGCATGGATGTCGATCACAACAACGTGCAGGAATGATCGCTTACCCTAACCGCTACATATTTCAGAGAGTCTCACTTGGGAAACCTTACCTGCTTCTCTGATCTTACGCTCAACAGTAGTACCTCAACAGTTTCTTTCCAAGAGCTGTCAAATCATTCAAAGCATTCTGCACACTTGTATGCCACTTGTGTTCCCGTATGCATGCATGCATGCTAAACATGCAGTGAACATCGTCTGAACATTCTGCCTCTTCAGGGGGTCCCTTTGAGTTATGCTCTCTCTCCCTTCACATGTATGCATATATACATATATAACCGAGAGTCTTGAACAACGACTACACTGTGTGGCTGTTAAAATAAAATGGCACAGATTCATTAGCAACGCTGCGGCAGGAACTTTATTCACGACTCCCCGCGCTGCCCAGAACGCAGCCCCTTTCTGGTCTAACACTCTTCACAATAAAAACCCATCCCATAACCCAGAACATCAGTTTAACAACAAAAAAAAAACATGCAATATACAACCAGAACATCCCAATATATTCTCAGTTTCCCCCCTCTTTTTTCACAGAGCACAACATGGACAAAAAAAAAACTCTTCTTCCCCTCAATACCAAACACCACAACATCACACAGAACCCAGAGACATACTCCACCCTCAATCATCAACAGTGGGACACAACGTCTTGGAAGTATGCAGGCTTTTTTAACAGCTCTGGCCTAGACACCACCCCCTGCGGCCCACTGACATAAAAACCAGGTATAAACCCTGCCACATCAGTGACCCCTGAATCATAATGCCCACAATCAGTCTCTAACAACCCCTCCTCCTGCAGGGAGGGATCGACCTGTGGTGATGCAGATAAAACCTGGGCTAACGGCCCAGAATGCTGTGGTAAGGTGTAGCGTTTCAGTCTGTCATGATGCACTCCCAAAATCCGGTAGGTCCGACTGGGTGCCTCCTGTGGCCCCAGCACATCCAGGATCTTGAAATGTGTCACATGACTCCACTCACGTGACCAGGAGCAACATGGAAGCGGGGTGACATGACTCCTAGAAAATGGCAAGATGGCCATCTCCATTTGCTCAGTCATTGTTTGCCACGACTCGGGTCTCAACTACCGAACGTCAACTTTCACGAATGTCAACATCTGTGGATGTTGCAACTGACCCTGGCTACACTGTTAAAGTGCTCAATCATACCATCTGACTTGGGGTTATGGGGGTGTCTTGTGCTTTCGTAACTACGGTGGAGTGATCCCGCTCAGGTGACCGGGAGCACTGGGGAAACGAGTGCTCCTTTAAATAGCACAAGATGTCCGCTCCCAGGTAACTCAGTCATTGAAATCCTTTGTTTGGACTGCTCGACTCAGCTCTACTCATCACCACTTTTCCAAGTAAGATTGGTCCATTTCCTTGCCTGTTTTCCTGTCCTGCCTCCCTGTCTTCTTGTCCCCTGTTTTGTGTTTTTTACGCGAGTGTCAGCATCCGTGGATGTTGTAGCTTCAGCTGAGTTTACGCTTGCAGGTTAACGTTGTGGTAATTCACCGGCCTCCTTGCACTTTTCAACCTTGCGTGGTTTTCATTACCAAGTACAGGTGCTCAATGTACTGTCTCGCTTTGTTTACGTGACAAGCAGGGAGAGTAGGGAGATCTGGGAACGAGATGAAGGCTAACAGCTTGGTTGTAATTCAAAGATAAAAGACAGGGTGGTAAGAAGATGTTCCATGTGACCGAAGTCAGCCACACATGTGGCTGAACTACAAAAATTCCTCCACTGCAATTCCTCATTGAAAGTTATCACAAACGCTTGACTGCATTTGTAGCTAATAAGGGTGGGCCAATCAGTTTACAATGAAGGTTTGGAATTTATTATTGTGTTGTCTTTGGGTATTTTATTTACACACACACACACACACACACAAGCACACGCACACATATATATATGTATTATTAGTGAATAGAAATAAGAAGAAATAAGACCTTGAATCAAAATACAGGCTTTGATTTTTTGATTTCACTAAATGTAATGCTGTGAGAGGCAATATTGGTACATTTCAATGTCGTAATTGTTTATTATATTAATTTAGTTTAATCTTAAATCTATGTCACTATTTAAAAATGTATGCACAGTGGTAAACTTTGGGAAGAGAAACATTTCAGAAGGAAGACAATGCTTTGATTGCAAATATTAATTTTCAGAGCACAGATACTCAGTAATTCAACTGGCTTCTGCTAAATTTGCATCCTGCTGCTAGAATAGTCCCTGAGTAACTTACACACCAAAGTCAAACAGGATCAGGTCATACTTTAATTAGACCAAACAAACAGTCAAAGCCTTGGGTGCTAGTTGGGTGCCTTTAAGTCCTTCTTTGAAAATCCTTTGGTAAGTTTATGGGGAATACACCTTTGGGAAATGCTCTGACCCAGTTGGCCTGATCAGTTGACCAGAGGACTTCTTAAAGGGCACAAGGACTCTCACTCCTTAGTGAACACCAGCTTTACCTCCTCGAAATTGAGGCCAAACACCAGGCTGCTTTGGGTAAAAGTCCAACGCTTTCTGGAAGGTATCTTAATCCTGCCTTGAAGTCGTGGATAAGAGCTCAACGTATTGTCCTCCACTATCCACCTGCTCTCCAGACCCAATGGCAGCAGAGCTAAAGCTGTGCAAGCATAAACACGTCTCCTTCCCAGGTGACCCCACCCTGAACTTTTACTAGATGTTCTCTGCGTGTTGGAGCTGAACCATCAGTGGAGTTGGGTGTTTTGCTTCGAAGACTTTCAGAGACACCTTTATTTGGACGATGCTATCTAATCTAAAGGTGCCGCAGTCCTGTTCTGACTGGGGCTCCATCGGAAGGTTAATTCTGTAAGCCAGGTTCTCTGCCTCCTTTTTTCAGGTCTTAGATAAGGGTGGGAGGGGAAAGTGAGGCTTTTCAAAATCCGCCAAAGTGGTTTTTCATTGGCCTTTTGCTATTTGTCATGCTCCCTACCTGAGCATAATATGTGTTATCTTTTTGCCTCACACTCTCGGAACTGCTTAAGTGATAGTCAGTTATTGTTCACAGAGCCATCTAAGTGCTGTAATTTCATCCCAGAGCTTCAAGCCGCCTGTGTGCCTCAGGGAGAAAGAATCATTATTAACATAATGTATTAGACCAATTAAGCTCGCAGGACGCATGCTTTCTCTCACTCCCAAAGCACACTGGGAAATTCCCTAGTGTTATTCACACTGTGTCCATAATACCTGTGGCCTAAACGATCTGAAAACACACTGCATGGATTCCGTTAAACGAGCTGGTCCCACAAAGCCGGGGCACATCAAAAAATGTGTTTATTTTAGCCCTGCCTGGCAAGACCTCACACAGGTCAGACTGTCAGGGAACACAGTTTCATCCTTGTTCTCTTATTAATTCACAGAAACATTACGCCCAACACCCCCCAACACACACACACACACACACACACTCAGATTATTTTATTATTCCTTTAACCTCATTGCCAGGAAATGGCAAGTTCTCCAGCATTCATCACAGGCTAAGTAACTTCCCCGGGCTTGGTGTTAATCCGTAATGCTGGCGCAGACCCCTGACGTACATGCACCGCCTGCCGCTCGGATCCTCTCCTGGCCTAGCAGCTGTACCTGCGGAGGAAATATCGCTGCCGTTATTTTTTCACCGCCGCGCCTGCAACCCGAGACCTTCTGCGGCACGGCCCAATCCGCCGGTGCACACCAACTACGAGGGAAAATAAAAAAAGAAGAAGAAGAGCACGCTCTGTAGTTATCAGTGCGGTAATTTATGCAAAGTAAAACAGTGGGGGAAGAGAATGTATAATCAGCCTGGGATTTAAAGAAAGGAGGTTCTGGGCTCTTAAGAGCAGCATTGTGTATCTGTGCAGTGGAATGAAAGTTTACCTCTGACCTCCAGACTTTTCCTTGCTAAGAGAATCACCTTAAAAAAAAAAAAAAAAAACTGGTAACTCGCTGAGGCAAAACAAACATTATTCATAAGCAACTGTTTCCTGTGGGCTTTGTTTGACTTGCTAGTCACAGTGTGAAAATTTTCTTCGGCATTTACATGCAATTAGTATAACTAAGGGGAAAGGCATGCGAACCAGCACAGGAGTAAACATGCCCTCAAATTCAACGATTAGTAGTAAATTTTTGTCTTATGAATGTAAATGCGGGTTCCACCATAAGCCGTTTCCTCCATGAGGCATGTCGCACTCACACCGGGACACTCTGGGAAGAGTTACTTTAACTTTACAAGGAAACAGGGGTCTGACGTTTAAAACTCTTGATTGTCAATTGTTTCTTATGCAGGGCTCATGAAGAGCTGTCACCAGCAGGTCCTTTTCAGAGAGCAGAATCCTTCCTGACAGACGAGGAACTGCGATATGTCTGTTTCTATGGCAACGTGGTCTTCCTTCACTAGCATAAAACCCAGCCTTTTTAAATTCAGCTGACGCATGGGTCAGCAAAAGAGGTGTGCTTTATTTTCCGGGATGACTCTGCATCAGGGGACGTTCATAAAAGTTGACCTGATTGCAGAGTAACATACACTTCTGAGACAGATACCCCGATTATGGCACAATAAATTTAGGGAGTCATGCAGTCAAGCAGGTAATTCCACTTTTTCCTAAGGATAATCCCAAATCCCCTTTTCAAGATGTTAGGAGATTCACTGAGACTGAAGCACGGTCAAAGCTACATTAACCCTTTCTGATCCACCTCTTCCAGGAGAATGTAAAAGTCATTAGATGTTCGTCAAACCTCAGTGGAACTCAGTGGAGGTAGAATTTGACCAGTGTACCATAATATTTAGCATAAATAACAGAATAAAAATTCAGTTAAGGCTACAGTAAACATTTTGCCCAGAATATTATACTGAAATTGGATGCCTAATTCTGCAGTCTAGGAAACAGAGTTGAAACTAGATGAAACTTACACAGCAAATGAAAGCAAACTACTGAACCAATGCTGCAACCAATGGCTACATGCTCAAAATACAAAATAAACTGTATGCTGATAGTCTAGACCGAGCAAATGTTATTAAAAATAAATGGCAGTGGAGTGTTCTGAATGAGCAAAACATAGAAAGAATGGGTTGAATACTCTATTAACATCTAACTAAAACATAACGTTCCATTAACAATGAAATGCCACAATGAAAAAAAAGAATTGTTCAGTAACCATGGCAGCATATTGCAGTCAAGACAGCAAAAGAAAGGTAGTAAAGTAAGTAGGTCTTTTATTGACAGGACTATTCTTCTTCTGCTTTTGGCTGCTCCCGTTAGGGGTCGCCACAGTGGATCAATCGTCTCCATTTTCTCCTATCCTCTTCATCTTCCTCTCTTATTTATTCACAGGACTATGCATTGTGAAAAAAATACTATTTGTTACGGAGGGATGAAAGACCCCCTGTGCCGGACAGCTGAGAGGTGACAGGGAAGACGGCACAAAAGTTTGGAGGCAGACTCTGTTTATTAAATGATATTTCAAACAACCTTCAATAAATACCTAAAAACCCTTCTCAATCCCCAATTTACTCTAATCTCTCCATTGAAAATTTGGGCCAGTCTTGGCCCTGGGCCAAACCATTTATCTAACTGACAATAAATCAATTATATTCACACAAACATTGAAACAGTTCATAATAATCATGTTGCATGTCAACTAATACATTCATATATTAATGTATAATTTACATTGTCTCACCTCAATTTATAACCCATTTAACATAGCAACCAATAATTCCCCTCCAACGCCATTTTGATACGCCATTTTTTACTCCCCACAGTCAACATTTGAAACTCCCCACATTAGCTTGATCCATTAATCGAAGTTTTATTAAATAGGAACAAAGCACACTGTTATATTGCTGTTTAAACAAAAAACGTCACATTATGTCACTAACATGAACATTGTTAAATGTAAAATGAATTATATAATGAAAGTATTCTAAAGAGCATAATGCATTCATAAAATGGTCATAGCACATTTGCAAGGCAGATGGAACTTTTTCACCACTCCAAGTTAAAAAACATGAAAGTGAAACTGCAACACAGCGACACAACCAAATGTAAATCATTACCATAGTAATGAGAGGTGCCCAGGAAGGACAGTACCTTGCTCAGTATCACATCAGTGGAACCTAGGCAGTTCCGGATTCGAACCGGCAACCTTCCGATTACAGGCCTGTTTCCCGTCAGGCCACCACTGCTGGAAATGAACCAGATCTGTACCGGCAGGAAACAGGACACAAGAGGATTCACCACTTACACAGACATGGGATTTATTCAGTGACAGGACGCAGTGCACACAGGAACAATGACCCGACAGGGACAAGACACAACCAGGGTAGATTTATACAGAGTCAACGGCAAACTTCGGACAGGAATGCAGAACTGGAGCACCACGCAAAGTCAGGACATGACAACCACATAATAGCAACAACAATAAATGTCCTTACTTAAAATACACAAATGACTATACTGGTCTGGTGCCCCTGGTGCTCCCACAGTCATCCATACAAATTAATCTGGCCCAAATGTGGACGCCGTAGTTGCTTGGCACACCCAGTAAGCCAGGGGGTATACCAGCCTGTAAAACATGGTGAACTGCCAAGTAGCTGGAGAAATGAAGTCCGATCACATGAAATTGGGAGGAATTGTGGGCCAATTGCCCCTGAGTGATCCCAATATATTACTAAAGCTATTTGCAGGGGTCCTGTAATTGAGTGTGTTGGTCATAGCTCAGGGTCACTGACTTGTGTAGAGAAAGGGACAGGCTGGATAATGTATTCTGCCACCAGTCCAGCCCAGTTCTCAAGTCAAATATGAGTAATGGTACACCCGCATGAAAAAGCCCACAAATCTTCACCCAGGCAATGTTACACTCAAAGATCTGCCTCAGCTGTCATGTCCTTTCAGTTTCATTTAACTGACAATTAATTTAATGAACGCAAGATGAACAGTTGTCAGCAAATACATTCAATTAACAGGTGATTATGAAGAAAATTTCTTTGTGTTATTAATTATTTTATCTTCACGTTTTGACTGTGTGGTTCCTGTGCAGGTTGCTTGATAGCTGATCTGAAGGCAAAACTTGTATAGAGTTTCAAAGAAGGCATAAGAAAGCAGATCAAAGCATTGGGATGCTTGAGTTCATATTTAGTGGGTTTAAACACACACACACACACACACACACACACACACACAATGTCTGGAATCATCACTATCATCACAATCTGTTTTTCTCAGTCTATCGCGGTCCCCAGCACGCCACCTAAGCTTTTTATGGCAGTGCCCAAGGGTAAAAAATCTGAGGAAAAAAGCTGCCTGTTTCACAATCAGTAGTCAAGGGTATAAAATCCTTTCAGAATTAATCAAGGGATATGGGAATATGCAATAAAGCATGCTAAATGCAGATGTTATTAACAGGACTTATTAAAAACAGATTATGATCTCTTATTTTTCTGCCTGTTTTGGAATGGATGTCCATGAACTGGTAGATGGTAGAGCCACATCATTTCGTTCAACCTCTTCATACTGACTGCATGTGGCGAGACATCTCCTTTCTTTATAATGAGTGGGAGTGGTTGGACTATCAAGCGTGAAGCACCAACATAACAATCATTTGTTTCTGAGTCACATGTACAGTGATGCATATGTGTATACTACACAGCACTAATTAGGAGTAACAAATTGAGAAGCTCCAGCACAGAGCATGAACTGTGCGCTCTCACAATATGGAAAGAATTTATATGCAGGAGGTAGTGCTGTGGGATAAATAAAGCAAAATGGCACATTGCTCTATTACTGTTATACGTCTTGATGCACAAGAGATAGAGAGTGGGAAATAAAATAAAAAGTAGGAGTTCCCACAAGTCCCTCATCATTTACATAGAAACAGCTTATTAGGTGTTCCTGAAGCAAAGTACCAGACATCAGCACTCATTAGTCCAGAATTCACCAGGTGACCCTCCTGTTCACCACAGACATCCCCAACAATGAGAAGAACAGACCGCTTATGAATCCTAATTCCCTTCACAAAAGTGTTGATGGAGACAGATGGAAGAGGGAGAGAGAAGGACAGAAGGGAAAACATGCAAGGCTTTCAGCTTTGGCAGAGGAATGAAATGTATTTAGTTGGAAAATGTCAGTAAGAACTTCTTGTGCATTTAGATGTTCTTTTGGCCTCGCACTGGTGATCAGATGCATAGTATAAAGTGCAAATTGGCAGGTCCGAGTCAATTTAACTATTTGGACAAGGAAATGGATCTGTTTGTGTGACAAATGTGCAAGTACAGCGATAGAATATGTATGTGTGAATTAATGGCTTCTTAAAAAGTTTTTTTTTTTTTTTACATGTTTTTGTTGTAGGTCAAAAGTGTAATGACATTTTTTAAAATTCATTTGTTATTTAGAGGATGTGGGTACACTGCAAGAAAAGGAGCAACACACCTCCACAAACCTGGTGGCCAGCACAAAGCAGGGATTAAAAACATGCTTTAGATCATCGAAGTAGGTCCCTTTGTGTGTGTTTTTCATGAAGAAATGAGCCGTCTCACATTACCCCTCTTTGATCTGTTCCCATCCCACGAGCGTCTCAGTTTCTCCATCTCTCTCACACACACACACATACTTAGACCCTTGACAATAAAAAAAGGATTTGGGCAAATATGATAGGTCCCATTTTGATGTCTGAAAAAGCACATCACTTTTGACACCAACCACTTTCCAATTGTTTCCCTTTTTTAAAGGCCTGACATCAAGTATGCCTCTTCTCCATCTTCCGTGTTCCAGGCACAGTCACATCAGATGCATCCTAAACCATTAAGGTGGCACTAATAGAGGCGTAATCATAATGGTGAAAAGGGCCATCCCAGTCAGCACATACCAAGATCTGGGTTACTGTACTCCATGTCTTTCACATTTAGTGATAGACAAATTAATAATTGATGCGCGGGGTGCTGCTGACTGTAATGATTGATCACTCTGTTTGTACCCTGGCATTGAAATGCCTGCTTCTGACCCTGCCAATTCCATTAGTGGAGTCATTAGTATTCAAATCAGGTATTTGTCCTGAAGATTGCAGAGATTTTCAAGAAACAAAACTAATTTGCTTTGCGCTGCTATGCCTTCTTTATTCTTGGCCTCAATTTTTCTGTATAAGGTCACCTAATGGTCATTCCCAAAGTTGAATAGTAGACATTTAACTCCATTGAATTTTCTGCCAATGAAGACTTTCAAAAGAAAAAACGTTATTAGAACAGATATAGCTTGAATGTGCCTGTTCAGTTTTATGCCAAGTCATGTTATGTTATGTAACTACAAAACAGCTACTCAAATTTAGTCCCTTTATAGCATATTCAATTTACGTTTATGGAATTAGTCTTTAGTAAGTCTCTTTAGGATAGACAGGAGAGTCTTGTGGCAAGATTCATATTATTTTTCTCTGCCTAAAAATGCTGGTGGTATGACTCCAAAAATCTGCATTTTGTTGCCATGAACAAGGTGCACACAGAGAAGCTCATTCACCATCATTCATCTGGGAGACCGGTGTAGCATTACAAAGCAGTGAGAAAGGAGAAAGGATGTACACAGACATAGACGGATGTTGTGGAGATAAGATTACTAGCGTGTACAACAGATACAATATGTACACCGCTGCTAGTCTTAATGCTGTTCCAGTCTGACCACAGCAGAGGGAACAGAAGAAGACATGCCCCACCATGTCATGGCACCACCACAGGCAACTTTTTCCATCCGGCGATAACTCTGAAGACATTTACATTTTTTACATTTACAGCATTTATCAGACGCCCTTTTCCAGAGCAACTTACAATCAGTAGTTACAGGGACAGTCCCCCTGGAGCAGCTTAGGGTTAAGTGTCTTGCTCAGAGACACAATGGTAGTACGTGGGATTTGAACTTGGGTGTTCTGGTTCATAGATGAGTGTGTTACCCACTAGGCTACTACCCACCAGAGCAGCTCACTCTTCAGTAATGTTGGAAGGTGTTTGATGGCAGAAAATAAGGCTCTATCAGACAAATGTGATTAAATCGGACCATCCTTTACCATCCAGATATTGCTTTACTGATGGAATTTATCAGATAGCAGTATGCATTAGGGATGAATGACTAATGGTCTTTTTGAAACACCTATTAAATTAATTACATTTGCATACAGTACATTTTACGATGAACATGTTCATTCAGAGGGTGATATCTGAGACTGTAAACCTTCCTGAGCAGGAAAAGGGCAAAGATGATTAGTCCAGACACAGATCTGTCAGTGAACACCACCCCAGTTTACTGTGTCAATCCCTCTCCGTCTGAGAGAACCATACATTAATTAAACATGAATGAATCGTTAAGAGAATATGAAAGCCAGCAAACTTTGCGTATCTAACATGATTATAATAAATGAATCTATTATCCTTGTGTATGAAGGCACCTAATATTTTCTCAGAGAAGAAGCTCAGTAAGGATCGCTTTAGCGACCGGCAAATGTCAATAATGTACTGTAATTACCATAAGATAAGATGTAAAAACAGTTTCAAGAATTTCATGTAAGAAACAAGTCACTTTAATCATTTTTAGATTGACGTTAGATTGTTGCTTTTTCAGCTCAATTAAATTAAATCCTTTAAATTAAAGGAACAGATTTGTGAATTTCAGAATCGACTCCCACGTGAGACATGAAGCACTGGAAAATAAAAAAATTAAACAAAACTATTTCTTCAACGCAGTTCCTGATTAGGTTTGACTGGCTGACAAGGCAGCATGTAAATCTGCGACATGTGGACAAGTTCCTGCTAAGGGTTTACCTGCTATTTACGTACTGTTGTACACACTTTAACCTTGTCAACCTGCACGTACAGTGCATCCAGAAAGTATTCACAGCGCATCACTTTTTCCACATTTTGTTATGTTACAACGTTATTCCAAAATTTATTAAATTAATAATCATCAGATTTTTTACACATAACACCATATAATGAATAAAGTTTATTAAATTTATTAAAACAGCCTATCTTGTTCACCCCCCCCCCGAACATCCTGATGTTTCTGCAGCTTAATTGGAGTCCACCAGTGCAAAGAACAGTTGATTGGACCTGATCTGGAAAGGCACACACCTGCCTGTATAAGGTCCCAGAGTTGAAAGTTCATGAAACAAACAAAGCATGAAGTCAAAGGAATTGTCCCGAGGCACAAATCTGGGGAAGGTTACAGAAAGTATTCTGGTATTTTGAAGGTCCCAATGAGCACAGTAGCCTCAATTATACGTACGTGGCCGGCCACCTAAACTGAGCGATCGGGGGAGAAGATTAACAGGGAACAAGATCATCACTCTGTCAGAGCTCCAGAGAAGAATCTTCGAGAAGGACAACCATCTCTGCAGCAATCCACCAATTAGGCCTGTATGGTAGAGTGGCGGACGCCACTCCTTAGTAAAAGGCACATGGCAGCAAGCCTGAAGGACTCTCAGACCATGAGAAAAAAAATTATCTGGTCTGATGAGACAAACATTGAACTCTTTGGTGTGAATAACAAGTGTCACATTTGGAGGATACCAGGCACCGCTCATCACCAAGCCAATACCATCCCTACAGTGAAGCACTGTGGTGGCAGCATCATGCTGTGAGGAAACTGTGAGACTAGTCAGGATAGAGGGAAAGATGACTGCAGCAACGTACAGAGACATCCTGGCTATAAATCTGCTTAAGAGCACTCTTGAACTCAGACTGGGGCCACGGTTCATCTTTCAGCAGGACCCTAAGATTTCAAAGAAGAGGCTACAGGACAACTCTGTGAATGTCCTTGAGTGACCCAGCCAGAGCCCAGACTTGAATCAGAATAAACATCTCTGGAGAGACCTTAAAAGGTGGAGGTCTTTGCCCTGGCGCACACCACACATACCTCGAGAAAACTCAGAGGAGTGACCACATTGGACGACTTCCTTGGGCAGTGCATACCTGGTCTTCCAGGCCCCAGGAACTTGCTGACATGATGGGCTCAGGAGCAGAATGGACATTGACTTGGGTGTGTTGACAGGAGAGTGCTGCAACTGTACTGTAGCCCCAGATAAAACACTGATAAAAGCTGGCAAAGATAAGAAACCATTGGAGTTGCTACAGTGTCGTAGGTAGGGGCCAAAAAGTCACCGCCTCCAGCTTCTTGAGAAAATAAGAAGTTGTACGCTGAGTTCCAGCTTAGTCAATGCACCAGAGAAGGTGTCCAAAGTGGTGTTGCTCAGAGGGAGGGGGGTGACGTTTTTTTATGGTGATTTTGTTGAAGCCACGGTAATTCATGTATGGACACAGGCCCCCGTCCTTCATTTGATTTTCATTTCTTGGCCACCGAAAAAAAAACATAACGTTAATAAACACAGAGACATCATGCAGCAGTCATGGAAATCATTTTGTGCTTTGCTGCCAAGTTTGTCAGTTGTCACTTACACTCCTCTGATGAATCTTTTATTATAGTGACAATGTTTTTGCTGTCCAAGAGACAGAAAGTGGACCAGACAACATAAATTACACAGACATGAGTGCTGAGATAAAGAGAACATTTGAATTGTTGAGTTTGCAGCGTACACTTCAGTGAAAGCACGAGACACAAATGCAAGACAAAGGTGAAGTTTATTAATATAAACTAAAACAGAATAGACTTGGTGGTCTAGCGGGCAGTGGTGGCCTAGCGGTTAAGGAAGTGGCCCCGTAATCAGAAGGTTGCCAGTTTGAATCCCAAACTGCCAAGGTGCCTCTGAGGTGCAACTGAGCAAAGCACCGTCCCCACACACTGCCCCCCGGGCACCTGTCATGGATGCCCTCTGCTCACAAAGGGTGATGGGTTAAACGCAGAGGACACATTTCTTTTCACCGTGTGCTGTGCTGCAGTGTCTCATAATGACAATTACTTCACTTTCACATACACAAAAAAAAATAATTGGGAGCTTATAAAAGCAGGATACTAGGAAGCAATAAAAAAAAACTATAGATGTTTTTGGTGGGCTTATTTTATTTTACTAGTGTACAAGGAGTTTACTAGGATTACTAATGCTGTGTGTGGGGTTTGTGGCACTGGCATGGGTACAGACTGTGAGGGCTTATGCATGTCCATGAGGTGTTGTTTCATTGTGGCGGGCAGGTCTACCTTCTCCAGACATTCCAAATCAACGGGATGGCCCAATTCTGGACAGTATTCCTGCTCTTTTGTTACCTCATATTTACCCTCATCTTCAACCAGCCTATCCAGTTTCCCCAGGGCTGATTCCATTGCCAGAGACCCTTCACTTCAGTGCAATTAGGCCAGCCAAGTGGTTGGATGAACAATCACTGGACCCCTGTGAGAACAGCCATGGTGTCATTGAGGTCCTATTTTTCTCAGTTTTCAGCTTGTTCAGTTTGCTGGTCAAGTCCATACGTGTGCTCATGCAGAAAATGGATTCTTTCAGTTAAGTATTTACATTAAATAATGAACATTCAGTGTTCAGTGACACTGACTGACACACATGATGTCAATCTTGCTGTAGGTGCTTTGTTCTGTATACATACAATCATAAGGGCTTGTCAGGACTCGGGCTTTGGGAGGTGCTCCAGTCTCATATTCCAGACCAGAATTTTGAATTGTGCATATGTCTGCCCTTGTTCACCTGTTATATCTTGTAAATGTACGTCATTTCTGCTTGGTTGCTGCCCGGTCTTTGAATGGATTTCCCTGTGTGTATTTTGCTGTGTTTTGTCCTGTGTATGCGTTCTTAATCTCTGCCATGTTACCAGCACCATGTGAGGGTTTAAATACAAAGGCTAGGGCATTGCCAAGTACTTAATACCAAAAGTGAATCATGAAACAGGCTATAAAGGCTTTTAGTGTACATTGTGGTAAAAATAGTTCAGTAAGTTTGAAGACAACAGAATTGTGGCCACATTTATCATTAAAACAGACACACAGACCATGAGATCTAGTGCAGATGCAAACAGAAAAGAAGGTCTGTTCCAGAATGTATTTCTGACGTGTTTGGGACGGTTACACTTCATGCTGGATTGGGGAGTCCTCAGGAAACAACTGACACCATGTGCAGCCATAAAAATATCAGGGAATACATCAGTCTTAGACACAGCGGAAAAGAGACTAGACAGTCAGGCGCTAGAGAATAGACATCATTACCGAATCATGCTAGCAGTCGACTCTGCCAGTTCTTATGCACTTGTTTGTTGACATGCACAGATGCATTTGAGTCATTTGGGACACGAGTTGACTAGGAAAGCTTCACAAGGAAGCTGAGTGCTCGGTAACATTTTGTACTTGGGTTATAGATCACTAAAATGAATATGTAAATGGAAACATCTATTAAGTTGTGACATCTTTGGGTAAAGCGATCAGTCTTCTACATGTTTATTGGCTGATGAGCGGTGCCGCAAATGTCTAAGAACTCCGCATAGCAAACACATATGGGCCAAATCTGTCTGTGATGTGGCACATCTGGTTGATTTCTAGCGTCAGCCAAATTCATTCCTAATCTGTTTTATGATTCCTTCAAGCAGCAGGCATTGCTTATACGAGCCAATTTTGGACAAAAAAAACCTTGCTTGATGTCAGATTACTACTGGGAAAAAGTTTCAGGACAGAGCTGTCTGGGTCATCACGTGTGAATGGGACATGTGGGTCAGATCTGCACCAGAGACATTCATCACATTTCAAACTTTATCTGTAAAAAGAAATTAGCAAAAAAAAAAAATTCTATGTTCAGAGCACATTTCTTTAACTGAGTCTGGAGTCAGTAACATCAGTTGCGTGCTAGACAGTCCTAAACATACTGCACACTGGACACACATTATGAAAAACCTAGCATGTATCTGTATTTATTTGGAACACTGGAGAAAACCAGAGCACTGGGAAATTCAATGCTAGAACTTGTTTCAAGGCAGCTCTGTTGAATAACTACACTAAATGCCTATTATCAATCATACAGCTTATACATATCTAATTAAAGGACACAACACATGGCTTTGGATGTTGAGAATTAATTGGTTGCATTACCATTGCTGGCCACAAAGCAGCCAATAAACTACTGATGATACAGTGTCAGTCCATTGATAGAGGTAGATATCTTGATAAATGGCTACAATCAGTTTTATAGCTCAACACTGTTTCTATTTGTGCTGCAGTGAAATTTTACCCAGTCATGCCTCGTTGACAGATCCTTTTACAAAAATTAAACTCTTGTCAAAAGAATCAGTCCCATTAAATGATAAGAAATTACTCCCTATGCTAAATATAAAAAGAGAGAACCAGAAATATTGTCCTAATTTGGAGAAGGCAATTATCATATATTAACCTGTTACACAGAATTAATGGAACGGTGACAAGGAGCTACATAGAAGTTGAGGTTATTTCAAGCAATTATCAGGGCTGTCAGACTAAAGTTGCTCTCAGGACCACACTTTAAACCATTAATGACTGAACAATGGTAAAACCATAAATTTGGAACGAACAAAAAAAGCTTGTCAGATATGTATCACCTGGCAGTGCCTTCCCAGAGGAAATGGCTGATAACTTGTTATTTAGAGTTGCTGAGAAGCTAATGGTAGCCAAAGATGAAGAAATGGTGCTATTAGGTTAAGAGTCATGCAGTGAATTATTCCGGAAACTGAGAATGCAGAGAATGCTGGAGGACATGCATGCAACCGCAAAGACAGGTACTAGACAGTCACAGGGGATGATTGTACCAACGCCGGAGAAGAATCTGCACACAAATAAGGCCAGTTGGTGGGTCCACCAGGCTAGGTGTGTCAGCTCTACTTTGACAACAATATGGCACACAGCCGTTTGTTTAAAGACCATCTGGCACATGTGCAGGTGGTTCTCTCCCACTTCCAGCAATACTGGATATAGCTGACAGCGAAAATGTGTGAAATGTTCAAAAATTTACATATTGCATGTACAGTCCTGGAAGGTTGATCTGACATTTCAATTTTAATTTAACAATAATATAAATATACATTTTTAAAAAGCAGTTCCAGATGTCACTGTGCTTTTTTTTATTTATATGGTTGATAGAGTACAAGCAGTTGAGAGCAATGCACTGCTCTTTACTTTCCAGGGGAACAACTTTTAAAAACAATCAAAAAACTATAGTGAACTTCAAATACACTCACTCACTGTCCATAACCGCTTAATCCATATCAGGGTCGTGGGTGCCGGAACCCATCCTGGGACATTGGGCACAGGGTGAAGACTGACCCAGGGCTTTGTGCCAGCCAACCAATTGAATCTTCGAATCATGCAGTAAAAATAACAAAAAAAGATATAACCCTGTCATCTAGAGTGGCCCAACATTTCATCCCGTGACCCCAAGCACTCTTTATGAGGAATGAGGGCTTGTGAGGTGCCAAACAAAGTCAAGGATGTTTCTGTCTACAGAGGGCCTACAGAGACTGGATACACAGGAACGGTGAAAGGAAAAGCAGGTTCATTTATCAGCTGTAGACTGTAGTAAAAGAAATGTACAGAACCCTAAACCATGCTGTACAAAGTATACTTCAGGGAAGAATGATGTCAGTGGCGGTTGCTGAGCACGGGACAAAGAAAATTAAAGATGGTGAATCGTTTACAACATTCAGATTCTTTTTAGAAACACTCTGTAGCTACACACTCACTATGCTGCCAACACAGCATGACAATACCATTCATTAACTCACACAGTCTTAGTACATTTATAGACGATATTAAAGAACATCATGCCCTCAGCACCACTGACCCGTTCAACCTCACCTGTCACCTCGCTCAGCTCCACATATCCAACCTGCACCTGCACCTGTCGGCTGTGATCAGTCCCCTGCAATACCCTGCACATCCACCCGTATGGGACCTGCCTGCCGAGGTGTGTCTGCTCTGCAGATAACTTTGAATTCTGTGGGAACAGCTCTTCATGTTACCCTTTCTATCTGTCTGATTCTGTTTTTTTTTTTATGGGGTGGTGACTTGACCTTGTTAGTAAACTGTGTGCTTAACTGTGTGTTTCCATTAGTAATTAGACCTACTGTTAACTATTCACCATCTAATGGATCACTACTTGCATTTACTTTCCCAGGGGAATATGTAGGCACATCTGCACCTGGCTCCCTGATACCAGGAAACATGTTCACCATCATTCCTCACCCCCTGATCGAGAAGCTGAGGAAAACCTGTGTCCCACCACCAATTGAGAGCATTCTGACCAGCTGCATCACTGTCTGGTTTGGGAACTGCATCGCAGCGGATAGTGAGGACAGCTGAGAAGAGTCTCTCTTCTCTCCATAACAGACATTTACAACACTCGCTGCATCAGGAAAGCCACCAGCATTGTGAAGGGCTCTACACACCCCTCACATGCACTCTTCACTCTTTTATGCTAAGAATAAATTATTTGTTTGTAAGAAAAAAATAAAATGCCCATTCACCATCATTTGCCATCCTCCTTTTTCAACTGATTAACAGTGGGGACCAAGGACATGTTGTGTCCCTGAAAATTATGCCCAGTATAGAAGCCTGGAGGAACTAGGCGATTAGCATTCCTTAATTTTGTCAGTATCTCCCATGGGGACAGTGTGACTGTGCGATGGTTAGATACAGCAGGTACTGAGGTCATGCAAGCAGGGAAACCACACACAATGAGAGAGAACAAAGACAGGGATTATGGGCAAAGCTACAAACCACAGGTGTGGTTCTGCACAGACCGGACCAAATATTCTGCTAGACGAATATGAAAATGATGACAGCTTAGTCTGTAGGCCATATTCAGATAAAAACTACTGAATATCGATTTCACCTTCAGATATAGACAGCAGAGGGCTTTGGGGTGTGAGCCATGATAGTTCAGACAGAACATGTTCTGAAACTCTAGAACTATGTGCACTGGCAGCAAATGTCTGATTTTAGCTTCCTAAAATTCCAACTCACTTTCATTGTCCCTTTGCAAACAACCAAGAAACCAAATGCATTTTATCCTACTTTGGTTCATACTCAATATATCGTATAACATGAGAAAAAGAAGACACACCTGCTTTTTAAGTGGGAAGTAATACAATTAACTGCTGTTACACATATGAGGCATGCATGTATGAACAGGTGTAATGGGGAGGTTGGATGTCCCACAGTGACGTTACATTAACCTCTGAATAAATGAATTATATGGGTCCAGTGTAAACAGAGCATGCAGCCCAGAGCGACCTCACTTATTGTTGCCATGGTCACATACAGCTCTGCTTCCTTTCTAAAGTTCTTATAAGCCAGTTAAATGGAAATGTACTTTATGATTCTTTTTTAAAAAAAGCATTAATACATGACCTGGCTGCACTCTTTTCATCCAGCACCATATTACAGCACTTTTTCAAACTACTTTCTACCAAGAATCTTTCTAGGCACTGTAGCCAACACAGGAAAAGGCAGAGTAACCAAATTCCAAAGTGTCTGGAGAATTTTTTTTAATTGATCTTGGCTCACAGCAGCTCTCCCATGTACAGGATGTGGTGTTCTGGGTCCTCTGAGAGCTGTGAAGAGTTCAGCACTACGTATTATTGCGTCTATTACCTCATAGCAATGTCTCTTTGCTCATCTTTCACCATGATATCTTATACAATAATAATTTAACCTGCTGGCGATTCCAGCAAGAACAGACAGTTTTTTTTATGCTGGGATGGTGCCCCGCCCTGCACCGGGATGGGCTCTGGCAGCCACAAACCTGAGTAGAACTAAATGGTCTTGGAGAGTGAGTGGGTGAGCATTCTGTTATGGAAAAGGAAAGATTTTATTCACTATTCATTAATTAAGGATTTCTCTTCCATCAAAAACATTATCCATAAATACTCAAGGCAGACTCCTCCAGCCAAAAATAAAACACTGTACAAGATTCCAGTTCAGCACATACTTCCTTATATGTTAAAATTCTCTACTATATAATTACTTTATAGAAGATGGTATACATAATATAATGAAGTCTGTTCCTAGTTTGTAACCTTTATTTTATTTGACAATAATAGACCCGTTTATGTACAGCAAGAGAACAGAGCAGGGCTTTAAAAGAACAATGGTTCTCTTATCTTGTCTTTGGCCTGGTTTTCATTCTCTTGCCTGCTCAGTGTATTGTGTAACTCCATTATCAGTCCTGTCCATCCAGCTCAACTCAGTTACGTTTCAGCTCAGATTCCCCATTACCCTGGGTTCAGAAATGCCTGTGCCATGTTTCTTTCTTTTTTTTTTTTTTTTAAAGCTAATTACACAGAATTACTCCTCCACATACATTAAATTAGATACACAGTATATCATCATCCAAAGCGCTAACACTTTCCTTGGTGTATTTAATAAAAAGCATAAGGTGACATTTGAATGTTGCAACTTTGAAACACCAGCTGAAGAAAGAAAATCCGTTCTTCCTTTGGCTGCTCCTGTTAGGGGTGGCCACAGCGGATCAACCGGTCTGGCTTTCTGCACAACTGGCGAGGCGAAAGTTTAAAGCCAGATTCCCTTCCTGACGCAACCCGCCCCATTTACACAGGCTTGGGACCGTCACCAAGAAATACACCATCACGTGTGTCCCCAAAAAGAAAACCAGTAGAGAAGGAAATAGTCTCAATGAGTGCATGAACTGAGATATTTCTGATATACTAAACATGGGCTCATAACACGGCTGTGATTTTCATACCGTTGTAATCTGTCAAATTTAGAACACAATTAAAGGCTCTTTCACATAATTAAGAAATCTATAAATCATGAGACCTGTCACATTTAGCTCCTTGCCTATGGCTCAGGTATTCTTGTACACGAACACACATGAACGAGCTCACGACACATTGCATCCAAAATTGTAATGAAGAAGCCAAACTTTAGATTGGATTAGGTTAGACAATCATCGTTTTTCTCAAGGGGATCCCATTTGTGACGGCAGGTGCTTTGAAACTTTCAAACCATGGAATTCAATTACTCCATTCAATTAAACTGACTAAACCCCATTACATATATTTAGGCAGTTAAATAAATTGGTATTGTGGGAAGAGCTGAGCACAGAGTAAGTTTGGGACATTGATGCCTTTTTACTGGGCACTGTGAGCAGACTAATGGCTGCAGGCCGAAAGCTGGAATGCTGGACTGTTGGATCCTCATGGGAAGATCGTCCATCCTTCAGCCAGATGGTCTGAGAAAACGCTGGTGGAGAACTCCTTGCATGCTTGAGACGGATGAGTCAGAGAAAAAGCCATTAGCTGTATTTCCAGTGTGTAAGTGGAACACTTTGTATAACTGTATTAAATTCTATTTGAATAAAATTATGTAAATTAATTTGAAGTATGGAGGAGAAATATACATTCAGATACAGACAGATGACATAAAATGGATAATAGAACTCACAACATAAAGCACGAACAACACTTTTGCATCATATCAAGCATAAACTTGCATTCCTGTATTGTAGATGTAAGAAAAATTACTACAGAGATTCTAGTGGTTTTAATATTTTAATCACAATACAAGAGAGAAAGAAATGTGTTCTTTTGTTTTAAATAACGAGACACTTCAGTTCATGGCTTCCAGTCAGGTTACCTTCATCACTCAGTCGCAAAACAACTATCATCATAAGCACAGCATTTCGAAAAATTATTTACTTGTGATAGAAAAATAGATAATTATGAACATTTTTCCTCAGAAACATGGTGATATTATTGTGAATGAGCGTCCACCTATGCGTCGAGATAAAAAACGAAGCGCTAACATGGACATGAACTGAAGGTCAAGAAAACTTCCTCACCGAGAAAGAAGTGAAATGAGGGTTGGCATCGCTGTCTGGAGATTTGACTGAAGCTGGCAGCTGGTCCAGCACAATCCACAGCAGTTGTTTCATCAGTGTTTCAGGAAGAGTGTGTCGGGGCTGTGGAGAGGATTGGGCAGATGACTGGACCCTGGGGAAAGGCAGTGGAGATTACTTTTGCCGCGGTGTAACGCTTTCGCAGCCTGGCACACCAAAGAGGCGAAAGGTGCCTGCGCATGAAAGGTAATAGCGCAGAAAATCGTTCAGTCGCACGTTTTGTAAGAGGCAGGAGAAACTGGATGATTTTACCTGCATTTGACAAGTTCAGAGATACCTGAGAATGTCTGTGAGTGTGAAGCATCTTTCATGATGGAGCAGTTACACTATGACCATTGCCGGGCCTGCTGAGCCACAAACTGTTTCCTGCTCTTGCACTCTATTAAATTATACAATTCCAGCTATTCTTGGGGTAAGCCTGGAGGAAGTGAAATATTAGCTGCTTTTTGAGGCATAATAATTAAGGTCATCTGCCTCTAACAACTTTATGTTTCTACAGAGAGAAATTAATTTAAAGTAACATAAAAAAGATGTGCATAATTCAAGTAACAAAGAAAGCTATAAATACACACACTGTTCTCCGTTGTTGTCCCTGGCTGGTGGAACAATCTGCCCTCCTCCATTCGACTAGCCGAGACTATCACCACTTTTAAGAAGCAGGTGAAAACACTCTTGTTCAAAAAGTATTACAGACAACTGCACAAAACAATACAAAAATATATATATACATTATAGTTTTTTCTTCATCTAGCACTTCCGAGCATGCTCTTTTCTGACAAGTTTGAGCCTTATCAGGGCTCTTAGTTTTGTAAACTCAAAATTCTATAGAAATCGAACGGAATTGCTGGTAAGTCGCTTTGCAATGCGATGGAGATGTATTGAACTGCGTGAGGCAAATGGCCCCACCACAGTAAAGCAAAACTGTGCACATTTGAGAGTGGCCCAGTCTAAGGTACACCTGTGCAATATTCATGCAGTCTAATCAGCACCTTTATTTGCCACACAATTGATTATCTCAGCAAAGGAGAAGTGCTCACTAATACAGATTTATACAGATTTGTGAAAAATATTTGAGAGTAATGTAGAGTAATGTACAGTGTATGTAGAAAATGTTTCAGATCTTTGTTTTTGCTCTTTTTTATGACCTGAACTTAAAAGTGCTGCGTTGCTATTTTTGTTCAGTGTATATATGCAGTGGCAGCGTTGGGCTCAACACCATACTGACAATACATAATAAAAAAAATAAAGAGAACACAAAAAAAAAAAGACATCGCGAATGAAATATTTGTATTAAATACATTGTTCTTTACATACCATGTTGTCAGCACATTCAACTCTTAGCGATCAAATTCAAATTGATCAACCCATGGAGGTCTGGATATCTCACAAGGGTTCTGAGTACCTAATCTCTTGGTACCTAATGGCGGTCAGGCTACCTCTGGCGAGCACATGGAGGGCTGTGCGACCCCCCCAAAGAAATTCAACCCCACACATCACTGACCCACTGCCAAACTGGTTATGCTGGAGAATGTTGCAGGCAGCAAAACATTCTCCACAGCATCTCCAGACTCTGTCATGTCTGTCACATGTGCTCAGTGTGAACCTGCTTTTATCTGTGAATATGAATCTTGGTGTTCTCTGGCAAATGCCAAACGTGCTGTGCGGTGTTGGTCTGTAAGCACAACCCACATCTATGGATGTCGGCCCTCATACCACCCTCATGGACTCTGTTTGAGCAGACACATGCACATTTGTGGCCTGCTGGAGGTCATATTTTGCAGGGCTCTGGCAGTGCTCCAAATGTTCGTCCTTGCTCAAAGGCAGAGGTAGCGGTCCAGCTGCTGGATTGTTGTCATCCTACGGTCTATGAACCAGAAGACCCAGGTTCAAATCCCACTTGAGCAAGACACTTAACCCTAAGTTGCTCCAGGGGGGACTGTCCCTGTAACTACTGATTGTAAGTCGCTCTGGATAAGGGCGTCTGATAAATGCTGTAAACGTCTACGTCTCCTGATGTCCTGGCCTGTCTCTTGGTAGCGTGTCTCCATGCTCTGGACACTACGCTGACAGACACAGCAAACCTTCTTGCCACAGCTTGCATTGACATGCCATCCTGGATGAGCTGCACTACCTGAGCCACTTGTGTGGATTGTAGACTTCTCCTCATGCTACCACTAGAGTGAAAACACCGCCAGCATTCAAAAGTCAACAAAACATCAGCCAGAAAGCATAGGAACTGAGAAGTGGTCTGTGGTCACCACCTGTAGAACCATGCCTTTATTGAGGATGTCTTGCTAATAGATCTGTTGTCTATTCCATTTGCACAACAGCTTGTAAAATTGATTGTCAATTAGTGTCGCTTCCTAAGTGGACAGTTTGATTTCACAGAAGTGTGATTGACTTGGAGTTACATTGTGTTGTTTAAGTGTTAAGTGTTTTTTGAGCAGTGTGTATATATGTAGCAGCGTGTAAGCACTCCTTAAAAAGCTCATGTCAGTATGGCATTGAGTCCACCACTGCCACTGAACTCCACCATCTATCACATTCTTGGCGAAGTGCCTGATGTCCTTTGTCTTTAAATTGATCTGATGAAGGTCCTGAAGTATGGGAGCAGCAGGTGGCAGGAATGCTGATCTCATGAGGACAGGTTTCATCCAGCCTGGAATGATAATGCGAGTCCATGAATGAATGATGAATGATGTACACTCTCTGCTGGAAGAAGTAGCAGCCCTTTCCGCTGTTCCTAGGATTTTAAACCTGAATGACAGAAAGCTGCTTTTTATTTCTAGAAATTTTAGGCCTTTTATTCTCCATTGATGTCACAAATTCAAACTCTGTCCACATGCTGTTTCCTGCTGTTTTGACACAACAGCCTCCTTCCTTAGAGTGATCACAGTGGTGGAGACTCCAGAAGAAAATGCCCATCACTCTGACATCCATTCTCTAGTTCAGTGGCTGTGCTGAATGTTAATATATTTTGAGCCACTTGTCTGTATTTCTGATGGCTCGGGGCACAGTCTGCTGAGCCTCTGCAACTGAGCCAGTCGTTTACTGTCCACTAAAGCTAAACTACATTGCAAATGTCTATTTAAAGATGATTAAATGCATTAATGTCAGTGGTTAATCTTATGCGCAATTGTTAAAGGAACATCAAAGTAATAGCACTGAAATAAAAAACACTCAACAACCTGCATACTGAATTCACCACTCCCTTGGAGACAATACAATTTAATGAACTTATTATTATGCACACAGCACTTAATGTATACATATTATATAATTTATCATGACTGTACAATTGGTTATATTGGAAAAACATTCAATACATCATACAGCCTATGGTGCATCTTAGATGAAGCCTTTCTATATCAAATTGTGCTGAAATCTCTCAAAACAACTTGTCTTAATTTAACACATAAGGCAAATTAAAATGAAAATTTAAAACAAATGAGATAGTTACTGTTGTTATCACTCCAAACAGACATCTGAAAACTCCCAGGTCAGGACGTACAAAATTGGATTTCTGCTTAAACGTGCTGTGAGGAGGGTTTACAAACAGCAGGCTTCTCAAGTGAAGGTACAGCGCCTATGGGTTTCATTGTTATGTGTGCAACCCCCCTAGTGATTCAGCTGCCTGAACTGATACTGATACGAAGCCCTCCGGTAGCAGTAATGGCAGAGTAAGTATGGAATTATTAGGGATGTTTAATATATGATGTTACTCAAGAGACTTTGGGCTGCTCTGTCATTAGGCCCAAATACTCTGGGGAGCCTGGATCATCCGCAGTGCAACCATGACGAACTGATCATTCACAAATGAGACCCATTACATGAAGAGCATGAATATTCTCATTGGTAAGACAGGGAAAATGGAATAACTGAGTGCACTGGCCCAAAAAATTAGGAACCTGTAATGCATGCAAAAGAGGATACATAAATATTAAGGATCCTTCTTCCCCCTGAAAGAATAAAACAGTCTTTTGATATCTGAAATGAGTCAAATATAGCATTTCAGCTTTAGAACTACTTGACTGCATTACATTTTTATGTAATCGACTTGATCTGAAATGGCATGCAAAAACCATGTATTTACAATTTGTGAGCAAACACTCTTAAACAGGGTGACTTACAATCAGTAGCCATGTTCCCCTGGAGCAATTGGGGGTTAAGGGTCTCGCTCAAACCCTGAAAGCCTGTGAGGTGTGAGGTGTGAAACTGCAACTTTCTGGGCACATGCTGGATAAGAGAATGTGTTACCTACTATGCTTCTGCCACCTATGAGATCAAAGGGACATGCAAGGTCCCAGCAAGATCTGAAATTTGATCATAAGAGTGCTAACCATGGAATGTTACCCCACGGAACCTACAGTGTGTATTACACCTAAAACCATAAAGCCACTGAAATATGAACAATCTTGTCATGAAGGCCACAGGTGCGAGTGAACATAAATATAAAAAGCGCATGGCCCCAAAAGGCAGGCCGAATTTAATAGGCTTGTGTGTAGGATATATGTACTGGGCGTGAGCTGGGCGTGATTACTGGTCCCGAGGCACTGAGTGAAGACACCCCCATTCCATTCCATACACCTGTTTTCCTTCCTTTAAAGGATTACCTTTTGGTGTTGAGGTGTTCAGATGTGGTGCCAATGCTGTGTGTCCTCTGTGAGAGCCTTCCATTTTCCTGTTTCCACTTCCCCAAAAACCAAAGTAAACAAATTCACAAATTCAAATTTTATTTGTCACATACACAGTCATACACGGTATGATGTGCAGTGAAATGCTTTCTGCAACTGCTACAGACCACAGTATTGCAGAAAGCATTTCACTGCACATCATACCGTGAATGACTGTGTATGTGACAAATAAAATTTGAATTTGTGAATTTGTTTACTTTTTTTTAAACCCCTATATGTCTGTTTGTCCAGTGTTGTCACGATGGGCTGGACATGGCGAGGAAGGAGGACGCATACACACGACGTCACAGGACATGGGTTTAATACATAATGCACACGACAGGGGAACATCACCACGCAGTGACCTGATGGCGAACAGACACAAACAGGATAGCTTTATACAATTCTATAATTATACAACAGGTGAACACGATCAGGGAACATTGCACAAGATGAACATGAAACTCCAAAGTCACCCCTGCCGGACCGGATTGTAAGAATGGACATCACGGGAGCCTGCTTTTGCCTTGCATAACAGATGTCTGCAGGGGGAGGTGTGACATTCCTGTGTCGACGGTTGTGGGTGAAGATTCGACACCCCGGTTTTTACATGCCTTTTGTCCAACGGCAACGTGTGAAGTATCAGCCGTCAGGACCGCCCACCCTCTTTGTCTTCCCCAAATGGGAGGCACCGGGGGCGTGACATCAGAAAAAACAGGTTCTGATTGGTCAGTGACAACTTCCTGTAGGCCAGTGACAACTTCCTGTAGGCCAGGGGTATAAAAGTCTGCTCACATGTGGAAAAGGGACCTCTGAGCTATCTTGCTCAGGGGGTTTTCCATCGGAAGCCGGAAGGCTTCTGAGACTTTCTCTCCCCCTCTCTTTCTCTTCTCCCTCTTTACTCTTTCTTCTCATGTTTATTTTCTCTACAACCTTGGTACCTTTTTACATTCAATATTCACATGTAACTACAATAATTATTTACCGGTGTTAATAAATTAGAAACTGTACATTTTTAACCTCTGTTGTGCCATGCCTCTTTCTGCCAGGTAACATCAAATTGGAGTGGTTGAATACAGTGCTTTGTGTGGACGGAGAAAGAGTTTTTTCTACACACTCTATTCTCTTCTCTCGACACCACATGGTCTTCACTGTTTTTACAGGATCATGACAAGTGTAAAGCAATAAACTTGTTTCTATTCAACCTGCGACTGGGTCCGCCCCTTCCTTGGTGTCATTACAACATATAGTAAAGATGACAACATGGGGAACCAGTCAAAGGAAAGTGCATTTAGTATAAAGAGAAAGGGAGGAAATAAAAAGTGAAGTGATGGGGCAAACACAAGTAACACCACAAAACACAAGATAACAAAAGAACATTAATGCACAACTGTCCACTGGTAGTGGTCACTAGGAGCAGAATTCTGATCTCAACTCAAAAAAAATCTTGAACAGTCCACTTTTTAATGACTGTTTCATGACTGTATTCTGTATTTCATGATCTTAATTCTCATCTAAACTGTCTACATCTGTAAAAAAAAAATTCTGTGGATGCAGAATGAAACAACCTTCACACACAGTACAGGCCAAAAGTTTGGACACACCTTCTCATTCAACGTGTTTTCTTTATTTTCATGACCATTTACATTTACATTCTCACTGAAGGCATAAACATATAGCCCCCCACCATTCATTGTAAATTCTATTTTTAAATGTTGATCTTTTAGACTACCACTCAGTTGTCATTTACAATTGTCAGAAAATAATTTTGAATTGAAAATATTACAAAATTATTCAGAAAGTCAAAGACAAAGTTAGAAAAAATAATTTTTACATTTTCTGATGCACCATATACTCAACTAGTCCAAACGTTTTAAATCAATGCAATTGCTTTAGCTGCTCTAAGAATATTGCAAAATGTTTTTCTAATAATCAATTAATGTTGTAAAGAGACTTACATTGGTGATCCCAGCATTCCATAATTATTGTTATAATTAAGTCATTTAAGTCAAAACTTCATTAGTAGAGTAAAGTGATTTGGAGCTTTTGACTGGAGGAGACATGTTGCTGTGCCTGCAATTGTATCTTTACTCCAGCTCCTTTTTTTATTTCTATGAAAATGCCATGTCTGTGTAAATACCATGTACAACGATGGATCAGACTGATTATATGTCCAATTATCACAGTTACCAGTGTGTATTAACTGCAGAGATAACCCACACACATTTAAACTGAAACTTGCTTTTTCATGGCTGCTGAGCAACTGTAAGAGAAGATGGCCTTTGAAGTCATTTTCATCTTCCTGAATAGCTCTAACCTTTAGCACACTGGACAGGAAGACGGGTGTAGGCACCCAGACAAGGTTGTGGGTCTCAGCTGTGGACGTCCAGAGGCAGCCTCCAGTGATGACAGTGGGCTATATTCGAACGACTGACACAGATTACAGGTTGACATTTCAAGAAATTAATTGAATGCCATTCTGTTTATAATCAACTGTGAACATCTTCCTTTTCTGAAAAGTGTCACAGCGGTAATGTTTAGTAAATTAGAAAGAAGCGCGGCAGTATCACACTGACAAACCTCCGGCAAGGTGATAATTGAGACTCTGGTGGAGTGTCAGAGCAGGAGCTTTGTGTTTTGACATAGGAGGACAGAATTTTAATTTCATCAGAGGACGTATGCCGAGCCTTGAGTGGGGAGTGGTGGAGGGGACGCAGTGGGACAGCAGGCAGACTCCGGGGCTAAAAGCACAACTGGGCAAATAGCTTAATGAACGGCTTCCACAGGTTTGCAGTATGAACCTACCTGAGGGATTATCCAGGCCTTTTGTTGTGTGCTGTCAAGCATTTCAACGCGAATCAGATTAAGGGGATTACAGGCGGCTTTGTTCAGAGAGAACAAGCAGAGCTGGACATTACCTAGCTGGTGTGAAGACCCCAGAGTCCCTGCAATCTTTAAAAAAGCAGAGGTCTTGTGTCACGGCTGTGTCCCCGTCCCTATGTAAACCACTGTAAAGCTGAACTCGGCATTGTGACAGCAGGAAGTGCTGAATAGCGCAGAGTTCATTTTGGGCCATGGGTGCCGAATGGGTTCCTTTCTTCTCATGTTTATGCTGTTTGAAGTTTTTGAAGTCAATTTTACTTGGTAACAAAATAGGTCAGGCCCGTTTTCTGTGATCTGTGTGATTTGACATAAAGTTGGAATTACGTTCATTCATATTTTGCACTCAGCACCTCGTAGCCTAATTACAGGGCTACCTTACCTCCCTGAACGTTGATTTTTAATATGGTGTTAATTCATCAAAGCTGTAATGAAGAAATGCATCGACCGTCAGACATATACAGTCCCCTCTCATGGCCCCGATGGTAAATTCTCCCGGGGAGAGGCCTTGAGCTGAGGCACAAAGGAGGGGGTGAGAAAGAGAAGGAAGGAGATTGAAAGAGACAGAGCGAGAGAGAGAGTGCTGATGGAACAGAACCTGATCTGACACCGCAGAGCACGTCTACACCCTGCATTGTAAATTCACATGACCATACAAGTGTGATGCTCCACCAGGACTGAATATTTCATGCATCATGTTGCCAACTGCTGAAATACTGTACTGACCTTTAAAGCCGTGCCACAGGAAAGACAGTGGTGTTGCGACGTCCTTGTTTTGCAAAGTTTGTCTTTGGAAAAATTCGACTGCAGTGTACGACGCAACAGAGCCATTATTTGTGTTGTATTAATTCCTTGTTTAATATTTCATTGCTTTATTCATTATTCAGTTGCATTGATAGATCCTGCAAAAAATGCTATATATATATATATATATATATATATATATATATGTATGTATACATGTATATATGTATATATGTGTGTGTGTGTGTGTGTGTGTATATATATATATATATATAAATATCATATGTATACTCAGGATAACATTGTACATATGTCATGAATTACAAAGTGGGAAGCTTAATAAAAATAAAGTTGATTTTATCGGTTTAATCTGTGTCTGCTTAATGCATAACAAGTAAGTAATAGGAATATGTGCACAATCATGCATTGTAGAACATAATAGAGATTAGTATCTGTTGCCGAATCCTGGAATGGAAGCTGACCCCTGACTGAACTGTGACTCGAACAAGTGAAATGAAAGCGCAGTGAGAGAACAGTTTAGAGCGTGAGCAATAGAACAAAAGGATAGATGGGAGTTAATGTGAAAGCTGGCAGTAGCTTAGTTTTCCTGTCACCAAATCCTTCCTTTTGTCCTTGGTAACAGGTAAGTGGATTGAAATCTTTTGCCCAAACAAGAAAAATAGGGTCAGTAATATAATATGATACAGAATCCCTCTATCACTGTAAGTAATGTACAGTATATTGGAGCATTATGTTAAAACATGAGTAGAGACGGAGTAGGGCTGCATGCCTGACCGAGAGTTGAGGTTTAAAATAAGAAAATATAAAAGTAAGCAAGTAATCTGGTATCATTAAGGATGTGTCGAATTATGCATCACTAAATGTGAAGACCCCTTTACATTTCTGCAGAAACTACCAATTTCTCTCACATGTTCAACCTCTCATTTTTCTTTGCAGATTTGTAACTACAGTTCAGACGCTCAAGCCCCAAGAGTAAAAAAAAAAAAACCTTCAAAATACTCACACTGTCACATATCAAGACATCAAGTCCCTTAGTAATTCCCTCAACCAACACCATCAAGTTCACAGATGACACCACCATAGCTGGATTGGCCAAGACGACATCTAACATTCTGTATTGGTGCCTTTCCCCAAGCAAACTGAAATCTCCCACCACTACAAAAAGTGCCTCAGGGGGTCAGAACAGCCGAAACTGGACAATAGCTATATAGAAGACGGCTTGCATCATCATCATCATGAACCAAACCGTGGACATGGGGATTTCTGTTGCTCAGCCATCTGCCAAGTGATGCAGGGCAAACAAAGATTGCCCCACCCGTCACACATGCCACTCAGGCATGGACCGTTGAGGCCCTGTGAACTCTGAAGCTGTTGTCCTGGTGTCCTAACTGAGGAGAATTCCGATTTCCCATCATCTCTTTATCTTCGAAAGTGACAGACTTTCATCACTGAACCGTGTTCATTCTATTTGATCAAGCGTATGTCTTTTCTTCCTAATGCCACAGAGAATTATTATATTATTTCCCAATGCTCACGTACAGGTACTCACACTGCTAGTGCCACAATGTCCTGTTTGTGTTCGCTATAACATAAACAGACACGCCGTTTATCGCTTGCCGTCACTGCCTGGCAATCAGAACGCTTGTAGGTGGACAGCAGCCATAGCATCACTGGTACATTCCGGACTCACAAATGTTCCGTATTTCACTGCTTGCACAACCCTACTGCCTGACAACCAGAACGCTTGTAGGCTGACAGCAGCCATGCATGTCATGGCGCAACATCCAGTGTGTGCTGGGCAATAAGCAGTATTTTAAAAGACAATCTAATCCACCGTGACATAAAACCGCCATAGTGTATGTGACACAATCAGCAGGTCAGCGGTAACTTACTAGTTAAGGACTGGAATACAACAATGAGAACTGAGGTGCCTGCGAGCAAGGTACTGCCCCTGTACGCTGTGACATGGGACCCACAGCAGGTTAAAAACCTAAAGATTCAAGATTGGTTTATTGTCAGTACAACAGTATACACAGTATACCCTGCATTGAAATAATGTTTCACATAGACCCCCTCATAGTGCAATCATAAAAGAATCATATACACACTAAATAAATACCGTACAGGTTATTTCTATAAGAGAAAAGTAAAACATGTCTGTATAATGAACAGGACAAACAGGACAACATCATGTAAGAAATTTCAAACAGGACACACAAGACAAGAGAGACAAAAATGAGCAGAAATGTTCAAAAAGAGCAGAGATGTCCAAAATGGTCAGCATGTTATCAGGTGCACAAGACTGGAAGTGTATTGTTGTTGAGGGTATGTCATACACTCACTATTTCAATGTTCACTTTTTGTGTGTGTGTGTGTGTGTGTGTGTGTGTGTGTGTGTGTGTGTGCGCACGTTTCATGCTGATGCCACCAGGCCTGTACAGGGGTCTCTCATTGTCACTGTCCTGGGCCAGAACAGCTTGACCCTCAGGAGAACATACCCTCATATAGAATAATTTTCCTTCAAAGTAATCAATCAGAGACGGACTCATTTTTATGACTCAGTCTCTTCTACAGCTGCCATTTATTTTCATTCACATACTCACAACATAATTTTAATTTCTTTTTATACCTTTAACTAGTGACCATCCGACTGTCATTGCTTTCTCATAACAAAAACCTTGTACATCTCAAGTTTCATTCCCGTCACAGTTTTCATGTTGTAGTTTCTTGCATACAAGTTCAGAAATTTTGGGTCATACTGATATGTCCTTGTTCACCATGACTCTACTACAAACATGAATAAACAATATTAAATAGGAATAAAAAATAAAGGGTGCATTTGAACGCACATTTGCTGATGCACCAGATACTTAACTACTATGAAGAAGGCTGTTTTTATTGCTTCTTTAATCAGTGCTACTGCTTTTCTCTGCACTAAGACAACTGAAAATGTCTTTAATAATTAAAGGGACAGACTTGCATTAGTGAAGCATTTCATTGGAACCCAGGACAAGTTGTTGCTGATAACGGGTTTCTCTTCCCCTCATTACCAGCCATTTCCAGCTACATTAGTCATTTACAACATTAACGTCTGGACAGTATTTTTATTGGTACATTCATCTTGACCTTAATCTTCTGAATGGTGAAGTAACCAGTTTATGTTACACATTTCTATAGTTAGTGAAAATATACAATATATAAATACACTTCCAAGCACCCAATTCATGGATTTATTCCCTTAAGTAGCTAGAATATGAAATATGGAACGGTTTTATTCAATAACGGTAATGGTTAATGGTTGCTGTGATGTGCTTGTTTCTGGCCAGTATGATTATCGTTGGGCTCCTGTCTGGCTCCTCACTGTGTATGCAAGTTCTTCCAGTGCTCATGTGTATTTCCTTCAGGGGCTCTGCTTTGCTCCTAGAGTCCAGGTGAATTACAGATCTTAAACAGGTGCTGAATTGTGTTCACCCGGCGATGGACTGGCACTCTGTCCCAGGGCTGTCAGGACAGGCCCGGTCTCACCACAATCCTGACGTTTAAATGGGTTTTAAGATGGATGGATCACTGGTGGTTCTAAACTTTGGTATCTACTTCTGGCCCGGTGATAACTGAGTGGAAAGAAGCAGCGCGCCACCCCCCCCCCCCCCCCAAACCATCAAAGGAAGCCATGGGCAAGCAGTGGGGTTGCATCTGATGACTCAGCAGCCACCAATTTCTGGTTTCCTCGCATTTTTCCTCTGCATCCTTATCATCTCGTAGCAGCTGTTTCGAAACGCTGACTAACAAAAGGCTTAGAGGGGGAAAAAAGTCTGGAAACTGTTCTGTGTTCGTTGCGGAAGCAGAATCAGATTAAAACTCGTGTGAAATTTTGGCACCAGCACCCTATCTGTGACAGGCCATCAAACGCAAGCAGGCAGGTCCGCCAGCCAGCCGAGAAGGCAGGCAATGGCGTGCCATACAAAACGCCCCCTCCTCGTCACCATTATCGCACATCACTGAAGCTTTTCGCATCTCCCTTTCAGAACTGTAAAAAAAAGACTGACACAACCGACCTCCCCAACGACCCCCTCCCGGGGCCGGTTACCCATCCCGAGCAAGGACCTGTTCTTTAGGCCCGGAAAACAACACGCCTTCAGCCATTCGCCTCCTCTCAGCTGCACTCCCAGTTTTGGCTGAGAGGGAGAGAGAGAGAGAGAGAGAGAGAGAGAGAGAGAGAGAGGGATTCCCTGAGTTCATCTGCCTTTTAAAATGCAGTCGTTGCTCCCTTCAATCGCGTCAGACTGGCACCCGGCCTCCCCCATCACAGGCTGCCAGACAGTGGGGGTACAGTGGCTGTGAACAGCCCTGTCATCTTTAGACCGCGGGCAAGAATTGCTTCGGCGGCCCCCTGCTTGAAAGGCATCCTGTTTGCCAGCTTGAGGAAGATCTTCATTGTTCCATTTCTAAGAAAGCAACCCCATGCCAAGGAAGGACAAATCTCTTTGCCTCTAAACTAAAAACAATGGCGTCAGTTCCCGAGAAACTATACACGCAACTCTACCAACTACACAGCCAGGTTGGTTCACGTTACAAATCAGTGTTTTTGACATAGATAAAGCACTTATGATCCATAGATGATCCATTAGTGGCACTCCAAGCCCCTGTAGGGTATCCAGGAGAAAAATAGCCATGCTCTGCGGGCTATTTTTATAGTGAGTTGTGTGAACGCAGCACACATGGTGATACATTGGACCTATAAGAGGATAGGAACCACAGACTGCTCTGTCCTTTACATAAGGTGTCTGTAAGAATAAGAATAAACCCACCTGGGCTCTATATTAATGTCTTTTTGCAGGGTGCTGGAAATCATGCTCTTTGTCAGCCCATGGCTTTTTTTTTTTTTTTTTTAAAAGAGGCATTCACAAAGCCAGGGATCCTTGTGATTGTGATGATGAATATACCATTAATTCTTTTATTCTGATATGTGCGGTACTTATTAACGGTGCGCTATGATACAGCCTGTCATATTTGGTCCGCTTCGTGGAGAGCATTTTGCAGTTGAGTGAGATGGCCTTTTCACCCCCCCCGCTCTGTGTTGTGTTGCTATTCCGTCTCCATGCTTAGTTGGGAAAAATGAGGACAAGGACATTGAAGCAGCAGAAATGAAGTCTTTATATAGCATTGCTGTTGTAAACAGCACACTACAGATGAGAGCAGGCGAGCTTGGTTAATGTCACAAGCATTCGGAAAAGCTGACATCATTTTTAAAGTCAAGAGCAACTCCGGCTCTGGAGCATGATATATTTTCTACATATGAGACGCTTGCTACATAAATCACTGCAAATTTGCCTCCCCCAGGCTCTTAGTACTATAGCATCTGATTATTATTGGCTTAAATTTGAATGAAGTCAGCGTCTGACATAATGCTCCAGGCGTCTTTGGCACGACTTTGAGGTTTACTTTTTTTTTTTTTCTGTCGGCCCAAATGCATCTTTTTGTGTTGCCAGGGGATACACACAAGGATAACGTATTGGTGGTGATGGGGTGTGGGGATGATGGATATGGCCTTATCTCCCCGTTCCACGTGTGTAAACTCTCTCAACTCGAGTCAAGCGATCAATTCGAACAGCTGTCCTGGCTTTTGATTTGAAGAGCCTTGCCACACCTCTGTCACGCAGTCACCCCCAGCATGTGACTTAAAAATAAAAAAAAAAACGCAGCGCCCCATTCGAACAGAGTGTGATTGCAGCGACGGCTCATTAAGGTTGCGGCATACTAAAAACACAGCTGTGTTGTTGTCAGGATTTGCAGGAGTTGCCCTAAAATGTCTTGTCAGGGGAGCCCAAGCCTGTATGAGTGAACACGGCGTCGCCGTGATCTCAGCAGAGCCATTTATCAGAGTTTGATATCGCTGCTAAAAGTGGGGAACTGATTTATAAGAAAAATGAATTGAACAGAAATGAATCATCACAGCCGGGGCATGTTTATGATCTTCTGCATTTGCATTTTCCACACTGACACCCACAATATATTTTGAATGTATTTATTGCACTAAATGAATGTCATTACTAGAACAGCAGACAAATAAAGATATTTTAGCCACGTGTAGCTTAGAGGAGGGCAGAACGCCTAACTCGGTAATGAGAATGGAACATCATTTGCTCCTTAGTAGTCAGTTTCAAAATCCGGTACTGATCTTTATTAAACATTTTGGAATAACCAATTTTTTGTAATCTTGTATAAAGATCAGCTACATGAGTGTATGCAATGATCACGATTAATACTACTAATAGTTATAATAATAATACTACTACTTCCACTACTACGAATAATAATGATTTTATTACAACAATATGGCTGTCATGGGAATGTGTTTATTGTGATTAATTTATAAATGTTTAACACAGTAAATGAATGCAAATAACACAGTTGCATTTTATTTCATTTCTGTTTGGCCGATGGATGTGAAATTAATCAATGTCAATTTATTTTATTTGGTCCAGCAACATAATCCAACTAGTTGGTAATAAGTGGACATTAGCATTGACCGTGCTAATCTGACTGCATTAATTGTTAGCAATGTATTTGAACTCTTCTGATTTTACATTGATATACACAGACAATACACAGGAATTAATAGTAAAGGAATTAATAGTTTCTAATTTGTTAGGTAGATAATATTGCAGTCACATGGAATTATTGTGTCCACAATGGTACCTTCCTTCTTCCTTCAGCTGCTCCTGTCAGGGTTCGCCACAGCAGAATGTCACGGCGTGACTGCCGGCATTAAATCTTGGCTGCTTGGTACTGTTCGGGGGTCACGTCCAGGTGTTGTGGTTTGGAGCTGATTGGGTATATGGGGGATACCATCACTGGTGTAGGTGTTTTTTTTGTGATTAGCATATTCACATAAATATTTAGTAAATATTGTTCTTTTCGTGTTTTGTGTTATTTTTTCTATCACTTTTGGGTGAAAAAAAAATAAAGGAAGAGCACTTTTTTATATATTTTGGGAGTCTCTTTTTGAGACTCGGGATCAACAGGTCTGGTTGTCCTACTACTAATTTGGCAAAAGTTTAATGCTCTCCATTTACCCAGGCTTTAGAGGAAGGAAAAGCAGTCTGAGCACCTACTTTATACTGGACATAATGCTCAGAAACTGCAGGCTGATTTTTTTTATGTTTCAGCTTTGTCCTGATTACAGGTATGCAGGAATGCTGTGGTCACCCCCCCCACCCCCCCAGAAGACTCTCCAATCTCTGTCACGTGACTCCGCTCACGTGATCGGGAGCAACGCGGAAGCGGGGTGACGAAGCTCCAATAAAATGGCAAGATGGCCGCCTACAGTTGCTTAGTCATTGTTTGACATCAGACTCAATGACTCGGTTCTCTTCCTTCATCAAGTAAGATTGTTCCTGTTACCTTTTTCACAATTCTGCCTGCCTGTATTTCCTGTCCCTTGCCTGTTTTCATGAAAGTCAACATCCGCGGCTGTTGCAACTCACGCTGGTTACACATTCGCAGATTATCTCGGTGGAAATTCACCTGTCACTGGTTTTTCATTCCCACCGACACATGCTTGTTCACTTGTCTCGCCTTCATTCCTGTGACAATCTCAGCAACCATCAGTTGTCTCCTGGTTATAGTTCTTGTTGGTGAAGGGAAGGCCACAGTTTAGAGATTAATAGGGGGTCTAAATTAACACATGATAAATCATGAACCCAGAATTTCATGACTTGCAGTTGTCCAAATGACGCATCTTTTATGTGCTCACGAGACTCTGAAACACAGGACCAATGTGAATCTGGATATAGAGAGAGAGTCCAAATCAGATGCAAATGCTTAAATGCATACAGTACCGTGTGATGCATGGTTCACAACATTTTTGGATTTTAACAATAAATGATTAACCAAACTGCAACCCGCAACGACAGTACTAAATATTATTATTATTCTGTGGTGATTCAATATTTTGCTATGGTTAAGAAATTATGAAAAAATAAAAATAATAATTACAGTCATTATGCTTTTAGATTGGTTTGCATCCTCACCACAGACTAGGTTTATGAGCTTAACCCTATAATGAGTTTGGGCTCTGTCCAGGCGGGGGGTTCTGTCTTGTGCCCAATGATTGCTGGGATAGATTCCAGCTCCCCTGCAACCCTGACCTGAATAAGTGGATTTCAAAAATGGATGGATAAACAGATGGATCATGTCCCAAGTTTGACATTATAGTTTCATGGAGAAGCAGCCCTCTGTGGAAGTTTTACCAGTCATCCTGAAGCAAAAAGATTAATGGTTGAACACAAGTCTCCATTTTACAGAGTTCAATCACTGCAAGACGAGCGTGTTGGCAAGCTTACAGGCCAGACAAATGAGTCCTTCCTCAAGCATCTGCAAATTAGCATTTCCTATGACATTTCCTTGCAAGTATTGCAACGAGGACAGAACACAATAGAGACTGGTATAATCAACTAAACATGGCTAATTTTGACAGTGCAGGGAGCAGGGATTTACATTTGGATCACAAATAAAGAGAGGAGAAGCAGACTGGCCAATTCGAGGACATTCAAAAGAACTGGGCAACACAGTTAATTAACGTGAAGGCTTTTCACCCAATGGGATCCTGGTCCCTTGCCTTTCCCTGTCGCTTTGATTTTGAAAGGCCTCTAAATTTGATTGAGAGCCAACAAGCAACAAGCTGTGGCAGTGTGGAGGGCAAATGCTGAACATTCAACTTATTTCCCCCCCTCCATGGCTTCTGGCATGCTACTAATTGCGCTTTACGTCAACCTTTGTGAGCATTCTGGGCTTCACATTTTGCCGTTGTGAAGGCCCAGCCAATTTAGGACAGAATGAATCAGTTTCACAACTTGATTGGAACGGTCACATTTAAATGAATCATTATTACAACAATGATTACATTCACTCTCATTGGGAGAGATAAAACATTGCACACTTCCTGTTCTTTCTACAGTTCCAAAACTCACACACTCACATACCCCATGCATTCAACTGCATTGTCCATCAAATCATCAGTCATCTTTTGGAGGCAACACCACATCCATTCTATACCATATCCAAAAGCATCTGAAGAAATTCAGTCTATGGCACTCTCTGACAATCCAGTCCTGCATGGTAATGGTAATCACTGAGTTCACTGTCAATTTATCAGTCTGGTTTGAATCCTCTCAGAAGCTGGACACATTCCAGCTCATGGTCAGAATAGCAGAGCGGATTATCAACTGTAGTCTGCCAACACGACAAGACATTTGCAACAGCAGGGTCATAAAGCGTGCTGTCAAGATTTTCGCTGTCCCCTTCCAACCTGGACACTACCTCTTCCAGCCACTTCCATCTGGTAAAAGACTGACAGCAGATGAAACTACTGCAAAAACATTGATTAATGCTCTTAAATAACGCATAATTTACATTTACATTTACGGCATTTGGCAGACGCCCTTATCCAGAGCGACTTACAACGTGGCAAGCATAATTCATTTACATTTACAGCATTTAGCAGAGCAACACACTTACATAAGTGCTTTAACACGTGCATCATCCCTCAGTTGGTTCTCTAGGACCTGATATAGGACCTAGATTCCGTTAATTTAATAACCCAACTTAACCCAAAATTAAATATACAGTATGTATTAAATGTAATGTAAGTAGTTCTTAAAAAGGTTGCTTTTGAAGATCATTAGTGACCTCTAGTAGAAGTTAATTCCACCACCTAGGACCCAAGACAGAGAAGAGTCTAGATGAATACTTTCCTAGTCCCTTGAGAGATGGTGGCACCAGTTGAGCAGTGCTGGAGGACCGGCGAGATTGAGGTGCAGACCGAGCAGTGATAAAAGATCTGAGGAAGGAGGGTGCTGACCCTTCCTTGGCTTTGTCATGTTTCCAGACATTTGCTGGCTTTTCTGGTCCCTTGTCTTACTGACCAGATATTTGTGTTTGCCTGATTGTTTGCCAATGATATATTAAGTATAAATGTATCCATGCTGTGTCCTGTCGTCGATCTGTCTTTCATCATTCCACATTTGGAGTCATGTCTGCATGCTCTGGTTTATTCTGTCTTTGTAAAGCCATGTTTATTTTATATAAAACCCTGTGAAACGAGTCAAGCTTCCACTGACATAATTATTTCCATATAAATATTCATAAGTTCATTTACAGATTTACTCTACTGATAGTATTCTTGTCTTTGTCATTTCTATAGTCACTTGATTTTTATTGTAGTTACAAAATGTAACTATATATTAGAGGTGTACTTGTCTTATTTGTGCACCATATCCTTGCATATGTAACATATTTGCCCACATTAATTCAGATTCAGATTCTGATTTTCCGCCCAATTTCTGCACAGTCTAGTCTTGGCTGAAATTAAGAACTTAGTTTGAGTCTTGGCTCATTTTATTGTCCTCCCTGGGTTCGCATGGGTCAGTTCAAAGACATGCAGGCTGTGGGTACCTGGACCAGTACAACTTGATGTGTGTTCACCCTGTGACGTGTTCATCCCATTCCAGCACACATGTGGTAGCTCATTTAAAATGCAGATTTTAATTGTGCTATTCAAAGATTATGGAAAACATGGGGAATTTTACTGGCAATCAAAGCACATTATGATACCTCCATTAAAAATTATTGGCTGAAATTAAATATATAAACGTAATGGTATTGTTAAGTGAGCTATTGTTGTGAAACAACAGCAGCTTTGTTTATTAGATTTCCCAGACAGACTATCGGGATAATAACTACAAATTTACAGTAAAACAGAGATGCGTTGGCACACTAAGGTGAAGGTACCATGCCCAAGGTATTTACTCAGTATATTTGTTCAGTGTAATTCAGATCAGGATAGCAACTATAAAATCCATTTGGCACTTGTATTTTACATCATAATTAACAGCAGATTTGTATATAAAAGCAGAAGCTTTTTATACTGGAAGCATCTCCCATACTTTGTGTAGAGCACATTTATTTTAGTGCAGCATTAATCTTTTTCACTATAGGTCTTTGTTCCATAGCACTTAGAATAGCAGTTAAGGCAATGCATGGTTGCATGAGAGCAAAGAAGTTAATAATAATATTCCAGGTGTTCAGAGAACAACAGAACAGTACATGTCTATTGCAAAATGTGAAATTAAAACTGGAAAGTAAGTTTGTTTACTGCTCATGATAAAGGTTATGGAAATAAAATACTTTAATGAGCTAATTGTCTATTCAGATGTTTTTCATGTGTGACAGAAATAAAAAAAGAAAAAGAAATAAAATAAAACAAAAGCTGTAAAACAATGATGGGCCTCTGTGGGCCTGATTTAAAATGGGTTAAGGATATTTATGATGGCTGAGTTGCAAGACTTTGGGCAGTAATTTCAAACATGTGCAAGATGCTGTAGCTACACAATGAAACAGTGTTTTGCTGAATAGAAGGTCATATCCAAATTGATGCATAAAGGGCCTGTGTGGGTCCAGGTCGTTTGGGGAAAAAAGCTTTCCATCAGTTTGTGATTAATGAAAATGACCAGTTGTCACATGTGTGACACACAGCACAGCACCAAGTGCACACAGTGAAATGTGGACTCTGAATTTAACCATCCCTTGAGGGAGCAGTGTGTGGGGATGGTGCTTTGCTCAGCGGCACCTTGGGATTCAAACTTACAACCTTTCTATTATGGTCTGTTTCCTTACCGGCTAGCCCAACCACTTCCCCTAGGCCAGGGGTCAGCAACCCACGACTATTTGGAAAATTAATCATTTAAGTTTTTTTTTTAATATATGCGTTGTTTGTTTATTATAGTTAGACATTTTAATATTATTTTAATCTTGTAACATTAAAATGCAATGTGTTTAATTTTTTGTTGCTCAAAATATGCATCACAAATGCCTTTATGCCTGCCACCATGCCTGGCCACCTCCACAGAGCTGTTAATCAGTTTGTTAAATTAGAGTCATGTTTCAAAATCTGACACCCCTTGGGGTGAGTAAACAGTTGTTTGTAATTTTTAGTGTTTAATGATTTGCATATGTTGACGTTAAGTTGATAAGTAAGTTGTGTAGAGTCACCATAGCGCCGCTATGACCAGATCTCCTCTTTTCCGTGGACATGTTCGGCCTGCCAGTGGGATTAAACATTTGTCACATCATGGGGTTTCTACACGCATATTCATGTTAGTAAAAAATGCTGTTCTGGCAGTGTTTTTTATACATAGCATAAAAGTAAGAAAAAAAAAGGTAGCTGACCCCTGCCCTAGGCCAACCACTGCTCCTCAAATTTTCTAATTAGACTAATTAGACTAATTTCCCTAAACACCTTTGTTACTGCATATTCAGAAAGTCATTATAAGGCTCAGAGCACCAAAACTGTTTGTGCTGCTGACAGTGGAGGGTCTGGACACAATTCATTGTATCAATTTGAATTAATTTCATTTATTCTGCACTTTTCACACCTTAGTAGTGTATTTGTGTATTTGTTTTTCTCTGCTGGAGCTCTGACAAGACATACAGTATATCATATCATATCATATCATATCATATCATATCATATCATCAAAGCCAGTCAAAAGGACAAAAGCAGCACGAACTAAAGAACAAACAGTACAGGGGAAAAGAAACCGAGCCTTGAAGTGCAGGAGGATGAGGAGATCCTCAGCTGATGCTGAACCCAAACCCCACAGGACAGAGTGAGCCCGGGACACAGAGCAGGTGGATGAAAAGGCCTGGCCCCCATTTCGAGCCGCAAGATTGGATTCCCTCCCCAGCTCCGCTGGCACTTGCCGAGTCACCTTGCCACTGACACAAACACTGGAGGAGAGATTAAAGTGCCACAAAGGAAAAGCCGGCCCTGTGATTCCCTAAATCCATTTCAGCAGTCTGGGATGGACCTGGAGAAGGATAAGGGGGTTCCACCCTGGATGTGGCTGGCAGCGAGCTTGTGATCCGCCTTGCCAGGATTTGCCTTGTTCTTCGGCAGAACACCCGACTGCTGGGCTTCAAAGTTCCTTCCTTCTATATTCACTGCAAATTAGTGGGGGGGCAAAGACCAAGCAAACGAAGAACGCATGGACATTATATACAAATGTACATATACCCCTCTCTCAGATCATTTTATCCAAAAACGGACAAGGACGATGTGGCCTCGCAGCTGGTCTGTTTCTCCAGACAAACCATTTCAGCGCTCAGCTGCAGAAATCATAGCAGGGCATTCTACAACTAATATGATGCATTACTTTCACGGGGAAAAAGACTGCCGCACGGCGTGGCAGGGGGAGGCACATCGATATTGTGATTTATAGTTTCATTATGTTCACCGAATGAGGCTTTGGTGATGACACAGTCAGAGGCTGGTCAAATAAACACACGTTAGCAGCATCGCTCACACATCCCCATGTCCTGAGACGTATGCTGTCTGACAAAAAAAAAAAAACCTTCCAAGGACATGTGATGTTAATGTTGTGCTTCCTGTAGCAAGCGTTCATTTTCACGTTGGTAGTTGGAGGCGAGCTGTCAATCATTTAAAAAATTAAATGATTGAATGAGACATCATTAACTTGGCTCAAATAATAAACAAATAATATAATTATAAGGAAATGTTTGAAGGGTCGTCAGATGGGGCTTTTATCACTTGGCACTGTACTATAAAAGAGGTTTATCAGTTTATTGTAGGGTGGTAGTAGCCTAGTGGTTAACGCACTCGCCTATGAACCAGAAGTCCCAGGTTCAAATCTAACTTACTACCATTGTGTACCTGAGCAAGACACCAAACCCTAAGGTCCCTGTACCTACTGATTGTAAGTTGCTCTGGGTAAGGGCGTCTGATAAATGCTGTAAATGTAATGTAAATGAAAGGGATTTTTTTGTGTCATTTTTCCACATGGAAATAGCTGTGCTGGAATGGCCAACTGCGATGCAGAATGGTAGACGTGTAGCCAAATACCGCATTGGCAGACTTTTACCGTCGACCATGCAACACAACATATTTTGTTGCAATTGTTTGGATCTAAATCCTGCCAGATGCAGAGAGCACCTGGATTCTGACACTCATCCATTCTTAGACGTGACAGAATAGATAAGCAAGATGTCAGGATGGATGAAGGTAGCAAAGCCTGGAAGAAAGGTTTCTTTCTGGAGAGGTGAGCCCAGAGGCTGTCTCAGGTCAGGACAAAGGACATATCAGTCCTCACACACCTACATTCAGTTTTGGGACACATTTTTTTTCTCTACTTCCTTACTTCCTTACCGGAGTGATTGTGCCATCTGCTTAATTAAAACCTTGTGTTTCCTTTCCTGTCTACAAGAATGATGATTGGAAGTTTATAAAGGTCTTGGATGGTTACAATAGAAATGCACCGTGGGAGAATTTCAATTAAGCATCATTAGCAGAATAGGAAATTAATTGGTTGCATAAAACAAAAAGTGAATATGCAGCGTTGTGCACATCTCACATTCCGATTTAGAAGAAGTCACAGATCATTGAAATTTCCCCTAAATAGCAAAAAGTACATATGCTGTGTTTTTGCACCAGTTGGACTGAGAACCATTGCTGAGTGAAAGCAAGGCCAACAGACCAACACATTTTTGTGCATTACTGTGTATTTCACCTTTAGTTGAAAACAAGACACTTTTGTCAACAAAAAGACACTTTCCCACAGCCAGAAGCACCCTAGAAACGTATACCTCACAAGTATCACAAGGTTAAAACATGACCAAAAAAAATTAGACGTCAAAATTCTAATAGTCCTCAGCACAAAACCAAAGGAACAAATATTGCCTTCTGGTGAACATATTGTCCCAACAGAGAAATCCAGGCAGGACGAAGGAGGGAGAAATGTATTCTCCACATTAGGGGTTTCTTTATTTGTTTAAAGCTCATTTTTCCAGGGAAGGAGATTGAAGACGGCACATCTTGAGGGGACAGCGGCCATGGATGTGACACAAGGTCATTTCAGATTACAGATAACATTTTGCTCAGAGCACAGAGTCCCGTGGAGCGGTGGAGGCATCATTTTATATAAAGAGCCCTAACACTAGAGTGACTAGATGCCTCACTACATCGCTGCTACCATAGCAACCATAGCAAAAAAAAAAAACAATAATGTGTGAAAGATCTGGCTGAGGAAACAGTTTTCCCATGAAAGCATATTTTAACACTCAAATTTGCAAATGTTGTTTTCTTTTATATATGAGGGGTAGCTGTCAGAATTGTTTTAAAAGTGAGTTGGAAACACTGTCACAGTGCGCCACACATATTGTGCATATTCAACAGTTTGCTTCTTTTTTTTTACTTATCTGTGCAGTGACTGATCTTTACAGTGGCATTCAGTTAAATATTCCAGACTAGCAGGGACAAAGCTGACATTTAATGTTCTTGCATAACGAGTGTATGACAGGAAGCTAATTAAAACATTTTTGGAAGAAGGTCAGAAAGAACCAGTAAATGCCAAGAAAGATCTTAAACAAGTTTAAAAGATAAATGCACAGGGTTGCACTGAAGTGCATCATTAATACCACCATAGTGCGCACACACACACACACACACACACACACACACACATGCTTGATGTCACTGGTTTGATGTTGTTCTTGTCAATTAAGATAAACAGGTGTGCCTTCAGATTGTGCAATAAAGCTTTATGTGCCTCCAGGTAGCACACAGATGGGCCAGATGTTCTCATGTATGTTTGAAGCCCACTGGTTAAAACAAAACACATTATAATTACACAAGGTACTACCGAATAACATAGTAATCTAATTACCATTTCGTTAATTACTTAAAAAGCAGTAAATGTAATAAAATATTTACTTTTTTTGGTAACACATGACTGCTGCACCCGTGAATCTAAATCAACTTCTCATGGAAACACATTGTAAATTGACATTGTAAAGGGCAGAGAATGAAACGGTGTGATTTTAATTCAGCTCAGCCTCAAAGCCTTAACTGTGAAGAAAGCACACCCAGGGGGTAACACACAGACAGGTTACAGCACGTCATCAGAGAGGTAATTACTTGTGCGCTCTGTCAAAAGGGAAATAAAATGATCTGCAGGTCGACTTGGCTGGAACTTGTCTTTGAAATTTTGGTTTGAAATTTCAAGACTAATTTTAATTGCATGTTTTGGGGCATTACTTTCAAGAGAAAGTTCAAATTCATTCTCAGAATTTACATGGATAAATAGCTATTTGTACCTTTTTCTTGGTGTGTAATTATTTTTTGTCAAGCAGAATATAACCTTTATTTTTTAAATGGAAGGAGCTCAACGATTGCTCTGACACACAATACTTCCTCATTCTCAACATGACAACATTCCTTTTTCTGGACTAAATGACTTGGATGGACTTCGTGGATGAAATGACATTTTGTCAGCAAAGTGGTTTTCCGACCTTCATACAGGTCAACCTTCTGTACATGAAATGAGAGGTGCTCATTTCATTTTGGAGAACCAAATGAATAATTGCTTAGGATTTCTGTAAACAAAATGAAGTGATGACAAAATGTGACAGGGGTTTATCATTCTGTGGACAAAATGCAACACATTGTAAGTTGATTTTGTCATTCATGTTGTGGCACACAAAGTATTTAGTACACAGAAACTTTTACCCTTGACAGCCCAATTGGAAGAGCAGCCTGGCTGCTAATGAGGTCACCCATTGAATTCCAAGGTAGGAAGCAGTGGTGGCCTGGTGGGCAAAGAAGCTGTCCCGTAACCTGAAGGTTGCTGGTTAAAATCTGCCAGGATCCGGTCTGGAAGGGCTACTCAGGAGCCGGGGTTCGTGTTTGTTCTGTGTTATCCTTTCTGAATTTCATTTTGTAATAAACCCATCTCGTGACGTGTATGCGTCCTCCTTCCTCACCATGTCCAGCCATCGTGACAAAATCCCAAACTGATGGTTAAATGCAGAGAACACATTTCATTGTGTCACCGTGGGCTATGATTGCTGTGTACAACAATAACAATAACTTCACTTTCACATTGGTAATGGTCACCAGGAACCCAAAATCTTATCTCTGCTCCACAAAAATCAGGTTACCAGTCAGCATTCGGGATGCATTACCCTCTCTGTGCTCTGCTGAGCTCCACAAATGAGAATAATTCTACGTGTGATTCAAATGCTTGGAGGAAAATGCTTTTGAGGATGCCACATGCATTATAATGTTTAGTAACACACCACTTTCAAATAAACATTGAGAAAATAGTTCTGAAATGCATTTTTTGCCTATATCTAAGCCCAGGTTTCCTATAATACAAAGCATGTTTCCTTTAGGTGTGTTCTAGAATACAGTCAGCTCTGTAGAACACTGCTTATACCAGAGCATGTTGGTGTTGTGTATTAGACTCCAGGTAAGATTTTGTGTTAAACGCATGTATGCTTTTAATCTCTCCCAGCAGTATAGAAATGGTGGAGGTGTGCGCTAAAGTTAGATAGGGCAAGAGGTCCCAAGACCAATTAAAAAACATTCCAAGCAGATGGCTAGAATCCGAATGTTCAAATTCGCAATTAATTTACTCAACACAACAAATCACAACAATGCGAAACCAGCTGGTCCAGCAGTTTGCTGAATCTAGATGTATATCAAAGGGACGCCAAAGCACATTTCCATGATTTTAAAACTGAAGCTCAACCAGCTGCATGACAGACTGAACATGTGCCTTGAAAAGGGTGTGGATGTAAACAACATAAAGATCTTGTAACGAAATACAGTATAAAATAAGTGTTATGTCCCAGGACGTATGCTCCCACGTGTTCTGTGCGTCTGGCTGTGTTTTTGCGTCTTGTCTCTTTTAGGTTGACTTCATGGGAGGAGTTGAAGCCTTCCAGTTCCACCTACCATCTGCCATTGGTCACCTCCACCTATATAAAGAGACTTCAGATGGTGTTCGGGAGGTCCCCAGGGTCTGCTAGGCCCTTACTCTTTCAGGAGGTCCCCAGGGTCCACGGAGCTCTGCGAGGAGCTCCGTTGGGGATCACTTTCGTGTGTCTTGTTGCTTTGTGTGATAGACCCTTTGTTGTTTGTCTGTGTTAGCCTATTAGCTGTTAGCCTGTTATGTGCCCTTTTTGTTGACTTGTGCGCGTTTTGAGATATCCCTGTTGTTATCCCATCCCTTCCTTTAGGCTGTTTTGATGTTTATTAGCTGTCTGAGTCCGCTGTTTATTGTGCCTCTTAGCTCATTGTGAATAAAAGCACTGTTTGTATCGTTTGTTTGGTTGCATGTGTAACAGTGGACCTCCTCCTCTCCACACCCTTGTTGCGTTTCTGAGACCCCTAGACTTAGGAACGTGACAATAAGTGATAAAAGGAACACATCAGATGATGAATTACTTTTTGATACACAAAATGTTAGTTGTTTTCACTGTGTATCTTCACTGCTGCCTTTTCAATGGCTCTTAATAAGAGCTGAGAACCACTTTGACAGACTTTAACTTTAAAACTCCACAGTATTTGTCATTATGCTAATCCATTTGTTCCTTTTTATTAACTGACAAAAAAAAGTCTTGACAGGGTGTCATGTGTGCCTTTGCAAATTGAGTTCAATCGCGTCTTATTTATTACAAGACATCTCAACTGTCATCCCAGCCCTTGCACCCAGGCCTTCAGAAGTTGGCTCAAAAACAGCCTGAGATGAGTCACCCTCATGGGAGTTTCAGAATGTGCAGTATATGATCCACAATAATTGCTCAAAACAAATTGCTAAATTGCCAATCTCCAATATAGCTTCTGAGAAAGATCATGCAAAGGCAATCATTAAAATATAATGTTGCACTGCGCAGAAAAATACATATATAATTTTGTAGTTCACCGCGGTCAGGGCACCAGCCGCTGCAGGATGGAGATACAAACACAAACACATACACCTACGAATATTTCAGAATGATTAATTCACCTAGTGTGAATGATTTTGGAAGGCAGGAGAAAACCATAGAGCCTGGAGCAAACCCACATCAACGCAGGGTGAGCGCTGTAAACTCCACGTACAGAAGGTCAAGATTCAAACTCAAAACCTCCAAGCTAACCCCTGCACCACAATGCTGTCCATCATTGTCCCAGTTGTTTTTTGACAATACAATATAATTGTCATAGCGCGAGTTTGGGGACGCACTCGCAGTCATGCTTGGAGCGGGGGGACAAGTCGCCGTACGGGGAGTGGGCACTGGGGAGGAGCTGGGGAGGATAACAGGAAGCGCTTGGCCTGAGGGAGGGAGAAGGTGAGTGGGAACTCTGGCTCCGTGTGGAGCAACATGGAAAGAGGCGAGGGGATGATGCTCGGGTGGACCGGGGCAGAGGAGAACAGGAAGACGGCTGGCTTGAGGATGGTCCGGGAGCATGGGTCAGATGGGGGGGGCATCTTGGTGGGGCAGCATACAGATATCATTGATGCAAAAAGAGTGCAGGCAAACTCAAGGTCGACGGCAGGCAAAGGTCGTGGTCAAAAAGCAGGATCAAAGTTGCTACAAAGAAGGCTAGCGTCAAAGAGCAGGCAGTGTCCCACCTGGCCACCTGACTGGACGCTGACCCACTTCCATGTCGCTGTCTCCCTGGCTGATCTTACATTTACATTTACATTTAAGGCATTTATCAGACGCCCTTATCCAGAGCGACTTACAATCAGTAGTTACAGGGACAGTCCCCCTGGAGCAACTTAGGGTTAAGTGTCTTGCTCAGGGACACAATGGTAGTAAGTGGGATTTGAATCTGTGACTCTGTAGTCTTCTGGTTCATAGGCAAGTGTGTTACCCACTAGGCTACTACCTTCCCATGATTTTACGCCCTCTGGTGGGCTGGAGGTGGCATGTTGGCCGTGATAATAATATACATTTGTTTGAAAGAAAATCTAATTTGGGCCTGTCAGTATTACAGACCATTTACTATTGTGCTGGGAACACGTTTTTAGCTCCCTGAGGGTAACCATTGAAGCTAGCGACCTGGGAATCGAGGCGAGGCCGAAGGCTTCTCCAAGACCTACGATCTGACATATGGGACAAGAAAAAAAAAGGACGTGTTACATTCAAGGCTGCCGCGCTAAGACCGTGAAACAGTCTCGCCGAGTCACACAACCAGATTGAAATGCACACCAAAATGCACACCAAAAAAATTACGCACAAAATGACATATTGGTTGCTTTGTTGGGGACTACGGGGCGGCCACAATTCGTGACCAAACTAATAAAAATGTGAAAAAAATGGTTTCTTAGAATGTGCGATGACACGGTTGAGCGCACACACATGACTTTCATGTCAGGTCGCGTGGCCTTTCATTACGCACGGTTTGACATATGGCTTGGCTCAGCGCGATTTACGGTCCGTCCGCAATTCCCCAAAAAGCGTTTCCGAAACGTGTTTATTTTTCTTATCCAAAATTGGACTTTTTTTGGACTTTGTGTCCAGATGGTATGACATACAGTGTCTTGTAGATCTCTCCAAGTCTGACGTTTTGACATATGGCTTGACTCCGTCCGGCTTACAGATCATGCACGATTTTGGAAAAACAAAAAAGCGTCAATGGGTGAAAAAATTTTTTTTTTTTTTTCATTCACTTTTTCGGCGCTTAATGCGGGTCATACCGAAGCACGCACATCGGCATGCTATATATCAAAAATTAGTACTTTATTGTGTGAGGTGTTTTATTACTTTTATAAATGATCGGAGTGGGCGTGGCCAAGCTATTAATGCTCAAACTGGGTCATTGGCCCATTGGAATGCAATGAATGCTAATTTTAGCATTTGTAGCATTTATAAAATGGGGCCCCTTTTAAGTGGTACTGCTACAGTGTCATTGCCAACAAAGGGGGCCCTACAAGAGGTACTGATACAGCAGCATCGCCAGCACTGTAATTCAATGGAATCTTAAAGCAGCTTCATTAGGATGCCTGCTCAATCAGCCACATTATTAAGACTGTCCAGTCCTTTGGCCATTAGGGACGTCCGGTCCTTAGGCCACTTTATTAGGAATGCCCAGTCCTTCAGTCACTTTATTAAGACCACCCGGTCCTTCAGCCACTTTATTAGGAAAGCCCAATCCATCGGCCACTTTATTAGGAACGCCCGGTCCTTCTGTCTTTTTATTAGGAACGACTTGAGCTAACATGCTAATTTTTCAACATGCTCCAAACATCACCAAATTTAAAATGACGCATCTTGTCCACATCCATGCCCTGCCACACCCATACTTACCTGGCAGGGGAGATACCCTGATCAAGAAGGCGGTACACCCAGGTCGACGCTCAGCCATTGCATTTCGGCCGTGCTGACCCCTGCGAATTCCCCAAATGTGTGAATCTCGACTGCATAATTTCTGGTAGTGGGGGACTGCGTTCGCCCTCTCCCCTGATTTTTTGGGGGCAGTGGTGGCCTAGCGGTTAGGGAAGCGGTCTCGTAATCAGGAGATTGCCGGTTCGAATCCTGATCCGCCAAGGTGCCACTGAGATGCCACTGAGCAAAGCACCGTCCTCACACACTGCTCCCCGGGCACCTGTAATGGCTGCCCACTGCTCACTAAGGGTGATGGGTTATATGCAGAGGACAAATTTCACTGTGTGCACCGTGTGCTGTGCTATAAGTGACAATCACTTCACTTCACTGTTAACATTTTTGATGTTAGCATGGTAGCATTTGTTATGTTTACTGTTGATGAATAAACATACGGGCTCTCGACACGCTTTCTGCTTCTTTTCTCTTTATTTCCGTATAACCACAATGCCTTGCAGCATTTTCTCCCCCCCAGGAGGAACACCAACAACACAATAAACTGTGCTCCCCTGGCCTGTGATACCTCCACTGGATGGTATCACAGGGTAGGTCCTCCACTAGGTCCAAGTCACTAGCCATGGAGTAAGGGTTTAAGGGGGGGGGGGGTGACACCTTCCTGAGCCGGCTCGCATGCCACTTCGTACCATCAGCCAGGTGGAAAGTGGCCAAGCCCAGCCGCCCCATAATCTGCACTGGCTCAGACCAAAAGGAAAGGAGCTTGTTGTCCCGGTGAGGCCGACAAACCGTGACCCAATCATGGACTGCCAAAGAGGAAGGTGTAACCTTCTGTTGGCGATCAAAAGACTGCTTCATCCAGTGCTGAGAAGTCAAAACCCTGTGGCGCAGGGCCGCTGCAGTAAGCGGAGCAGCTGTAGCTCCCTACCCAGCATGAGGAGGGCGCTGATGATATGGGACGCCCTGGAATGGCCCACAGATATCCAGCTGAACGTGCTGCCATGGCCTGGCCGGCCACTGCACAGGTTGCAGTGGTGGAGGTGTGGGAGGGCCCATCTTTCCACAGACGAGGCAGGCTGAGCCTGTCGATTCCAGTATCTCTGTCGATTCCACGCGTGGAGGAGTGAAGGAGTGTCTGGAATGGCCCTGGAAAGGAGGTATTCCACAACATTGTCCCAGAAGGGGGGTAAACAGCGGAGTGAAATTATATTGGAGGAGCCTCTCCGACCAGCGGTGGAGCCGGAGTGGTCTGTGCCCATGCCTGAAGATGCGAGTAGGGTCGTTAGGGCCTGATGGTCTGTGCGGAGGGTGAAATGTCGGCCATACAAGTATATATGCCACCGCTCACATGCCCAGACGCAGGCCAGTGCCTCCCGCTCCCCAACTGATCACTTCTGCTCAGCCAGAGTCAGAGACCGGGAGGCAAAAGCAATGGGGCGCTCAGAACCATGTTGGCAATGAGAAAGGACGGCACCTACACCAGAAGCATCACAGGTCAGAAAAGTGGGGCAAGATAGTAGGTGGTAGTAGCCTAGTGGGTAACATACTCGACTATGAACCAGAAGACCCGGGTTCGAATCCCACTTACTACCATTGTGTCCCTGAGCAAGACACTTAACCCTAAGTTGCTCCAGGGAGACTGTCCCTGTAACTACTGATTGTAAGTCGCTCAGGATAAGGGCGTCTGATAAATGCTGTAAATGTAAATGTAAATGTAAGATAGGTCAAAGTGAGCAAGCACCGGTGGTGAGGTAATCTGGGCCTTTAGCTGACGGATGACTGAGGAGCAGGCTGAGGACCAGGCTCATGGGGCTCTGATTTTCAGAAGTGCACGCAAAGGGACTGTAGTGGCAGAGTATTGAGGGAGAAAACGCAAGTAGTATGCAGTCATTCCCAGAAAGGATGTGAGCTGGGCTGGGCTGGACGGCTCAGGAAGACATAGAACAGCCTCCATGTTAGAATTTAAAGGTGTGATGCCCACTCCAGACAGGCGAAAGCCCACAAAATCGACCACTGGCACAGTGAAGACACATTTGTCCCCATTCAGTGTAAGATTGTGACCTGCCAGGATCTTGAGCACACGGTCCAGGCGCTCATCATGTGATGCGAGGGTTGGACCATGCACCACAATGTCATCCAGATAAATCACTACCCCCGAAACTGCAGCAAAGACGGTTGAAACAATGGCTGAATGACCGGTTGCATGTCTGGTTTGAGCAGGGGTTGGTGGTTAAATGTGGTGAGACAGCCCAGGCCAGTGAACAGAGAGGGCCAGCGCTGCTGCCAGGGTGAGCCAACCGTGAGAATGGTGGCACCATCCACATCCATCAGTGAAAAGCCCAGACTTCTGAACAAGTCCATTAGGTTAGCCCCGTGACGCGAGACATGAAAAGTAAAAGACAGTTACACTCTGATACTGAAGTGGTAGGGATACAGTGCCCACCAGGTCTATTTTGGAATTCCCATATCCACTCAGGAGCTTACATTCAGGGTGGAGGGTATGATGGGAAATAAACTGCTTGACAGTGGACAGGTTCAGCAAGGAGCATGAAACCCCTGTATCCATCAGCAGTGGCAGTGGAACACCATCCAGCCGCACCATACACGATTTAAATGGGGGAGATGCTGCCATAACAGAGTGAATAGTAGTAAGTGTGCTGGAGAACATGGCCTCTGAGGGCGATCAGATGCGACTGATGGGGAAAATGGTTACACTTCCCGCATTGTGAGCAGATTTGGTCATTGGTTGGGCAGTTAGGCGCCCTAGTATTATGCGTGGAGTATCCGGAGTTTCTACACGGGCGGCAGGTGGATGCACCACGGCGAGCGGCATCATTTACAGGGAGGCCGTGGTCAGGCGTGTCGTCCGGGAGCGCAGGCAGCTGGACAGTAAACGTGGGCACAAGAGGGGGCACTGGTGCCAGGCGAGATGCTAATTCGGCTGCTGACTCCATCTGAAAAGCCAGTTCCACAGCTTTGGCGAGCATCAGGTCGTCCGAGGACATAATTATCTTTTCGCAGATTCTGGAGATTCTGGCATTGTTCGTATGCTTTGCCAATTGATCCAGAATGAACTTGTCTTCCATTGTTCCAAACTTACAGAAACACGACTGCCCCCGCAGGTCCACTATGTAGTGATGAACTGATTTGCCCGGTTGCTGCCTGCTCTAGCTAAAAACAATGTGCCTCAAGATAACTCTCTGTGGGGCGGCGAAATGCCGTCCGCGTACGTTATGTCGGCTCCCAGGGTCCTGAAGATCCACTGCCCTTCCGTGCCCAGGTTATGAAGCAGCAAGGCTCGCAGACGCTGGTCTGGAGAATCCGCGTGGCCAACGGCCATGAGATAAGTCAAAAAGGATTCAAACCAGCAGTCCCAGGGCACTGGCGGTTCGCCGGGCAAAGCTAGAAAAGGAGGTGGAGGAGGTAGAAAGAACTCCATCCTCGTCGCCAAATGTTATGCTGTTGATGAATAATCACGTGGTCCAACCTGGAACACATGAAAAACGTACACTGCCCAACACTCCCCATGTGCATATGTAACAGCATCAGCATGCTAACATGCTCATTTTTCAACATGTTCCAAACATGTCCAAATTTAACGAGATGCCCTGTTATCGTTTTTGTTAGCATGCTAGTATTAGCATGCTAATTTTTTAACATGCTCCAAACGTCACCAAATTTAATGTGACACTTATTGGCCATGTTCTGTTAGCATTTTGATGTTAGCATGCTCACATTAGCATGCTAACATTCAAAATTTTTCAACATGCTCCAAACGTCACCAAATTTAACGCGACGCATCGTGGCCACACCCTGTTAGCATTTTTGACATGATCATGTTAACATTAGCATGCTAATTTAGAAACATGTTGTTGACATGTTTTCTTTGTCGTAAATGTTATTTTTGCACTGTCTTTAGTGTACCAGTACCTTGTACTGGACAGTACCTTGAAGATTTGAACCTTTTAGGTACAACTCCCCATCCTTAGCCATGAGGAGCCACAACATGAGTGTAACTGAACCATGGAGGAGTAGAAGATGAATCATGTTTTCAAATTAGTTAATGTGGATGGCTGTGTGTCTCATTTACACAATTACCGAATCTGCATCACTTGCAGAGCTGTTGTGGTGGTAAGTGGGAAGCAGATTCAGTATTAGAATGGTGGATTTCATGTTCTAGTTAATTGTTGTATATTTCCAACATATATTGAAAGAAAGTAGTAATACTTACCCATATTATGAATATTTCACTTTGTCAGATTATTCAACATTCATTCGAGTTCCCCATAGCCTGTCTATGGTCCTGCTGTGGCTAGAAATGACAACCTTTATAAAGAATGCTTTGGTCATTTTGCTTTGCTGTTCAGATCAACAGGTTATTTCGTCATAAGGGAAAGGTTACCTCCTGTTTCTCATGCTTTTTCTATCCAGAGAAAACCCCCACCTCCCCTAAAACATTATCTCCACCAATCGCCATGGCTTCCAAGCGAGCGGTTGCTTGGTGATTGGATGTAAAAATGAGCACAAATGCATTATTTCCTCGTGGGTTAATTTTATTTTTTTCTGGAAAAAACGCTGACACGACTTCCTGTCTGTGGCAAACGTTGTTTTTGGTGAATGGTGTAGATGACGTAATTTCCACAAATGCCCCTTTAACTTCTATAGGCTGCTCTCCTCCTCGTCCCGCCTCTCTCCTCCTCATTAGCATTTAAAACTACAGACACAAAAATGGCGCGTCCTGGGGAAATCTCATTGTGGATCAAATTGGCTGTAATTCTGCACCACAGCTGAATTTCAGAAAGAGACTTCAGACACAGTATATGGGGAGCACCGATATAAAAGCAAAAAAACCCAAAAAACTTTAATAAGCAATATCATACAATTTCCAAACCAGCATACATAATATGTCTGACATATGTCTCAGTGTATCTCTCAGGCCCGGGAGTTTTTCTGTACAATATGTAAACAGACAGGCAATTTTCACCAAAGCAATTCTGCTATACTGGAGCATAAGTTTGATGGAATTGTATGTTCAGGGCACATCAAAACAGCATGTATTATTCAGAGGCTACAATAACTACACTGTTTGTCACTAGGTTATACTGATGTAAACAACTGTACTCCATATCTTAAATCAGAAAAAAAAATTACAGCCATGTCAAATATTGAATTACATATTCATGTTTTTTTTAATATACAACTAGAAATAGTTTGTCAGAAGCCCTAACATGCCTTAAAAAGAACATGCAAAGCACACAATCAGTTTGGTGCCAAAAAGGAAAATGCGTTGTCGATGACACAGGCTAGAATCTCAGCAGTGCCTCTGCCACAGTATATCTCAAGTTTCATTTCTGTGGATGAATACAAAGTCGTATCTTGCATCAGCTGTGAGAACCGCTCTCTTCCGGTGCACATCAGTGATCATGCTGGATTTCCAGACACTCTATCTGAAGGGTCTGCTGGACTTCAGCTTCCAAATCCCTCAGATTTGGAAGCTCCATCAGCGCATTCAGATGACTTGCTATCCAGAGATCAATTCATCAGTGGCACCTAATGCCATTAATGCAGATTATTCATATTACAACTGAACATGGCTGAAAACCAGTTCATGAAGAACTTTTGTGAAGAACTCATGAGAACTGCTCGAACATGAAATCTGGTTGCTGGCAGGACCATAACGGGACACTTGACCCCTGATTTCACAGAACACACGAAGGGTGAAGCCTTACAGCAGCTTTCTATTTAAAATAAATTAACACTGAATATGCTTATCTGTGTCTGTGATTGAGCCCATTAGATTCTGTGGGAAACAGTTCTGTGTTCATGGTAGATTAAAATGCCTCCATTCTTTCATTCACAAACTGTGGCAAGGATTACTAACATTGTAATCAAGCATCCGAAGGCCGGAAAATTACATTTTCTCTTCAGTTTCATGTCAGCCTCCCCACCACTCTTTTTTTACACTGTGACATTTCCTGATAATCTGGGCTCAGAAATTTTTATTTCATATTCAGAAAAAAGTGTGACTGAGCGAGAGCGTAATTGTGACTGCTGTAATGATGCTGTCACCACAGTGCTATTATGAGGCAGGGTGGGCCACTGCTTCCTGGTTAGCATGCTAGCTATGTATATACCCAGAAATGGACAGTAACAAAGTAAATGTAATTCACTACTGTACTGAAGTTGTTTTTTCATGTATCTGTACTTTAGTAAAGTTTTTCTCTTTTAAATACAGCCCCAATTCCAATGAAGTTGGGACACTGTGTAAAACGTCCAAAAAAAAAACACAATACAATGATTTGCAAATCCTTTTCAACCTATATTCAACTAAATACACAAATCAATGCAATAAAACAAGATATGTAATGTTCAACATGTTAAACTTTTACTGTTGCTTTTGCAAATCTTCACTCATTTTGAATTTGAGGCCTGCAACCCTTTCCGAAAAGCTGGGACGGGGGCATATTTACCACTGTGTTACATCACCTTTCCTTTTAACAATACTTAATAAGCGATTGGGAACTGAGGACAGTAGTTGTTGAAGCTGTGTAGGTGGAATTCTTTCCCATTCTTACTTGATGTACAGCTTCAGTTGCTCATCAGTCCAGGGTCTTTGTTGTCGTATTTTGTGCTTGATAATGCACCACACATTTTCCACTTTGCTTCAGTCCATCTCAGATGAGCCGGCGACTGTGCTCGCTCACAATGGTGAGTCTTCCTGATTTTTTTTTTTCCATCCTGCCAGAGGGATAGAAGGTTATGGGCATCCAATGTTTTTTTTGGCCCTGCCGCTTACGTGCAGTGATATCTCCAGATTCTCAGAATCTTTTGATTAAATTATAGATAGTAGAGGATGAAATCCCTAGGTTCCTTGCAACTGTACATTTAGAAACGTTGTTCTTCAACATAAACCTCGCCCCCACCTTGCATGTGAATGACTGAGCCCTCCTATTATACCCAATCATGACAAACACCTGTTTCCAAGAAGCCTGGTCATCTGTGGAATGTTGAAAACAGGGTGTTTCTTGAGCATTCCTCAACTTTCCCAGTCTTTTGATGCCCCTGTCCCAGATTTTATGGAACGTTGCAGGCATCAAATTCAAAATGAGTGAAGAGTTGTTTACTAGTTTGAACATTACATATCTTGTCTTTGTAGTAAATGCATTTGAATATAGGTAGAAAGTGATTTGCAAATCATTGAATTCAGTTTTGTTTCACAACAAACCAACTTCATTGGAATTGGGGTTTATTAATCAGGATTTATTTTCAAATTTTAAATTTGAAAAATGGCTTTATTTGCACTCAGCTCACTGCAACAGCAAGTGCAGACAATCAAAATAACAACGTTATCATCCTTTCACCTAATATAAACTATGTTAACAGTGCATTATAAATAAGGTTATTGATTGTAATGTCATCTAACGTAATTTTTGCAGCAGGACAGTGCAAGAAGAATGGACACATTTGCATAACTTACAGTGGACAGGGGATTTACATTCTTAATTCATAAAATACAGGACAGGGTACTCGGACTGTCACAGTCCTGACTCTGGAAGCTCCGTGTTCCGGGCCAGATGTTTCGTGTAGTCCACCAACTTACCCGCTTGTGTTCATCAGATGTTGGGGTATATACGTATCCTTTTTCTGCCCTATCCCTGCCCAGACATTATTTCTGTATCATGTCCTGAGATGTGTGTTGATGTTTCTTGTTTGTTGAGTAAATTCCTTGTGCTTTAAATCGTGTGATGGCGTCATTTTTTTGCTGCCCTAACAAGGACATACAAACAATGACACAATGAGGCTATTATTATACACAGAACATCAGGTGTACACAATTGGAAAATAGGAACACATCATAGACACCATAAAACTCTGTACCAGCACACAGAATCAGAACCGTGACAGAGACTATTAATATCTAATGATCATAAAAATGGACAGAGAAAAAAGTGGGGGTTTACGGACACGCAACTATACAACATGCATTTTGTGTTTAGTGTAGTAGATAAATCTTCATGTGTAGCAGGTAAACACAATGCCTACAAATACTGTAAGCCCCACTCCCTGAAGTCACATATGCATCTTTCTTCTGAATTTATACAAATATGGTCTTATGATTTCCAACAATGCAACAAATAAAAAGGAATCTGCTATAAAATAATAATTGTGTATTATTGGCATTAACAACACTCGGATCAGAAGCACATAGGACAAGAGTGCCAGGGAATTTCAGGGTTTGTGACATCAATAACAATAAGCCAGAAGTAGAAACATTGTAGACACATTGTCATTTTACAGCACATACAACGAAATGCACTCAGATTTGGGCGTCAATGAATACATTAAAATAAGAAATGAATGAACTATGAAGAATTAATTCACATTTATCATACACAAAACAGGATTATTTAATTATATAATTTTATATCCATTGTCAATTATTGTTGAGCTCATCAGAATTGTTCAATGTAACCAGTCATACTTAGAGTTTAAATGTCACATAGTTTACACTATTGTGTGTCATTTACAAAGCATCATGACATTATATCTTCAGTGCCTTATTGCCATAGCTCATAAATGTCTCAGAATGCAATTTTTCATACTCACATACATCTTTCTGAAAGAATGAAGTGGAATGAAATGACAACATTTCATACAGATTCATTTTCTAAAGAAGTCTGCAAAAGCTTCTGTTTGATAAAATGTGACAAGAACACAACACTTCTTCTTTGGCAATTGCATATCTCTGAAGAAATCCCCTTAAACAGTGTGATTGGGACTGTGTATCTCTGACATTTTCGATTCTGATAAAAGTCTGAGTCTGCAAGGTGAATATAGGCTTCTGACCAGATGTACAAATTTGCAGCAAATTTGCCAAATGAAGCAGATGTACACCTACACCCTGGGGGAGGAATATACACTGTGGAGAAAATTACAGGCTTCATCTTTTGTTCTCAAAAGGGAGAGAATCTTTGTTCAACATTGCCAGCTCAAACCTTTTTTTTTTCTCTTTTAAGTGACTCAGCTGGAGCTTTTCATGCAGCTCACAATGTACCACCTCACAGCAACATGTGTGAAATGAAGTTTATAGTGTTAGGATGGACGAGTGGATTCAACAGCACATTACATAGCAGAAAGATTCACACAGAAATCTTGGAAAAAAAAAGCAGAACACAGGGTTGCCACATAATGGAGCGAGCTTTATTTGACTGTGGATGTTCATAGTTTGACTATGTCATGAACATGTATCAGAATGGAATCTGAATGTATTGTAATGATTAAATGGTTTGTTGCAGATTGTTGACTAGTCAGCCAAGTTATTGGTGTTCTGGCCGAGTTGCAGGTGCGGTACCCTGGAAACTATCTCCCCTTCTATCTCCCCTTCCTACCATGACTATCTCCCTTTCCTACCATGTCTATAGCAAAGCCCATTTGTTGCCCTAAGCTGGATGCACGAGTTAATAAAGACTTGGTTTGGGGAGGAGAATCAAATGTGTCAGGTGGGAACTTACAGGAACATGACATATAATGTAGCCAGGACCATTGCCAGATGACCAGAGGGTCAACAAATGGCCTGAAGTGTCGAGAGGGGAGCCGGTCATGTGGTTCCAAATGGACAAGGAAGAAACATCAAAGGACATCCTGAGTGGTATGTGGCAACCTTTTTGGGTGACCAATGTCTAGGATAAGGTGTATGCCCAGGGCCTTACAAAGAATAAATGGATGTGAATTGAGAACTGAATGTAGATGTCCACCATTGTCCATTGTGGTTTGTTTGAGATTACCATGTGCAATTCATACTTGATGTCAGAAATCTATAGACACGTCATGTGACCCTAAAATTGAACAAGGGAGCCAAGGTTAACAATTTTGCAGAACATGCATACACACTCAGAGCTCTTAAAAGGATTCTGAAGATAGCCCTGAAAATAATCAGTATGAATAAAGGCACAAGTATTTCAAGCACTTGAGCAAAGCATAATGCTGGACAAAATGCTCCTTCACGTGATTTTAATACTCATTGTAGCGCAAATAAATAGGTGAAAATAGGTACAGTGGCAACCCTGCCTTCACACAGCATTAAATGTGTGTGTGTGTCTTTGTGTGTGTGTGTTTGCATGTTAGCCTAAACCCTAAATTGCTTTCAAAGCATATTACTGCAAGAACGAGTCCAAAGGATCTACAACAATGTAATAAAATTGATTTGTTAAAATGACAACTAATTTGAACAATTCCCAATTAAACATTAGACGTCTTATGAACATGCAGACCATGTCTATATTGCGTCTGTCAGTCCAAGACTAATTCTAGACTTTTACACAACGTGCAAAAAATGTTCGCTATTTTGACATCTAACTATGACCCAACTTGGTCGTCAATATGCAGTCAAACCCAGACTAGTCAACTTTTTTGGACACCATGGGGTCGTCAAAAACATAGGTGCAAGAAATTTACTTTATTAATAAATATGCGCCGGCAGAGGCCTTTTTTTTTACGTCTTCTGACATAAGACGAGCTGATTATGTCATCACCCATGCATGGGTGATGCAGTGCTTCCGTTCTGTGAGTTCGCGCTAAAACAATGTGGAAGAAGCTGTGCTAAGATTTGTGAGCATGTGCTGGTGAATGACTGAATTTGTGGTTACGCCAGGTCAGTTGGCCAAGTAATTCACGGTACTCATTCGGTAATCACTTGTCTTTTTCTACTTGTTCAGATGGAGTCATGAACTTTAACAGAGGGTATAAGTTGGTATCAATATTTGGTATCGCACGCAAATGCTCCACAGCCAACACTTCTGTCGTTCCTCTACATCTATCCGATCACTCTTTTATTCACTTCAGACTATCCCCCCTGGCACGCACCACACCCACCTCACACTTAACACAATTTCGCCGTAATCTCCGTACCCTCTGCCCTACTCAATTGTCTTCCGCTGTCTCCTCTGAGCTCTCCCCCCTAGACATCCTCTCTATTCAGGACACTAACCGTGCTACAGACATCCTTTTCTCCACACTAACATCTTGCCTCGAGAGACTCTGCCCTCTAACCTCAAAACCAACACGTGCGACTCCACCCTCACCGTGGATCTCTGACGAGGTTCGTCGCCACAGGTCCCACCTTAGAGCAGCTGAAAGGCAGTGGAGGAAATCCAAGTGCCCGCTTCAACTTAATAAGTATCAAGCTCTCCTAAAATCCTTCTCTGCTGCTGTAACTACAGCAAAGACCAGATACTTCCAGGACAAAGTAAACAACTGCAATGACTCTCGAAAACTTTTCTCGACTTTCAACCGTCTCCTGAATCCTCCACCCCCTCCCCCCTCCACTTCTCTCTCATCTGAAGACTTCGCCACCTTCTTCACAGAAAAGGTGGCTGACATTAGCAAACAATTCTCACCACCTAACCCCAGACCCCGTCCTGCTGTTACCTCTGAAACCAGGAATCTGTCTTCCTTTACTCCCCTCTTTGAATCAGACGTGTCTACACTTCTCCAGTCTAGTCACCCCACCACCTGCTCCCTGGATCCAATCCCCTCACACCTCCTTCAGTCCATACAGCCCACCATATTATCTGCTCTGACACATGTCTTAAACTCCTCACTCACAACAGGAACATTCCCCACTGCTTTCAAACAGGCTGTCATTACTCCCCTGCTCAAAAAACCCACATTAAACCCATCTCTACTGGATAGCTACCGCCCAGTCTCCAACCTTCCTTTTCTTTCAAAAATTCTTGAAAGAGCAGTCCTGGCTCAACTTTCCTCATTTCTCCACAAGCATGATCTTCTTGACCCTTTTCAGTCTGGTTTCAGGAAAGGGCATTCTACTGAAACCTCCCTCCTGGCAATGATGGATGACCTTCGTGCTGCAAGAGCTGCCCGCAGATCATCCGTCCTTGTTCTACTTGATCTATCTGCTGCCTTCGATACAGTAAACCACGAAATTCTTCTCACCACACTCTCTGATTTAGGAGTCACAGGAACCGCACTAGATTGGTTCACCTCTTATCTCTACGACAGGTCCTTCAAGGTATCATGGGGAGGTGAGACATCTGTCCTCTCTAGGGTAACCACAGGGGTTCCACAAGGCTCTGTCCTTGGCCCCCTTCTATTCTCAATATACACTCGCTCACTTGGTCACATCATCCAATCACATGGCTTCTCCTATCACTCCTATGCTGATGACACCCAGCTCTATCTGTCATTCCCACCAGAAGATGCTACTATAGCAACAAAAATTTCGGCCTGCCTCTCAGACATATCGGCATGGATGTCTGAGCGACACCTCCAACTCAACCTATCCAAAACCGAGATTCTGATCTTTCCGGGCAACAATTCTCCTCAGCAAAACCTTTCAATTCAAATTGGATCGCTATTGTTAACACCCACGGCATCTGCAAAAAGCCTTGGGGTTTGGATAGATAACAAACTGAGTTTGAACCATCATGTTGCTGCGATCTCCAGATCCTGCAGGTTCACTCTCTACAACATTCGCAAGATTCGGCCTTTTCTCTCACAACAGGCTACGCAGCTCCTCGTCCAGGCAATGGTCATCTCCAAACTCGACTACTGTAACTCTCTCCTGGCTGGAGCCTCTGCAGTCACCATAAAACCACTCCAGATGGTCCAAAATATGGCAGCCCGCCTCATCTTCAATCAGCCAAAATACACCCATGTTACATCTCTCCTTACCTCCCTCCACTGGCTACCGGTAGCTGCTCGCATTGAGTTCAAATCCTTGATGCTTGCCTACAGGGCTGTAAATGGAACTGCGCCCGCCTACATCAACACACTACTACCTAGATACACTCCTACACGCTCTCTCAGATCGGCAAACGAAAGGAGACTAAAAATTCCTTCTTCACGGGGTCTCCGATTCCAATCATGTCTGTTCTCCGTTGTTGTCCCTGGCTGGTGGAACAACCTACCCTCCTCCACACGACTAGCTGAGACTATCACCACTTTTAAGAAGAAGGTGAAAACCTTCTTATTCCAAAAATATTACAGACAAATTTAACACATACACATGCATACACATTTAACAAATAAATACAAAATGTATAAATACATTATAATTTTTCTTAGTCTAGCACCCAACACTCTCCGAGCATGTTCTTCAATGACAAGTCTAAGCCTTATCAGGGCTCTTAGTTTGTATACTTGATATTCTATAGAAATCAAACGAGAATTGCTGGTGTCTTCCCATTGTAAGTCGCTTTGGATAAAAGCGTCTGCCAAATAAAGTAAAGTAAAGTAAAGTATCGATATTTTTGCTGGTCTTTTTCTGTACCACGTTCTAAATGTGCTGGTAGAAATACTGCTCCTCACACATCAACATGACTCAGTGATGTCACAGAAAGGGGCGGCCGCAGCTTGTTTGGCACCCTGGACGAGCAGAAATCTTGCTCCCCAACCGCTCACTACACATGACAATCATCTCACCCCCCCCGCAGAATCTCATTCCAAGATGTGCATCTGGATATGAAGTTGAACAGTACAACACCTCCCGAAAAGGCACTTCAGCTATGCACAGAGCCTAGAAAGAGTAGACCTCTAAAATGAGTTCAAATCATACATAGAAAAGATGTTCACAATAACCTAATTTGGACTAGAATTAGACCTCATACGGACTTCGCTTCAATGTGTCTGCCGAGTAGGAACGTCCTCATTTTGACTGGAACCCTTACACAGAGGTCCTATGGACGTAATGGACAGCGTTTGGACAGCGTTTTGGACATTCAAACGTCATCTGGCATCAACAGTATGCACATTCAGTGGACCAACATCAGATGTGCAAAGATGACCTGAAAAAAACGTTGCTTCTACATGTCTATGCGTAGTTATTACTCTGATCATCTTCTGCATATAGCGCCTCCCGCAGAGTTACTGTTTGCCGGGGGAAATATGAAATCTCTGATATGTGCCTTAGATTGGTCCTTCTATGTACAGCATGTGAACAACGTGGTAAAGTTGTGGAAATTTACAATCTAGCTCAGTTGCAAAAAATAAAATCAAAACACCAAGATATATGTGTGTCACGGGTGGGCTGGACATGGCATGAAGGAGGACGCATTCGCACGATCACAGGACAGGGGTTTAATACAAACTTCACAAGACAGGGGAACATCTACACGCACAATGACCCGACGGCGAACAGACACGAACAGGATAGTTATATACAATTATATAAATATACACCAGGTGAACACGATAAGGGAACATTACACAAGACGAACATGAAACTCCGGTCCGGACTCCGGATCTGGAGTAACCCCTGCCGGTCCGGATCATGACAGTACTCCCCCCTCAAAGGCACTACCACCTGGAAGTACCCTCAAAACGGTCCATGAAAGGGGGTAGAAGTCCATAAGGACGACTGGTGGCAGTCCTGCACCGGCGGCGTCAGGCCCGGGCCAAAGCACGGCTCGTCCGTGGGGGACCGGCATCCTGTCCGCCTTCCGCAGGCACCGTCACTCTGGTCAGTCTCCGGCACGCCCCGCTGGAAAGATCTCCGCCTCCCTCGTCTCGGTTAATGCCGGGAGCACCTAAACTGTGCGACCGGTCTCCTCGACCCCACGGTAGCTTTCGTAGGCCATCGAGGTCCGGTCCCACGGATTTGCCGGTACTCCGCCGCCTGCGGAATGGCCAGGGGGAACATGGACAGCGTGACAGATCCTCTCGACCCCATGGTAGCTTTCGTAGGCCGCCGAAAGTCTGCCACGCTTGGGGAAACTTTAAAAACATGGACTGGATCTTGGGCAGGGCACTGGCGATTACCGGAACTGAGTCACTGGAATCGCCAGGGGGGACATGGACAGCGTGACAGATCCTCTCGACCCCACGGTAGCTTTCGTAGGCTGCCGAGAGTCTGTCACGCTTGGGGAAACTTTAAAAACATGGACTGGATCTTGGGCAGGGCACTGGCGATTACCGGAGCTGCGTCGCTGGAATCCGGACGAGACGGCGGCATCGGGGGACGTCCATACATGGAACCTTGAACATGGATCTGTGGGGCAGACGTCCTCCCGACCAACCACGGTTCCCTGGAACTCAGCGGGGCGTACATCGACTGCGTCCACATGGTCATGTCATTCTGTCACGGGTGGGCTGGACATGGCATGAAGGAGGACACATTCGCATGATCACAGGACAGGGGTTTAATACAAACTTCACAAGACAGGGGAACATCTACACGCACAATGACCCGACGGCGAACAGACACGAACAGGATAGTTATATACAATTATATAAATAGACAACAGGTGAACACGATCAGGGAACATTACACAAGACGAACATGAAACTCCGGTCCGGACTCCGGATCTGAAGTAACCCCTGCCGGTCTGGATCATGACAGTACTCCCCCCTCAAAGGCACTACCACCTGGAAGTGCCCACAAAACGGTCCATGAAAGGTGGTAGAAGTCCATAAGGACGACTGGCGGCAGTCCTGCACCGGCGGCGTCAGGCCCGGGCCAAAGCACGGCTCGTCCGTGGGGGACCGGCATCCTGTCCACCTTCCGCAGGCACCGTCACTCCGGTCAGTCTCCGGCATGCCCCGCTGGAAAGATCTCCGCCTCCCTCGTCTCGGTTAATGCCGGGAGCACCTAAACTGTACGACCGGTCTCCTCGACCCCACGGTAGCTTTCGTAGGCCATCGAGGTCCGGTCCCACGGATTTGCCGGTACTCCCCCGCCTCCGGAATGGCCAGGGGGAACATGGACAGCGTGACAGATCCTCTCGACCCCATGGTAGCTTTCGTAGGCCGCCGAGAGTCTGCCACGCTTGGGGAAACTTTAAAAACATGGACTGGATCTTGGGCAGGGCACTGGCGATTACCGGAGGTGCGTCGCTGGAATCCGGACGAGACGGCGGCGTCAGGGGACGTCCATACATGGAACCTTGAACATGGATCTGTGGGGCAGACGTCCTCCCGACCAACCACGGTTCCCTGGAACTCAGCGGGGCGTACATCGGCTGCGTCCACATGGTCATGTCATTCTGTCACGGGTGGGCTGGACATGGCATGAAGGAGGACGCATTCGCATGATCACAGGACAGGGGTTTAATACAAACTTCACAAGACAGGGGAACATCTACACGCACAATGACCCGACGGCGAACAGACACGAACAGGATAGTTTTATACAATTATATAAATATACAACAGGTGAACACGATCAGGGAACATTACACGAGACGAACATGAAACTCCGGTCCGGACTCTGGATCCGGAGTAACCCCTGCCGGTCCGGATCATGACAATGTGAAATTACAATTGTGTGGCCAAAGACAGACAGAATAGATACTGCGTTGATTATTGTTTACTGCATAATTGTAATTATTGAATATTCATGGAGGAGAGATTTTACGTTTTATTTGATTACATTTATGGCTCTATCAGAAGCCCTGATACATAGTGACATACAATCAGTAGTGATAGGGACAGTCCCTCTGGAGACACTCAGGGTTAAGTGTCTTCATCAGGGACATAATGGTAGTGAATGGGGTTTGAACCTGTGACTTTGCAGTCTTCTGGTTTATTATCTTCGATTATGTTGGATTAACTGTGTGGCCAGTTTATAATTCAACTATTTATCTCACAACACACACTTGTTTCCGTGCGATGTCCTACATGTCAATACAACTGATCAATTCAACATATTCACGTGATCACTCCATGATTTGAGCTCTCCCTACAGATTACAAACTTTTGGGGGGGGTCATCTGTCCTCCAATTAAAATAAAGAAGACTCTCCCTTTCATCTCAACCTTCCGGATGCTAACAGTTTACGGAGACTTTACCTTAATGTCCAATAAGAACCTCTGCACTTTTGAATGTTGCTGTCCAGTCATGCGTTACCTGGCTGTTACTAGCATGTGTAGGCTACTTAAATCTGTACTGTGAAAGATTTTCTAAAAAGCATTTCTGCCTTGATGAATAGTGCAGAGAAATCAGAAAAGCAAGCTAACTATTGCTCTCTCCCACTTTCCATTATTTCTTATTCCTAAGAAGGGTCATGGCTGCAGTTTTAAGAAACATTTTTTTTGTCCTCATCCATTTGTGGTGCCCAATGGATGAGGACAAAAATGCCTTAGCATTTGACAATTTTAGGATGTTACTACAAATGAGAAGTCTTCTGTCTTTCAAGCAGAAAAGCAGACCATCTCATTTTCATTTGCATCTTGTCCGACCCATGACATCATGTAATTTGTTTATGTCGTCATGTTCCTTCAGGATGCTTACTTGGTCACCACGAGCAATTCTATTTAACATATGAATTACCCAACTGTAGCCTTGTTCATTACCAGCCCCAGGTGGGTTTAATCTGAAATAATATGAAGCATCTAACAGCACACAGGTGGTTCATTCAAATCATTATGTCATTTCCAAACATAATCAGCTGTATTATGACAGCCTATCTGTACTGTGTATGTTGCGTGAATTGGGGACAGACCCACGGGGGGACAATGTCACAATTACATACATTCAAATTTGCAAAATGGTGAATTCCAACTAAGTGAAGAGCTTCTATATCTGGTGCGTTCTGGGGCAGCCAGCAGGTTGTGTTTTACCAGGGTGTCAGTGTGGTGGCTGATAGATTTCTATTTTTGCTGCACTAAGTGGATTTATGTAAATGTTAAATTATGCACGATTATCACTGCAATTTTAATCTTCAAGCATGGCTCTAAAAACCCATGATAAATGCAAATGAAGTGACCTGCTGTGTCACAGGGAAAAAAGAAGGGTTGTGTCAGAAAAAACAAATGCATACATATTCTTATATAAAATTCCAAAATAGCACAGAGCATTTCCCCTAAAGGCTCATTTATGCTGGAAGTTAAAGATGGATATGGATATAAAGAGAGCCTTATCTACATTGATTTTGTCCAGAGTTGCCGACACAAGGGTTTTGAGTTCGAATCCTGGCTTTGGCCCTTGTGTATGTGGGGGTGCTCGGGTGAATGGTGTGAGAGTGTGTGCGCTGACACCCCACCCTGGGTGATTCCCCACCCTGCAACCCTGAGTACAACTAAGCGGTTATGGAAAGTGAGAGAGGGAGGGAGGGAGTTGCGGACACATCAGAGCAGTACCATTGGGAATCTTTTGCAAGATGGTGAAAAGTTCTGAGAACCACTACTTATGCCATGTTTGTTGTCTGAAGGTCGAAGAAGACATTCAAGCTACAAGACCTTTGATTACATTCTTTTGCATGTTGGCACAATTTACATCTCAGAACTGTTTTGCCCAACTATTGCTGTTATATTGTCTCATTTTCATATAACTTGCTGCTGTAATGTAGACATTTTCATTCATAAGATCAATAAATTTTCATGTGATCAAGATACCAATCTCTGAACAATCTCGTCAAGCAGTTTAGATTTCACTTGCCTTTGCATATCTGAGGTATATTATCAATCTTTCCCTTGATAACTAAACAACCCAGAACAGCAGCAAGCTGTGCACGAGGACAAGGCCACACCCTGTCCAGAGATGAGCCACTGTAAATCAGAAAATAAAAAAAATAGCCTCTGTCAAGAAAGCGTGGTATAAACCTGGACCCCACCGATGTACTGAGAGCCTATGAATGGTTACCCTGCTTAATGCCTTCTCATTGGACTGAAAATGCTCTGAGAGGCATCACACGACCTATTGTCGTAAGTTCTGAGTAGTATATTATGTATGAAGTGCAACCCTGCTAGTCAAATGCCACTTGTGGCCGGCCCTGTCACTAAACATTCCGCACTAGCTGCTTCACGGGGAAAGTCTGGGGACATTTCCTTCAATACACGTAAACACAAAAACAGCCTCAAGACAAGAAGAAAGCAGAGCTGTGGAAAGAGCGAACCTCAGTCCTGTGCCTCCGTCTGCATTAATGATCATTAACCCCGGCTCATCTGCCCAGCTCCCTGGCCCTCACGACGCTTTAACGGAATGTCGGGAAGGAAAACCTTGTGCAAATTGTTATTGAAAACGTTCCCAGACATATCTGGGCTGCAGGCTCCCTGAGCCCAGCGATCGATCGCAGTCAGCCAATTTCCACTCAGCTGATATGTGAGGGGAAGCAGGCATGAGATCGCACCCTGAATGGATGTGTGTTTTCGGTTGGGTGTTGCTTACTCTGCGCCTGCGACCCACAGGGGAGCGGCCATTAGAGCGAGCCTGTGACCTATGCCCAGGTACCCCTGCAGAGCAAAGTAAACTAAGAGCATGAGGGGGAAGAGGAAAGGGGCGAGGGTAATGGCGGATGTACAGAGCGCCGAAGTCCACAGTACAGGACTGTGAGGTCAACTCAGATCATCAGACAGCATCTGAAGTGGAAAGGCAGACCGGAGATCAGTCTATTGAATTCCTACCAAGATCAACATCTATTTTAGACGTGTTAATATACATTTACGTTAACATTTTATTTTTATATTTTATCTTCTCATATTCTACTATATTTTCAAAGCTATCTCTGTGAGCAAAGCACAAGAATTACAATGTATCTTTACCAGAACTAATGGAAATCTAGTCTGTTGGGAGAAATCAAATATTGTTTCCACAATCTGAATTTTTTATCAGGGGAGGCAAACATATACACATTCTCCAGTCTGTCACGCTGGTTTGACATGGCGAGGCAGTTGATCTTGAGTGATGGCTGGACACGACATGAAGAAGGACGCATATACACAACGCCACGAGGCAGGGGTTTAATACATGATCAACAGGACAGGGACGCCATCCGGTAACAAGTAACAATGACCCGATGGTAAACAGACACAAACAGGGCAGCTTTATACAATCTTTCTCAGGTGAACATGAAACATTAAAAAATTTATATGCATTAAAACATTAATGCATATAAAATATACAGTGTGGCATAAAAGTATTTCGTCTTCAATGCTCTCACTGATGGAAGGAGTTTTTTTCCCATCATATATAAAGGTTTTGTAAACAGTTTAGGGGCAATGTGTCAGGGCCAGTGGTGGCCTAGGGGTTAAGGAAGTGGCCTCGTAACCAGAAGGTTGCCGGTTCAAATCCCGATCTGCCAAGGTGCCACTGAGGTGTCACTGAGCAAAGCTCCCCGGGCGCCTGTCATGGCTGCCCACTGCTCACTTAGGGTGATGGGTTAAATGCAGAGGACAAATTTCACTGTGTGCACCGTGTGCTGAGCTGCTGTGTATCACATGTGTGACAATCACTTCACTTTACTTCATGACACAGTCCAATTGTTCCAGTATCTGTGTTAAAAAAGGCCCACAAAAGGCCCTTTAAACTCAAGTTAAAATAAAACCATTATCAATTAAACGTAACATTGGGGAAAAAGAGTAGTAAAAATGCAGCAAAAATGTGGCCCCATGAAGGATTAAGTAAAAAAAAAACATCAGTTTGCTAAGGACAACAAAGGTTGGAAAAAAGGTCATTTGATCTGAAGAGTCCAGATTTACCCTGTTCCAGTGGAATGAGTTATTTCAGGGTATGAAGGGAAGCACCTAAAGTGATAAAGGCTTGCTTCAGGTCTGGGATTAGCAACATTATGTGTCAGTAACATAAATGTCATCTGACCACCTGACTATACTGAATATAGCCTTTTCCATCAAGGGAATTTTTTGTTTCCTGATGGCGCGAGCATTTCAGAAAAACAATGCCAGGACTCTGAATGTGAAAGAAGGGGTCAGGAGGCAGCATTTTCACAGATGAACAGGCCACACTGTCACATTGCAAAGGTTTACAGAAACAGAAGGTTTACAGAAATAATAAATCACACCACTGAATTTTTTTTTTTTGGTGAATTTTATCAATGAATGCATAGATGAATGAAACGAAAGTGAAGTGATTGTCATTGTGATACACAGCACATGGTGACACGGTGAAATGTGTCCTCTGCTCTTAACCATCACCCTTCGTGAGCAGTGGGCCGCCATGACAGGCGCCCGGGGCAGCAGTGTGTGGGGATGGTGCTTTGCTCAGTGGCATCTTGGCGGATTGAGATTCAAACCCACAACCTTCTGAATACAGGGCTGCTTCCTTAACCACTAGGCAGATCTATTGAGTTAAATACCGTGCACGAGAGGGAATGCCAATTTTTACACCACTTATTTGTAAAATGCCATTCAGCATTCGAGTAAAAAGCATCGTTCTGAAATGACGTGTCACTGCACGTCGTAAAAAGCGGCGGTCTGGTGACTCCACCTAAAATCTTGCCTATGGCTCCCAATTTGATAGGGCTGGTTGATGTGATTTTAACATCAATGACAGCCGTTGAAAAAGGAGCTGAAAAAGCAAAAGTTACAATTCAGTTAAGTCAATAGTCAGAAATATCAGGTCACACTTTCTATAAATCTATCATTATGCTACCAAAGGTGTAATCTGTGAATACGGCATTAACAACACAGCTAATGATGTTTGGAGTCAAGCTTACAATAATCACAAGTGTGTTACTAGTGACATTCAAGGCAGGTAGGTAAGTAAATGTAAGTAAATCATTAATCATAATGAGGAGGAATAATTCCTTCTACTGTAGCAGAGACATTTTGACTGCAGCCATGACAGTGGGCTGCAACCAGAGTGCAGCACACACACCGGTATTTGAGTGAAAATACAAAACCTGAGTGCTGAATTATATTTTTGCTTAAACAACAATAAAACTGGTACACAGTTGGTCTCCCCCTTGTGCACTGTTATCAGCACAAAATATGTCTGATAAACAATAAAATTCACCATCCCCCCTGATTTGGTTTTACAACTCGACTACCGTGAAGACAACAGGGCTTGGCACAGCAGCCAATGATGCAGAGGGATTCCTTGCAGCATGAGATGCTTTTTGTACCATGGAAGTCAGTCAGACTGACTGTGTCAGAAACTCCACATACTTTTCAGAGGTCATTTTCCGACCTGAAACATTGCCTTGTTGGGCCATTCAGCACACAATTCAATTGGAGCATCCAGGGTTGCGCGGCACTCATCAGTGAATAAGACAGTTTGAAAATGAGTCTTTATTTATTTCTGGGCCCACTGCAGACATTTGTGCCTGTGAGGATTGGTTATGGGTGGTCGAATGGAAGGTTAAACCTTCCATTATCTGCACAAACCCACGTCTGCTCTGAATCAGCCTCAAATCTCTCAACATCACGATGATCACGTTTTAGTTTTTGTGAAATATACCTTGTCCACGAGATCCTTTTTCTTTCCCATATTGCTTGAAATGCTGGTCTGCTTAATAATGTGGAACGTCCTTTATTTAAACTCAACTTATTATCACAGGTTTGTGGGATTGATTTCAGGGATCCAGACAGCCCTGAGTCACAACACAACACCATCCAGGAATTTAAATTTTTAACACTAAAATAGTATTCGCACAATATTATTCGTAGTGTTAAGTCACAGTGTCACAACTGCTGCGACTGTCCGCCATCCTGACACACAGTCCAAGAACAAGTGGGATTTCAGACTCAGCAGCGATGGGTGGGCAGGGAAAACTGAAACTGCTGTTGCTACAGAAGCAAACACTTGCAGGAAGCATGAAAAATCACGAGATGGGTCATCTATCTTTCCAGCTGAGAAAGTGGCAAAATTGAAGATGCAGTTCGTAGAAAGGACAAGGAAACCTGCTTCCCTAACCGCTAGGTCACCACTGTCCCAGTATGGTGAGGAAATTGGTTTGGCCAAAAATCTCCTCAGCAGCACTCGGGCTGATGAGATCTCTCCAAAGCGGGTGAAGACATGTTGGGACTGTTCTGGCATACACTGATGAAAATGAAAAGACAGGACGGTATAACCTACCACAATTCTGACCGATTGGAGAAATACAGATACAAGGAAACATGACAGTTTCATCTTAGTCAAGGAACCAGTGGGCCTTGAGTTTAGCATAGTGCCATACTGAGATAATGGGCCTCATTTATCAATAAAACCACATATTTGGGTGTAAAAATCATGATATGCCAAGTTTCATGTGTGATTCATGAAACAGGTGTAACCCGTGCTGATCTGTGCATATACACACGTCCGTCTTGATAAATCCGGTGGATGAAACCAGCATAATTTTAATGTCCACACTTCAAAACTTGGCGACATGAAGGAACGGAAGGTGGTAAAGAGGCTCCGAAGTGGAAATCAACGTCATTACAACCAAGGTAGAAAACACTTCTTCTATTATTGCCCTTTTTCTATAATTGCACTGAAAGCAGAAAAAGAATGAAGATGTTAATTTATTCAGGTGGAGAGAAATAAAATGGTATTTGGTATCTTAAAAAGCGTAATAAAATGGTGAAATCATGTTAATAGATCAGATCACAGTGGCTGTGAACCGCATTTGTATAACTTGCCAAACTGAGGCATGAATATGATGTTTACAATTTCCTAGTAATGTGTTTAGTAGGTTTGACGGAAATCCGAGTAATGTCTTTAGCTCAGTTGAACTAAATTCAAAATGTTTTATATTTAAGTAAAAAAAGAAGTGGCCAGATGCAGATCGCTACTTCCAAGTTTTAAATATATTTTAATATGGTTCCTTCAGTGAACAGAGACAAATAAATGTTATTAATCCATATGATTCAGTGACCTGTGCCTGGTCCTGCAGAGACAATCAGGCATTTGTGGAATATTAGCAGAGCTAATGAATCATTAAAAGACATAAGTGAAACAAACCTTCTGTTATATTTTAATAGCACACATGCCAAGGATAAGTACTCAGCAGTCACATTTTAGACCTGCCGAATGATGTCCTCTCTTCATCTGATGCAGCTCTCTCGGCATCATGCTGTCCCGGTGCTATGTTGTGCAGAACCGCACAGGTCCGAAATAACATCACACCTTTTTGGTGTCTCTTTTATTGTTTAACCTACAATTAACTTCATTTATACAATGATTTTTTTCCTGGATGTATAATTTTTTTTTACTGCTGTACACAATCACACACTTGTGAGCAAAATATAATAATGTAAAAAAATTGAGTAAAAAATAATGGTAGCAATAGACATGTTTTTAATAACATAACTAATATGTGGCCTATAATCTCACAATTAGATCAGTCCATAAAGAAAGCTCATTAATCATATATAACTCATAACTAACATCATGTGAAATCCTGGCTGCTTAACATAATTATGATGTAATTTATTCTTTGTCACAGCTTGATTTCCCCTGCTGCAGTGCAGGTCTGCACTGACAGGAAGTGCGTACACGATCTGAGAGCAGCCGTGGACTTATGCGTATCGTACACCCTTATTTCTGCCATATGCATGTTTGATAAACAAGGACAAATGTGCATAACAAAAAATCATTAAAATTATACAAGAGAATAAAATGGCAAAAAATTACAAATGAGAATCTGCATGATCTGTTCCTATGATGATATAAAGTACCTTGAACTGTCAACAATTGCAGCGACAGGGCCCAAAGCCTTCCCATCGTCTGTTTTTTCACAATTAACAGGCCTCGCTGGGCCCTCGTCCATAACTGTGTGAGAGGTCAGAAGCATAAGCTCGCAAAGGCTAACAAATATATACAATACATGAATCATGGCACAAACATAAGACATAATGGGTGCTCATTGACATAAGACACAAAATGGCTCACCAAATTTAACCAACAATTATTACAAAACTTTTTTTTTTTTCACACACATTTTAAGAAAATGTGTAATCGGGACAGTCCACTTTCTTTTGTCTGCTAGTTCAACAATTTTCTAAACCATATATCCTGGGCATTCACTTTAGTTGAGATTTATCATTGTAGACTACAAATTAACCAAATTTACAAAATTGCCAAAAAAAAATGTTCAACTGTGGGGAGAAAAAAGGCAGACTTTGTGTGCATGTGTATTTAGAGATAGACTGACTATGAAATACAGTTTCTTTGTATTTATCTTTCTCATAACAGGCATGAAGTACAAAGTGGGATTAACAGACAGCTGCACACACCAAACCGTTTTCACTCTCACAGGGCGCCATGATCAAAACCTCGTTCCAAAGCCATGCAAGCACTGTAATCCAATCCCTTCTTCACAAACACTCTTCATTAGAAGCAATGGATTTGAATGGGAGTCACCCACACAGAAGCTGATGAATTAATTAGATGCTGTAAAAATAATTAGGAGACATCCATAATTCATTAATGGTAATGTAAACGAATACATTTTTATTTGGTGGACTCTGCGACACTTGTGATGTAGCCCTCTAGTACAGATAAAAAAAGAATTTAAAAAAGGTAGCAAATAGGTGAAGTTGGTTTGGCCCACACCAGTTCAATTACTTTAACTGCAATTTATTTATAAGAGCTCTGAATCAGAACGGAGAAGGGAGAGCGAACAGGGTTGAGGTGGTCCAGGGCCTGACCTTAACCCCGTGAGGTGGCACTAGTTCACTGTTTACGGTCCTTATGAAGGAATTAAGTGAATGTTAGTAGTTTGGGTTGAGTTGGGTTCCCTGAATGTACACTACTTTCCCCTGAGTCCTGTTAATTTGTGTTTCTGGGCATCATGCTACGTTATAAAATATAATATAAAATATAAAATCGCTTATTCACAATGTAGTGAGGCGTGGTTCAGTGTGGCGTTACAAATATAAAACTAAGGGAGCGGACACAGGAAAAAGAACAACAGGCTTTTCCAGCAGATGGATATTGTGTCCACTCTGAAATGTATTTACTCAGTGCAGCACCAATTGGGAATTGACTTCAGACTTGACCCAGGTCAAAATAAGCAACAAAATACAGCTGCTAACTTTTCCAAAAAATAAAACAACAGAAAGTAGATCCTAACTACCCACAAACAGAAACAGAGATAAAAATTGCAGTCACACAAAATAGTTGCAAAGCGAGCATAGTACAGAATGTGTAGGCAAACATTAATTTTGCTTATACTGAGCACATCCCTAATTCTCCCACATGTAATCACTGAGCAGAATACAAATGTGATTTTCACAAAAAATATCCAATAAGAATACAAAGCACACTGAAAAGCACTCCGCTTTCAGTCTCTACGGACCTGTAATATGCAATGTGGGTTAGTATGACTGGTTATATATAAAATAAATTGCTTAGTAATCATACGTGTTAAAACGGCAGCACAACATTGCTTTGTTGGGACATGTATAACCAACACTTTATTAATTTTTACAGTGTTGCCAGAAACCTGACAGTTTCAGTCCTGATCTTGCAAAACTACCTGGTGAGAGTAATGTAGCATACCTATATGAGAAATGGTTCCTCTATAGCAAATATCATATTTAAAACCATCCACCTGGCATCTGGGGTATAATATTTAATTTAATATATTAACACATTTATTATAATGGTGTATTTAATATGTATAACCCATAAAAGTAATAACATCCTCTGAACATTTATGCATACTAAAAACAGACATGCAAAAAAGATCCAAAATGAGATTGTCACACCTGTAATTTGAACGCATTTTTTTGAATGCAAATACAAATGATTTTGCACAGATCTCTGCACAGGCGAGGTGAAACACAGGGCACAGCACACTCATGCTAGAAAATCTGACCGGTCAGGAAAGGAATGGCAACACACAGTAGGAAACCCTAGGAGTTTAGTGACATGACTTGGACAGACACGACATGCTCACCCACACACACAGGGCGAAACAGAAAATGACGTCTGGCCGTTAAAAAAAAGCCGGGCCAGCGAGTGATGGTCATTACGGAAATGTGAGATGCGGAAAACTGAAGCAGGCAGAGCTGATCTACCATCACAAGCACTCATCTCAGATAGAGCCAGCTCACAGAAAAGCACCATCCAATTGGCAATGATTGGAGTGAAAACTGAAGGACTGGTTTATGGGGTGTGTCAGAGAGCCCCATCAACATATGGAGAAAAACAGTGCAAAGAGAGCTGGCTGTCTCGTTAACACACAGAGAAGCTGATTATTCTTCTCTCCCTCGCCGAGACAAAGCAATTTTCTCTAAATGGCCGCTTGGATGCACCGTCGTTTACCTGGCCTGAGATGTTGTCGCTTAAATCATTCGTCTCGTGGTAAAGTTTGGATGACTCCACTGTAGAGACACTTTTGTTAAGACGCATTTCAGATATTCATACAGCACTGGGGTATTTTAATTAAAAGATTGCAGCAGGCTTAACAGATGAAATGCAACTGTTGACACCCTGCACTGGAAGTAAAATAAAACCACAGATCTATTCAAGGTCCCTTGACATAAAAATTTCCCTTTGTGGGATTATTTAACATTAATACAAGTCCCCCTATCCTGTCTATGGTCTTGCAGTGTCTAGAAATGGTGATATTTGTAAAGAGTGCTTTGGCCATTCTGCTTCGTCGTTCAGAGGGCGGCAACTCAGACGGTCGGATCTGGAATTTGTCCCCATAACATGTCATAAGGGGAAGGTTACCTCCCATTTCTCATGCTTTCCTTGCCCAGAGTTTTGTACCCCCCCATATAAAATTATCTCCACAAGCCGTCCTGTCTGCGCCATACATTGTGTGAATGGTGAATGCTGTCAATGACGTCATTTCCCTGAATGCCCACTCACTTCTATCGGCTGCTCTGGATTGTAATTCTGCACCAAGATTGAATTTTGGGAAAATACTTCAGAAACCGAATTAGGGGACCACTAAGACCATATAAAAGCTAAAAAAATGTAATGTGTCCTTTAAAGTAGGCCGGTGACCACAGCATATGACTCCTCAATGGTGCTTGTCATTCTGTTCACACCTTAATGCTGGCTTTTGACAACAAGCCAAACCAGAACGGAATCTTTCTGAAGGAAAGCTCAGTTCAGATCTGATAAGAGACATCAAAAAACTGGTGTGTTCCTGGCTTCATGCGCACATTCAGAGCCAATGCACTTCTTGACAGTTTTGGTGTAAAAGCAGTCAGTGTTTGTTCTCTATTACCTAGCAGCCCATCTCCATCATTCCCTTTAGAAGAGGGTTTCAGGAGAAGATCTGCTTACAGGAGGAGTAACAGAAGAAGATGGATTACTGCTTGATGTATTAGGTTGGTTTAAATCATCCACAATTTGTAATTTGGGGCATGTGAATGCTCATACTAATGGGCTTTGTTCTGGTTTTCAGATACTGGGTGAGTAGTTAGTTGTTTTTCTCCAAGTTACAGATAACTAGCAACCTTTTGCTTTTTTATCAGTTTATTTCTGACATTAGGAGGCATGACTCATTCATTTGGCAATCAGAATCCTTGAATAAAAGCTCTACTTGTCACGACTTGGGCTTGAGGGGAGAAGGAAGCACATGAGCGAGGCATTGTGGCACAAACAAGGATTTATTAAACACAAAAGAAAGAATTTCTCGGCTAGATGGCCAAAAAGGAAAAGGAATAAACTAAAACAAACCTTAAGGAGCGTGTCTTGAAGACAGGAACTGAAATGAGCACAATGGTAAAATTCCACAATAATGCAGCAGCACCCACTGGGTGCCGTTGTACTGCCTTTAAAGGAGTCCTGAGCAATCATGTCTAAGGGACTTCAGCTCAGGACTTAAGCCTGTTCCGGCTGGATTGGTAGCAGACATGGTTCTGAGATGGCTATAACAGAGGTCACATTTATAAGCACGCCAAGAGTTTATTACAAGCAATGCAAAACAAAGGGGAAAGACAGAGGTAGTGAAGAGATTGGGACATGTGCTCAGTGTTGCCAGATTGGGCAGACAAATTGCTCAACCAGAATAAATATGTTAAGTTGTCGCAACAGTTAAGTACTTATCAGATAGTTCAGCAGATTTGTGTGTGTTTTTGAATGGTTGTGGACTCAATCATGTACCACATTCATCTTCTGTGTGACAAATAAAACAGATCACACAAAAAGGGCTTGGTGGGTAGTTGATCCTCTACGAGGCGCAGATAACTAGCAACTATCCTATTTCTCTAAATCCTGAAGATGAAGACTGAAGATGCTACGTCTTATATAGCTCTTTAAAACCAGGGCTCTAATAAACAAGTCTTCCTTAGAACCAGGGGAATATGACAATATCAGTGTAAATTTAGCAGTATTGCTTCAAGTTTCATTTCTTGCGGCACACGACTGAAGTGTGTAGTGAGGTTCCCCAATCTAAATGTCCAATAGGCACTTAAACATTCAAAAGATGGAGACATATTTTAAGTCTCTCATCCTTTATTCAGAAGATAACCTTATCAAATTAGAGTCTAATGATGGTGATTGTGAAATTTCACTTCAGCCAAGAGAGGGAACATTACATTTTCAATTTTTCTTGGCCTCGGTGAGAAAACCTGAGCAGGCAGCCATTAAAATAGTGAGGAGGTGAAGCTAAGTTGCTGAAGTTGAGCAAATGATTTCTCGCATGGCTTCAGGGTACATTTTGCTCTAGACTGAGCACCTGCCCATTATTGCATCATATAAAAGGAAATCAGGATTTCATGCGTCATCAATTGCAAAAAAGTGAGATAAAACTGAAATGAACAAATCAATGATATCAATCTGATATAAGTACAAATAGAAAAAGTGTAAAAAATTGCATGGACATTTAAATGCACATGCAGTGGGCAGCCATTACAGGTGACCGGGGAGCAGTGTGTGGGGACGGTCCCTTGATACCCACAACCTTCCAATCACGAGTCTGCTTCCTTACCCGCTAGGCCCCCATTGCACCTTTATGTGCTTTTATGTCCTATATGTCCATATTTATGTTTATACTATTGGTTTATATGACATAGAGTTTAAGTTATTTTAACCTGGAACCAGAAATTAATGTATTGCTACGATGACCACACATGGACATACTTTTTCCATGAACATACAAAAAACAGTATTCTTTATTAGATATTAGTACACATTCAGTGCAATCTCATGGCCTGACCTGATTCATGTTAGAGGTCATGAATAATAAGCAGTACCCTGGGCCACAGCTCAACTTCCTCCACTCCCATAGTCAAGATGAAGTTTGATTAAATCCAATCTCTGCTTTAATCCCCTGCAGCCAGCGAGACTGTCCAAGTGGAACTTAAACCTTTTATCCATAACTAGTTCTTGCCAAGAGGAATTCAGCGACAAAGGGATTCATATGGGAGGTGGTGCAGGAGGAGGAGGGGATTGCTCATAATGACACAAAATAGCAGCTAATCAGATTACTTTAATCAAAGTATACGCGCTGCATTTATCATGAATGAATTGTTTAAGGTGATTACTGGCTTGCCTTTTTGTCTGCATGCATTATGTGTGTAAAATGTCGTGGTAAATAAAATAATTGACATCCAGTGATTCATTGGACTAATTAGTGTGCAGGTGGGGAACTAGTGGAGGCTCCGATGATCGGTTTCGTTCTCGTTTATACACACTGTGTATGTGCGCGTATGTGTGTGTGTGTGTGTCTATGTTCTTAACCATATTTCCTTTTAACAAGCTTAACATATACATCAAATTAGCATAAGCCGCTGTTTACATAAGTTTAACATGATTGCAAATTAGCTGAGGACAGTGCTTCAATTTGATTAATGCTTGGTAATATTTCTCAGTTAATTTTAGCATGCGTGCAAGGCAAAGTAGTGCACAACTCATTTTTTAAAACAGATGAAAAATTAACTGCATCCCACTCCTGAAAACGGCACTGTGCATTGAAAGAAGTCCAAATACTGACAGTAAAGGGAAAACCTTGATCAAATAATCTTTAAAATAAAAGTCTAAACACCTGGTGAGTGAAGATTCCATTTTGTATTATTTTTGCCTCATTACAACACATTAGTGTCCAGGAATTGGAACAAGGGGAGTAAATGAATAGCTGTTAGGACTGCAGGTCATGGTCATGAGTGGGAACTCAGCAGTGCAAAACACATTTCTTTCCAGTCACTCAGACAGGACTTCATTTTATTTTCCAGTTTGACCCTGGACATGCTGCTGTCGAAATCCAGTCCACCAGGGACTGAGCAGTTGAAAGCCCAATAAGCAATCATGCATCCACAAGAGGAATGACTCTCTACCATCACTGCTAATGTGCAGCAGCTATTTTCGAGGAGTATAAATTGTTTATTGAATGATTATTTTCATAAATGTGAAATCATTGTGGGTCCCTAATGAACTTATATGTTAATGTTAACAGAGGAACTTTACATGTAGTCCTTACATGTATTATTTATAGATGCAGTTTACCACAAATATAGTGTTTGTGTGGTATGACGCTCATATTCTTTCATCCCTGGATTTTTAGAGACAGGGCTTAGGATTTCCACATCTGAATAATTCATATGGCAGAAGAAAAGGAGGATGATTGGCATTTTTTTAAAAAGGGAAGGACTATTTAGAACATTCAAGGGTTCACAGAATTGTGAGATTAATTTTGCAGGTCAGATTATTTAAGATTCATATGAGTTCATATAAAAGCAGCCCTACCTTTAAATTCATCTTTATTAAATCACCCATTTCTCCTTTTATTAGGCTGCCCAATAAAGTGATCATCTCTTGCTCAGCACTATTTACACTGAATGAAGATCAAAGGGGTTTAAATTTCAAACTGAATTAAACATTCACCCATCCATCTATCCATCCGTCCATCCATCCATCAACAAAGTTCTGTTAATTGTTGCAGTGATGCTATTAATATAAATTGTGGTTGTTACTGAGGGTTAGGTTGGCTTCTGCAAAATGTACAGAAATTAGGGGCTTTATTATTCAATGGGTTCATTGCATTGTGTGTGTGTGTGTGTGTGTGTGTGTGTGTATGTGTGTGTGCATGTGAAACCCATACTCTAATCTGGAATATTGTCTCTCTGTTTTCAGGTAAGGCTGTGGTCCATGTATGTAATTTAGAATACCCATTGCTACAGTTCTGTGCATAAATATAAACTAAAACAGAACACCCCTGGAGTATGATATATAAAAAACACAGAACTCATAAACATGCAGGATATGGGAGGAACAGGGAGGTTCCTTTAAATGAGTGGACATTTAAAGGAAGCCTCCTGTTTATTTCCCAGCTGTTTTTAGTGATTGCGTGACATGGGGACAAACAAGACATTCTGACCTAAAAAGCGTAACAAAGATGGAGGAGGAGACAGAGAGAAAAACTGGATTCGTCTCAGTCAAAGATGAAAAGAACAATGTTTTTCTGTAAAATCCTTGTAACAGTGAAAAAAGTGTTATTAAAACATCTGACATCAAGGGGCAGTGGTGGCCTAGCAGTTAAGGAATCGGCCCTGTAATCAGGAGGTTGCCGGTTAGAATCCCGATCCGGCAAGGTGCCACTGAGGTGCCACTGAGCAAAGCACCGTCCCCACACACTGCTCCCCGGGCGCCTGTCATGGCTGCCCACTGCTCACTCAGGGTGATGGGTTAAATGCAGAGGACAAATTTCACTGTGTGCACCGTGTGCTGTGCTGCTGTGTATCACATGTGACAACCACTTCACTTCATCAGCAATGGAAAACATTATATATAGAGGAAAACGCGTATAGAGATCACAGTTTCTGTAGCTTTAGTCAGCTGAAATATGCACAAAATATTCTCCTTTTAGAGTTCTGACTCTGAAAAAGCGGTAGGAGGTAGATGAGGTAAAAAGGCCTGTCTCTTTCCTGTTCCTTTTTTACGTTCTATGAGGAAATGTAAAGCCATGTGTTAAGCAAATTCAAACAAAGGAGCCCTGGGAGTGTGAACAGGCAAAGCAATATCATGTAATCGTAGGTCCCTCATTAAGCCTGACAGAAATGGCATTCGCAACAGCCCCACGTCTTTCGCACTGCTCCTGCAAAACGAGGCGAGGGAAGTCATTACTGAGGGAAATGAGTCTGTAGGTCACTACCTCTACTCGGCGGGTATCCATCAGCCTCGCAGCCAACATGCTGGGCAGTGACGGACACCTCGCAGTTACAGATTTGTAAAGACCCGCCGGAACCCGGTATGCATCTCGCTTGCTGATGTCTGGGCTATCTATATGGGCTATCGATTCTGGCTGTCTATACGGGCTGTCTATACGGGCTATCTGTACGGGCTATCTATATGGGCTATCTATTCTGGCTGTCTATACGGGCAATCTGTACGGGCTATCTACACGGGCTGTCTATTCTGGCTGTCTATACGGCCTATCTATACGGGCTGTCTATACGAGCTATCTATACGAGCTATCTGTATGGGCTATCTACACGGGCTGTCTATTCTGGCTGTCTATACGGCCTATCTATACGGGCTGTCTATACGAGCTATCTATACAAGCTATCTATATGGGCTATCTATTCTGGCTGTCTATACGGGCTGTCTATACGGGCTGTCTATTCTGGCTGTCTATACGGGCTGTCTATACGAGCTATCTATACGAGCTATCTGTACGGGCTATCTACACGGGCTGTCTATTCTGGCTGTCTATACGGCCTATCTATACGGGCTGTCTATACGAGCTATCTATACGAGCTATCTATACGGGCTATCTATACGGGCTATCTATATGGGCTGTCTATACGGGCTGTCTATACGTGCTATCTATACGGGCTGTCTATACGGGCTGTCTATACGTGCTATCTATACGGGCTGTCTATACGAGCTATCTATATGAGCTATCTATATGGGCTATCTATTCTGGCTGTCTATACGAGCTGTCTATACGGGCTGTCTATTGTTATTTCTCCTTGATCCAGGGCAATGAACAGAATGGCAAGTAAAGTGAAAAAAAGTAAAAAACCTGGATACTCAGGCCTATGATGGTTCCAGGATGAAAGAGGCCATTCATGAAGAAGGAACGGAACCGTTTGACGTCTCTTGGGACACCTTTTTGGTTTGATTTATCTTGCCTTTGATCATTAGTTTTAGTTTTTATTATTGATGCATTTTTCCATGCTTCTTTTGTTTCAGCTTGCAGATATCTGTATAGAGGAACATTAAGACGAAAGACATCATTTCGCCTCGCTGGCCCACAAACAAAAGGGGGAGTATAATTCCATCTGGAGCTTACGACTCCTGCTGTTTCTCTGCCGTTAAAGCTGCAGACGTGACAATTCACGGTTGGATTAGAGTGGCTGCACCTTTCTCTTATTGAGTTATGTCTTTATGCCGGTGCAAGCCGTGAGGTAAGAGTGAGCAGTAATTAAATTCTTCTGGCTCTGGCTGGGAATACAAGCATTTCTATGTGGCATTCAATTTTCCGGCCACAAAAAGGGAGACCAGGAAAAGAGGAAAGTTAATTGAATAGTGATAGGGCAGAGCGCCGGGCCATTGTAAGCCGGAGTCAGCTGTGGATGGAGAGATAATGGTCTTCATTGTGAGACGGGAGCAGATTCAATCAGGCTGGCCCAGGTCACACATCTGCAGGGAAATCTGTGCGCCGACGCCGTTCACATCGCATGTCCTTCATCAGCGGACTCCGCATTTTCCCCAAACCACCCACAGAACGCTGCTCCACATGTGAATAGGCAGTTTCCAAGCGTCACGTGCCACAGAGGCTGTTCTGCCTTTGCAGCACTTTGTCCCATTACTCGGCGTCCTGACACTGTTAAGCTACTTATTAACCTCTACTTCAAGCCAAAAGCCTGCTGTCAGACACCCACTGACTCTTATAATGCCTGCTGCTACGCGTCAGTCAGGGCACTGAGGAGGAATTCTCTGGCAAGACAAAAGGAATTATTTCTTTGTCTAATAGATTGAAGTACACAGTAGGTTAGTGGTGCAATTGTTAGTAGTACACACTGATGATAAGAAGCAGTACACAATTTGATGTAAAATTCCAGACAGAATGCAGACCGTAAGAAAGTGGGGGGCTGTACACGCTAAAAGGATTTCATGGCATTGAGAATAATCTAAAATGAATCAGTAGAACACAGGAAAACACGGCAGGTTTTTGATGCATCACCCCTGCACGTGCTGTAGGCAGTGAAAATACAGCAGAAAACAGCAGAAAAAATTAATTAATATGAGCCACTGCTTATTCATTTGCAGTGTTTTGTTTTTTGAGATGATGTAGTTTTGTTTTGAATAAGAAATGCAACGTCACACATTTTTGATGTGTTCGTATTAGGAACTCAGCAATATTTCCAGGACTTTGGTTTGGCTTTGTTAATTCTAGCAATGGAATCTTCCAGCAGAACAATTTAAATAATCAAAGGGAGTTCAAGGGTAGCTGCATTTGAAACCACGATTTTGTAATAGATTTTTTCAGCCAGTAAAGCAGCCTCCATTTGGGTTATGTTGAAATCCTGAATAGAGTCCTCATTTCATAAGAAGCCATTTGGATCCTTTAGAATGTTCATTCCTTTCTTCTCTTTCAAGGTCTGTTAAATAATCCCAGAGAGATGAGATTAGCAGACATTCCCAACATATATAGGATATAGATGCACCTGAGCTGCATGTTGTGCAAATTGGGATGGGCCTTCTCATTTTATAAGGTCTTATAAGGAAAGAGGCATTCTGTGTTCATAAAGAATAAACTTTCTTTTTTTTCAGCTCATTGTCTCATACAGAACAATATTTTGACTAATACTAAACGCATAGAACATTGTATTGTACAATCACCTATGATATATATATGATCGGGGACTGTCCATGAGTTGGCAGAAGCTTTATGGGTTGATATATTTGATTTTTGTGTGATTTTGTTGGAAGCGCGTTCAACTATGTAGTTAATAAGAATATTTCATTCATTCAGATCTAGGATGTCTTGTTTTTATGTTTATTTTCAGTAGTGTATTTTAACAATGAGAACTAATAAATTTTTTTTCTTAACATGCAAAAGATGGATGCTATTTGTTTGTATATGCAGCGCATTTGTTCCATGGCAGGGTGAAAACACCCCCCACAGCCATGGCCCATTTAGCATCACCAATTCCGAGGCCTAACCTGCATGATTTAGGACTGTGTGAGGAAGACGGTGCGGACAGAGGAAACCCACATCAACACAGCGACAACATGCCAAGCAGCCACTGAAGGCACCCAGCGTTAGAATATAAATTCTCATAGCGACTCTGTGGTAACAGTCTGGGACAGAAGCAGTTTAACTATTTAAACGGCACACACAAGGACACAATAAAAGATATATTCCTTTGAGCATTTACAGAATGAGATCATCTGGAGGTTTTGAATCATGGGGTCTTTCCTCCTGCACCATTGCTGAATTATTTAATGGGTTATAAATAGCTCGCACCATGGCGGTCATATCATTGTGCTGTAGCTTTGGCAACTGACTACTTCAATATCCAACTTCTGCCCCCACATATCATATTAGGCCTGACAAATACGGGGGCTTGTGCAACTCTTAAGTGTCACTGGGATTTCGTAAAAAATTGAATCAATAAATTCAGCCACAGAGCCGTGATTTGCATTTAAATAGTCACCACTAGATGTTTTACTTCATTGGCTAATAGAGCATTCATTGCCGCAGCATGTGTCATATTTCTTTATTCAACGTCTCCGGAAAGCCCAAGAGATAAAGGAGGATTCTATCAATGCTGTGAAGCATGGCCAAAGCAACATCGGTTTTACTGGCAAATGACCTGGACATAAAGTAAGAGGTGCAGGGAAATAAATCTTCTGGCTGAGAGCTGGTCCGCGAGAGGCGTGTGAGAGATGGAGCTGATGTTAGGGAATTATTTAGGAAATCCACAAGCTTTGAGCAAAGCAGCTGCCATATTTTCTTTTTCAGAACTCGATTTATTCATAAATGTGCAGAGATATTCAGGTGAGCAAAACCGCCCGTAGGACATGGCGTACAGCGATCATCCTGTCACTTTTGCACACATCGCCGGGGGAAACAATATGGGCAAATTCAAATTTTTACAATAGGTATTGATCGCCCCGCTTCACCACAAAAGCACTGCACTGAGCATGGCGGCTCTGAACGTAGCCAGGGCTGGCCAGGAACGGTCAAAAGAGATGGAAAATTGAGCGAGAGCCGTTCCTAACTCAGCATGAAGTGCTGGAATCAGCAGCCAAACTGGCATGAGAGGGATTACAAAAATCAATTGTTCACCATGCGCTTCAGTTGTCTGTGATGTCACGTGTGCCTGTAAACAGGCCGGAGTGAGGAGTCCCGGCCCGGTAAAAAAATCGCCACGTCTCTGTGTGCCCTGATGAGCGATAAGAATATCAAATGTGTGTGTGTGTGTGTGTGTGTGTGTATGCGATGTGCGTAATTGTTCAATCCATTCCTCATTACCAGCGAGATTACAGATAGATAATGCAAATTTTCCGCTCGCCTCCTTACCTGCATCCAAATCTCCAATAGGTCCAATTAGAGCCTCCAAACCGAGAGCCGTGCAAATCGCCCGATTGTTTCGGAGGGCAATGGCAGCCAATCGGATGGCGACGGAGCCGAGTCCCCGGAGGCGGTGGATCATGCCGTGTCTTAAGTGTTTCTTCCTGGCGGGAAATATTTCTTCAGAGAGCAGGAGTGACAGGATCAGGCCTGCTGCTATCAGCTCAACTCTTCTGCCTGCCTTGCGGCCGGGGCATTTTTCACCCCTCCTCTCCCTGACAAGCACATTAATTCTGCCTTCAGTCCCTGTTATCCCGGTGAATAAATCTGTGCACCAAACTGCAAAATTGCGCTTCCCACCCCATCCCAGATCCACTCGACACCGAGTTATCCTCCTGACCGAGTTAACCCAGCCTGTCCGGAGCGGCTTTTCTTATTTTCCCACGCAATCAAAGGCCTGTGACCTGGCAACCTGCTTTCACGCTCCCACTGAACCTGATTCGTCCGCTCGATATATACACGCACTTGTGATGGAACGGCCGTGGATCAACTTTTCCTACTCAAACACCTCGGCTTCCGTGCCGCAGAACTACGGCTGCAATTCAACCTGTCAAGCACATGCCCAGATAGGCCCTAGGTGGTGCTCCAGCACCTGTCCTTTACGATAAGCACACTGAAACATGGCCCATGGCGTCCGTTCCCAATTACGAGCGTGTAAAGCTCCACAGGGTGTTTATACTTCTGCGAGATCACAGGCGCCATCGAAATCCTCCGACTTTCCTTATCACAGACACCATCTCGGTCCTGTTTTCACCGGTGACAGCCAGGTTATGATAATGTTCTGTTTTTTCGAATCCCGACTTCTCATCAGTGTCTCTGGGTTCTCCGGTTTCCTCCAGCTGAAGGCATGTGCACTACTAGAACGGGCAACTCTGAATGGCTTGTAGGTGTGAGTGAATGGTGTGTGTGTGTGTGTGTGTGTGTGTGTGCTCCCTGTGGCCGGCTAGTGCCCCGCCCTGGGTGAGTCCCCATCCTGTGCCCAGCATCACAGGATGAGCTTCAGCAGTTATGGACAGTGAGGGAGCGACTGAAACATCTCAATGCCGCCAAAACAAGCTAGTCAAGTGACCTCCAAAAAGCTAGTTTCTTGGTCTGAGATCAGAAAGAATTACGAATCAATTTCAGGGTCTTTGGGAGAGTCCCAGTGCAGAGTTGCCCGTCCACATAATGTGCAGGTCCTTGCAAACTCCTTGGAGGTTTAATATATTATTCGTCCACTGAGATGGCGGTCATAGCAGAACAGCAGTATAAAATGTGCAGGGGTGAGGTGAGTGGTCCTTCTACCGATATCCGTACAAAATGTTACATTTTCTAGAATGGTTTATATTCCATGTTGCCTGCCCTGGGCGCGGTGAGCAGGGTTCGGAGTGGACCAGCTGCTCATCGCAGGAGTAAACAGAAATAACCAGCGAGGATGATGAAGTGAGCCCTGTCAGTTTGTCGGGGGAACTTCTGGGGGAAAGGAGGCTTCATTAAATGTGAGGGAATGGGGACTGCAACAGCCTGCCAAAAAGGGAACTCAATTCATGTCTCATTAAAGTGCTTAATATTGATATTCCCAATTTGCTGGCTTAACTAGGCAAACTGTTTCCATCTGCCTTTGCTGAACAGCCTTGTTTTTTGTGAGGGACAACCGCAGCTCGGCTGTTCGCGGGCTGGAGGGAGCAGAAATATCTAAATATATACCGAGGAATAGAAGTGACAGTCGATCGCCACTCTGTGTGGACCCATTTGGAGTTGCGGACATGGCACTGTGCGAGTTCGTTAAGGAAGCAAAGGTCTCGGCTCCGGGAAGTTTTAACAGCTGCTCTGCTGTACCCCGACGGGGACGTTGGAGCGAGTGTTCTGCATGTGACAGGTGCCCAGAAAGGGTTGTCTGCATAATATTTAAATGGGGAGTGAAGTCGTTACCGTGGCGGTTGTGTCCAAAAAGTCTGCAGAATTTAATTTAAAGTCGCTGTCATGTGTGTGACAGTAAAACAACACAGACAGCTGAATCAGTAATAACGAGTGGGAATCGATATCGATCAAAATCAAAACCTGGAAACAGCACTTAAGCCGCAGCTCCATCTCAACCAAGGCGTCGGTCTTATATGGAATTTAGTTTTTTATGTGTGCACAGATATCGGCAAAAAATTACGTTGTTTTTTTTTTATTTCGAGCAGGGAATTAGCAATTCTATACTATTTTGTGATGGGGAATACAGAGTGAGTTGAAAGACCATAAAATACAGTTGCCTTTAAAGTTAAGTAAAAAACCTGTCCTGTTTCCATTACTATTATATTGTGTTCCTTTTCTTTTGGCTTTGCATCATCTATGTATGGATGTAATCAGAATCATAATTCCTAATTTCACCTTAATTACTGTGAGGCCACTGTAAGATGGGACATTCTGCATTCTGCAGCTTTTGTCATGTAGAGAGGCCAACACCTCTTTGGTCTCCATGCCTTTGTCAAACGGCATTCCGGCATTTGGCAACCTTCAAAAGGTGTGAAGCGCACCCATGTGTTTGTGAGATCCCCCACTCTCTTTGTCTTCCCCAGACGGGAGACACCGGGGGCGTGACGACAGAAACAACAAATTCTGATTGGTCTGTGACAACTTCCTGTGGGTTAAATGTATAAAGTTTGTTCACTTGTGATCTGGGGATCTTCCATCTTCTTTTCCATCAGGAACTGGGCCTTCCAGCTCCTGAGTCTTTTCTATTTACTTGTTTTTCTCATGGCTTTTCTCTCTTTCTCTACCTTTTCTCCTTCTTTTCATTTTGGTTTTCTCTTTAACATTGGTGCCTTTTTTACATACAATATTCACATGTAACTGCAATAATAATTTACTGGTGTTAATATATTCGAAACTGTTTATTTTATTAACCTCAATTGTGCCATGCCTCTTTCTGCCAGGTAACATCAAGTTGTAATAAATAAACACCATCCTCGGTGCGCGTGACAGAAAACCAGCACCCATTAAGCACCGTATGTACTCTATTTCCCTGCTACCAGCTGACATCAGGGCTATGCTCCTCCATGAAGCCATGGCAACAAAATGTGCTCTTAATGCCAAATCCTTAATGCCAGGTAGCTGCGAACTGGAGTTATTTCACAGTCGCTCCTGGTATTGAATTCCTGCCTGATGGGTTGGCCTTGGCGGTTTAATTTTTATTGATTAAGGATTCAAACAAATCCTCGTAGACTCTCAAACTCTTAACATTTGTCCAAATGACCCAGCTCATCTTCTGCTGCTTGCTTATTGAGCAAGTGTTTCTGGAGACAATCTTTGATAAAAGCGTAATTATTAACACACCATTAAAATTTAATCAGTTTTAATTGTGATTAACAGCTGCTTTCCACAATAACAGCATTGAATTGAAAGCTGTGCATTTAGGCATATTTTTTTGTATCCTAGTTGTTGTGTTTATTGGCCGGAGATGCCAGCCATTATGTTGCTACCCAGATCACCCACCCAATTCCAAATCCTCCCCAGAGGTTCCTTTCTCATTAGAGTCTGTTTAATTAAGAGCTCTAATAAACTCAACAAATGAGAAATCAAAAACACCCACTTCTCTAGCACATTCTCTATTTCCTCCCAAATTAATGGTCATTATTGGTTCTCTTTTATTAGATTGCCGTGTCACTTGACACGCCTTAAGCATGACCAGAAATCCCATCAACAGATTTACTGTTAATTACCAGATCTGAGTTATTAAAAACATCTGGCATCTTAAAGGAGGAGAAAAGAAGTTTCATGGTGCTGTGTTCTTCAATTGATAAAGAAGGGATTATGGGAAACAAATTCTCTCCAGCTGATTCTCTCCTTCTTTCCGTGGCTGGTGTTACTTTCACTAAATGGGCAGACAGCAAAAATTATTTATGGTTCCTTCTTGCAGCCTCGCCGTTGAAAGAACAGAGCAACAATTCAAATTGACTTTATATCCCAAAACCAATTTATTTGATGACCTTGGTAATTCGGTTTATTTGAGAAGGAACTTGGGCTCATGGTCGTTCCTCATTCCCTTTACAAGGGGACTGTGCAGTTTCACTTCATATGTCCAACAGTGGATCTTGGCTCTAGTCCACTGAGTGCTTCTCAGATTGCAAGGACACAGTGTGCATTTCAATTACACGCTCGTTAATGTTATTTAAATGTACTCTGAATCTTATTAGCATCTAACTTGGTAAGACACGCACACCTCAACACTCTGTTCACGGCAAGACCCTGACTTGACCTCCACCGAATGAACTGGCAATTGTAAGAACCGTCTGGGCACTGCACATTTAAAGTCCTACGAAGCTCCATTAGGAAACGGAAGAGGCTGAATGTTCCAGACTAAAAGTTTAACTCACATGGGGAGCAGTAAATCAAGGAGCTTCTACAAGCGCGTCCTGTATCATTAATGACTAATGACTAGTGCTCCGCTCCAGAAAATATCATGACTATCCAGAACTGCCTGCAGGGAAATAGACTAGGCTGACCGGAACGGCAGTGCACCACAGCCAGTGTGGATTGTGGCTTGCAGCTTGAAGACGTCCGCAACACATGGACAGAAAGCCCAGAGGTAAGGGTTCGTTTGTGCTGAGTGCACCAGCATCAATAGAGGGAACTATGGGATTCTTGTTAATTAAAACGAAAGGAGAGATAGCGGTGGAGGCTCACTTACTTTCCCCCCTTGAGAGGTTAGCAATTAAGAAAAATGTACTTTTGCAACAGATACAGTTCTGTCAGTAAACCAGGCACAAGAAAAGAGGTGGTGTGCATCTTAGCCACAAAGACAACTAATATTTAAACCATTCATTGTTCAGAAAAAGATATTAAGTGATGTCCTTTCTTTGAATCTTCAGAGGTAGATACATGGTGCATTCATTATTTATTCATATACACCATATCCTGATTGTACTGTGATACGTATCATATGTGCAGGGGCTGACAATAGAATCATGTGACATATTTAACATAAACATGTATAAGAAGAATGCAACTTTTACATACGATATTGGCAGAGGTAGACAGCAACAATGTAATTCACTCCACTATATATTTACTTTTAACTCACTATATTTCAAAGTGAAATTCTTTTACTACACTCCAATACTGCAAAATTGGTCTTTCCATTACATTACATTATTATTTCTTATCTTATAATCATCTGGGCAACTTAATAACGTGTTACAGGGGGTAAGAGACAAAAAAAGTATTTGGCAGCCACCAATTGTCCAAATTGTCCCAGTTGAAACGATGAGAGAAGTCTGTAATTTTCATTATAGGTACACTTCAACTGTGAGAGACAGAACGTCTCACACCTTCAAACAGTCAGACTCCAACCTCCACCATGGACAGGACCAGAGACCTGCCTATAGACACCAGAGACAAGATTGTACACCTGCACAAGAATGGGATGAGCACGTCTACAATAGCTTGGTGAGAAGAGTTTCATCTTTTGGTGCAATTATTAGAAAATGGACTCACTCACAATCTTCCTTGACCTGAGGCTCCATGCAAAATCTAGCTTTGTGGCGTACAGATGATCATGAGAACAGTGAGGAAACCGACCAGAACTACCCAGGGATGGGGACTGGTCAATGACCTAAAGAGAGCTGGGACGACAGTAACAAAAGTTACTATTATTAACACACTACCTCGTCATGGATTAAAATCGAATGGTCCCTCTGCTTAAAACAGCAACTGTCCAGGCCCGTCTAAAGTTCACCAGAGACCATCAGTGAAGGATTGGAAGAATGTCATGTGGTCAGATGAGACCAAAATATAAGTTGTGTTTGGAGGGGGAAGAGCATCATACCCACTGTGAAGCATGGGGGTGGAAACATTATGCTTTGGTGCTTCCAAAGTGGACAGGATGACTGATCCATGTGAAAGTGAAGTGAATGTGATACACTGTGCTGCAGTGATACACAGCATATGGTGCACACAGTGTCCTCTGCTTTTAACCATCACCCTTGGTGAGCAGTGGGCAGCCATGACAGGCGCCCAGGGAGCAGTGTGTGGGGACGGTGCTTTGCTCAGTGGCACCTTGGCAGATCAGGATTTGGACCGGCAACCTTCTGATAACGGGGCCACTTCCTTAACCCCTAGGCCACCACTGCCCCTGACACATTGCCCCTAAACTATTTACAAAACCTTTATGTATCAGGAGATTTTGGGAAAAAAAACTCCTTCCATCAGTGAGAGCATTGAAGATGAAATACTTTTATGCCGCACTGTATATTTTACATGCAATCTGCGCAATCCCGAATGTTGGTGGACTTTTTAAGAAAAACTTATTTGCTCTTTTTTTCCTCACAAAAGAGCAAATATTAAACATGACTGTTCTCACATGGTCATTGCAGCAGTGTTTAAAAGTGCAGACAATCAAAACAACACTGACAACATTATTATATGACAACATAACAATGTATTATTATTAGAGTTAAATAAATCACTCTACTTTTACTCTTGGTGCATACGTTGTTTTTTTTTTTTTTGCTGGAGTAAAATTTTACTGTGTGTTTAACTTAAGTACATGGCTTGTGTACTTCATCCACCACTGAATATTGGTGCAACATGTTGGCTAAAATTACTCACATCTGGATTTAAATGAGTAGACAAGAGCCTTTGATTGGTAATTGCTGCAGTGATTAACAAGATACAGCCTGTTCAATAATAATTGATGCGGTGAATACCTTGTCATTGCTTATAGGGAGTCAAATCCCATGGTCATGGAACAGATGTTTCTGTGTTTCAGTAGGGGAGAATTGTCCTGCATCAAGCAATTAAAAAAATAAAAACTAAATATCTAAAATTGGGTTAAAAACATTGCTGGACAGACAGGGAGTATAAAACCATAAAATCAGTAAACAATGTTGAATGAATGTGATCAGAGAATGTAATACATCTACAGAGGCTGAATTTGTTTAATAGTGACTGTTAAAGCATTTTAGAGGATTGTGGGTAAATAGTTGTATAAGAAAGCCACTTGTTATTGAGTCTAATCATGGGGAGGACAAAGATTGAAGAAATTGATTTTTTCTGTCCTGATGGCATATTTCAGAATGACAATGCCAGGATTCATCAGGCTCCAATTGTGAAAGAAAGGTTGAGGGTGCATGAATCATCCATTTTCACACATGAATTGGCCACCACAGAGTCCTGGCCTCAAATCCATAAAGAATCTTTGGGATTGACTGTCCCACCTTTGCTCTGTGGATATTGCAAGAGTTTACTGAAACAATGCCACACAAAATGCAATTGCCAATCATTTTATCTTTTTATCATTTTATTTTTTTCTGAACAGTGACAGGCTTACAGGTCATGAAAAACTTAACATAGAGTCAAGGCACAATGCTTTGAAATGTACAGACATGACAATACAAAAGTACAAAACTGATTTACCATGTTAGCCCCTAGAGTCCTGCTGTTATAAGCAGGGGTGCACATAACTGGTACGCAGTTACGCATGCGCGACAAAAATTAGGAATGCGTAGTGACAATTGTGTCACCACGCGCCTTTGCGTACTTGACCATCACGTTTTCAACACCACTATCTCATTTAATCTTACACGTTGCTTGTCACCAACTAAATGTCCAAAAAACAACAGACATTAAGCAGCTTCTTTGGCGTTTCGCCACCAGCTAAGAAACGCCAACCGGAGCCAGAGCCGAAGAAAAGATTTTTTTCGGAAAAGTGGCTCCAAGATGTGCAGTGGCTGGAAGCTAACAGTGAGCGCACTGAAATGTGGTGCAAGATTTGCCGCTCGCATCCACATATAGCAGACAAATCAGGTGCGTTTTACAGGGGCTCAAAGAATTTTAACCATCCTTTATTTGAGAAACATGAAAAGAGCAAGGAGCATGTGAATGTGGCGCAAGTCATTGCTAATAAACAAGCTAGCCGAGAAGAAATGTCCAGTCGCCCGCTTAATAGATGGCGAGACAAGCTAAATGAAGAACAGCAGCAAGCTCTGTCTAATATTTTTCTCCTCGCTTTCCATAAAGCTAAACACGCACGTCCCATGTCTTCATATTCTGAGGATATTCCTTTACTGAAGCGGCTAGGAGTAAATGTCGGAGTTGCATATCATTCACGTGAAGGGGGCACACGAATCGTGCAGAGCATCGCTCACACCATCAGCGGGGAGTTACGAGCCAAATTGCAGTCTGCCGAATTTTGGGGGCTGCTTTTTGATGGATCTGAGGACATCACAAAAACTGAGCAGGAAATCGTTTACATTGTGTCTGTGTCCAGCAACGGAGAATTTACGTCGGACTTTCTTGGACTGATTGAACTGGGTACTGATCGAACCGCGCAGGCCATAACAGACGGACTTGTGAGACTTTTCCAGAACGCAGGCTTGAATGACTGGGCAACAAAGTTGGTCGCTGTGTGCACAGACGGGGCTGCTGTCAACGTCGGTATGTACAACGGCGTTGTGCCAAAACTCCGGCAACTTGCTGCAGTTAGAGAATCCACACACTGGAGAATTGCTTAAAATCAGCTGATCGCAACGTTCCTTACTGTGAGACATTTAATTGCTCCGTGGTCAAGCTGCTGCAGTTTTATTTGCAAAAAGGTGGAGCAAAAAAAATAGCTGCCCTGAAGAAGCTGTGTGAAGAAAATGGGATCCCCTTTGTGAAGCTGGGTAAGTTTCATAATATCAGGTGGTCTGCATGGAGGCATGAAACACTGTTAAAAATATCAAGACTATTGCCAGCCATTAAAATGCAACTGGCTACGAGTGATAACAGTGACTTGCAGCATATCTGTACAGAGCGTTTTCAATGCTTTCTGTCAAACATGCTTGACATTGGCAACATTTTAAAGACCACATCCATTAGGTTTCAGAAGGAAAAGCTGATTATTGGAGAATGTAAGGATGAACTCATGGTGGCCATTGGACAGTTCACCCTTCTGCTTGATAGTGAGGGCCACTACAGAGCACACACTGTTTCTAATGCTGATGCTGACAGAGACAAGACAAACTTACTCAGGGGGTTAATTGAAGAGTTTGAAATCAGATATGACTCCCTCAAGTCATGTGATCATTTCTTAGTATTTGATCCTTCAACATGGCCTCAGGAAAAGCAAGACCTCCACATTTTTGGAAACATAACTGTTTGCAGCATTCTCAAGAAATATGAGGCCATCTTGCATCTTGACAAAGACACCACTGTGACAGAATGGATGCGCTTAAAGCAGGCAGGAAAACGCCTGGGAGCCTCTTCTGTGTATGACTTGGTCCAAATAGTGAATACAAGTAACCCAGATGCTTACTCCAACATCAACAAGGTGGTTAAGCTGTCTCTTACACTGCCTTTAAGCAGTGCAGCTTGTGAGAGGGGATTCTCACATCTCAACTTGATAAAAACCAAGTACAGATCTCGTCTGTCACACGCTCATCTCTCAGCCCTGTTGCACATTCACCTGTCAAAGCAGACCACAGAGACATTTGACCCAAAGCCAGCTGTTGACCTGTGGATGGAGACCGTTAATCGGAGGCTCAACCAAGGACAGGCAGGTGCATCTGCAGCATGTTCATCATCTACCATGCAGGAAGCTGAAGCAGAGGTCAGTGGGAGCAATACTGAGGAGGACAGTGAGGAAGACTGCACTTATTAAGACCACGCTATGTATGGGGTGAGTACCAAACACCATTTCCTGGTACTCACCTGAGTAGCTCACTAAAAATATTATGTGCACCCCTGGTTATAAGAGCAAATAAAAGGTAAGAGCTTCATGAGGCATGGATTCTAATATGCTTTTTTTTCTGATTCCCATATGAATAAGATACATCTCCTTGTACAAAATAACATAATTTTTAAAGGTTTCAACTGCAATGTAAGCACGAGGGGGCAGTGCCCCTTGAATCAAACTTTAAGAAGTTGTAAATAATAAATGACAGTGAAGTTATTGTCTTTGTGATACACAGCACAGCACGCGGTGCACACAATGAAATGTGTCCTCTGCATTTAACCATCACCTTTGATGAGGATTGGGCAGCCATAACAGGCACAACGGGGAGCAGTGTGTGGGAATGGTGCTTTGCTCAGTGGCACCTTGGTGGATCGGGATTCGAACCGGCAAACTTCTGATTATGGTGTCGCTTCCTTAACTGCTAGGCCACCACTGACCACCATTACTCACAAACTGAATATGGACAAGATTTACTATAGTAGCTCCATGCTCTGTTTATGCGCAGAGATGTTAATTATTTAAATGTTCATTTGATTTGCAATTCTTGGCCATCGTCGTCAGGTGTTTTATTTTAATTATCTGAGAGAGATGCAAAAATGCTGAGGAGGTGAAACGGATTGTAGCGCAAAGAAAACCAGGCTTTTAAATACCTGTACTTGTCAGGTCGGGCTGGACTTGGGTCTTATTATGTCTGGCTCGGGCTGGGTCAGGCTGTGTCGGGGCCTAACTTTTCAGGCCCAATTAGGCAGTTTCTAGCCGCACAACAGCAGGAGCCTTTGAGGAAACAGCAAATTTCTGCCATCAAAATCAGAATGAGTCGTGAGTTAATTAACATCAACTAAAATTATTTCTATCTTGGTGCTATGGGACTAGTCCGTTGTTCTTCTCCCAGTTTCAGTATGGAAGAGAAGTGTTTCTTTTTTGATCCCTCAAGCACCGCTGTGAGCCTTTTTGTTGAATAGTGCCGACTGGAGGACCTGTGACTGTCAGACCCTGAAACAAAGCCCCACCCCTACTTTTAGCCCTGCACCCTCCTTTACTGATATAATCACAGTGATTTCAGTAAAGTTTATTGACATTTTTTAATTTGTCTTGTCCTACCCTTTTTAGATTTGTTTAAATTTCTCTTTTCCCTCTGAGGAATTGCCACCTTATTGTAGTTAGGCAGGGCAGTGGTTTGCCTAGCGAGTAAGGAAACGGACCTGTAACTGCAATCGGAAGGGTGCCGGGTCAAATCCCGATCCGCCAAGGCCTGTCATGGCTGCTCAAAAGCATAGGACACATTTCTTTGTTTGCACTGTGTACTGTGCTGCAGTGTTTCACAATGACAATTCACTTACACTTTAAGAGCAAAATTAGCAGAAGCTCAGCCCTCAAAATAGACAAAAACTGAGAAAGCACATGTACATAAGCACCTTTGATAGCAAGTCTTTTTGAATATGATACCACAAACTTGGCGCACCTTTCCTTGGCCAGTTTGGTCCATCCCTCTTTGCAGCACCTCTCAAGTTCCATCAGGTTGGATGGGAAGCATTGTTGCTCAGATATTGTAAAATCTCTCCAGAGATGTTCAATCGGATTCAAGTCTGGGCCACCTAAAGACATTCACAGAGTTGAAGTCCCTCCTTTAATATCTTGGTTGTGTGCTTAGGGTTGTTGTCCTGCCAAAAGATAAACCGCGTCATCTTTCCTTCTATCCTGACTAGTCTCCCAGGTCCTGCAGCTGAAAAACATCCCCACAGCATGATGCTGCCACCACCATACTTCACTGTAGGGATGGTATTGGCCTGGTGATGTGCAGTGCCGTAAAACCTGGCATTCACACCAAAAAGTTCAATCTTTGTCTCATTAGATCAGAGATTTTGTTTCTCATAATCTGATAGTCCTTCAGGTGGCTTTTGACCTTGTGCCTTTTAATAATGAATGGCTGCTCTGCCATACAGGCCTGGTTGGTGTATTACTGCAGAGATGGTTGTCCTTCTAAAAGATTCCCTGCTGTGCACAGAGTGACCGTTGGGTTCTTGGTGAACTTCCTGACTAATACACTTCTCGCCTGATTGCTAAGTTTAGGTGGCCTGCCAGCTCTAGGAGTCCTGGTGGTTTGGAACTTCTTCCACTTACGGATGATGGAGGCTGATGGAGGCACTGGGTTGATTGGGACCTTCAAAACATCAGAAATTTTTCTGTTACCGTCCCCAGATTTGTGAGACAATTCCTTTGACTTCATGCTTGGTTTATGCTCTGACATGAACTGTCAACCTTGAGACCTTATATAGGCAGGTGTGTGCCTTTCCAAGTCCAATAAACTGTTTTTTCCACTATGGACTCCAATTCAAGGATCATCAGGGGAAACATTAAGCACCTGAGCTCTCTTTTGAGTTCCATGTCAAAGGCTGTGAATACTTATGTACTTCAAGCAAACTTTTTCACATTGTCATTATAAAGGGTGCTGTGTGTAGAATTCTGACAATAATGAATTTCACTGATGCACTGTGTATACTTTCCAGATAAACTGTATGCCAGAGTAGAACTGTCTATACTGAGAATACATGAGGAACATTTTGACCAAATACGTAATTTCTCTATGGGTGTCAGTCCAACATTTTTGGATATCTGCTTGTTTCTTTGACTGGGCAGTGTATTTTAATAAAATCCTTGATGTCAGATGTCACTAACATGTCACTGTTGTGCTGTGGACTATCAATTCCGCTGTCATAAGCTGCTATGTTACAGTCTGTGAAAATGTGATGACATCTCACTCTGTCACTTTGTATCAGTTTACCACTATGACATAAGTGAATTGTGTCAGTGTGACATTTATAGTGATGCGATGGTGACAGCTGATGGGAAGTGGAATAAATATTTATAAACGTTGGTTTCATCCTATGTTGGGAGTCATGCAACCATTATCATAATTTTTCTTCTTCAGTATGAAGTGTACGTACTGACATGACGTTCTGTATCTGGTGCAAGGCGAGAGGCCACTCAACTTAATATGTGCTACTTGGCACGTTCTAAAAGTAGACATGTGCCATATATAGACATCTGCTGAGATCCTCGCAGCCTTTGACACTTTGACAGAAGCTGCACTATTGTGTCCCAAGGAACGGTTTTAATGGCCCACTGCTGCTCTGACTCAAGCAGAGCCCATGCCCCAAGATCCCATGCAGCGCACGCGCCACAGAGAGAGAATGAATGTTCAAATATCAAATATGTCCTTAAGGTTGGAGCCACAGCCCTGTCAGACAAGAGCAGGCCAAAAACAGAGGCTAGTGAGGATATAAAGATTTCAACAGGAAAAACCGCAGCGATAACAAGATCATGTTTGAAGCTGCTGCGCGTCTCGTCAGAAAAGCTAAAGTACACATCACTGTAGCCTCAATCAAATGGACAGCACACGCTGTGAGCAGCACAGGAGGAAAGAGAGAACAGGGAAGTGGGGGAAAGAGAAAAAAGAGAAAAAATCAGGTTGAGCAAAACAAAGAATGAGGGAATGAGAAGGTGGGAGAAAGGAAACAATACAAAGCCAGCAAGAATGGAGAGAAAAAATCCCAGAGAATGATTGAGACGGCGTCTCAAAAGACGCGTCTATTTTTATCGCTTAATGGTGCCCTGGAAGTGGATTAAAGAAGGTTACGCAACAGGGCTTAGTCACGCTCCCCGCTGGTGCTGGCTTTGACGGTGCAGTTTGGAGACCCTCCCGTATCATGCTCCGGAGCACCTCGTCACACCCGTGGTGACATCCAGAACAGCAGTCAGTAGGAGACTGTCCCACCTGTCACCTGCTCGCCAACATGGCCGCAAACTGCTGCAAGCAATAAAACAGTAGCTTGCCACTCATCCCAGCCATTATCGCAGGAATGAGAATGGGGCCTGCGATTTGCATAGAAATTCCACAACGCGTGTGTGAAATGCACCGACAACAAGAATAGCCTTCCCCTAATTAGTTAATGAAAGTCAAACAATGCAACTCCATCACTAATTAAGTCAAGCTAAATTGCAGCAAATATTAGCGGCCTGGCTTGCGATGTTAATTATGAGCCTCTCAAAAAAAAAAAAAAAACATTTTTGAAAATATCCCCATGAATTATTTTTGCTGTGTGAGGAATTTAAATGGTCTAATTGAGTGTAGCGGATGTGAAATCTGTTTTGTGTACAATATGAACGGCCATGACAGGTGAACCAGAACATCAGGAGAGCCGCCTCGCTCCCCTGTTTAGTGCTAATGGGCAGATGTACATTACAGCTGGGCTTTGCGCAGGGTGAGGTCAGTTCGGCTGGACTCAAAATCCATTTCCTCCACACGTAGCAGATGAATGTCCTGGAAAGCCTGTTCAGTATAGCATTGTTCTAGTTCGTTAACCAGCTTGGGAGCAATTAGTCAGATCTCAGCTTCCTATTAATATCCATGTGATTTAAAACTCACTTTCAAAGTAAAAACAGAATTTCCTTTGAAGGAGACAGAAAAGCTCAGTGTTCAGTACAACCTCACACTGCTTTTAGTTAAATGAATATTTTGGTGGGTTTACATACATTTAAAGTGCTATTCCTCAATACACCCAATGCATACCAAATTCAGGAGAATTAATTAATTCTTTTTCTTTATTAAAATTCATAAAATTTGATCATTAGCCGGTTCACTATGAATAGATCAACTAATAAGTATCCATGACTGCTTATTGTTGAGGATCCAGGATCCAGTCCAGAAGGGATTTTTCGTGTTTGTCCTGTGTTATTATGGTTTCTGACTGTTTTCACCCGTCTGCCTGGATAAAGCTGCCCTGTTTGTTTCTGTTCGCCGGCGGGTCGTTGTTTGCGTCCTCCATCCTCGCCATGTCCGGCCACCTTGACATCCCAGGACACTGGCCGCAGGGCAGGGCTCCAGCCCATTACAACACACACACATCCACTCACACCTATGGATAATTTAGAGTCAGCAGTTCACCGAGAGTGCATGCCTTTGGAAGGCAGGACCCGGAGGAAACCCGAGGCAACATGGGGAGAGCATGCAAACTCCACAGACACAAAGCCGGAGCTCAGATTTGAACTCATGACCTTAGAGTTCAAACTCTGCAGCATGACTAATTAATTAACACTTCCCGATACAGTACATACAATACATCGATGACGTTTGCCAAACTGATTCATTTTGTGTCCATTTATGCTATGCACAGTTACCCAGAATCATTTTATTAAGTTAAATAAGCTTTTGTTCCATATAATAATAATTTCAGATACTCTAATAGGCATCATGACAAGCTGCACAGATATACAAGTATTTAATTAATGCATAGGATCCCTCAACAAATGCACTGTCACTAAATCTATAGTAAAATTCAATCTGAGGTGAAAATACAGCATCATTGATTTGATCCATTGCTCAGTCACCTCCCACCTTGATGACCTTCTCCAACTACCTGAAGTAATGAAGGAAGGTTCTACTAATCCCAGGAGGTTGTATCGTCGCAGCACCCTGGTCCTTAGCTCCAATGCTGTAATTTCAGTCTCTATCCTGATCTCATTTACACTCTGTCTGTGTTAATCTTTCTGTCATTTGTATAAAAAGCTTTTCATTGATTCCAGTTCCTGTTTGTCACCACTGACCGCCTGAGCGTTGTTGGTATACTATAAGACCTACAGCTCTCCTTTCCACTTTTAGGCATTGTGGTTTTATTGGGGCATAAGAGAACACATGGATTTATGAAAAAAGTTTTTTTTTTTTCTACTTCTGTACCCCAAACTGTTTAAACGCAGGAATGTACAAGCAGGGAAACTGTCAGGGTTTGGTCAGGCAATGAAATCACAAAATAATGTTCATAATGTTTCTGAGTATGTGTGTGCGTGTGAGCATTAAGGTCAATATAAGCACTGTAATAGCAACGATCTCTAAAACAGAGCTACAGGATACACATCCTCCCACGGCAGTTCAAACACCAGGCCTTTCGAATTGAAATACGGATATCAATACCTCCTCCCTCGTCTCTGGCATGGACGGCCGGCAAACTGGAAACTTTAGTGAATTCATTCCAAATTTACAGAGAGTGGGTTATTCTTGAGAGAGTTCCATCAGCGTTGGCACTTATTACAAACCGAGATTAGAGATCATTAATTCTTCACCCCCCTGCTTAGAGATGTGCAGAACTGCGAAAGTGTTGCATGTGTGAATCGTTTGACACTTTTATCAGCTCTGTTTTCAGGCGTTCACCTTTGAGCTGGTGCGCTGATAAACAGCTGTATTTATAGATTTCAGAATAATTCAGCTCCGCCAGAGAGCGCGGCCAGATTGAAAAGTCAATTCCCTCCCCTCCACCATGACAGGCGGTAGGAAAATGTATTTCAGAATGGGTAAGATTTAATGGGCTTGATGAAAACTTTTTTTTTTTTTTTCTCATATCTCAGTTAACAAGCTGCGCTTGACTCCAGATGCTGAGCTGAATGACCTTTGACCCAAGACCATGGAGTGTTACTGAGATTGTCAGTATAAATATTTTAGTACAGATAAACAAACCAAAAAAAAAGATTGGCATGGCTTTAAGTGGTTGGAAAAATGGGAATGTGAAGGTTGAGAATGCGAGCTGCAGTGCAGGTCTTCAAAAAAAAAACCACAGAATGAGCCTGGGGGGGAGGGGAGAGAGAGAGAGAGAGAAATAAAAAAAAAAAGGCCGAGAGAGAAAGGCGATGCAACTCAAAGTCAATTCCTCATGTGATATTACTGAAATTGCTATTGGATTCAGCTTATTAGCTTGTCGCTTTCATTTTCTGTCTGACAGACCTCATTGGCCAGCCCCTACACCCGTCCTCTACACTGTCAATGTAGCGCGCTGGATGCACATAATGCCATGGCTTCTTTCATCTGCATATGCACACACAAAACTCACACACATGCGCACCATTGAATAAAATCTGCATGAGAATGGGGATGCCCTGCTGAGGGTTTTGTGGTGGGCTGGTAGAAACGGGGACGTCCCCGGCTCTGCTGCGGCACGTCCTTCATCAGAGGGCCTGATGGCCCATGGAAAAATCGCAGATTGCATGAGGACGGGAATCGCTGGGGATACATTAGAGCTTCCCCAATATCAATGCCACTTCACCTGCCTGACCCCCCAGTTTCTGCACACTCATCCTCTGTTGGCTCTCTTTTCTTGTCCTACATCGCCCTTGATTTAGGTGTAGGCACCACTCCTGGGCTACTCTGCCCGTAGCCCCCGGCTCCCCAGGGTATTCTGAGGCGCGGCGTGAGCGGTCGCATTTCTTGTAGGCCGGGTTGAGGCTGTCACCCTGTGATTGCAGCAAAGCCGAGCCTGCTTGTTCATGCTGATGGATGTTTCAATCTGAGTCCACAGTTCACAGAAATCACTCTCTGACAAGATTACTCTTTACAACAGCCATGACCAGAATCGGAAAGAGGGGAGACGCACCTGTATCCAGCACAGCTTGCCACACACACACACACACACACACACAAAGCATACACACCGGTAGTAAACCTACCTCTTCACCACAAACAATTCATAAAATATTACTATACACTAACCACAACATGTATCATAAAAATGCATAAGATATGCGTTTCAGGCTATATGTATGCATGTGTGTATATGCATGTATGTACTGTATCCATGAGTATTGATTAAAACCCTGGGGGGAAATTGACAAACCACATATGAAAGTGAAAATTGAAAGTGAAGTGATTAACAACAAAGCACACGGTGATACAAATGTGTCCTCTGCATTTAACCCCTCATTCTTGGTGAGCAGTGGGCAGCTATGACAGGTGCCCGGGGAGCAGTGTGTGGGGACGGTACTTTGCTCAGTGGCACCTCAGTGGCACCTTGGCGGATCGGTATTCGAACTGGGAACCATCTGATTACGGGGCCGCTTCCTTAACTGCTAGGCCACCACTGCCCCCTATATGCAAGCAAATGCAAACAATATGGGCACTAAGTTCACTAGTGAGAAACAGGGTTTCTTATTTTCACTATAAAAAGAGCTCTTCTAACTAGGAGATGGCGATACTGTATATAACATATAGTTAGTGTATCTTGCGTGATGTAGAAAGTTTACTTCTCTGCCATGTCAGCAGCCGCCCATCTAGAAAATGAATTCATCCAGAATTAATGTCAGGAACACAAACTAGGCAGAACTCATACAAGCACCAAACAAACTGACAAATGACCAAACGAGGACGGAACACGGCAGGGATACATTTATCCAGATAATCATAGATGCACACAATCAGGTAATCAGGAGCACAAGACAAAGAAAAAGTCTGTTCAGGGAAACCGGAGAACCTGGAAATGACCCGTGGAAAGTCCCACACTTACTTTATAGCACTGCACTCAGTCCCGGTTCAAAAGCAACGTCCTCAATCAAACACTGTTGAGTCTTATCCTGCATCCTACACACACAGCATGCACAAAGAATCTAAGGAACAAATAAGCAGAGGTGCAGATGGAAAGTCTCAGATTCATGTTTTCCTCCGAGGTGAGAGGGCCAAGCGTGGAGAACATCAAAAACGGCCGTTTCAATCAGGGAGCGCGGCGGCCGGCTCGGCCTCGTAATGAGCGCTGAATGCTGCCCCAGGCGCCGCGGCACGGCCACTGGCGCTGAATTGGATTTGACAGAACTGATTGATTTCTCATTTACATGCGTTTCACAAAGCAATCTGCCAAACGCTGTTATGTGTGAGCAATCGTCTGATTTCGTTTCCACCCACGACAAACAACAAACTTTTTTCTCTCCTCTGCGAGCAAGGCAAACGCGCACTATGAAATACTAACCGAGTTAACACCAATACGAAATCCATTAAACAGGGACTCTGACCAACCAGGACAACCCACGCAGGGGAAGGTGTGCCAGTGTGTTATTGCAAGTTAGCAAACGTTTCCTCAGGCCAATAGGGAGGGATGTAGTGCAGCCGGCAGAACCTTATTACGGGCAATTAACTGCACAGTGGTCATTCCACACACCATAAAGTGCCATGTACCTGGCACTCTGTGTAACGGCAGCTCTCCCTCACATCGCCGATTGGCTGAACGCTGTACGATTACAGGTCAGACCCTTAAACACGGGAGAAAGCAAACAGTTGATTACTCTTACAGATTTGTTCCTCTAATTCCATCAGGATATCAAGGCAACCATGTGATGAAATCTGGGGATCCGTTACAAATGAACTGCAAAATACGGTTAATGGGTGCACTTCATCAAACGGCATGAATAATTCAAGAAAAAAATCACTGCTCAAAGATTTTTGCATAATGCTATTTTCCTACAACAAAGACCTATCATAATTTCCACAAAGTTACTTATTTAGCAGAACAGGAATCTCGAAGTGCAAATGATCTGGAAGAACATTTATCAAATTAATTATTTGTGAAGCAGAGCTCTGACAGGTATATGTTTTCTGATGTCGCATCAGATTCTTTACAGTAATTTATAACGGTGCTCTAGCCATTTTAAAGTGCACTAATACTGTGTACGGTGCATCCAGAAAGTGTTCACTTCACTTTTTCCAGTTTCTTATGTTACTGCCTGATTTCAAAATTAAATTATTTTTGTTTAACCACAAATTTCGAAGCACAAAACCTTGGGAGCCTTTGCATAGCCATTAAAGCCTCAAGTTATTTTGAGTATGAAGCTATGAAGTTTGGCACACTTCATTTTGGGGAGCACTCAAGATCCATCAGGTTGGACGGAGCGTGTTGGTGCACAGCCTTTTTCAGATCTCTGTTTGAACGGGTTCAAGTCGGGTTCTCTGGCTGCGCCACCAACAGCCATGTTCAGTTAAAGCCATGCTCTGAATGTGGGATCCTGCAGGATGTGTATTAATTGCTAATGCAGTGCTTTGAGGGGATAAATGAACTACACAGCAGAGTTAATACACTCATCAATACACAAATTTATAGTGAAGAACACAAATGCTGAGTACAACACATAATGCATCACACATTGTTTTGCTCCTAATATATAAAGTTGGTTTAACCTTTTAAATACCTCATATAGCAAACTGAATGATGAGCAGCATTCCACGGGTTCTTTGTTCAAATATTACTGATGATTCCGAGCAGTTCACCCAGCAAAAAATTAAATTATGTTTGTACCCCGTGGTTTTCATTCCATTCATGGTGTCATAGGCTCATTAACAATCTAATAATGTATGTTGCCGATTGAAAGTCGGAAGCATCCAGTTAGTGGGGCTTCCAGGATGAGGATTGGGAATTTAACAGTGTCTTATGATGCTTTTTACCACAGCTGGTAACAACCTGGTATTTTGAAGGGTTGGGATTAATCCTAGGAATTGACACGTCTCTTTAAAATACCATTTCCCCTTACTGCAGAGCACTAACGCAGCTATCAAGAAAAAAACCCAAAAGGTATTCCGAGAAATAATTGTACAAATAATCTTCAGTCTGTGACTCTCCTGGCAACACAGACTCACCTCCTGATTTGTGAAGTTCGTGTTATGGTTTTTATCCTCACTTGTCACATTTCCCACTGCTCCCAGCATCTGCTTTTTATCATCTGCTCGTGTATGACCCTTGTTTTTTGGTAATAAATACCCGTCAGCAGTGAATGAACATTATGTTAACACCTGCGTCAAACTGTGACAAATACACTCTTCCTGCAATTGGAATTCAATCATGCCGATATCCGCAGCTACAGCAGAGCCAATTATCTGGCAATACATGTATTTTATAACTGCAATTTATTAACAGTGTATTAAGAAATAAGAACTAATTAAATACAGCACATAATCAACTCTGCTTGAATTGTTCATTAAAATATGCATACTTTTTCATGTTACATTTGTCCATCACTGAACTTTTAAAGACGTCATTGTCTAAACTTTCTTCGTTCAAAAAGCCACTTTCAGTCCGGCTACCTGTACGTGCCACAGACTTCTCCTAATTATGCAGTTGAATTAGGTCTTCATGAAAGCAAAGTGGTCACGGTGCTATCACAGACCAAGTTGAAAGAGGCCTTTGAAGGCACAAAGAAAAGAAAATCTCTCCATATGGATGCCGTTTTTCAGCTCTATCTAATCCGTTTTTAGAGATCCTGCCATAAATTATGTGGCCTTCTTAAATTTGAGCTCCTTTCTTAATGTGGACATCCTGAACAGAAGGCTCCTATCAGAAAAGCGTAAATTCTGTTCTCCAAGATGATGAGGATGGAGCATGTGATGGCAGTTATGGAACACAGTCTGTAATTGACTCAGATGCGCGCCTCCAAATGAAACACTGATACATGACACCAAAATACTTTTATGTTGGAATTGGCACATCACAATAAGGCAGATTTTATTGGATCACGTTTGGCTGCTCGTAGTGGCCATCTGTTTAATATGCTGCTGGAGCGATTTCCCCCCGCCATGGTCTGCTTGATAACCCGGCGTGGGATTTCCAAGTGTGGTAAGTGTTTATAGTAAAAGTCTGGTGATGGCTTCATTACCTTGCCTTACTACCTGTGAGGATCCCAGACCTCCAGCAGATGCTGCAGTGTGTGCGATTACCTCCCCTACCCGAAAATATCTCATTCTGAGGATGTCACCTAATCAAATATTTTACTATGACCTGTAAATATCAGAACATCACTTATGCATGTTGCAAGTCCCACAGGTCTCTTCTACAAACACCGTAAGCCTCAACGTCCAGCCCTGAGCTGCAGTGTTTCAACTCTGACACTTATACTACAAGAGGGGCTTTTTAGTGTAAACTCTCTGATTAGTCTCATGTGCAGCAAGTCTGTTCGCCCAGCAAAACCAATCAATTTTTATAGGTCGCACTGATATCAGAAAAAATAAAACGGCCAAGTGGCCAGACGGAATAAATCCATCCTTTAGACCTTTCATTCCAGCACGCCTTTCTCTGCCTCTTTGTGGGGGATTATGAGACCACATCTTATTCTGTGTGTAAAACCACTGCACCTTCATCAGTGAGGCAGTGGTTTGTACTAGCAGATAAGGAAATTGACCTGTAATCGGACGGTTGCAGGTTCGAATCCCAAAACTGCAAAGGTGCCACTGAGCAAGGTACCGTTCAAAATTATGTCCATGTCTACAATCGAAAAAAAAAACTCCAGCTTCTTTATTGTCACGCTGACGAGCTGACGGGGAAAGGAAGCGCAGAGGCGGGACATGCTGGGAAGGGATTTTATTAATAACCAATAAATAAACACAAATAAATTGTTGAAACAAAGGGGAGAACTCAAACAAGCCCACAGGCTGTGGCGATTGCCAGAACTCAAAAGACTCAGACATACACCATTGCAAAGTCAAGTTCACAAAAATGCCGTCGCTCCTGAAGGGGCAGAAATCTCTGGCTTTTATGTGCTGTCAGGATTGGGCACAGGTGATGAGCCCAGCTGCAGTCAATCTTGACATTTATCTTACTAAATAATCTGGAATAATTCTACAGGATGACTTATGGAAACAACTGGATGCTTGTGTGTTTACGGAATGGTGCAAAAAAAACTCTGTGCCAGAGTCTCTAGCTACTGTTCATTGCTGGTGGAGTTTGTGACTATGAGACGCAGACCTTTTTATATACAGCGAGAATTCACCTTGGTGTTCGTGATAGGAGTGTAATGCGAAGGAGGCGCTCTGGGTGCTGTACAAAGCCATTAGCGATCTGCACAATGTACACCCTGATGGACTGTTTGTTGTCGCCGGGAATTTCAACCATGCGAGTCGCAAGTCAGTTCTCCCTAAAGTCCATCAACGTGAACTACAACAAGAAGGAAAAGTGCTTTGGATCTTGTTTAGACAAGCAACTAAATAAAGTACTTGCTTCATCCTGGCTTCACTACTTTCTTTCCTTTAACCCCTCCAAAAATGGATCTATGCGAAGATTTCAGTATCTGCTGAGCCATAGCCTATCTGGACACCGCTCACAGAGAGACAACGTCTTTGACATGCTAAAGAGCAGCTAAAGCACTCCAGGGCAGTGACCAGCGTCCTCATTTCCCCATCATAAAGGCTTATGGCGGGGTTTGCGCTGCTGGAAACATGCCACACTCCAGGACACCCTTGAAGAGATGCAATGATTGTGATGAAAAGATACGGCCGCCCCACTAAGGACAAGGACGACAGCCAAAAACACTGTGATCAAGCCACAGCATGTCCCTCTTTTCTGATGAAATATTTAGAAATGTCACCCAAAATCCTGTTCAGCTGTCACTTTGTTGATTCTCTTATTTAATGACCAAAAAAATTTTTTTTTTCAGAAATACTGTCTACATAGTGGCCAGGATTTTTGTTGCCTTGACATTCTCTAAAATCCAGCACATTGTGAACTAGAGAAGCTTAACTCTTACTGAGTGAAGCATTGAACCCATGGGTGTTTTCGTTAGACAGCAAAGAGTGATTTGGCTTTAAAGCTGGGAAATTAGAAACAAGTTAGTATTCAAGCAGCAAACCTGGCACTGATGGTGCTTAGCTCCTCAATCTCATTCTGCTCTGATGGTTAAAAGCACCTCCCTAAGCTGCAGGGAGAGGCCATAAATTCACAGGTGCTCAGGTTTGCACGGAAAACATAAAGGTTTTACTGCCGTGCTCGTACCATTTGCCCCTTCATGAGCTGAGGCCTCTGGGACAAAATGTATGGCCGTGAAAACGGTTTTCTCTTGATCTCACAGCGGGGAATGGCAGACTGGCTCAGTGTGAATCAATCTACAGACAAAACTGAAACAAGTCTAGACTCAAGAATGAACACAACAATATTGTATCAGCAAGGTTTTTCCCAGAGAAAGATTCCAAAGCCGACTGGGGTTTAAGATGTGCTCCTTAAGCACAAAAAATGTAGAGGATCGTTGAGCTTCTGACCAGAAGTGGTCTTCATAGAGGAGTTGCAACCAAAAAGTCATACCACCAACACTGAAACAAGGTCAAGTGGCTCAATTATTCATGGGAACTTGCATGCAGACAGCACGGTGTGGCAATTTGTTTGTCAAAGGCATGGAGAGTTGTGCAATAGCCTGCTTCACCATGCTTCACCTGGTTATCTTCACCTAGATGAGTCTCTGCAGGCAACAGTGAAGCAGGTGTGGGACTTGGACATTTGGTCAAGATTAATGGGCTCCTCAATGCTGAGAAATACAGGCAGATATTTACCCATCATGCAATCAGGGTAGCCCAAAATGTAGTCTGCTGCAGGAAAATGACAACGAACATACAGCCAATGTCATTTTAAGAGCTGTCTTATTGTAAAGAAGAACATGGATTTTGGAAGTGATGGTATGGTGCCTCCAGAACCCTGATCTGTGGAAGCCTACAGCCACAGAGGGTCTGTGATTACTTGTTTGGAATGACAAACCTCCTTCAAGAACTATGTGCAAATGTACCAAGAAGAATTTATGCTGTTTTAAAGGTAAAGGCTGGTCACACATAATATTGATTTGTTTTTAATTTCCTTTCTGTTCATTTACCGAATTTTGTTAATTAGTAAAAATAAACACCAATTAACACATTTTAACAATATTCTTAGTTTATAGCTTTTTTTGTATAGCTACAATATTTGTACAGTTTTGTGTGTATGTACATAGTACAAAAATGTGTATTTCCAATAAAATTAACTGCTACTCATAATTAGCATTAGAAATGTATATCCCTGAACTGGGTTCCTAAACTGTTTTTTCCAAGATGTTATCCAAGATATATTGCAGTATGTGATTATATGCAGTAGTTTGCCTAAACAATGCATAATAACGTAACCAGGGACATGATGGAAAAAGTGGTTACCATGCAAATGTAGTAAATAAAAAAAACAAAAAAACGAACTGAATGTATTAATTATATGAATTATAATAGATGTCATGAAGGTGCATGAATTTAATTTATATTTTCAAAATTAAACAGATTTTGTTCAGAACCAATAAACATCAAGCGACTATTAATCCGATATCTGCAGTGATAATACATTCAGCCAGACCTTCCTGTGTTCCCATATGGTGTGGAATCTGTGTCGCCACTAATGTCAGTGACATGCTTTCATGAACTCAAAAACATGGCGAAAACCATCCATTAAAAATATTAAACCTGGTTATGAATAACATAAAAAAATAAAATAAGCCATTAAAAAAAAAACAATAGGGCCAAGTGAAACGTCAATAGGGTAAAGCAAACACCAGGACAATATGAAGAGATGCCAAGCTCAGTGTGATTGATTTAATTCACCCAGCAGAGTAGGTGGATGTTTGGCCAGATGCCTACAGTACATGCCTGTGCTTTTAATAACAAAGACAATCTCTGTGTGACCCCTACAATTATCCTTGCTCAGAAAGAAAATGCATAATTTGTTTTCTCAAGTAGTTGCAGAGTGCCTGAAACTATGGATTTAACTACATGCACTTTGCACTCAATTAGAAATGGAGAAATCGTGAATAATTCATACCGGCAAAAGGTTGCCATATTTGTTTGAGCCAGAAACATGAGGAGGAAGATGATTCTGCTTTCCAAAAAAACTTAATCTGGTTGAATCCATTAATCTGGCAACATATTTGTTAAAGGAAAAGCCAATATAAAACCTACTAGTTCAGAAGGAGACTGATTCAAATGGTATTTGAAAATTCATTTGATGCAGAAAAGACAATAGGAAAAGACACTGTTTTCCAACCCCCCTTTTTCATTCCATTCTCTTTTCCCCCCATTTCATTGTGCATTTCATAATTAACCTCACCATTTACGTCTTCATTGCCAATTTCCAATTGCATTTTGCAATTCTAAACCCACCATAGATCACAGGCTCAATATAAAAATAAATGTTGACTTGATCTTTAAAGCTAGCAGATTTATTTATTTTTCAAATGACTAATTACATTAGACAAAAAAAAGCTAATTATGTGGCTCTTCTCTTTCATGCACACTAAGACTTTTCAACTGTATTAAGATTATCGGCTCAAAAAACTGTAGCTATTTTCCTCAAAAGCAACAGAATTCAGTTGAGAAACATCTTCATCCTCCAGCCAGGTCCAAAACAGTTTGATAGTACATTAAAACAAATTAAATTACTCTCCAAGACACTCTTTAACATTCCTCCCAGAAGGGCCACTTACTCCATTGTGGTCGACTCCATACAATAGAAGCGGCAGGGGTAGAAGGGCTGCGGAGCAGATGCCAAAATAAGCCCTGTCACCAAAAAGCATTTAAATAGACTTCAAGAAGCAGATCCAGCAAACATGGCCAATTACAAAAGGTACGGATTTCAAATGAAGTCTGGACAACACTAAATGGACAACTTTACCCCAGGAATCAAATATTAGCAGCGCTATGTCCCAGATGGAGAACATTTCAGAGGACAGCTATAGGACACTGACGTCCTGCCGCTGATATAATCGACATGGTGATGGTGGAAAACAGCTGAATTAAGTCTTTTCTATCTTAGTCCACAAAGCGCATCAAACATCAAATTGGTGTTAAGTTCTAAATAGATTGATAATGCATGACCATGTTGTAGGAAGCAAGTTGAGACCATATGTTCAAACGTTCATCAGTACCACAATTCCAAGAAAAGAACATGATCCACCTTGGCAACAAAAGCCTGTATTTTTCAGAAGATGTGGGCTGAAGAAAGGAAGCAATTACCAGACATCACTGGGTTTCCTTACAACTTATCAGAGAAGAAATGAATTGGATTCCAGTGCTTGAAAGCCTTCAGAAACTATTTCAGCCCAACAGTGCCGGGCCTGCATTGTATTCCAGTCATGGCGACTGGCAGTGAACCCCTCACCCTTAATCTGCTGGCAGCAGGGAGCGTGGAGACAGTGATGGATTGTGGATAGGCAGTTCAGAGCGTGCCTGGCTCCAGCAGGAATGCTGCCTCAACACGGCCCCTTCACCTGCAACTGGAGGGCTGTGCCTCAGTGAAATCTTCCAGAAAGAAAAGGGGAGAACCAAAGGATCTTGTAACTGTTGAATGAGGGTCAAATAGTCCCATAAGCAGCTTCTCTAGCTGGTGACAGCATGTCCCCTCATGGCTGGGCCCTACGTCCAGTTCCCTATGGCTCTCTTTTTCATTCTCACTCTCTCGTGTTGTTTTTTCCGTGGTCTTCTCCTCGTTAACTTAAACGCTGCCCCCGTGCCCACTCCTCTGTAATTAGTCCACCCGTATCACAGGTCAGGCCTTAGATTAAGTGACTGGGCCCTAATGGCTTATGTGACTTCTTCCTCTGACCTGACCCCTTCCTCCAAATAAAAACTAATTAGACTTGCGGGCAGACACACACACACACACACACACACACACCTACACACACTTAGTAGTGACAGGTAAGGTTCTATCCTACACATAACCTGAAGACCAACATTCTCTCCAGACATCATATAAACCCAGCCTCACAGTGAGAGCAGTAATGAGCAGGAAGCATTGTGGGTAAAGTCTGCTGGTCGACATCCATAATAGACCTCAGGAGAGCGCATCTTTCACCCAGTCCTGTTGAATGAATGGGATCTTTGAAGACCAGGACACTTTATACGGTGCTGCTCAGGAACAATATATACAGGTAGATCATTGGTGTAGGCAACGGTTTAAGTGTTAAAAGGAAACATTTACGTTTATTTGCATTTATCAGACGCCCTTATCCAGAGCGCCCTACAATCAATAGTTACAGGGACAGTCCCCCCTGGAGACACTCAGGGTTAAATGTCTTGCTCAGAGACACAATGGTAGCAAGTGGATTTGAACCTGGGTCTTGTGTTTAATTATTAATATTAATCCTTCATGCTGATTTGATTGTTGCTTTGTTGCGGTAAGTAGGAAGCAAAAATCGTGTCAATTTAATGTTATATCCTATTATGTGTATTTTTTCATTATGAGGCTGTTCACATAGAATTTATGAGAAAATATGATTCTAATTTTTTTAATTATGCTGTAACCAGTTCAATATTTGTGTCTTTTTATGCATATCAGTGGTGGCCTAGTGGTTAAGGAAGCGGCCCTGTAATCAGAAGTTTGCCGGTTCCAATCCCGATCCGCCAAGGTTCCACTGAGGTGCCACTGAGCAAAGCACCGTCCCCACACACTGCTCCCCGGGCGCCTGTCATGGCTGCCCACTGCTCACCACAAGTGATGGTTAAAAGCAGAGGACACATTTTGTTGTGTCACCATGTGCTGTGCTGCAGTGTTTCACAATCACTTCACTTTCACTCATTATGGTGTGAGTCATTGTGCGACGATGATTGGGGAAAATGTACATGTATTGGGGGTCCTGGTTTTGGCCTTTTTTTTAATCTCAGGGCCAAGTCTGTAGTTGTTGTAGCTGCTACTGAAACTTGCATTATAATAACCCTAATAACCCTCGCTACCCAAGAAAAAACAAATATGTGTGTGTTTTATGCCCAGGGGCACACACTCACACAACCGTAATTTCCTGATGCTCTAAAGGGAAAAAAATGGCACGGTGTGGCGTGGATGGTTAATCTTTAATGCTGTGTGTGTGTGTGTGTGTGTGTGCTCATTGACAAATTGCACATATTTTATCACATGTGCTGCACTATTATTGCTACAACCCCCAAACTGTACATTCTAAAGGTCACCTATACACTCTCCTCCCAAGCCAACCCCTGACAAGCATTATAACAAACTTGTAGAATTAAATGTACAATAATTCAGCATGGAAGCCCTAATTCCTTTAGATGGGATTCTGTTTTATGTCGTTTGAATGGGGCTGCGGATTTAACGCTCTCTCACATAGCCTCTCGGCGCGCCAGCTCGGTAGTTAGGTGAGATTCTTGAGGAACGTTGACATTCAGCACGTAGCCAGTGTGCTAAAGCCTTAAAAATCATCAAACGCAATAAGACAGAGGCTTACTCCCTGAATGGATTAGCATGGGGGAAACGTGCATCTATAAATGGCAGATATAGGCAGAGCCGGGAACCTTGCATTCCCCAAGCCATTTCACAGACCTTGGCAGATATTGGTGGTTAATTATCTTATTCATTAGCGACTGTAGAAAGGATGACAAGTCTTAATTGCGACCACTTTAATGCATCTGAAGCAGAGGGGGCTGGAGCAGCAAGCGCAACGAGAGCCCTGATAATTGCTGAAAATGGAAGTAACAGGTCACTGTCTCCACCAAGAAAGGTGTCAAAAAGTAAATTGCGTCGACAAACTCTCTTGCGTCACGGTACACTTTAAAGTGCAGGTACCATCGCAGCACTGCAAGATTGCCCTCTGTTTGACAAATGCATGAATTTGCAGCGTTGTAGATCAAGTCTGCCCAGTCCGGACTCGGTCACGATTTACGACGGGAGTGGTCGGCTCCAGGGTGTCGTTCACTTCCTCCTGACACAGTTTGAAATAAACTTTACAGACTCCACCGAATTGAGCAGACGTCAGAGTAATAGAGTAGACTGGTCAACTTACTGGGCCTGTGGACCCATCGCCACTGGACCACACCTCACACTTGCTCTGCGGGGACCCGTAATGATGTAGCACATCTGGTTTTCACTCCAGCATGGCATAAAAAGGAATTGAATTATTTAAGATTTTACATCTATTAGGACTTCGTACCAGGTCCTAATGGGTTTGGGCCTGGCAGCGTTCTCGCTACATGGTTGATGTATGTGTTTTAGAGATGGTTATTCTGCTACGCTGTAGATGAGCGCAGTTGCTGAGGGAAACACGACCTGGCTGGTGAAACAGGGTCGAGGAGCCTTGTTAGAAGATTGCTGGTTGGTAGCAATAACAAGAACATCAACAGGAATGAGAAGATATGTTTCATATAAGAAAAGCCAAATGGCTAATAAAGGCCAGGTCTGATAAACAACAGGATAGGTTGCATGGAGGGAACGTTTTTGGAGCGTTATTTTCTTTTCACTGGAATAATGATAAAAGTAAAGCAGTTTTGGTCTCTCTCTCTCTGAATATTATTGAAGGTTCTGCATTAATGACTGTGAAGAAAAGGATAAAAGCAGACAAAGATGCGCCATGCTCAGAAAAAAAATATCTTTCACAAATTATTTCCATCAAATCGTAATGGAATCTCTTGCTGGGGAAAAAAATGTAATCACACTTAACTTTGCAGGTTACTTGTACGGGACACTCAAGAGTCCTTGCACCACTTCATTATAGAAGGAATCCTCACAACAAAACATGGCTAAGAAGATGAGCTTGGCTGATGTACCTTTCAAAACAGGAAATAAATGAATACATAAATCTACCCCTTTGTCAAAGAATTGATGTCAAGACCTGACCTGGATCTGCAATGTTGTTCACATAAAAATTTGATTAATTGATTCATTGAATGTTAGGAAGGATAACAGGTAGCTCAGGAGAACGCCTGCTGACTGCAACATCTCTGAGCTCATGCATATTAATGAAACAATTTTCATTTAAAGCATACCACAAGCAATAAAATAATTGATTAAAGCAACAGCGCCCTGCAAAATCCAACCTTTTATTCAAACAGGTTTATTAAGAGTAAAATTTTAAATTATTATTTACAATAAAAACATTTTACCAAACAGTATTTGATAGTGTCCAGGCTCAGGAAATCAATGGCAGAGATTCTCGGATGTTCACTGATGGGCCAATATAAATGTGGCATTTGGAGTGAAAGGAGGAAACAGAGGATGAATGGATGGGTGTCAGACTCTCAGCCTGTCTGCCCCGTCCAGCTTCATCTGTCTTCTGACTCTGCACCGAAGATTCAGTCATCACCTGCACATGTCAGCTCCCTGCAATACCCCGCACCACCAGATGGATCTGAGGTGCATGTACTGTATGACCTGTCATCAAATCTGGTGCCATTGGACAGTCTGTGTCTGCGGAGTGCCTGCTCCATCTGATAACCCAAAAATTCAGTTATAATTAGCAGCAAAATTTTACAATTTCAAACCTGTTTAAAAACAGGTAATAATGGTAATAATTTACACATAATCAAAACAGTTCTGAAATTGTTCGATGCAAAGACGAAGTTTAAATGTAATACAATAAACCAAATCCCAGTAGTAATAATACAAAAATATAAAAATGAGTAAAACAATAATAAAATAAAACTAGTTTTATCCCAGTAAATTTGACATTATTCTAGGCCAGTCAAAGGGCCCAGTCGTAGGGTCTAGTGTGTGTGTCACAATCCCATTGTGACACACACACTGCAGCCAGAAAATGTGGACTCAGCCCACCTGAATGAGGAACAGGGATCTTTCACAGACCGATACTCTATTGTTCATGTGGCCATCCGGGGAAGTGATGGCTGGAGTGGCAGTCTTCCGGCTAGTGGTCCTGCAGGAGCACTGGCAGGAAATCGTGTCTGGTCATCAAGCTTATCTTGTCATGGAGCGGTGTAAGTGGTGAGGGCAGGACTGGAGACCAAGAGTGTGGAGATAAGACGACTAAAGTACTGAGAGACAAAGCTCCCGGCAGCCCAGCTCAAGCAGGAGTCTCTCACAGATTAACTCCAACCCAGCAGATAACTGAGCAGAACTCTCAAACTTTATTTTCTAATATAGATATAGATAGATAGATAGATAGATAGATAGATAGATAGATAGATAGATAGATAGATAGATAGATAGATAGATAGATAGATAGATAGATAGATAGATAGATAGATAGATAGATAGATAGATAGATAGATAGATAGATAGAATTAAAAAGCATTCTTCTTCATCAGGAGAAACGCTGATTCTGGCTTTGGGTCTCATAAAGACCTATAATGCATAATCTCCAAAAAACTAAGTAGTTGGAGATGAAACGAATCCGATGGAAAAATGGGCACATTCTGCTTGCCTGCAGTCATGTAACCACCACTGAATCCTCACCTTAGAAAAAGAAAAGGCGGAACAAGACAGGAGGGGGATTCAACTGCCACACAGACAGGTGATGTGTGTGAATGTGAATTCTTCAGATTTCATGTGTCATACAGTAGATGTGCATGGTGTATTTACAGCCTACAGAATGAAACACTGTTTCCATTTACACCCAATTCGCATAGATCATATCTCAACACGCTCATTAATCAGAACGCTTACTCTTCTCAAGCTGTAACTGTCAAATAATGTTTTATGCCCTTTTGAGTTCCCTGTGTACGTTCTGTTCCCAGAACCAGCGTGCTGACTACTACACGAAGCACTGCTGACACTTTTTCTGTCACATCCAAACTGTTTAGGACCCATTTGCAAGACCACAGGAAGCGCTTTGTATATCACTTTCAAAAGGGGTTTTCTTTTAATTTCTCATCGCAGCAATTAGCCTGTTAGATCATAATACACAGTGTGCTTGCCGCCTTAGTAGTGGGCAGATGAAAATTGGGCAGAGCTTCCACAGACAAAAGGATGGTTTTTAATCTTGAACTTTCACTGATTTGGTCCCAAGAAACCAACAGCTTGTGAACTTATAAATGGACCATTTGAGATTCCTGGCCTTCATGTTACCATTAAGTCACAGTACATTTTTCTTTTCCTTAACGCATCTTTAGTGTAAAACTGTGGAGAATAGAGTAAAAAAACTCTCTCTCTACACACAAAAGCACTGTATTCAAACCACTCCAACTTGATGTTAGCTGGCAGAAAGAGGCATGGCACAATAGAGGTTAAAAGGATGAACAGTTTCTAATTTATTAACACCAGTAGACTATTATTGCAGCTTCAGAGACATCACCTGATCCAGGAGAAAAATGGGAGGAGAGAAAAGATTCGAGGAAGCTGTCACAGACCAATCAGAACCTGTTGTTTCTGACGTCACGCCCCCGGTGTCTCCCGTCTGGGGAAGACAAAGAGAGCAGGCGGTCCCGACGGCCGGCGCCTCACACCTTTTGCTTGGGGGAGGGCCAGACAAAAAAACCCACGAGACTCCAACAAAGTGTATCCTACCCTGAATTCTGATTCAACAGCAAATTAAGTGCGAGGAAGGAAAAGAAATGAGGCAGAGCAGAGCACACAGACTACTGCCAGAGCAGACCTGCTCGAGTCTGAAAACAAAAACTTGTTTCATTACACGTCAGAAAAGCAGAAAATGCATTAGGACGTACGCCGTCCCTGGAACTAATTAAAGGAACGTGCGGCCAGAGGACACGGGGTCATCAGCAGATTCATATGCAGCTCAGGCCTGGTGAACTCTTCAACTTCGTCAGAACTCATCAGGAGGAATGGCAACGGCTTGCAGGTTCTCGACCTGGGTTTCCACCACACTCACATAAATGAAGAACATCCATAATTCACGCTCACACACACACAATAACGTTGCATCATACAACATTAAGGCACACTGAAGAGTCTTTTATTCTTTCCGGACCAGATGACATTGTAATTAGGTTGACAATTTGAGCAGCGCAGACAAAGTGCAAGGCCCGTGTACAATGCAATTTTTGTTTTAATTTCACTTCATTAACCAGGAGCCACATTGTAATTGTCCGATATTCCTTGCAGACCGGAGTTTTTCCCTTTCCAGAGCAGTGAGGAGGAGAATTAACAGACGTACAGATAATATAATTGCATTGGTGAGTCCATGTACTTCATGTTACTTAATGAATTGAAATAATTGCCTTATTAATTATACAGGTATGTCAGAAAAACAGTGGATTGGCTTTGCGGCCATCCTTCCGTTAGTCATAGGCACAGATATGCTTACTGCAGCTACACCGCCAGTCATACGACAATTAAGGCCACATGTTACAGTTGTACTACTGTTACAACTTATCAATGTTAGAACTACGGGAGGAGCTGAATCCGGATAAGCAGATATTAGTGGGTTTTATGAATTCTGGTTTAATTTTGATTTGAACTCTGAATGAAAAATTAAACAGTCACTGTTTGTGCCAGCGTGGTGGGTTTTTCTGCCTGCTTGTGCCTACGTTCCTGGAAAAGTGGGGAGGGCTGAGAAGAGCATGTGGTGAAGCTCCGCTTTCGCTTCAGGTACAAACATCACAGTCAGCCGGTGTAAAACACAAAAAAAAAGCGATAGGACATTGCGAGGCCGACAGCGTAATACAATAATGTTTTTTCCCCCACACGCTGGTTCTCAGTGACCCTTTGTGTCACACAGTCGGAAACTGAGCAGTGATTTATATTTTGTTCTTGAATGTATTTCATTTACATAAAATAAATATATTAAAAACAAGAAAGAATCTGTTCCTCGTAGAACAGAAATGAACTTGGTGCCACTGAGCAAAGCACCGTCCCCACACCATGGCTGCCCACGGCTCACCAAGGGTGATGGTTAAATACAGAGGACACATAAATACATGGTTAAACATGGTTAAATACAGAGGACACTGTGTGCACTGGGTGCTGTGCTGGAGTGTGTCACATGTGACAACTGGTCACTTTCACTTCATAAACAGAGTTTAAAATCTCACATACGTTTTTCCTCATTCTGGATGACTGAAAAGTCACTTGCGCATAGTAATGCAAATGGTGTTGCCAAACTTGTCCAAAAAAAAGTCCATGTCCACTGCAGACACTTCAGAACCAAAGGCACTACAAAACCAAATTATCACTGAATCTCGCAATCTAGTGCAAAATCTCAGTGTTATAGCACCAGCAGGAATAAAACAACGCAACGCAAAAAGCAAAAGATATTTAGAGCCAAAAAGAAATGATAACTTGATAACAGGAGTAACCCACATCCCTGACCCCTCCTCTGGAGGCAGCACCCCGCATTTCCATTCTAATGAGAGTCACACCTTCTCTGTGTGGACTCATGCTAAGGCTCCAATAAGTGGCCTGTTGATCCAATTCGGAGTCGCCCGCTAGTTTATTAGTCTCCAGTCGCACCAGATGGGCACCTCAGTGAGAAACGCTGGTGCACATCTGCTCCAGGGGGGATATGGAAAAATAACCGCATTCTATATGGATGGAGACCATCCATAATGAATAAACATTGGGTCGCAAAGCAGGCGCTACCCCAGTCTGCCTTCTATTCCACTTTATTCCCAAATTGTCCGTGAAGGCAGTTAACGGCACAGAGACAATAGACAACCGTGTTTGCTGTCACCGCCCTGACATACAAGTGACAAATCAGAGTCGTTCACCGGGGAAACGACCGGCACCAGGAAGTGCCGATCACCTCGGACATGGAGCGTGTGACACAGACATGACCCTTTTAGTGCAGAGTAAAGTGCATATAATATGGCACAGCCTTGGATACTACACAGGGGTGGCAGTTGAAATACACATCAGGTGACGCGAGGCCTTTTTCACGGAGGTCGACACAATTGGCAGGTGCTGGACGGCGGCGGCGGTTTTTAAGAGGAAAGGATCCCATCTCAGATAGCTGCAGCAACCTTCAGCGGTGACAGCTAGATTTATTTCTCAGTCCGGCCCCACTCCACCCCCCTTCCCTACCCAAGCAAGCCCGCGCTGGAGTCGGGTTGCCAGGCACGGACGGATCCACCCAGAAGATCCGCCATTGTAAACACCGGAGGGGTTTGTCAGAGCTCGCGTCCAAAGGAATATTTCAGGGCTAATTAGGCCGTTTCCAGAGCACCCGACACACTCAAAATTCAGACCCGAGAAAAGATAGGAACGCAAATGGGGGTGATCAGCTTCTGGAATTAACAGGCTGGTTACTTTATTCCAGTGGATTTTTAATTTTTTTCCAGAAAAACAAGATTTATAATTCAGAAGCTTTTTTGAACGTATGCATCCCAGACACAAAGTCAGACTGGGTATTGTGTAATGTATAACACCAAAAACAATGTTTTGCAACCGTCAGGCTACAAAGAAACTGACAGTTCAAAGCCGGAGCCTAAGAGCCCCGTCTGATCTTCCCTTGTTCTTCATACCACAGAGTGATCAGTTGAAACTGATCAAACCCGCTTCCACAGCGGCAACTTCAAAGCGGCTCTCTGGGAAAATTAGTCTATTTAACATGCAGGTCAGGAGACTTCGCTTTAAAATGCTCTCTGTCTGACCCTCTGCTTTTTTATTAAGTGGGTCAAGTCAGCAATATGCTGAGGGCAGACAGGACTTCTTTGGACCAGTGTGTGAGTTCTTGACATTAAGATGGGTGACAATTTAAAGGGGCAGCATGAAGGATTTATGTGCACTGGCTGGAAGCAGCTGCTGACACTTGTCATGCAAAGTGGTTTTGCCAGTGCGTCCCCCATTTGCATGGCACAGGCGCACATGACTTTGTGCGTGATTCTTGCTTGCAGGGGTGGCATCTTTTAAATGGGTGCACTGTCTGTGTACAGCTATTTTAAGCAGTAAAGTGAATAAAATTTAATAAGATAAGATAAATCTCTATTGCCATTGTCACGTCTCAAGGAACACAAAATTTAAGGTGCAGTTGTCTCAGTGTGAGGCATATAGTTAAGACAGAAAACAAGACAAATTTAAATAGTGGTGAAATAATATATACAATTTACACTGGTAAAAAATATAAGTACTTTCTATTGCACATTGTGTGAAGGAATTGCATGTTTTTGGAGGTATTGCACATTACTGCACATGTTGAGGTATTATTGCACATTTATGGATATATAGCACATATATGGAGAACATTTTTTTTGGTTTAGAATTTGGATTCCTTTTGGATTAAAAGATGTTGCATGACAAACCGCCTTTAAAAATGCTATTAGCATTAAAAGCATTTTATTAACTAAAACAACACCTAAGCTATGAAGGCCAGAATGAATTAAAAGATTACTATTTTTGTCTAAAGACTATATTAAAAGTAGCTACCAAGTTATGTCAGTGTGGGTTATTCCCCCTAAATCCCCCCTACTACACTTTTAATGGGAAAAACAGCGAGACAGATCAGATTGGGAAAGGGTTTGTGTAAAGTGCAGAAATTTTTAATTCTAATGTATAATTAAGAGTTCTGGCTGGCTGCGGAGTCCTCTGAGAGTTGGCCTGAAAGGATTAATGGGCTGCTCTAAAGAGTATTCCACAAACCTACATACTCTCTGACCGTCTGGAGCCATGAAACCGATGCTCTTGCTGTGAGACTAGTGGCCCCAAAACCAAAGCAGCAATACATGTTTCAGATCTGTTTAGAACCAAAATAACAGTCAGCGGGTGGGTGGGGCTACACTGCCCTCTGCTGGCATGGAGGATTGGGAAAGGAAAAGTCTGCACACGAAAACAGAGCTTTCTGGGGGGAATTGCAGTTACAAGGCAGTTCTATTTCGTACAACATAAGATAAATCCCCACTGCTGTATCGAGATGGGCTGCAACTTTTCATTTCTTTCTCTGCGACTGAGAAGACCTTGAGATAAAGCAAAGCAGTCTTCACTCCAAAAAAAAAAAGTGATTTTTTTTTTCTGATGACAGCACACAGACAGATCTTCCCCTGGCTGATGAGCCAGTGGTAAAATGCACTTCTGACTTCTTCTTGGGTGCTTAGTGACAGCCACCCAATTAATGCTTTCCCAAGCACCTCCTCTGTCATTCCCATGGAGATATGAGCATGACGGGAACCCCCGCCGTACAATACCTGCACAGTGTAGCGTGCCTGACTCCAAGCAAATGCGCCGGAGCAGTTTTTCATTCAAGCTCTCAGCACTCATCCGGCTGAAAAGCACCAAGCTAAGGATGACAATTAATTAGAGGCATGAATGTCAATCGTGGAGAAATCAAGAATTTTAATGAATCTGTTCCTGAAGCCATCATGACTTCAGGAGAATTATCCATGTTGTTTTTCACAGAGACAAGCAGATCCTGCATTCCAGTCTTTAGCCTTTTACTGATGAAACAGCAAAGTGGAAAGACGAGATTATCCATGTACAGTAAATACGGAGGTACGGGATCTTAATCTGCCGTGATCTGCAGTATAGGACATTTTGTAAAAGTGAAGTGATTGTCATTGTCTCTTTATTTAACCATCAGCCTTGGTGAGCGGTGGGCAGCCATTATAGGGCCCTGGGAGCAGTGTGTGGGGACGGTGCTTTGTGGCACCTCAGTGGCGCCTTGCCGGTTCGGGATTCGAACCCACAACCTTCTGATTATGGATCCGTTTTTTTGTGCCTGAAGAATTCTCTGTGTGTTTGCATGAGGGTTTTGCTGCAAAAGTGTTTCCTCAGGAGCTTCTTGGAATCCTTCCTTCAGGACCACGCCCTCATCCCTGGACCACCTGGTGGAGATCAGTAGGCACTTGTCCAGGTATAGATTTCATTGATGAGTACGGTGAATTGATGACGCGTAATGGCCAGAACAATGGTGAAACAATGGTTTTGCTTGATTTGTGTTCATGATATTGTTTTTAATTGTTATTAATAAATTCAGCTCTGTCTTTGTTGTACAAACTTGAGTTCCTTTTGGTAGGATTCTTGCCGGTTTTTAAATTCAGGTTGGCATGTCATGCCCCCGGTCTCGATCTGGATACAACATTAAAACATGGTGCAGTGCAATACAAAAAAATCTAATATGTCAATTTATCAATCTTGGAATGTGGCTCAGTCAAAACGGATTTTTTCAATGCAGGAACAGCTTTATAAAACTTGCCATCTATGCGAATGCATTCCAATCATGAAGAATTGTATTTGTGCTACATGGTAAAACTGTGAATCCCCTCATGTCACTTATCCAGTGAGGAACAGGGGAAGTCGCTATTTGTGCCATTCCAGCAAGTATAGTCGGACGCATCAGACACGCGGATGGGTTTTATAAAATCTATAACAGTGGCCCTGACCCTGACATGGATAAGCGAGCTGGAAAATGGATGGATGCTAGGTTGGCGAGGAGCTGGTGTCACAGCTCGCCTTCAGCCCGTGACAGGATCACATGAGCTCTGTTTTTCACGCAGGGGACGTTGACGATGGACATTCCTCTTCTGTCTGCACAGGAGCATATGAAAGTATGCGACCAGACCTCTGGTGCTAAACATAGAACAGCGTCAGGCCAGTTTCAGGACGCGAATATTTGCATCTCTAACCATCAGACTTATTGGAATATTGAAAGATGCATTGACGACTTGACACAAGTCTGGGCAAAGCTGTTCATCTTTCTAACCTGGCAGGAGAAGGAGAGCTCTTCCTTCAGCGCGCAGTGGTTATGCTGTACTATTTATTTTTTGGCCCTGGTTTCTGTAGTACTCAGCCCATTTATCACGCCATGCTCTCTGTCCATGGAGCTTCCCGGGGAGAGCGGCTGAAGAGCACCAATTACAATTTATGGGCCCTTTGATCTGGGCTTAATTAAAATGATCTGTCAAGGTGGCCCGCTTGCCAGCTATGGTTACTACGATGCGTTCACACCGTAGGGCGCAGGGGTCGCATCACTCACGGGGGCCAATCAGAAACGGCCATCCCCTGAACCCCCTGAACCCGGGCCACCGTACCAGCCCCCGGAAGAACGCCACCCTTCAGAGTCTCGCAGTCTCAGGACAGGTGTGAAAGGCCCTTTGGTAATTTGCTGTCCCAGAGCATGCTGGGAGGATTAATTGCACTGTGTGTGAGGGATGGTTTGCTGAGAGCCTCCCCTGTGCGTGTTGTGTGTGTGTGTGTTTTTTTTTTTTTGGCTCCTGCTCCTCATTTCACTCGAATGCCAGTCTCCTGCTGAGTTGGTGCCTCTGCCACTGCTTCTGCAATGCTATGCGAGTCTGTGTGTGTGTAGGTGTGTGTGAGGTCCTTTAATGAGGTCCACAATGACTGCAGCCTCACTGTAAAGATCAGGTGGAAATAAACACATTTCTTATTCCAGCAGCAATCAGAAGGCAGAACTTGGAGAAGTTCTTTATTTTCCATTCGAGAAAAAACTTTTTTCTTCCCCACATCATCCCATTCGCCAGTGGCATCTCTAATTGTTTTAAACAAATGACTATTGACCATGGGGCATTCTTTTCTGCACAACCCTTGACTTGGAATCAATGTAAAGTGGCCCATGACATCAATTCTACAAACTGCCAGGGACCCAAGGACAAAAGGCAACCCCAGGAATTACATTCGGAAAAACCCACACATACACAGAACACTAGACTGTGTATGTACCAGTGTCCAAGTTCAATGTCCATGTGAGCAACACAAATCCATTTTTCTTGTGCTGAGTCGCATTACCTGAGGGGGAAAAGCTGTAACTTCCCTCTCCGTCCAACGTTGCTTCTGTAGACCGGATCTAATTCTGACCGAAGCGGGACGCGCCGCAAAAGTAACATCTTGCTGCACACCTAAGTGGATAATGGATACCAAAAGTAACCGGAATTGGCCCGAAATCTTCCCAGAGCCTTTTGTTGAGGGAACCGCAGCACAAATGACCCTTCACTCTGCGCACCGGAGGGCCGAGCGACAACGTTTCTACAATGCGCGGAGGTAGCCGAGAGAGAGACAGTCGGCTGAGACTTCATCCAGATGTGCGATGCAGAAGAACACCTGGACAGCCCGGAAACCATCCGAACTTTCTCCTTTTTCTCTCTCTCTCTCGGTCGCACCACCTCGACTCAGGGCTGGGAGGAACAAAAAGGAGCAGAGCCGCAGTTTGGCAGCAGAACGCAATTGTTAATTCGGAATTTCAATGAGCAGAAGCAGAGGTTGTCGGGTGTGCGATCTTGCCGGGGTTTTCGCCTGCGCCTTGGCAGCGGATGAATTCACGACGTCCAGAAACAATACAAAATCTCCCCTCTGTCGCAGTAACACAACCAACTCACCCGCCATTATTTCAAGGTGTGCCTGGGCCTTCGCCCAATACGGCAAAGGGGAAATGAACCAACTCACCCAACGCCCTTGAACAACAGAATGCAATACCACAAATGAATAAAGATAAGATTCTAATCGGCAGAAACAGCTAATCCAGATCTTGAGGGCAGAGCAATATCTGAACAAAAACGTCTTGCCGCAATGGAAGCGGCGTATGCTAATCTACGAAATTGGCACGGCAAAGTGCTCGGCGGGCGAAGATTCGTTTAAAGCCCCGATGCCGGAGGGGGAAAATGAATGCACTTCTCACAAGCCCAGTGATTCTGTGTTTTCCTGATTCGCGGGAGAGGGTGTGATCAATTGATTGCTCTCGTCCGCTTCGCAAACACAACAATGACGGGTTCCGCTGCGCACGAGGCGCCGGGAGTGCAGGTCACACCCAGGATACGTCAGATAAAAAAAAAAATCAATACACCCTTTAAAATCCGACTTCCTGCAGGTTCATCTTGTTGCCTCACTCAGTTTAATCAGAGAAGAACCCAATGAAACAGTAAGCCCAGCTATGCCAGAGCCTCTTTTTCCCTCCGTTGGCCTGACAAATTTGCGACAGTCAATATTGTTTAAGGTGGAGCTGCTGCAGAGGCTCTTAGTCTCCGTAGTCCTTCCTTGTCAGCTAGCCTGTCGCTCTTGCATCTTAAAACTGTTTTATGATCGCCTGGCCCAAAATGTTGCAACGAGCTGAACATGCAAGTACCATCCGATGCCCGGAACGGCCCCCTAAAACAGAATAAAGGGCCCCCCGGCTCTCTGTAGGACCATCAACAGCGATATGTTTGCCTAACGGTGCGTTTAACGATCCAGCAGCACATGGAGCTGGTTCTGGCCCCAGCCATTTTTGGCTTTTTAATGCATGGCTCTGTGCACCAAGTGGTAATAGTGGCATGGTTGTACGAAAGGGCGAGTAGTCCACATCCTAAACCTCAGGTTGGAGATTTCTGGAAAAACATAAGGGATCATTCAAGGCACATATAGCCAAGGCGGTTAAACACAGCCAACCGGTGTATTTTCAAAAAGATGAGGCAATATTATAATGAAGGAGACATGGGGAAGCAGGGGAGCCCGTGATTAATTGGGCGATTAATCCTGCAACATTATTATGTTAAATACACTGGATATAGTGAATAAATACATATGCATTTTGTGCTTTGCCAAGTAGAAAGTTCCAGAATCCATCCTTCATCCTAATGCAGTGGTGGCCTAGCCCTTACGGAAGCGGACTCCTGACCGAAGGGTTGAGGGTTCAAATCCCAAACCGCCATGGTGCCACCGCGATCCCCTTGAGCAAAGCACCGTCCCCACACACTGCTCCCCGGGCGCCTGTCATGGCTGCCCACTGCTCACCAAGGGTCATGGTTAAATACAGAGGACACATTTCGTTGTGTCACCAGAGGGGAGTTTATTACATAATCATGTATAAAAAAAACCTCAGTCGCACTTACAATATTTTTTACACTTCATTTTTGTTCATGTAAGAGTTGAAAAGTCGTGTGCATGTGCATCAGACTGCCAACACATTCTACAGATTTGCTCAGCAAGTCATTTTTCAGATCCCCTCCCCTATTTCTTTGATCATGTAATCGGTCGTTGCATTTGAGGTTTTTTTCTTTCCTTTTCATAATTCCGATGGAATCGGCGCTGGTAGCACAGCTTGTGTTTACAACCTTTTCCCCTCCACATGTCACCACTGCTCAGATTAGAAAATGCTTATTTTGAATTACTGCACATTTCATTCTTTCCTCACACTGTCTTGGGCTTCTCGGGTGTTCTTATCGTGAAAACATATTCTACATAAAAAATGCTGCATGAAAAATACAGAATGAAAATACAAGGCAGACAGGGCGAGACCACTGTCCTCTTTCAGGACACAAGTTCCGTAATGGAGAGAAAAGCAGCGCGTTTACGCAGCGGGGATACACCGGGATTAACGAGAACAATGGGACATTGTGGAAAAACCTCATTAAAAGTGATTAGCCAGCCTTGCGCGGACCCCTGAGATGCCCAGGCCCACGGGACCCTCCCACTCAAACCTAATAGGTAAAACAAGCCAGACAACGTACGATTCCACACAATGATATTAAACCGATGAACAATGAATAATAATCCTGTAGCGCTCTTTGGCACGCCTCCATCGCTCCAGTCTAGAAGAGATGCACCATGCCTGATCCGAGCCGTGGAGGGGGGCGGGGCGCGTAGTCCAGCGGCTGATGGCTGTTCCTGTCACGTCCTGTTGGATTGGGTTGGGGAAACCATTGGAAAATCAAGCTCCCCTCGGAAACCCCACCCTCCACCTCATTAATGCACCGCACCTAAAGACCAGCAGCGGGGCCGCGCCCGAGCCCTCCGCTCTCCTCCGCCCGCATGGTAATGTTTACGACTCCACCGGGGTGGGAAGTGAGATGTGACACTAATCCGAAATATCCGCATCGGCGCTCGGGCCCGAGCGTTGGAAGGCGCTGCAGCTGGAACAGCAAAGTTGGCAAGTCGTGAATCATCATCAGGTGATGATGTACGGACTAAAAAGCCATCAGGCGCCCGGGTGGCGGAAAGTTCTTATGGACCATGGAATGCGCTGGGCCCATTTTCTCCCTCGTCCACGCGGCCTTTTTCCTCTCGCATGAATGATTAATGGCTTTATTAGATAACCTTTCAGCAGCCAGTTTGGGGTTTTGCGCTGCGGATACGGAATGGGCTTTTAGCAAACTCCATTTAGAGACGGAGCGTGGTGTGCAGCTGACACGCGGTTTGTTTCCAAGATTTCTCATTTTACGTCTCTCTCGCTCTCTTTTCAGAAAGCTCCGCCCGCCACATCCCACAGGAGAACAATGGGCCTGTCTGGGAGAAACTGTTCTCAGAGCTGGAATGAGAGCACCTCCGACAAACACACGGAGAAAGAAAGACTGAAAGGGAGAGGAGTGGCAAAAAATTTTTTTAAATGGCCAAATCAATACCATATTATACAGGTGGCGGGAAAAGCATGCAAAAAAAAAAGAAAGAAAAGAAACGAAAATGCATCGCGGTTGACAAAAGCACAGGCCTTAATAACCAAAGAAAGTGTCCCTTTTAATCAGCCTCAGAGAGGACAGATGCATTTTGGCCGATCATTAAATCATTAAAAGCAATCTGCCGCCCTTGTTTGTGTAAAGTGGAGACCCGATAGCGGGCCGCTTTGAAATCAGATGCGATTTCTATCGCCGTTTAAAGCAGGACGGGCGACGGAGACGCCGCGGCCGGGGCGGAATACTGATATGGGGGGCGTGTGCGTGGGATATGCGACCCCTGTCGCACCCCACCTTCCCTTCAGCTTCCTCCCTCGCCAGAGCCTGGAAACGGGGAATGTACGATGTGGCTTGTTTACACTCGTGAGAACAGATCGGCAGGCGTCGGTGTGTGTGTGTGTGTGTGTGTGTGTGTGTGTGTGTGTTGGTATTGTTTTCCTCTTCACCCAGCTTGTTCCTTTTTGGCAGAGCGAAAGAGGCAAAGCCGATACGCTTTCACCCTGACCGATGAGACATTAAAAATGGATGAATTTAATTATTTCTCTCTATCTGGTGGAGGCGTCAAGCAGTTCAGCGTTTTTCAACCCCGGCTGCAGGTCGGCGTGTCAGCGGCAGGAACCCGGTGACACGGCCATTATCAGCCACCGTCAGAGGCGAAGCCATGTCAGTATTAGCATAGATTAGAATAACTCTGCATGGCTGCCTTCTCAAACATAATAAAAAAGTGGGGAGCTGGAGATCGACAGTGAAGGTGGGTTTCTCAGGCCTCTCTCTCTCGCTCTCTCTCTCTCTCTCTCTCTCCCTTTTATTCCCAGATTCCAAGTAAAAGGAACACGTTTTTTTGTTAAAGATGCTGCAGTGTCTGGTTTCCGCAGGGCAGGGGCGGGGAGACGGCCTGAAAAAGCTTAATCACGGCGGATAACTGGCGGAAACACTCACAAGGAATAACGATGATTTAGTGGGACGCGGCTTTTACGGATAATCCACTTTAATCCACCCACTTCTCTGCACTGACCGGTGTTATGACACAGGCTGATAAGGAGCATCTCTAATCTAGACGACACGAGGGGTCACCACGGCGCAGCACTCTTCACAAATGAAATTAAGGCACGTGGGATGGACGGCAGCAGCCGGACAGCGGTGGGCGCCCCCATTAGGAAGCGGCTCCGCCTCCTGTCACTTCACTCCCCGCCCCTCCATCAGCTGATGGCGTTCCGCCCCTCCCCGCTCATTACTGTCCCGGTGAAAAGGGAAAGGTTCCTCGCTCCGAGCCGGCTCTGGAATTCAATTCTCCACACTGGGTGGGGCGAAAAATAAATGAAAAATTAAACAAGCGCATAACTCAGACCTGAATTTTCCATTTTCCCCCTTTTCATAATGGATGCCCCACATTTCTTATGTCACTGAGCAATTGAGTAACGGGTGTGGGGAGGGCCAAACCTGGAGATTCTTTTTGCTAGTCACTGCTGTATTTGCTGTGGATAAAAATGTGTGGTTGATGCCTGACATGGAGCTTGAGCAAGATGTAAGAGGCGCTTTGTGGCCCTATAATGATTTATTACTACTGCAAAGCAGATTGTCATGTCATAACTCCATTAGACAAGCGATGGAGAGCGGGTTATAAAAGTGTGAGATTAAGTGCCTGTTTGTATATGAATGAGATATATGAATACAAGCTGCTGGTGACGTTTCCAGGGCCTGCAGTCACTGTACAACTACCAGAACCGGCACCAGCACCAGTGTAGTGGAAATGAGGTATTGTTGGACTCTTCTCGTCTCCCCGCGGCTTCTCTAAGGTCCAAGCTCCCTCTCTGGAGCTTGGCTACCTGCTCTCTCTCTCTGTCTTTCTCTTTTTTCATTCCTTTCATGAATGAATGGATTTTTCTGTTAAATTGGTACCCTTTTACATAGTTACATGTGAATATTGAATGTAAAAAGGTACCAATGTTACAGAGAAAACAGAAATAAGAAGAAAGAGGGAGAGAGAGAGAGAGAGAGAGAGAGAGAGGGAGAGGGAGAGAAAAAGCCATGAGAAAAAAAGGGAGAAGAGAAAAAGACTCAGAAACCTTCCGGCTTCCAATGGAAAAACCCCTGAGCAAGAAAGCTCAGTCCCCTTTTCCACATGTGAGCAGACCTTTTTACCCCTGGCCTACAGGACATTGTCACTGGCCTACAGGAAATTGTCACTGGCCTACAGGAAGTTGTCACTGACCAATCAGAACCTGTTGTTTCTGATGTCACGCCCCCGGTGCCTCCCATCTGGGGAAGACAAAGAGAGTGGGCGGTCCTGACGGCTGACACTTCACATGTTGCCGTCAGACAAAAAGCATGTAAAACAGAGGTGTTGAATCTTCACGCACAACAATTGTCACAGGAATGTCACATATCTTGTAGACGGTCGCTATGCAAAACAAAGGCATGGTCCTGCGATGTCCAATCTTACAGACGGCCGCTTGATCCCCTGGGGCACTCGAGTATTCAGGGTCCATGGGGATCACAATTGGGTCATGGTTGTGTATCTGCTTGTTCGTCCTTCCTGGTCAGTCGGGAATTCAAATGTAGCCGATAGTGGTGGTTCGGTGTCCTTTACGATCTTCAGGCATCTGAGATCACCCTTGTAGGGAAACCTGCCTTCTTGACATAGATCAAACACAGCAGCATACATAGAATATTCAACTTGATCCAGGGCTTTTCACACTTGGTTGGGTTCTTTGTCTGGAGTCTGATGAAGTGAAAAGGTTGTAGTTTTGTATACAGATTATACATGTAGAAAAACGGTGTTCATTGCACATTAAAACCAAACCAGAAAAACAAATGACAACAATGATCAGATACTGTAATGCAGAAACATGTAAATATAGTGGGAGGCTTAAAATGATATCAGTGAATTCATAACTGTGCAGATTTGCACTGACTGACTGAGCCTAATCAACAACAGTGGCTGGAAAATAAATACAAATAAAAAGTCCCGCTTGTTGCCATGTGATTAGAGAATTACACCTTTATTAGGGAATTCATATCTCTGCGGATTTGCACCGACTGACCGAGCCTAATCAACAACAGACAAAAGGCATGTAAAACAGAGGTGTTGAATTTTCACGCACAACAATTGACACAGGAATGTCACATATCTTCTTGTAGACGGTCGCTATGCAAAACAAAAGCATGGTCCTGTGATGTCCAATCTTACACGTTCATTCCAGTATCTTCTACTGTGCCATGCCTCTCTATGTCCAGGTAGAGTCTATACAGTGAGTCTATACAGGCTGGTGTCCGGCGGGGACTTCCTGTCGCGTGACCACAGAAAGCCATGGCTGAAATGGCACATACACAGAAACTGTGTTAATTGTTGTTGATGATGATAAAAATTCAGTTTCAGGAAGAGACAAGGAGGGACGGATTAAATGTGTATGTAAGATGAGTATAGCAGACTCAAATGTGATGGGAAAACGATGAAGGCAGATGGCAAGTTGCCTTGTGGGGCTGCCACAAAAGGAATGCCTGAAACTGGTGATCCAGGGAACAAGGCGTGTGACAGACATGACCTCACTGCAAGAAGAGACTGTAAAGGACAATTTGAAACAGAAACGGTGTGCAGGAAATGTCCCACAGCATGAAATGATAATGAATTCCTAGAATCTCCTGGACGTGTATAAAAGAGTAAGGTCGCACGAGTGAAGAACCCAGGACAGGGGTGGCTGGAGGAGCCCAGGGCACCGTAGCGTTAAAAAAGTAAGGTTAAGACCGAAACATACATGCTGACAACGTCCATCCTGGGACAAACAAGCCACGCGCAGATGATTCCCTGCACCCCATGATTTCTGGCCCTTTTTTCTCAACACTATAATGTCAGATGGGGTGCGTCCTTAGGATGTGCGAGGATTCACTGCCCTCCCGCACCCGACTTTTCAAGCCGCTTCCGTCCATTAGCCGTACACACAAACGATCTGTATTGAGCCGAAGTGACTAGTTAACATACTGAAACGAGATTTTCCCGTAATCTCTAATACACAACCACCCAATCTGGCGGTGCTATGAAGAAGCTGGCGCTGAGAACAGCACAGCGCGGTCGGCGCACAAGTACCAGCCAGTTAAAGAGGGCTGATTTAAGGCGAATCCCTGAGCGCCTCCAGATGACATTAGCATGTCAAACAGTGAATAACACATGATGCGCGTCCCCTTCATGTCGTCATGTGCTGCGTGTGTTGCTGAATCATTTAGCATGGTTTACCCTCCCAACCATACGCGGCCGGCATTATTAAATCATGATAAAGATGATTCGTTTAAGCAACGACCTCCAGAGAAAAAAAAGGTGCAGCGAAGGGCACAGACTGCAAGACTACAAACTGCGGGCCACAATAGTGAAAGGCGAGGTTGCTTCTATTACTGGCTGGCTGACGGTGACATTTGCTACGTATCAAATAAGGACCCCGTTTCTGCACCCCCCACCCCTGCGGAGCAAATCCATTTCCTCCCGTGATTAATTTCATTGTTGCCTCGGATATTATTATTCACCTATTCCGCCCGCACGGCAGCTGAGTTCCGGCTGCTGTTTAGAATTCTGCTTGGGTTTATATTCAGGACCCCAGAGTAATAAGATACAGGGGCATTTCTGTGTCTCGCCGGCACCCAAAACATTACTTTAAAAGCGCCTTATTACGGAAGCACAATGCGCCATCCCGCTACGTGGCACGGCAGTTCATCGCGCCAGAGCCCAGGTGCGATGGCATTATTCAAGATGATTAGCAGTGGGCTAAACCAATTCCCAGAATGCCACCAAGCTAATCCAACCCGCGCTTAAAAAAACCAAACAAAAAGGCCACGCTCGAGTCAATTCCGTCCTCGTATGACGGAAAGGCGCCGACACCTGTGGGCTCCCCGCGGGTTCATTCCACCCCAATTTGTCACCGATGCCTGTAATTGGGGAGAAACGAGTCCGCAGAGGAACGGCGAGACGAAAAAGGGCGCACGGCCGAGCGTGCGAGAGTACCCGCCAGCGGCGGGACGGCCGATGTTCTTCCCCGCAGCCGCGGTGTAAACATCTGTCGGCGTTGCAGGCCGCACGCTTTAAAAACCCTGCCCGAAGAATGAATCAATAAATGCTGATCACACACACACACACACACACACACACACACACTTCTATGGCCACAAGACATCGGCCCTTCCCCCCGAAAAAGCAGGCTTATTAGTGCTCAGGCCTGAGAGACCCGCGTGGCGCCCCTTTTTCAATTTCCTGCTCCAGTGCCCTCCCCGCAGGCAGGCGCGGTCCCCGTTCCTGCCACCCACACCTGGCAGCCTCGGCAGCAGAAGGGGTCAACTCCGACGTCCACTTCGGGGACGCGTCATTCTTCATATTTCCCGATGGCCTCCGAGGGGGGCGTCCCTTCTCCTCCCGTCCGCTCCTTAAGCGCGCTTGACAGGCTGCTTCTGGACAGGCCCAGTGGTCCCCGAGGGGACAATATGCAGTAGGCCTGTTCCACGCAGGGGAGATCAGGCGCTCTTCCCATCATTACCACAACTTGGTGTCTGACTTTGATTCTGCAGCCCGCGGTTGCATCAGATTATGTGCTGACTGAGCTGGCTTCCCTAATTCACAGCTTTACTTGATACTACATGATGTCACGAGGACACTGGCGTCCAGACATTGCTCCAGATTACATCAGTGGCGGTTTAACTCACACTGGCTGCTGCACGGCGAGGAAGTGACCCGATCCAGAAGATGAATTAAACGACAAACGTACATTCGATGGTACCGCAACTGTGATTATTTAGTAAAAGGATGTACAATGGCCCACCTAAGACTGATTTATTTGAATAATATATAAATATTAAACATATCTAATTTACATAATGTCATCCGCTCCACAAGGGAGGACAGGCGTCGTGCCAAGAAGTGATCATCTGCCAAAAAATGGTTGCCAATATTTTTTTGTGAAATTTTTACATAAAAAAAATGATTGTAATCTGGCTCACAGTTATAAGGATTATAAGGATATTAAACTTACTTAAATACTGCAATCACATAACCGCGGTAGGAAGATAAACCGATGATTATTTGAAAGTTATGAACATTAGGCTGCCGGTGTAAATTACTGGGTGATGCAGCAACTCTGCCTCTTTAATGCCACTTGGATCACGGTTCAAGCCCAATAACGCATCTCCTCTGCCGCCCCCAGCCCCTACCGGAAGAAGAACTTCGCCATGGGTTCTGTTCGCCGGGGCTCTCTTGGTTTATTAACGTCATGCTTGATTTTTTTTCTTTGCTGGCACTGCATCGCCTGTTTTTTTTTGCATCCGTTTAACTTGTGAATTTATGGGTCAGCCTGTCGATGTGCCTTTTTTTTGTAGAGACAACAGGCTACTGCACGGTGAATGGGTTTAAAAAAAGGATGAAAATAAGGTCTGTCTTGCATCAGAACATTTCCTCATTTCACAAAAACGTGTCAAACTAGAGCGACAGAGTAAAAAGTTTTAGCTTGATTGTCGGTCCTGCTGGTAAGGAAACGGACCCGTAATCAGGTCCCCACACGCTGCCCCTCGGCGCCTTTCATAGCTGCCCACTGCTCACTAAGGGTGATGGTTATTTTCACAAGCTGATCATCAGCGAAACACCAAATTAGGTTTACGAACTAACCTGAGCATGGCACTAACAGGTAACACACACACCAACACGAAACATTGATCTATTTACATCTCACCCACACGTTACTATGGGCCAGTGGTGGCCTAGCGGTCCAGGAAACGGCCCCGTAATCAGAAGGTTGCCGGTTCGAATCCCGATCCGCTGAGGTGCAAAGCACCGTCCCCGCACACTGCTCCCCAGGCGCCTGTCATGCCGGTCAACTTTTACTTGAGTACATTTGTGAATTAAAAACTCTTAAAAGCTTCAATATTCTGTCACTGCTAAGAAGTCAGATGGAAGAAGGTTTAATCGACTGAAATTTTTAGCCAAAATTCAACAGTTTTAAATAAATCTTGTTTTATAATTGGATCGTTTTTTGTTTTTTTTTTACTTTAATTATGCTCCCAAAAAAGGGAGATTGGGGTGTTCTAAAACATTTGACAAGTAGTGTCTTTATTCTTTATTCAAAGCTTGCAACTATAACAATTTCAGTTCTCCTATGACTGTGACCTGACCATGATTCCAGAAGAGCATTTGTGAGATCAGGCACTGATGTTTGAGGAGAAGAACTGGCTCAAAGGTATCTGCTCGAATTCTCCCCCAAGGAGTCTGATCAGGTTGTAGTTCCTCTTTCAAGGTCCTCCAAGTTGCTCACCCATGTCTTTATGGACCATACTTTGTGTTCTGGTGCACACAAAGTTGGGAGCATGAAGTTGTCCAAAATCTCTTGGTATGCTGAAGCGTTCAGAGTTCCTTTTACTGGAACTAAGGGGACTAAGTCATGGTACACCATAAACCCCCCTCCACTAAAATACACTTGGAACAATGCAGTCAGGCAAGTACTGTTCTCCTGGAATCTGGCAAACACAGAATTATCCATCTAATGTCATTCGTCACTCCAGGAACACATCTCCACAGCTTTAGTGTCCAGTGGCAGAATGATGTAAAGATTGGATGCATGTACTGTATTCAGTCATGAGAAGTCATGTGATAATGGCACTAACAGTTGACTGTTGGTCGGGAAGCTGAACAGAGGGCAGGCGGTGGAGGAATGGACGAGATGCGGCAATACAGGGTATGTAGGTGTGTGTGAGTTTTATTTTACTTGGCAAATTACACTGAAACCCTACTGCTGTACCACCCTCCTTTAACTATGAATGAGGTGGGAAAGCCCTCAGGTCAACGGAATCACCAATCACTTCATTCTGTGAAAACTGTAAGTGGATTCAGATCTTCAGGACTGTTTTAAACTGTCAGATAAAATCTGTGCTCAGACGTGTTGCACTCATCTACAAGTTTGGCAATCTTACTGAGCTTTAGAACTTTAGAAGTAGAAGTAATATAATTTTTTGCAGCTCTACTAATAGTAATTTGAGGAAAATGACACACATGCTTTTGCTCACCTTGCAGAACAACATCTTCCATTTGGAAGATTATTACATAACTCACCGGTTTGAGATATTGTGTCAGTACAGGCAGAAATGAATGTGAAAGATATGAGAGTCTGTCTCAGTAGGACAGGCTTAAGCCCGTTTTTAATGTGCATATTCACAAAAGAAATTTGAGCCCGAAGAACGCTTTTAAATGAGTTGGCTATTTCACACGCCTTGGTGGGAGTATATAGCCCTCTGCAATGGACTTCATTTGTATTCTGGAACCGGAGCCGGAGTTGGGCCTCCTAAAACTTTGACATTACTTTGAATCTTTTCAGTTTTAATCTTCTTCAATATTACCATGCCGTTTAAATCAAGTACAAATAATTGCACAATGTCTAAAATGACTGCTGAGGTGAAAAAAGTGCATTCTGTAGAGAGGCTCAGCACTTTAGAGGAACAGCCAGGGACACGTTTCCCGATTGGCTGGCGGGGCAGTGACTCTCCAAACACAGCCTTTCTGTGTCAGCTGAATTGAGCGCCTTTGTCAGTTCCGGTGGCCACTTCAGGCGCTGAAGAGCGTCAAGAGGATTCTATCGGTGATGCTTATCTGCTCTCTCCCATAACATACAATTTGCTCGGATAATAAGATCAGATTCGCTGCTATGTTTTACAAAAGTGGAGAAAATAATGCGCTTTTGTTGAGCAAATATTGTCCAAAGTCAAGAGGGAAAAGTAACTCTGTCAGCACAAATCTAATGGAGGTGACTGCAAGCTGCATTCTGGAACAAGAGCAATGAAGAAGCTTGGTAAATTTACACAAAAATGTCAAACCTGTACTCTCTACTACTTACTGCTTGTTATTCACACACTCTGCATATGCTTGCACTGCAAACACAAATCAGCAAGCAATGGAAATTTGCAAACACATATATAATATATACAGTATATAAAACAGAGAGAGACAGACGTGATCATTTTAAATCCGACATCAATATATAAGTGTAGCTAAAAAGACACTGAAAGCTAAAAGATTCAGACATTCCTGAACTGTAGACCGTAGATAAAACCTATTTGCTAATACACTGTTAAGATGTGCTCAGTTATGTTGTCTATCCATCCATCCATCCATCCATCCATCCATCTTCATCTGCTTGTCCGAGATCAGGTCGCAGATCCAGGAGGATGCCCAGACTTCCCTCTGCCCAGCCACTTGCAGCTCCTCTGGGGGGATCCCAAGAGACATAGTCCCTCCAGCATGTCCTGGGTCTTCCCCAGTGTCCCTTCTGGTGGGAGGCATCCAAGAAGAGCCACTTCACCTGGCTCTGAGTAGCTGAGTAGACTTTACCGGGGAGGCTGAGGGGTGTGATCCCTCTATAATAAAAACACTTCTTACAGTGGGGGACCACCACCCCTCTTTGCCAATCAAGAGTCACTGTTCCAGATGTTCATGCAATGTTGCAGAGGCGTGCCAACCATGACAGTAACTCTGGGCGGATCTCGTCCACGTCCCCAGGTCTCATTAGAAGGCATGGAATTAAGGGGTTCTTCGCATTACTCTCCCCACTGACCCACAGCGTCCCGAGTCGTGGTCAGCAGCGCACCATCCCCACTATACACCGTGGTGACTCTGCACTGCTTTCCCCTCCTGAGACAGTGGATGGTGGACCAGAATCTCTTCAACTCGTCTGGAAGTCATTCTCCATGGCCTCACCAAACTTCTCCTACGTTCATTTTTTTTTTTTTTTGCCAAGTTTTGCCCCAATGAAGAGACAACCTATAATGCAGCCTCTCCAAAAGGGCAGGTATTATGCGGATCTGTGGTATGAGGATCAATGGTGGTCCAGCTAAAGACACATTAATGTGCAAGAAAGGCTCACTGTGGTGGGTACAAAGTGAAATCAAATATTCCTTATTCCATAATCTACTAAAATATTTTTAGTTTTGATTTGTAAATCCTGAAAACAGAAATAAAAAGCTGCTCATTATAAACCCTAATTCAAATGAAGTTGGGACTGATTAGTCCACATTTCAAATAGTTTTTGGAAATCCAGGCCAAAGAGGAAAAGGACCATCCAGATTGTTGCCAGCGCAAAGTTGAAAAGCCTCTGTGATGGTACCACACGACATGGGCACCATTAATGCTGAAAGCAACATTCGCTGCTATCCAAGAAACGCCTCTTTCAGGGACGTCCCAGCTTGTTTATGTTACAACAGTGTGGCTTCGTAGTAAAAAGAGTTACTGCAGTCCAGACCTTTCTCTCATTGGAGACCCTGCACTGTTGAGCAACTGAAGTTGTACATCAAGTAAGAATGGGAATGGGAATGAATTCCACCTACACAGCTTCAACCACTAGTGTCCTCAGTTCCCAAACGCATATTATGTATTGTTAAAAGGCGATGTAACACAGTGGTAAACATGTCCTGTCACATCTTTTTTTGAACATGTTGCAGGCATCAAATTCAAAATGAGAAAAAAATTGATATCTAGATTAGATATCTTGTCGTTGTAGTGTATTCAATTGAATATAGGTTGAAAAGGACTTCCAAGGAATTGCATTGTATTCTGTTTTTATTGATGTTTTACAATGAACGTCCCAACTTCATTGGAATTGGGGTTGCAGTAGGGCTCCAGATATAATGTGGGCAACCCAGCCACTGGGGATGCATGTGACATGGTGCTGGTAAATGGGGTCGCATCTGCAAAGTCAGATGTCTGGACAACAAGACCGGTCGATCCGCTGTGACAGGAGAATCCAAAGGAAGAAGAAGATGAGAAACAAAGTTGGTATGTAGCAATACAGTGCTCAATTTTCATAAAAATGCACAGAAACTAGCAGCGTTAATTAAAAAGAAACATGCAGCACCATTCTCTTCTAATTCCTTCCCTTGCTGCTCCATTTTTCCTGTTCTCAGGACATAAAAGAATTTTTGCTGACTGCGTACACGCCTTCATGGGAACGGTTCTTTCTGCAGGCACTGGCTTCTTTCAGGAGAATAACACGCCCCGACAGACTACAAAAACGGTTTGGAATGGTTATGGGGAGAATGAAGGAAAAAAAAAATAGTTCAGTGTGTCGAGTGGCAATACGTTGCCTCCAAATTGCACAGATTTCAGCTGGGTTTAGCATCTGTGAGATGTGCTGGAAGGAACTGCCAGATATACCAGAACATCTTTAGAGGTCTTATGGATTTGGAGGGGCCTTCACAATGTCCGGTGGCAAGTTTTAATGTTGGAGATGATCGGTGTGTGTTGACCTTCTCTTTTTAAGATCATGTTAGCTGTTGCAAATGAGCGTTATGTTCACTTTCGGATTCCTGCAGTTTCGTAATCCTTTCAGTTGCCAGCTCACTTGTAGGGATAACGTCTCTATTCAATTTGCCACATGCACCCCTCACTCATTGAAATGTTGACTAATTTACATGTTTAAAATTCCCTTTCCATAATTGACTCCGTTACTTGATCAGGGAAAAAAATCTTAATTAGAATAAAACCATTTTTATTTGTTTCAAGGCATGACTCGCCAAGCTCTGTTTTTTTTGCACATCTTCCCTCCACACATCCAACTTCTTCTAAACAGCAATCTATTGCCCGTACAGCCCCGGTCCTGTACCATCAGGCGCCGAGGCCTGTGCGCATGCGCAGTACCCCTCTCCCGTCCCAGGCTGCAGCTTCGGTCAACTTGTTCCTTGGCTGTTGCATCATCGGCGCGACTGAACTTCGAGCCGAAGCGCAGCCGCCCACGAAGCGCGCTGCTCGTTTACAAGTGTGCGCCGAGCCTCGCACCGGTTCTTTATTTCGGCTCGGGGGGTAAAACATGGCGGCGTTGAAGTTCTGCGCCAATATCTCGTGGCTGTTCACGGAGATGGGCGACTTCCCGCAGCGGATCCGGGCGGCCGCGGCCGCGGGCTTCCGCGCCGTGGAGGCGGCGTGGCTGTACGACTGCGACGCGGAGGAGCTGCGCCAGGCGCTGCGGCGCACCGGAGTGGAGCTAGTGCTCCTCAACACTCCTCCGGGTGAGACGGGCGGGCGTTTCCTCCGCGGACGCTACTCACTGTTATCCGGGTACCGCGGGGCGCAGCGGCCGGCCAATCAGAAGCGAGGTGAACGCCCCCCTATTAGTAATCCGGGCGACCCGATTTGGACTGCGCATGCGTACTCCGAAAGCCACCATGGTACGGCCTAAACCTCACCCTGGATTTCTGGCTGAGTTTCCGAATGAATGAATGAACAGAACAGCTGATTGGTCAGTCAAGTGTCGAGTGTAATTTAGGAAAAGAAAAATTATAAAAGAAAAACAAACCAAAGAATGTGCTTTTAACCATCACTCTTGGTGAGCAGTGGGCAGCCATGAAAGGCGCCCGGGGAGCAGCGTGTGGGGACGGTACCTTAATCAGTGGCAACGGTTCGGGACTCGAACCGGCAACCTTTGGATTACCCACTAGGCCAACCACTGCCCCCTTTTCGGCCCTCTTTCTCTAATTTTATGGCACGGTTCTAACTAAATCTGAGCCATCGTCGCATTTCAGGCAAGGTCGTCACAAATGAAACGCGGGCGCTTTTGTGTCCTGTGAAGTCCCCTGAAATATGAAATATCCCTGTAAAGCGGGGAGTATAATTACGGCATTTATCAGACGCCCTTATCCTTAGCAACTTACAATCAGTAGTTACAGGGAAAGTCCTGGGGACACTCAGGGTTAAGGGACACAATGGTAGTAAGTGGAGTTTAAACCTGGGTCTTCTGGTTCATAGGTGAGTGTGTTACCGGCTTGGCTACTACCACCCTATCCCCGAAAAAATGTCGTTTTTGTCTGTTGTGAAGGGGACATGAAGAGCGGGGACCTTGGCCTGGCTGCGGTGCCTGGCAGGGAGCAGGAGTTCCGGAAAGGCCTGGATCTGGCCGTGAAGTACGCCAAAGCTCTGGACTGTAGGAGGTAGCGGAATCGTCCCGTCCTTCATGCTCAGCTTATCGGGGGAAGCCAGTAATGCCACCACACACTGCAAGTGCATCTTAAAGAGTGCGGTGACCCCTTCCATATTACATCGACCGTCTTTTATTGACCATTTTCAGAGCCAGTTGCTCTATTGAATGTACTCGGCCAACCGAGGTCTGCTGAGCAGTCGGGATGGATTTACAGCGGGTCCCTTTGTATTGGGTGCATGTGGCGGACATTTTGATGATTTTTGGAGGCATAACCTGAACTTGTGTTTTTTTTGTGCACCTTTGCTTCTAACTTGAGAGACTCGTGTGTCACCAGGATCCACTTGATGGCCGGGAGGATACCTGTGGGGGCGGACTACGCCGCTGTTGCCATGGAGATGGAGGCCACCTTTGTGCAGAACCTGAAACACGCTGCAAACGTCCTCTCAAAGGTGACCCTCTTCCTCGTTCTTGGTGCCAAGGCGGATTTGCCATTAATGCGGACGCCTCCATGTTTTACAGCTTTATGCATCCGTGGACGAAAAAATACACGAGGAAATAAAAAATTCTTTGCATGTGACGGGAACAGAGTCCCCTGCGCTTTTATGTGATTACATGGAAGCGGATGCTCATGTGCTCTTTATTTTGTGAGAATGAGAAGATGACTGCCCCCCCACGTTGAGATGTGCATGTACTTGGAGTTTAGCATGGTGAGCACTCTTCACACCGCCTTTTTCCGTTCCCCTCTTAGGAAGGGATTCTCGGCCTGATCGAGCCCATCAACACCAGGATCACGGATCCACTGTATTTCCTGCACTCTCCACACCAGGGTAAAGCCTGTTTGATTGAGGAGATATCCTGAAGCCAGCGCAGAACATGCAGGGTTATTTGACAAAGGGATAAAAAGCCCTTCACACTGTTGTCTAAAGAATGTGTGTGTGAGTGTGTGTGTGTGTGTGTGTTTTCATCTTAGCGGCCGACATCCTTCAGAAAGTGGGCCACTCCGCCATTAAACTGCAGATGGTGAGTGCGTTGTCATATGTTACTAGACAGTTACAAACACGTAAAGAACATCGGGGTCTACTCGGGGTACATAAAGCAGCTTCCATTAGCAGTTGCTCCACGAGTTGCTGTACGAGTTGCTGACAGAGCGCAGAGCACATTAACCGCCCTGCCGCTCGTACGTTTGTTGACAGGCAGCTGGGGTAAAACCGTAGTATATTTTTTCTGAATGGCCGCTCGCAGCAGCTTTGGGCCGCCACGGTGAAGTGTGATGAAAAGGCGAGTGGAGAACCACGCTCCGAGACGCTTCTCTTAAATCACTGCAAAATGTCAAAATCCCCGGGAGAGTGCTGACGGGGGCCATTCTGTGTTCCCCGAGCACAGGACGTGTTTCACTGGCAGATAATGGACGGGAACTTGTCTCGGAACATCCGGAAGTACTTCCCCATCATAGGCAAGTGCAACTTAACCAACGTAAGTCATTGGGGTCAGAAGGTCGGGATCTTTTTTACGTGGCCGAATGTGTTTGTTGGTAAACACAGGTGTGTGTGTGTGTGTGTGTGTGTGTGTGTGTGTGTGTGAGAGAGAACCGCCCGACAGCAGGAGCGGTAATGACCGCGGGGGACGCCGAGTCACGGCCTGATTGTCTGGCCGCTCCGCAGGTCACGTTCAGGTAGCGCAGGTGCCAGGTCGTAATGAGCCGGACGCCGCCGGGGAGCTGAACTTCCCGTACCTCTTCAGCCTGCTGGAGGAGCTCGGCTACCAGGGCTACATCGGCTGCGAATACAAACCGGCGGGTGAGCGGACGAGCCGGCCTCCACCGACAGCTCATTTCCACTTTCCCATCTTTGAATAATAAAACCGCGATTAAATTGTTGTTCGAATACGGAGTAGCTCGCGGTAACTGCCGACAATTGGTTCTTTCAGTTAGAGGAGACGGCCTCTCGTGAAACTGTTCGGGGCCGATCATTGTAATTCGGCGAGGAATCGGCATCTGGCTGGTTTTGTTTGTCTCGGCAGGCTCCACGGACGCAGGTTTAAAGTGGATACAGGCGTACTGGAACTCGCACGCGTGATGGCGGCATCCGGAGCTGTGGGAACAACGCCAATCATGAGTTTGCAGTTGAAAGGATGTCTAAAGATTTGCTTTCCATGTCGCGTTTTCCCCGCTGTATCAATAAAATCAAAAGAGTCCACGTCTACATCCATTTTTATTCTGAGCACATAGGAAAAGTGGGCCGAGTTTGAAATTTGTAATTTTGCCATTTGTCAATTGTCACTTATACATGCGGTAGCGTGACGGCAGCCGAAGGAGAGAACAGCCTCTCCGTAAAACTTCAAACACGGGTCTCCAGGGTGCCGAACCTGCAACTTCTGCACCCCACCAAGGAGTCGGCCTCGTAGGTGTGGCAGTCAAGGGCGCAAACTCCCACCCGACCTCCAGGCCGAGGTAGTCAGATTACACACAAGCACAGAAAATGTATGCAATTTGCATCGCCATCAAACCACGGAATGAGGGAATATTGTTTTTGCAGGAATGGCGTCCATCCCTGCAGTAACAGCGACTGGGGAACGTGGAACAATTTCCGTTCAATTTGTCACGCAACCAGGTTCAGCTCAGGCTCACAGGTCCCAGAAAGCCCCAAAATTCACACACATTATAGTGGAATAGATTTAAATTAAGTTGACCATACGGTTTTATTTAGCATTTTATAATTACAAATCCATCTGTATGTACATATTTTACATATACAACAATTCTACACTTTATTTTAAATCACTCTGATTATAACACTGCTGAAAATCTACTGCATCAGTGGGTAAACAGTTTAAGGATTAGATATTTTTAAATATCCAGTGTTTAAAATGTCCACTGTCTCACGTAAAAGTCCACAATCTTCATTCTTCACTACTCTCTAATGAGTAGAAAATATATATTAAAAAAGGCTTTTTTTGGTTTTCTTCAACATGAAATAAATGCTAACTTAAGGCGACTTATATTTAGTACTGCTGTGGTATTTTAATGTTATATTTCCTCCCCATCCCGGATGTAAACTGGGGCCGTGACCAGCGCTGCACCCGACTGGGCCAGAATTAATCTGTAATCTTAATTGGATTTTTTAAAAAGATTTCTCCTTGCAAGGTCGACACAATAATAATACTACAGCTTTTGTTACATTAGGACATGGGGAAAAAATGTAGGCACTTCGGGGATGAAGTCATGGCAGTTGGGGAAATTAAGTCGCACATTTGACATTGTTGAAATACAAATGGTAGGAGGGGAGGAAAAAAAAAAAAAAATATCAATTACCCAGCACTGCCAACTTTAATGACGACAACCTCTCCTGCCTCTTTCTGAATAATACTATCAAAAAAAAAAAAAAAGATTTCTGTGCTGCGATCATGAGCGCAACGCCTCACAGTTCATCTAGTTCATCTCCTCTCAAACGGCCGAGACTGGGAGGGGGCGAACGATTAAACAGTGGAAACGCGGGGCCTAATGACAAAACGCGACAAACCCATGAATATGTAAGATGACCTGCAGCCAAACCAATCATAACCGCTGCCGTTCAGCACCGGGCGAGGTGGCGTGGCTGGAGGTCATCGTAATGCACTCAGGAGGATGAAAACTTGGCGGTCCAGTGAACAGTGACATAGACGAAGCGAAAATGACTTCGGCATTTTAAACACAGCCCCCCCCCTCTTGGCACTATGGCACGTACCACGGCATCATCTCCCCCCAGCATCCTCCTGCAAACAGGGATAACTTGCATGTACACACGGGCTTCGAAAGCTCAGCAGCCCGATACAATAAGCACTTGAGATTTTAAAGAGTTCTTCAGTCATAGACCTTCATTGTGAGGTAGTGTTCTTCACCCCAACCTCATTGTGTCTGTAAAGTGCCCTTTTGTGAGGCCAAATGCCCACTTGTGTAATGTCATGCCAGTGCTATGAGCCTCTGGCGGTGAAATGCTGCCTTTACACCCGGCGGCCCTTTCAACACGTTCTGCGACACGTATACTGATCTGAATCAATCGACTGCTGTGAATGTCGGAAGGGGCAGGTCAAAGGGGCAAATTTCGCACTTGATCCCCCACTCGGATTTCCACCTGATTTCTGGCCTCTAATTTCCCTACAGAAGACCGGTCCAGAGGTTGAAACAGGCAGTGTTGACCACCGACTCCAGGTGGTGGTACATGGAGACCAGCTGTGGCGGCGGGCTACTGGGCGGCTGGTGCGAGGGCAGCGGCTCCCGGAACACGACTTTCAGACTCTGGAAAGAAAGAAGACGAGTTTATAACCAAAAAACTATTCTGAGCTGGTGCCACTCAGGATAAGAATCAGAACCTCACAATGCCGTACCGTTTTCCCCGCCTGGGCATCCAGAAAGACGAGCACAAAGCAGTCGGTGAACTTCTGGTTCAAAACGGCCTGAAGAAAAGAGAGGAAAAGTCACAATTTTTTCGTTCATTAAACTGAACTACAATATGTGAGCTTCTTCAAAGGAGTCATTGTGTTTGGGATTTAAAAAAAAAAAAAGAAACAAATCTGACTGGTTCTGTTTATCGACCGGGTGGGAAACCAGAGCGGAGAGAGTAGTCTGGGTTTTGTGCCATCAGCTCCGGCGATCTCCAGCAGAGTGGAGCTTCTTTTGATCTCTCAATTCTCTCAATTATGAAATTAAGTGGGTAGTAACCTCTTGACACTTCAGAGGAGCTGACAATTATTCCCCATAAGATTAAGATAATCCCCCCTTGAGAGTCTCATCTCACATTTCTACACGACACCAACACTCCCTGACCTACCGAGGCCTCAAGCGCAGAAAAGACCCCGCCACCTTCACCAAGTTCTCACGCAACTCGCCGACTCGAGATAACTTTTTTAAAGATGAAGCCCAATGTGATTTGAGGCGGTCGGCAGAGTTGTTCATTTTTGACAAATGCAATTTAAACGCAAGGCAGCTCCTTTCATGAAAGGGCCAGGCGGAGGGAAATTGGAGGAAATTCATTTGCAGATACTGCTGGCGGACGCTACCCGCCAGCGTACGGCACGTCGGCGCCACTTTTGTTTTCTAAGGTATTAACACACACACACACACACACACACACGCACACACACCCTAAACACACACAGGATCCCTGCAGAGGGTTTGGGGGACGAGGGTACTGGCGTCATGGCTGTTATCCACACCTCGATGGCTGCACATGCAGAGTTTACTTCCTCTTTCGGAGAGGAAATAAAAAGTGTTGGTTAATTAGCTTAGCGGCACCGTACGCGTCTAAACACGTACAATCTGCGGCCTCGGGGATAAACCGCATGACGGGCAGCCTTTTTAATCAATTTTACAACACGGGAGACTGATGTTGTCGTTCGTGACTGTTCTTGTGGTGTGTTGGTAGCCCCGTCTTTTATTACCGACTGATCTTTCCAATCTGTGTCCCTGAGCTCAAGGCTGGGAGGAATAAACTCCATTTTTCTGCTCAGGCCAGGCTTTGGGTTTGACTCCCAGTTAAAGTTGATCTCCAAATGCAGTACTCTGGGAAAACCGGGCCTAGTTAATATTCACCACGGTTTCAGAATATTATCTTTGCTTAAATAAAAAAAGCTGCGATGTGGAGGTGATGATGATGATAACGACGGTGTATATTTTGTGGTGAAGATGATTTCTTTTCCCCTTTACCATATCAATTCATTTTGTAATTATGAGTGACTCATTCTATTTTTAAAAAACATAAAAAAAGACCCAATTCCAGTGATGACAACCATGATCACTGTATTCATCTATGAAACAGAAGTCCACAAAGTTCCAGGTTCATACCCCACTTGAGCAAGACACTTAACCCTGAGTGTCTCCAGGGGGACTGTCTACTGGTTTTAAGGCTGTAAATCTATGGTGACAGATACTGAAACCTAAATCATGTACTGCAATGTTTAAAAAAAAAAAAGGAATTACAGAACAAAAGTGCTGCGAAATATACAACATTTTTGATAATGTTGATTAATGTTGATTTTGTGCCGCAAAATCCGATATCCATATAAACACATTAGCCCATACAGCAGAAGTTGGGAACCTGATCCACGCAATTGGAAAGACTTTATTACTTGAAAATTGACCCCTCAAATTCTGCTGCCACACCAGCCTTCCATGGATCCGGCTTTTTCAGAAAAAGGTTAGATTTGGACTCTTACCAGATACTGAATACTGCTGTCATCCACAAAGTGCCTACAGCTCTGAGGGAACCGGGTGAGCAGAACCTTGATCAGACCCTGGTACCAACTGGGACTCATGGTTAGGAAACAGTCCTGTGAGCAGAGTGGAGTGGAGGGAAAAAAATAGAACAATCACTTTGCCGAAGGTTTCACCAAATCAAGGCCTAGAGGTCTATGGGAACACTGAGGAAGCTGAAATCTCATTTTTTGAAAAACGCATTAGGTTATCGCTTTAATATATCTTAATATATTTCTGCCTTTTTTTCTATGCTCCTCTTCAGCAGTTCCTTCCTTTGGCTAAGACATTTTTTGGACTCAATAATCTAACCCTCAGTATGTCCTGTTCTCAATAAAAACCATGTGCACTTGAAGCCTCAAGGAGTATTAGCTCTTTTATTAGATTTTTTAAAGAAGTCTCATTTAAATAGGAGGAGACACTTTGGCCGAGTAACAGAATTATCAGGGGAAAAAAGCTCACATTCCACATGTGGCCCCCAAATATGATTTGTTGGGGGTGGAGGGATTAAAATCTAATTTGTGGGAATTTTTTTCTTGATGCGCGTATCGCTTGTACACAGAGCCGACTGCCGGAGGCTGCGACTACCATTCTGCTGTGAGGACTGCAGTAAGTGAATGCCACCCATCACCAATCCGCAGAGCGTGAACCTCACTGACATTGACTTAGCGCTTATAAGGAAATGTATGGAAATGTGGCAAAAGTATCAAAAGCCATTTATATTCTGGCTGTGGGGGACTGGCTCTTAAATCTGCCTCCACCCCCCCACTGGGAATCCAGTGCACTGTATTCCCTGGAGGAACGAGAGAGACGGAGAGAGGAAGAAAGACAGAGAAGGAAGGAAAGTTCCTTGCTGAAGAACACAGAGAGTTACTAAGGGAGAGAAACAAATAAAAAAGATGAGAGCAGGGATGCACTGCTGTGGACTTAACCCTTTCAAGTCTGATCAGAATCAGAAAACTTTATTAATCCCAGAGGAAACTGCTTCTAATGGGGTCAGTGGCGGCCCATAATACGAAGGTTGCCGGTTCGAGTCCCGAGCCGCCAGGATGCCACTGAGCAAAGCACCGTCCCCACACTGCTCCCTGGGCGCCTGTCATGGCTGCCCACTGCTCACCAAGAGTGGTGGTTAAAAGCAGATGACACATTTCGTTGTGTCACCGTGTGCTGTGCTGCAGTGTTTCACAATGACACTCATTTCACTTTCACTTATTATAAAATGCTGAGTATAAACATGTTTAGTTATTTGTTAAGCACTGTTGTCACATTATTGTGTTTTTTTTTTTTTTCTGGACCAATTTTAGCGAATAAAATCTTCGGACGACAATTGGAATTTTAATTTGAGTTTCATTGAAAAACATGAACACGTTTACACAAGCCAATCAAATGTGAAATATCACATAAACTTTGTCTATTACATTTTTATTTCGGTGATGTTTCCACCGGATTTACAATAAATTCACAATATCTGGTGCTATTTATTATACTGGGAAAAAATAGGTCCAGAAGCCGACATCTTGGGGAATCTGCCCTCAGTCTGAGCTCTGACACTGTTGGTGCTGGAGAGGGGTGTCAGAATCCACCCGAACCCTCACGGTTACCTCAATTACCAGCAGAGATGCTCCCTCATGTAACTGAAGCAGGGCCACTTGAAAGCGAGTATAATGAGGAGTAATAGAGATGATTGCGCTCTTAAGGAAAGCTGAGGGGACCTTTATTTTAACAAGGTGCAGGAAAGGTGCGACGTTTGTGCTGAAGTGGGCATTTAAACCATGTTAATTCACTTCCACTTAATGTCTTCGTTAAAACAGGAGTGTGCTTTGTGTGAGGAAGCATGTGACCGAAAGCGAATATTTGAAGTTTTAAAAAGAATGCAGCATTAATAGAAATAGAAACCATAATACTGTTCGTACAGACAAAAACTGACCTGCTTTATCACCGCTGTTTATTCCTGTCATGTGTTGTGCATGATGTTGTAGATGTTGCGTTATTACTGGCTATGGCTCCGGCTCAAAATGCTTTGTATATAGCATGGAAATAATAAAAAAAAAAATCTGACTGTGGAATCTGGTTCCCCCTCAATGCCGTATGGAATATTTTGGGTTTATTCCCTTTTGGCGTTCACTCAAAATGTAGAGAACGTGTTGTCGTCTTCAAATATTCTCGGTTAGCGCTGCTAGGCCTGCAGGACCGTGCAGAAAACAGCTTCTGATTGATGCAACAAATTGTTTTTTCACTGTGCCAGGCAAGGCCATGTGGAAAGCGCTCGCCAGGGGGCCAGTGTGGGTCTCGTTTATAACCGTAGCAAAGGACCAACAGAGTCCGGCATGTAATACCTAATCATGGGGAATTTGTGCTGGGTGAGTGCAGGCAAACGTTGGTGCATAAAGTGTTGACTGCAGTCACTCTGACATCCAACAAGACTGCCGTGACCATTTTTATTCTCTCCTCTGAATACACCTGGCCACTTTCACTGAAACTGCTCACTTGGCGTGTACAGGGACAGTGGTGGCCTAGCAGGTTCCGGGTTCAAGTCCTGAACACGTTTTGGTGTTGTCACCAGTTACTGACCACAGCTCAATATTTTTGGGTGGTGGACCAATCTCAGGTCAGCATCATTGGGATGTGTGTTGGATAATGATCTTTGGTAAGGACCTCAGTATTGATGAATAGTAGTGAGAGTGGGTGTCAGCAGCATGCAGCAGAAAACAGGATACGGCCTGTAACTACACCTACACCTTTAAAATGCAATAAGGCAGATAATCCAAATAAAAAGTTAAAATATGTGCAGGATAAATGTGGATGGGTGAGCGAGTGTGTGTCTCTCTCACCAGCTGTGGGTCAATCTCTGCCACCGATCGGCTATGTACAGCCTCCAGCAGCTCCTCCAGCTCGTTGAAGGTCAGCTTGCTGAGCTTCAGCTTGTCCATGGTTTGGTGCTCCCCGTGGAATAGACGCCTCCACAGGTTGTCCCGTCGGCAGTGACCCATCGCCTGTTCCACGCTGCTCTGGATCTGCCTGTGGGCAGCAGCCACCTCAGCATTCAGCAGAGGGAACAGGGGTGAGGGGTAGAGCAGCCCCGATGCAAGGCCTGCCTCCTGGGCAGCTACGTCCAGCCCAGCCCCCGGGTAGGGTTCGGGCTCCATGCTGCAGGAGCTGGGGGTCGTGGGACGGGATGATGTCAATGTAGCAGTGGAGGTGGACGTTTCATCCCAGAGGTCTGAATCAGTGTCACGACCCCCATCGACCGAGTCAGAGCGCTCTGGGTGCAGTCTGGGGTCTCCAGCAGCTGCAGCGGCAGCAGCAGGGTCACGGTGGATTTGGGGCAGCTTCTTAAAACGGCGCATGTCGGCCGTCAGCCGAGGGAAGAGCTCCCGTTGGCTCGTCATGATGACATAATACCGCAGCCTGCACATAAAACCAAACACACACACACACACACACACATAAAAATAAAAAATAGCACAAAACACACTGTTACATTAAACATTAACCAAACACAATACGCCACACTAAACATTATGGGAGCATCTCAAAATGTGGCACATGCAGGGTCTGGACAAAAACATTATGGAATATGATGCAAAATATGATATTTTAACTGAGCCAATGCTGCCAGATTTGTTGAAATAACATTTTATTAGCACCTTTTTTCAATTATCTATTATGTTATGTTAATGATTAATGTTTGAGCTACCTACAAAATGCTTGAAAAATGAGCAGAATTTTAGACAAGAATGCTTTTATAATGCAGGTAAAGTAATACATTTAAATGAAAACCAGCCTGGGATTTACAGTTGCTTATGAAACACCAGTGTTTTATTACTGCAGCTCACCTCAGGGTGTGTCTCTCCACCTCGGACTGCTCTTCAAATGGGGCAGCATTGTGACAAACCAGCAGAGACACGTCGAAATCATCATGGTGACGCAGACCCTCCAAATCCTTGAACGTTCCCGAGCTGTTGGGGAGTCCAACATGACATGTTAACCTGCAGGGAAAACGGAGTTCATAGGGAAATACACAACCTCGCAAGCCTTGTGAATGTGTGTTACCTGTTCCAGAGAGCCACCAGGGCGTATTCATGCAGGTCCGTGCTGGATGCCCCCTTCTTGCTGTCGCTGGCAGGTGTGGTCTTGGACATGCGCAGTGGCTTCATGCCGTATGTACCAGCATGGTCAGTAATGTAGTTATAAAGCTGATGCGCTGCAATCATCCCAGTCACTATGGAGAAACTCCCTACACACACACACACACACACAGGTCACCATGACTAAGTCTGCTGACATGGGCTTATCCTGAATCAGTGCAGCACCCTCCCCAGGCTACAGGAATATGCCTCGTAATGTGTTCCACGAGCCAACAGGCAAGAGGGTATTTACCCAAAAATATGGAATTTCCGACCACCTTTTTTTTTATTTGTTTAAACTTTCTTGTATGAAGCTATATCCATAAAGATTCCTGGCCTTGATGTGTTATTTATTCCAGCATTACTCTTAACTGTATAAATACTGTATGAATTTGATAGTCAGTCCATATGTTACTGGCAGTTCTGTCATGTGTTCAATAATAAACACTTAGAGTTCCTTTATTCTTGGAAGCTATATTTGCTGTACCAATATAAAATACAGAAAGGAAAAACCAACAATAAATGAGCAGAGATGCTGATTTGTTGAAGGCGTTTGGCTGCATGATTTAGGTTGACCTTTCCTCCGTTAGAGTGAAGGGTCACAGACGATCAATAGAAAGTGATTGCAATTGATTACCATTATCCTATAATGAAACATTTTTATCATGATGTGTCACTGAATGCTTTGATGAGTATGAATATGATGTTATGACCTTCCAGTTTACTGGAAAGGTCAGAAGAGGGATCAGTGACTCTGCACTCACCCTGGAAGACGTGGTTGCGGCCGAATTTTGGGATGTCAGGGTGGTGGGCAATGAACTCCTCCAGGAAGCTGGTGAGCTGGTAGCCCTGCCGCAGGGTCATGTGACATCCCACCAGGTACTGGTGCACCACACGCAGATGGAAGTCGTAGCTGAAGGAGTGAACGTGCATCAGGTCACGCACTTTGTCGCACTCCTCTGTGAAGAGCATGGAGAGCTGGAGGACAGTAGGAACATGGACACACACACACACACACACACACACACACACACACACACACTGTTTAAACAACAGTCATCCACAGACCTCACATGGCCTTTTACTGCAGAGAGATCGAGAAGTCCAACCCTGGCCTCACACTACAAGCTCCGTCAACAGCCAGTTAACCAGATCAAGCCCAGAAGGCCCTGCTCTCAGTGAATTGACCTCATCGGCATTCGCGAAAAAACTGTGTGAACGCTGTGTGAACCGTATGAAACCACCGGGAAAATAAACCTTTTTTTCCTCTTCATAGCAGGTGGAGAAGGTTCCACATCGTGCCCATTATACCAGAACAGCTTCCTTTAAACCAAGCCGCTGCAGAATCACCCCCGCCCAACCCAATCCACCACACCCCCGCCCAACCATTCACCGCGAGAACCTTTTGTAAGCATCTGTGATATCAATCAATTTCATAATTGTATCTTATTTAATTAAACCCAACATCAAAAGCGAGGCTTACAAAAGCATTAGTAGCGAATGCAAATGGCTGCACTGAGAGGCTGGAGTGTGGAGTCATTACAGCACAACAGAACGTGTGTGTGTGTGTGTGTGTGTGTGTGTGTGCATGTGCATGCAACTGTGCGAGCAGGGTGGGGGATAAACGTTATTACTGCTGCTGCTTTCATCTCAAGCACTTGCCTGGAACAAATGTAAATAGGCCTTATCAAATCAAAGGACTTGATTTTATTTATTATATATATAATGCCTAGATGCCAACTTTAGGCTCAACTGCTGGAGACCAATTCCCCATAGAGAACATGATTCATACGGCAAGCGGGCAGAGGGAGATGCTTTTCTGCTTTGCTCTGGCGTAATAGAGGTTTGGGATGAAGGAGGCCGTGTTGAGATCTGGAGCAGCAGCGTAATTGGCTGGGAGCTTGGTGATGCAGACCCTCCGAGATGGAGAAGTTTAACATCTGTCTCTCACTGCAGCATTCAGTGGGGAGACCAGGAACCCAATTAAATTTCACCCCTGACCCCTTCAAGCACATGCCGCTGAGGTTGTTATCACACAAACACGCACACACTCTCTACAAGTGGCAAGCACGCTGCGTATGAAGCAGCACCAGTCAGGTCAGCGCTCGAAATTAGCCTAATTGCTGCCATTTGGAATGTCTGCACAGGCTGATGGCAAACAAGCTGTAGACACGCCGAAGAAAAACCCCGCAGCCCAGCGTTCAAACCCACATAGCTCCTTACAAGGTTTAATAGGATGGTTTCAAATCACCAGATCAAAACAATTCACCGGATCATGAATTAGCCAGACTCAACAAGGTCAAGGTGTAATATCAGGGGTCAAATTAGAGGTCAAAGTTCAGCTGAGGGGCAGAGAGAACCTTTTTTGGCAAAACAATCATCATCCTCCAGGGCACTTAATCAGAAGCAGCAGTGACGATTCAACACTGCACGATTCACAACTGCAACACTTATGCAGAGTACCATCTAGACTCCCAAATCACATGACCTCCAGCACCATAGCAACAAGGTCTCAACATGCATTCCTCTTTATCAAACTGAATTTGGCAGAAGAGGAAAAAACTGAAATAAAATAAACGATTATGCTTCTAAACGCTTTGGATCCAGAGGAATATGAGAAGCTGAGAAGTTCGGCCACTGCCTACACAGCAGAGATCTCTGTACCCCCATCGGCCCACAGGAGAGGCGGCATCAGAGGAACCCAGGATGAAATGAGAACAGTTCACACCGGACAAAGGGAAGCCATCTGAGGTTTTCTCAAAGACAGCTACGGGGTCAGGGCAGCAGGCACAAGGGGATGCTGGGGGAGGAAGAAGGAAGAAGAGGAGGAGGAGGAGGAGGTGGTGAGCCCTGATTGGTTGGCAACAGCCCCACCCCTGTGAGTGAAGTGACATACCGCAGAGTCTGAGCCAGAGGTGTTGTCAGGCCTGCTACGCACTTTGGTGAGCAGGGAGCCCTGATGGAGAGAATGCATGAGATGGGACTGGACACAGACATGGAGACACACACACACACAGAGGGGGAAGTACACACAAACATGTAAACAGAGGTTAAAAGTGACAAGATGTAACAGCGATCAATAGTTACATGGAGAGGTAAAAGGACACTGGTACATGAGAAGAAACCCACACATCAGTATGAACAGATTCACAGGTACACACTCAGGACCTGGTTGTGGATACACAAGATTGATGGAGAGAGCTGGAAGTGGAAAAAAAAAAAATACCCAGAGCGTGGAGGTCAAAACCTCAGCCAGAGAAGGGTCCATTTCACTGAGCGAACAGCACAAGAGCATCAAAAAGCAACTCCCACACAGAGGAGGGAGGATGTACACCATGCTGGAGCGATTGTTCTCTCTCTCTCACACACACACACACACACACACACACACAGTCACGCTGACACACACAAAGGCTAACATATCTTGGTCACACTGGGGGAACAAAATTTCAGCTCCCCTCCCGAAGAATCATTGTAATTACAGAAGTGTGTGTGTATGTGTGTGTGTGTGTGTGTGTGTGTGTGTGTGTATGTGTGTGTGTGTGTGCGTGCGTGTATGTATCATTCCTCGGCAGTATTGCCCAGGACCAGTCCTCACTAAATAATGGAGACGAAAAGCCTTCGATTCACTTCTACCTTAGACCCTGGGGATGAAGGAAAAAAAACTCTCCTATAGAACAACCACACACACCCTCTCTCTGTCACAGACACACACACACACACACACACACACATTTCTTAATGAAGACTGGAGCTGTAAATTATAATAATACGTTTTCTAAAACTAACTTCAGTACAGCAAACATTTTTGTTTTTAAAAAAATCCTTTTGTGGAGACTCCAAGTGGAATTGATCGTTAGGGACATTTCACCTTCACTAATATAAGTTATAAGTGTGCACACACACACAAAAAAAACTCTGGCAATGCCCCCTGCACTCCATGCTTTAAGTGTTTATGTCAAAGTAAGTGCAGCCATAACACACACACACACACACACACACACATACACACACACACTGTGCTTGCTGTGAGGGTCAGGACCCGCCACATGATTCCTGCTCCTCAGCACTGCCCGAGCATGCAGGGGCTATCTGTTTACAAAACTCTGCACAGGAGAAACACCCACCCTGGCCAAAGGTGAAGCAGATCCGGCCGAGGAGGGCTGCGGCTGAGGGGCTGGCCTGGGATTCGCTAATGGCTGGCAGGACTCACAGAAATGGAACCGGATGACATTCAAAAGTCCTCACTGCGCTCGAAAGATGGGAGGTGTGTTAGTGGGACGGACATGATAATCAGGCGGCTGGTCTGTGTGCGGCTGAGGACAACTGACGTGCATCCTGAGTGGTGCTGCACTGGAACCTACAACAGTTGTCATCATTTAAAGTACAAGTGAACCTGAAAAAGCAATTTAAAACGGATCATTATTAGGCCCTGAGGCAGTAAGCCATCTCTCCCATTGCCCAATTTCATCTCTTCTCACAGCACACACACACGCACACACACACTGCATGATGCCATTTTGGCAGCAATCACTGACCTTTACAGCACAAGTCCTTCAGCAATATGGTCATCAAATGTGAAAACACTCAAAAGAAGAGCTTATATTTCCATCCTTGCAACTAAAGAACTAAATATGACAGCAAACATGCCGCTTCTGTGCAATACTTTGGGCCTTTAGGCAAGCAAGGAAAGATTTGGGGGTAGACATGGGGGGGAAGAACGTCTAACGAAGTTAAAACGACTTAATTGTTTTAAACTGCCAGCTGTGGAGGTAACACACCTTGAGGCTTCAAACTGTGAGGGACCACAGAAATAAATAAAGAACTAAAAATCCCTCCTGGTGAGCAACATCTGGAGACACTCAAACATCGCAGCCATTTACAAATATTTACACTTAATTACACCTCATTTGCAGACAACCTAGATGCGCTCCAGCACACACACACACACACACACACACACACAATGAGAGAGATGGAGAGAAATCCACAATGACCTCTAGGTGGTCAGACCTGTCAACGTTTCAATACTTTATATTGATATTCTATGGAATTGATATGTAACTGCATTTGGGTCACATGAAGATATACACTATTGGTCATAACATTATGACCACTGACAGATGAAGTGAACAACATGGATTATCTTGTTACAGCAGCCAAGTGAACATTTTGTCCTTGAAGTCAGGTTGACTTGGCTGGATATTTGGCTAATCAGGTGTCTCTTGTGGGATGTTCCCAGTTGTGCTGTGACCTGGCGGTGTTTACGGAAGAACCATGGGCCTGTCATAATCAGATCTGAACCATGGAGCACTGGAAGATGGCGTCCTTGTATGATGTCCCACGTCACGTGGATGGCCAGGTGCACTTGGAGAAGATGCGGCACCAGGACGCAGAACGGGGGGGCAGTGTGATGCGTCGGGCGACATTCTGCATTAATGTGTCTGTACCTTGCTACGTACAGCCATTCATGAAAACAGTATTCACTGATGTCCGCAGGATAATGCACGCTGTCACACTGCAAAAATTTCAAACCACAACACGTATTTCAGAATTGGTAAAAAGCCTTTAGAAGAATGCTATTAAATACTGAAAACCCCACTGATGGGTCCATTTTTGTGTTGCACACATTAGCTTTTATATCCCAGTCCAGGCTGACAGCAAGTCGAATTTGTAGACACCTTCTGCACGGGACTATTTTCACATGTATTTTCTGAATGGGAACTGGGGTCACAAGGTCCCTCCAGCTTTTGAAGTCCACAATTAGCTCATTCGTCTTGCTGACACTAAGCTGCAGATAGTTCGCGGCCCAACTGGGAGCCAGAACTCTCCACCAGGTCCTGTATTCCCGGGTTTACCCGGGTTTACCCGGTTTCTAAAATGCCTAACAGCAGCAGAGCGCCTTATAATGGGAGCAGGAAGCATGCAGGCTGGAGAGGAAGTGACCTGCTGCTGGAAAACCTCTAATATGTCTGCCGTTGTTTAAATTCCAGTCAGGTAGAGTTGGATCTGGTAGGTGCATTTTCTCCCTCAGGAAGCTGGTGATACACTGTCCAATTACAAAGTAAATACACTATGGCATCAGCCATTCAGTTACTGATTCAGTTTCAAATTTTGCTGATAAAAACACCCATTTATGACTATGCGGCTATCATAGTATTAATGCTATTTCATTAAAAGTATTCATGGATTATTAACTAAACAGGAATTAAACAGGCAGCCAGTGTGTTTAATCTGTTTAGGTAGGTGTTTGATGTAGTAATTCAAAAAAGAAGACCAGCACACTATAAACACAAGGAGCATGAGATATTTGCAATAAATGTTTTGGACTGCTCCGAGAACAAGCTGGTGACGTAAATGCTATGTGTCTCGAGTGTCTTGTGACATTACGAAACGTTGCATTTTAACAGACTGGTATTGAGGAGATGTCCATTACGTTTTCTGATGACTGGACCAGAAAGACAGACAAGACCACAGCAAGTCAGATCTCATCAGCAGGACTGGGGCAGAATACAGAGGTGCTTTAGTGCTTTAAAACTGCAGAAAGACAGTAAATGGCAGGATTTCTAAATATTTTCCAGAGGGGATAGGAAGTAACGATAAGGCCGGACCAACAACCTCAAAGACATGCGAGCAGAGGTGGACCGGTCAGCCCCCTGCGATGTGTGGGAAATCTGAAAACCCTACATCTACACCTGCTGAGGAGGCATCTTCAGAAGCTCTTAAGGGAAGGTGGTAATGCTGCAGCCCCACCACAGACTTCACTCTGTGGGAGCAGAAAGCTGATCCTCTGATGAGACCCGCATGACACTCCAAATGGTTGAAAGGCGGAGACGTCTTTTTTTTCCTGTCCCACCTGCCTGCAGTTTTCACATATGGCGTGTTGACTTCCAGACTGACAGCTGAATTTGGGATACCATTAATAACCCCCGGTCTCTGAGAAACATATTAAAGCGCATATCCCTGATCCCCACGGCATGTTGGAGACAGCTGATTCTGCGTCTGTTTTGTGTGGAATGGACCCTGCGGTCTCCCCACGGATTGTTAGAGAAGGAGAAGCAACAGTTGCATCCCGCATTCATGCTGCCCGTTCCCAATGAGGAGTCACATTAGCGGGCCTGCTGAGCCCCAAGCTGACGGGTCTTCCCGCGATTAGCCATTTATCCATTCACTTATCCTCCTCGACAAACAGCGCACGCCTGTGACGGTACAAGCGACACTCCGGACTTGATTAAAAACAGAGAGAAAAATCGCAGAATACCAATGCCGCAAACTGCCATTTTCCACAACTGGGAAAACAAGAAACAATGGACAATCACACCAGGGAGCAGAGAGTCGGAGAGGGGAGAACGGCACTGCGGTTTTTTTTCGTGAAAAGCCCTTGAGGGAAATGACAGTGTGAAGTTGTGGTGTTACACGCGGTGTGTGTGCAGCGGGAGCTGCCCCTGTCTAGAACGTTCTCTGTCTAAGCCATTTAGTCAACACATAGCTCGGAACCATTAGGAAGCCCGGAGCGTCCGCAGTGTCGCAGGCACATGGTTACCTGGGAATTAACCGTCTGTCCCATGGGAATCCGCGAGCACTCCAGAGCATACTGCTTCACACAGAAGTAACATCCCTGCCAACAGACACGGGACAGAAGGAGAGAGAGAGAGATGGGAAATTTACCCAGCATTCATCAAGGTAAAAAAAACCAAACACAGACTGATTGTGGCTGTCTGTGTGGATGTGGCAGCAGGAAAGCGCAGGCTGGCTCACCTGAAAGGCCAGCTCCATCAGCACAATCCCTCCAGGGAGCGCCCTCTGCAGGTGGTAAGCGGTAGCACCAGATCCACTGCTCTGCTACAGAGGAGACACCCACAAATGGAGTCTCCATCATCATCATTAGACGCAGACGTCTGTGCGTTTGCATTAATTCTGATGTGTCCAGTACAGACTCCCGTGTATGCACTACACAGGGATATTTTCACAGTGCTATTTAACACATAGCACATTGTGAATATGAATGTCTCATTCGTTAGTTCACCATAAAGGGCTTTGTGGGTACAGATACAGATAACTAGCAAGCAGTCCTTTTTTGTATTAATTTCTGTATATACTTCTGAAGACACTCCCCATGCTAATTTTGGCCTATATGAGTATGCGACTTTAAGGCATCTTTACATGCATGTGTATGTTACCTTAGGGCTGTCTTCACTGCTCTTTTGTTTTGTGTAAGAGAAGGAAGAAAACGAGGCTCTGCCCTCAGTAGACAGAGAACTCAGCATTGCTGCCCTAGACCGAGCAATACTGCAGAGAGAGAGAGACAGAGATCAAATAAAGTCACGCTCAGACACAAATATGTACAGTCATTTGTCAGAGGATAGTTCAATGACCCCCTCCTGCCCCCTACATACAGACACAAGATGCACATTTTATACACCAAATTTATACACACACACACACACACACACACACACAAAGCATCTGCAGCTTGTCCGCTATCATCAAATCACCACTAAAGGCTCCAAGCTCTGGGTTGGAATCCCAGAATTCCCCAGGAGCTCACAGCACTTCTCTGACCGCTAGAAGAAGCTGAATATTGACAGTCGAGAAAAACTGATTAGACTAGAGGGCTCTGTTAGAAAGGACATTAACCTGCGTGCCGGGGACTGTGGCCGGACCTGCACCAGGATGAAGCCCATGCTCTGGAGGTACTGCACATACTGCTGCAGGAAGGTGTTGGACAGGTCTTGTAGCCAGGGTTCCTCCTTCCTGGGCAGCGCTTCGGCTGAGTCGGTGCTGTAGCTGCGGTCGCGGCCAGATGCTGTGGAATCGTTGGAACGGTGGCGCCTCTGAGGTCACATAATAAGGGTAATAGGGGTAAGGAAGATCAATGCAGGGACTGGTTAGGGTTCTGCATACTGTTTGATATTTCAGAGGCAGTCGGTGGGGGAGTGTTTGTGAATTCATAAATCAAACACGCAACAAGTATATCTTAACTACACCAATACTCCCCACATAGACTTGCAAATAGACTAAGTCATGTGTACAGATAAAACAGCACTGCACTTGTTAGACAATTTAATCCTAAACTATCTACAATAAAGCATTTTGTAACCAGTGTGATGTGGCAATGTGAACACAAACATTCTCTGCAGCTGTAGTATGAAGAAACAGTTATTGCTTTTTAATGTCTATTTCTCTTGTGACCCCCCTCTGAAAAACAATGCAAGATGCATTTGACGCACTATGAAAACATTGCAGCGCACATGGCAATGTAGCTTCAAAACCTTTAAACATTCCTACTAAAGTAATGGTCTCCTTTGACCAGTGAATCCCCACCACTGGCCAGTACACACCGCGAGTTAGAGACGTGAAGTGAATCAGTGAGTGTCAGGCCCAGGAAAAAATAAAAGGCTGGAAGTTGTAGGAGGAGAGAGAGGAGGCGGGTAGGAGGAGGATATGCGAGGATGCGGGGCTTCACCTTGACCTGTGGCAGGATGACCTGCTCCTCCTGGATCTGTTTGCGAAAGATTGGGTCAAATAGCAGCGGAGTGGCGCAGTAGTGCACCAGCCGGGAGGACTGCTTCAGTGTCTCCAAGTCAGCTACCTGCAGGACAGAAGACATGCAGCCAATTTAATACAAACACACACACACTAACTAACCGTGTCAGCTCTTGTATTTGGTCACATATATACACACACCAAACATGTGCCAGTAAATACTGAGCAATGCTCATATATTACAAATTACACAAATACAATTACACAATTTAGCCAAATATTCTATAACCTTATACAGTGAGATGCAGTTGATCACATACGTGTCTTGTACGACGACAAAGCGCTACAGGAGACAATGGAACGTGGTGAAATGTCTGGTGTGGCCCCGTATGAAAAGATCACGTGTGTGATCTCAGTCGTTCACACACACAAACTCGCACGCAACACATCAGTGGCCCGGGCAACCGGAGACCATATGAAGGCCATTTGCCTGAGGGGCCCAGGCCCGTGAGAAGAGACAGGCTCCCAGGCACGGAGAGATCGCTCAGGGCTGTGATGGATTGGTGTAATCCAGGAGGAAGAGGATGACTGATTTCCCCGCAAGCAAACACACACACAGACAGACAGACACACGCACAAAAACACTAACCTCCGCAGACGTGAGATGAAAGATGGCGAGAAAGAGCCTGACTGTACACAGATGAGAACACATAAATGCTAATCTTTCTTCACCTCATTAGACTGCAAAACGGAGTGTGTGAGTGTGCGCATGCTGTGTGTTTAATGTGAGTTTAAGGTTTCAAGTTAGGGCACAATGAGGCATCGCTGCTCAGAGGGAGTTTTGCTTTTTTATGTTTTTTTGGGGTTTTTTTTTGCAGCTCCTGGTTAATTCTATCATTCTTTCCGAAGGTAAATGAAGTGGAAGCTCTGCCAACAGGAACCCTGGCTACGATTTGCCAATTTCATGAACTGGCAGCAGGCAGGAGAGTGGGAGAGAAAATCCAGTCGAAATGCAATGTCCACAAGGGACAGTGGCCATTTAGCAGGTTTTAAGTTTTAAGTGAAATCAAGGGCAAACGAAAAAACACACAGCAGCACACACTGTCAAGCTGGAAATGGTTGCTTTCATTACAGGTTTGGACTGCTGGGGAGTCTGTCTGTGTGTGTATGCGCGTAATAAATAAATAAATAAATAAATCCATCCATTCTGTTTCGTTTTTCTTTCACTCTTCTTCCTTCATATTTCCTGTTCCTCTGACTGGACTTTTTGACTGACTTGGACAGTTTTGTCATTGCAAAAGTTGCTTGAAAAGAGTGAGAGGAAACAAATGTAGAGTTAAGACGGTTCAGTCATACTCACTGAGATTGGCATGTTTGACTGGGCTGATCTCTGCTGCCACGTCACAAACAGGTTCTCGATCTTACACTGCTTCTCCATTTCTGTAAGAGCAAAGACATCAGCATACATGGCATCTGGGTTCTTTCAGCATTCATCTGTCCATCAATTTGCTCAGTCAAGACAGGGTAATGTAAGATACCAGACCAGAATTGCCCCTAGACGTGGCACTAAGTTTACCACACACATACACACAAACTCGCTGCATACCAACTGCATTCTGCTGGAGGTCACTGTTGCACATGGAGGAAACCCACACATAAAGAACGAGCCTTACGGTACCGGTATAGAGAAAATCCTCATCAAGAGGACTTCTATAGCTAACTACAAATGGATTCTCAAGTAGCCAAAATATGTATCAGTCTTCAACTATGGACAAGCAGCTGAAAAGAGCCATCATGAAGAGCCATCTGATGTGGCCCCCCAGACGCTGCCAGTTGAGCAGTTCCAGGCACGTCCCATTGGACAGAGACCCTCTAGGCAGACTCAGGGAGTGAGGATTACAGTTGGCATGAGAATGCCTGGCGAATCCTCAGGAGGAGCTGAAGCTACACTGCAAAGTTATGGCATATTTACAGTGTGTTATATAGCCTTCTATACTCTTGAAAATATTTGCTTTAAATGTACAGTACAGGTCAAAAGTTTGGACACACCTTCTCATTCAATGTGTGTTCTTTATTTTCATGACCATTTACGTTTGTAGATTGTCACTGAAGGCATCAAAACTATGAATGAACACATGTGGAGTTATGTACTTCACAAAAAAAGGTGAAATAACTGAAAACATGTTTTATATTTTATATTCTTCAAAATAGTCGCCCTTCTCTCTGATTACTGCTTTGCACACTCTTGGCATTCTCTCAATGAACAAGAAGATTACTCATTATATCCCTACTGGCCAAAAATGTCCTTTACCCGCAATATAGATGAAAGAAAAGAGAATTCAAAGAACATTGCTGCATGAGGTTTCTTTTCCCTAAACACTATACAACCATGTGAATACATTCATTATGTTTGAATTATGTTTATGGTCTGACAGAATCATGCCATTTTTACCAACCAAGTTCAACAAATCTCTCAGCAAGCCCACTTAAATGCCTGGACCTGTATTCAAACTGATCTAGGATCACTTCTGTTTCTTTCTTAGCGCACAATGGCTGTGGTTACTACACAGACACTGGCTTCTAATGGCAGTACCTTTTCCCGTTGATAATTGCTCCACGTGAAGAAAAAAAAAAGAAAATAAGGCTGGAAACAGATTAATCACAGAAATGAAAACATTTCCTATATTATGAAGGAGAGAAACTGAGTAACTACGCTGGAGATATCCGCAGGAATTATCAAATCATTAAACTAATGTCATAATAGCCCATTCAATTGCTCTGTAGCAACCCAATTAGCAGTCAATTTTTGTCACTCTGTTACATGTTTGTGCTCTGCTGAAAAAGTGTGCTTTCTGAAAGATAATGTCTGTTGTAGAATGCATTATTTTAAAAAACATGGTTTTATGAGCATAAAATTTTACATATCAACCTCTGTAGTAGAACATCACATGATATGGATTCACCAAGCAGTGTAATACGTCAATAAACTGTCACAATTCTTAAGTATGTGGATATGTATGTCAGTATATATGCCGTTTGTCACATTAGGTCCTCCCAAAAAGATTGGTGGTAGGTGGTAGTAGCCTAGTGGGTAAGACACTCGCCTGTGAACCAGAAGACCCGGGTTCAAATCCCACTTACTACCATTGTGTCCCTGAGCAAGACACTTAACCTTAAGTTGCTCCAGGGGGAGACTGTCCCTGTGAATACTGATTGTAAGTCGCTCTGGATAAGGGCGTCTGATAAATGCTGTAAATGTAAATGTAATTTTTTTAATTAAATAAATAAATATTTGTGCTTTGCAAGCTCACCTCGCCGCTCCGCAGCCTTGACCTCCAGCAGCTGGGTTCCGTGGCGTGTCACCACATCAGCACCCTCATGAAAAGCACTGAGGGGGCGCACCGTTGCCACGTCCCTCAGAGCCTCGTCGAACGGAACCATGTCAGTGGGGAAGTGGAGGGGGGGCAGCCCTCGGCCAGAGCTGCCCAGCCGGCCCTGTTCCTTATTGGGCACGGGGGGCATGGGACTGCGGAGGAGAGCTTCGGCATCCATGGTGGGGTTTAAGAAAGGGTTTGGCTCCTAACGAGGAGCAGGATAGAGGGAGGGGAGAGAGGGTACATTTTCAATGGCATGAAACATTCTCATTATCCAGCCTGTGAACGTTGTCAAATTTAACTGTCACTCTTTTTCTTGATTTTTTTTTTCTTAAAAGCACCGGACATCCTGAATGAAGACTCCGGGGACGCAGCATGTTCTTTCTCACCCCTCCATATTCCAACAAACCCTTTCATGTACCATGTCTGAAGTTCCACCAATTCTTTCAAAGAGCATCTTTAAAAGACATTTGTGGGATTTATTTTTTTACCACAACTTCCTTTTTTTGAGAAGATGCTGAGGATGCATTTTAGCTGTGTGATTCATTACCAGACTTCAAACTAAATGAATATCAGATGTAAAAAAAAAAAAATGTGTGTGTGTGTGTATATATATATATATAAAAATCAAGGGAAGTGAAGTCTTTTTTTCCCCTTAGGAGGCTCAATTAGGTAGTCTACTCTTCTGACAGAGTGAGCAGGGGCTTGAGAGGGGGGATTAAACACGCTCAGCCAAAACCGGCTCCAGCCTTCACGTAATTGAGCATGTTCAGAAAGCAGCTTGCTTGGCCCGTCCTCATTTACTCTTATAGGAAGTTTCTGGGCATGTAGGGGGCAGGGGGTCTGTAACCATGGGTCAGGCCAGTTGGGAAGGATGAAGAAAGGGAGGTTTAAGGGGGTCCACATGCTCATTCATGGCACAGTGCGTGATGTGCCAGCAGGGGCTGGGGGTGGGGGGAGGTCAGACTGGGCACTGGTGCTCGCTGTTGTACCTCACAGGCAACTAAGGCATGACAGATGATTGGTGGTGGGGGCAAATTTTCTGCTGTTCTGACTCTGCCTTCTGTCAGCGTTCATTAGCAAAAAAAAAAAAAAAAAAAAGAATTTGGGCGACCAAAGTAAATAAATAAATAAAGAAAGAAAAGAAAGAAAGAGAGAGAAAAGTTTTGCACTCCATCACTTCTTTTCTTCAGGCTTGTTTGCATGTTGCAGTGATGCTGAAAGGACACGGCCTCATGGGACAAAGCGGCTGATAATGTAATGCCCCGCTTCATGCTCAAATGCAGAATAAAGTGTCGGCAGTGCAGAAATGTATAACAGCCGCTATTCTTCCTTCCTCTTACCCAGCCTCACAGAGACAAGAGGCCTGAATGATAGAAAGGGAACGCAGGAGAGGCTATCAAACACAGTCTTATGCAGCAGAGCGGCCTGGGGAAAAAAAAAAGAAGAAGAAAAGGGACCAAAAGAGCAGCAGAGAAAAAAGGGCTCAGCCCAGACGTGTGACACACGGTAGACAAGGAGGGTGAAGACGAAGATCAGAGGAAAGAGCAAAAGTGGGTCTCGGTTTACCATCAAAGGGCAGAAAGGTCCAAGATGGCATGGGAAACTCACAGACATACACACACATAAAAGGGTGGCAATGTCCCTCTTTTCTATTCACCTTGCACCATCCCTCTGAATCATTCGTTTTAATCACATAATAAAATTGATTGAGTTTCCATGGCAACGGGTCATCACCATGACTGGTTCAGAGGGAGTGTCCAGACACAGCATCTGAAGCATAATGCGTCTTCATGAGATTGCGCAAGAAAACATGTCCATCACTTAAATTAAATTCGCTCTGGATTCCCGCACTTGAAGCAGCCAAAAATATCAGCTGAACTCAAACGGACTGTCAGCTTTCCAAAAATATTACATGACATGTCTGAAAGCCATTTTTAGATGCCTGACACCCAGAATCAATAAGAACATAGAGAAATGAAAGATGCAGTAAAGACGTTGTGTGTCAAAATAATCCAATCTTTACAATAAACAGAGCATCCGAGTTCCAACAGCGTTGTGATGAAATCATATTAAAGAAGAAATAATCACGTCAATGTCAGCCCAATGATCCTAATTTACAGAAAACAGATGTTAATGGCCGCTCTTGGGCCCGCAAGCTGCCGCTGCTTCCAATGGGATTGGAGATATACAACTGTGTTCCACCTTACAAATCCAAACATGACTATCTAGATAAACTGGCTCTTAAATGCACTCACATTATTTACCACACATAACATGATTGCACTTCATCATTAACTTGAAGTTTTCTTCTACTGTGAGAGGACTAAATTAATTATTCATAAAAATATGGGGAACATGACAGCAAACAGACTAACAAATGAATCATGTGACCCTCCGTCTGATATGTATTTGTTATCGGTCAGTTCATGTAAAAATAACATCAGAAGTTAAATATATTTAATATAACATAATATAATATATTATGTTATATTACCAATGCATGCAACTGCTGAGCATTCCGCTACAATAAAGTAAAAAGATTGGTTTTAAAAGGTTTCATTAATAAAACTACTATTCTTGATATTGTTTCATATGCATAAAAAAGGACCTCTGATGCATCATTCTGTAATGAGCACAAAGCTTCTAGAGGATCAATCTTGAGCAACTTTGAGCAGTTAGTGCACAGTCAAGCACAGCTGGCCTGGGAACAGATGTTGTGAGGGTGTAGGCTGGTACTAAAGATCCCACAGGCGTGATGGGTGTGAATGTGAGCGTGAGCGTGAACGCAGCCGCCGTTTAGGTGCATGCGCTTCTTTGCGGGCCTGAGGCAGCGACAGCTGTCTGTCACTGTCATTTAGTCACTCAGTAGCCAAGGGGGGGCCCTACTTTTGTGTTTCACTGCTGCAACGCCCCCTACTGCTTTGTCACTGAATGAAAGGCAGTATAGTCAACTTTTTGGCTGTGTGTGTGTGTGTGTGTGTGTGTGTGTGTGTGTGTTTGTGTGTGTGTGTAAAAATACCTGTTTAAGCTCCTCATGAACTGGTGTGTCACTGAAGCAGTAGTGGTGGAACAGGCCCATCTTCTGGCTCAGTATGCAGTTGACCACGTGAGCTCTGGCATTCTGCCACTGCACCAGCCGAACTAGGCCGCGGTTCAGAGATGCTCCCAGATCCACTGACCAGTTGTATGTGTACAGGGTCACCTGAGTTTATCAGGAGAGATGAAGAAGGAACATAAGCAATCTCGCCCTGTGGTTCACTCAGTGTTGGGAAGGTTACTTTTAAAATGTATTCCACTACAGATTACATGCCCCAAAATGTAGTTTGTAACGTATTCCGTTAAGTTACTCAATGTGAGTAACGTTAACAGGACGCTTACATTAGACCCTCTTATTGTGTGTTTTGTTAGTACTGACGATTTATGCTGCATTGTCGAAAAGTGCTACCGTATAGGGTTCCATTTCAATTTGTGCATTTCCGATAACGGTACAAATTTAACAGTATTATGATATGTTTATTTATGTTTTTTTGATGACAAACGAGTATAAGCACTGTATGAGTATGAGGAGCATGGTTTTATACCATATAATATAGTTTTTATTTAAAATATTAATGGTAGTATAATTTGATAGATCAATGTCCCTTATCAAATAATACGGCTGCAAAATCTCAAAATATTGTACTAATACTCAGTCACCATGCACCTTAAGAATATAGAGCACTCATTTAAACGGTAACTGTAACGAAATACAGTTACTTATACTTTGTATTCTAAATACGTAACACCAGTACATGTATATATATAAAAAAAAAAAAAAAGTGTATTTATTTACGGTATATACTATAGCGGTATATATAAACTTTTATATACCGTATATAGCGGTATATATAAACTTTTGTACAGTTTGAAGCCTTCGTGTGTCTCTACCCCTTAATCCCACCTTGTCACGTGCCTCTCAAACCCATGACAAGGACGCAAGACCCCAAATGCTTGTGCATTGCTCTGATTCATCTGTTTATTTTATTTTTAATTTTTTTTTCTTTGCCTTTTAAATAAATATTCTTGAGATTCACAGCCATACTTCGCTACACATTGTTTGGTTATTGTGGTGTAACACCCCTAAAACTGCACCAGTCACACCTGTATTATATATGCCTCACAGAATCAGTCTTCTCTCAGTGTAGCATGAGTGTTGTTCAGTTCTTCAGACCCAGGCGCTTCTTCCATTGAAACATCTGTTTCTGGAAAGGCCGGGCACGCAGGAGTTTGCGTAAGTTGATGAATGTAGTCTGGAGTTTCCACCTTTGGTTGAGGAACAGAATCCTCTGTCTTGTTCTCAACCAAGTCAACCTCATTTTTTATAGACTCATAAGTCTTCATGACCTCCGTAACCTTGTCCTCTGTGGCACTCACAAAGTCACTCTCGTCCTCGAGTTCTGATTTGAGATCTTTGATTTGTGGCTCTAAACTTGACTGCGGGAGACTGACTTCCATCTCCATCAACAGGCTTGTGTAGGTGTCCGTGACGTGGCTAATGAACTCTATCTCCTCGTCTTTGAACACACCAGCACGGAACACAGGAGCATAGTTCTGTGTGTTATAACAAGAGATCACCTTGTTAATTTCACAGCGTTTCAACTTTCCTTCATCATTGTTTCTCTTCTTCACGTTCTTTGGAACATCCTCGACCGGTAAGAGTGAGGAGCTGGACTGGTCCATCTTCACCGCGGAGGCTTGCGGCTTCTTTTGCTTTTTCCTTTCCAAGAGGCCTAACTGCATGGCTAGGCGGGTCGATAGCATATGATTTATCTTCTGCTCTCGTAATACATGCTCCTTCATTTTCATCTTCACCATCATACTTATACTTTTACACTCATGTAGAGGGGACAGAGACCCTTCCTGTCTTTCCCCCTCAATCTAATCTACCTCTTCAAGGTTAGCAGGCATCCTACAAGTCCATGAAAGTGTTTCTTGAGTGAAGATTTCTTGTATAGCGGTCCCATGACTAATGGTGTATGGGGGTCTATATGGTCTTGTCTGCGTTTCGCTATCGCGATAGTCTGTCTGCACACTTACAGTGCGGGATGTGCGTGGGCGGGGAGAGGTGAGGGTGGGCTGTGTATCATCCTTCAGAACGAACATACCATCATAAATTTGCCTAAACGGGTTGAATATATTATTCTGCCTTTTACTTTTTTCTTTCATTTGTGATTAAGGCGTTAACATTTTAAAAAATAATGATTTATATCATTTGATATCATTTGATATATATATATTGTTGGATGGTTATATGATTCTTTTAAAACACTAAAGAAGCTGATAAAATGCGCTATTTCCTCCTTTATCCTAAAGAATCAATTGAAAGGAAATTCTTTATTAGCCATTTTATTACATTTGTTAAAAGAACTTCTTTGACAAGAGCACAAAAGAACTCTTCTAGAAATGGGCTGTTGCCACTTTTCTAGTTATATAAGGTTATTTTAAAAACGAGTAACTACAGACTATTCTAGTTGATTCGTGAGTTTATATATATGTGTGTGTGTGTGTGTGTGTGTGTGTGTGTGTGTGTGTGTGTGTGTGTAGAAAATGATACTATTTCTGTTGTCTTTGGCTAAAAAACAAAAAAGGAAGGATAAAGGAAGGATCCATTGCTTTTAGAACCCGCATACACATCAACATTGTCCCTTTTCCACTGCTCTGTGTCCCGTGCTGGCTCCCAATTTTGGAATAAGTGCTGCACTTTCAAACAGAAAAAAAAAAAAACTGTGAGAACCAGTGACGTCACAAGCGGTGGGAGGGCAGAGTGATCGGTAGCTTTAGAAGAGAAAAGTTTAATAACGTGGAGTGCTGAAGCTATATGGAAGTCCACAGAAACTCAACAAAAATGAAAAATGTTTGTTTCTGTTAAGGGCCTGTGAACTGTGACGTATTATCATGCGGCTCCCGCTGAGCTCCTGTCTAGTGTAAATGTGGACCGGTTCTCAGGTGGTTCCCAGTTCAGCATCGGCTGAGCACCAATGACCACAAAATGACCACAAAACGACCACAACTGCAGCTTAACCGGAGCTGTGCCTTTACCTTCTTATCAACAATCTGAATGAGCAGGAACCTCTGTCGCGGGGCTAGTCCTCTCCAGCCTGGCACGGGACTGTACCACTCACACTGTTCCAGAGACTCGAAGCGCTGCAGCCCCTTCATAGCTGCGGGGGGAGAGAGACAGCACTCAGAGAGCTACAATTCCACTATACAAAGCCTGTGACAGATGAAGCTTTAATGCAGCTGAGCCCTGGAACACAAAGTCTGCCTTGTACTTTGTTTCGCCTGCACAAGATGCTTTGATAAGAAATTTACTGCAAAGTGTGCAATTGCGGCACACGGGCCTGATGTTGGAAAGAAAAGCAGCTCTATTAACATTAAAATCGCTGACGAAACCCATTACGAAAACACAAAGTGGTGGTACAGCAAGGTTTTCCTGATCCTTGAGACTTAAGTGTGCTTCCCCTGATGGATGCACGGAAGAGTGGGGAGGACAACCTCTCCTCACTTATGTGCATCTTTCTTCCTCAACCAAAAGGAAAATAACTGAACATGCCTGCCTATACACAGCCATCATCCTGTTATCCACAGAGGGGAAGATCTAGCAGAGAGGGAAAAATGTAAATACCCCTGCATCCTGCTCAGCAAACGTGGCCAAATCACCTCAACTTATTCTGGCCTGTCTGTCTGTCTGCCTGCAGTAAAGCAACTATATAAACAAGCATAATCATTCATAATGTGTATGATTACAAACATTTACAGCGAGTTAATCTACTGGTGAAAACTGTGCAATATTAAGAAAACCATATATATATATATATATATATATATATATTTTTTTTTTTTTTTTTTTTTTAGAGAGGCGGACAGAGAGAAGCAAAAATTGTAGATTTGAATTTTGAACAATCTTATGTAATTATCTTGATAAATATGAAGAATTGATTTCGCTTAAATGGGAATAAAACAGAAAGGGGCGCAGACTTACGTGTAAACCTATTTAGCACAGGGGAGCTTTCCTCATCTGAACTGTCTTCTGTGGGCAAGCAGAGATGAGCACACGGCATGGCAAGTACTGACAGTGAGATCCACTCATTCACTCACAGGCACACAAACCCAGACACTCGGCTAATGCTACACATACAGAGAGAAGGACAGACGCTAGGCAGAAGATAAGCACGCCTGTTAGAAAAGCAAACTGAACAGATGATGAGAGGAGGAAAAGAAGAAGCACAAGCACACATACGCGCAGAAGGAAATCTTCACATTCGCTCCTGAGTTAATAAAAGAGGTGCAGGAGACCAAAAAAAAAAAAAAACTGCAGCAGGTTAAGAGTGCAGGTTCAGACCAAGAGTTAAACTTTATTTTGTCAAAACTAAGTTAGTTTTTGCGTATTTTTTTAAAGCATATGGCTACATTATTTTGACATTATGTTGTGTTAGTAAATGCACAGCAAAATGCTGACCACAGAATTCAGTGTAAGGACCAAATGACCTTATAAGGATCAAAGCTGTTGTACTTGTACTGCGACCAAAGAAGATTAATAACTAATTGAAATGACCATGAAATATAGTTTTTGTAGAGTATTTAAATTTGGTCACAATTAAATGTAGAACTAAGAGAACTAATAAAACAACTAAGAAAAAAAAAATGAAACTCCTCAAACAACAGAAACTGATATGATAGTCACGTGTGGAAAGGGGTAAAAATGACACAAACCATGGTAGGAATTTTGCTCTGCACTGCAGCGCCACTGTTGAGAATTCCGACCAATGAGAACAAAGCTTCTGGTGGAGTCAGGAAGCTGACTGGTGTGCTGAAAGTGCGGTGAAGGAACAAAGGTGTCTCCCTGAAGACAACTAGGGCATACAGAACAAAAAAAAAAGGTATAAAGGATAATAAAACCAACAAAAATGCATACATGTTTGCACTCTGGTGCTTCTGTTTTTGAACTGGACTGTAAGGTCAGATGGCCTCATAAAAAAGATAAACATAAAAAGACTTTTTAATTATTTCTGTTTATAGACAAGGTATATTATTGACACCTCTCACGCACGCCACGTTTATCTATGTAAATCCTGTGGACGTCTTTGGACTTCACACTAGTGAGGAAGTGTACTGCTTAGCACGCATCCAGTTCGAAAACAATGCCATGTAAGTGATCCTAAACTGTCAGGCAAAATCCATGTGTTACATTATTCACTCATGGTCATATTCCAGAGAGACGAGGAGGTGTATGGCTGGTCAGAGATCATTTTTGCCATACCTTGTTTTCTCAAACACCTTCATAGTGGTGTCACTTGCCAGGGAGGCCACCAAATTGACAATCTCCATGAGGATGGAGGGAAGTAGGAAGTGAGAGGCGATTTCGGCAGTGCACTGCTGGATGGATGGGCACCCTGGAGGACAATAAGGCAGCGAGATGCAGACAGAAATAAAGTGGGAGAGTCCTAACACGATGGAGCAACATTCACTTTACTCGCAATGCAGTCTGCTAACACTAAAGTGCCGTCATCTAAAGCCCGCCAGGAGGAGCGTCAGAGAACCCTGATCTAACAGAACTGCGAGCTACGATCTACATTTCCGCCAGAGACACAGCTTACCAAGCTTGGCCATAAACATGATCCACGGCTGGCAGGTGGTCTGGTACACTGGATGCAGGATTCCTGTGTCGCCCTCTTCCAGCTGGGTTACATGACGTCTGTGAGAAGGAGAAAATCATATACAATCATTTATATTAATATTGGTGAAGGGAAAACTCTGCATCTACTAGAGCATTAACAACTTCAGAATTATTCAGATCAATAATAAAGTCGAAGTCGACCTGACATCATCTGCGCATGCGCAATCCCAGCCTACAACTTATAAATAAATAAATAATACACACACACACACACACACACACACACACACACACACACGGTAGGTAAGGAAAGTATTCAGACCCACTTAATGATGAAAGAAAAATTAAATGATTTTAGAAAATGGCTGCAATATAACAAAGAGTGAAAAATCGAAGGAGGTCTTAATACTTTCCATACCCACTGTGTATTTAATAAACACACACACACATACTACTCACAATAAGTTAGGGATATTATGAAAGACTGGTATTGTCATTAAGTCATTCTAAGTTCATCATTCAAACAGCCGTCACTTAACGGACGAGCAGTGTCACCTGGCCATGGCTTGCCTTCGGGTTGGTGGCAGGCAGTCAGATAAACTTGGTCATGAACTTGGTGTGTCTCAAAGTGTCATCAGAAGACTTGTATCAAGACACAAAACTACTGGCAGAGTTCATGACAGACCCAGGAGTGGAGCCCCACAAATGACAGACGCAATGATGACCAGAACCTAAGGACCTATGTACTCAGACACTGTTATGCAACTGCCACACAGCTGCAGGCCCATTTACGAGATACTAGTGTTTCCAGACAAACCATTTGCAACCAACTCCACCATTTTGGCTTGAATGCCAGACGACCGTTGTAGGTGACTCCACTAACACCAAGACACCGCCGTGAACATTTTAAATTGAAAGTGAAGTGATTGTCATTGTGAAATGTGTCCTTTGTTCAGTGGCACTTTCCGATTATGGGCTTTTCCTTACCCGCTAGGCCACCAGTGCCCCAATATACAGGAGTGGCTGTATATGAGGAACTTTCACCGTTGGGTTGCTTCTGTTAGGATGTCAGCTGTAACCAAACTGAAGAGTCCTAACCTGACTATGAGCGATAGGTGAGGCAGTCAGATGTATAAAATATAGGTGAATGTTGTAACAAAGGAACACCATTTACTTCCAGGCCTCAGCATAAACAGGAACCTGGGCCTAAAACCTGGGTCCGGAGCTTCCCCTGTCCACCTTAACTCCAACAGTTCGTATAGGGCAAACCCCCAAAGTGAAAAAGAAAACAAAAAAGGAAAATGGTGCATCCAAACTAAATAAACCCACTCAGACAAAAGGTATATCCACCTTCAGGTAATTCTGACCCTAAGTCCACAACATCTGGTCTCGTCCAAACAGCTTTCAAAAAGTCTAGAATGATCCTCATTCTTAAGAAATCCAACGCCAATCCCTCTGATATTTCCAATTATAGACCAGTGTATCTTACCTTTTTTTTTTCAAAAATCCTACAACGTAGCATGAATAATAACCTTACCCAGAACAACCTTCAGAACCCAATCAGTCTGGTTTCAAAACTGCCCCCTCCACAGAGACTGCTCTTCTGGCTGTTACAGAGAAACTACATGCTGCTAGATCAGCAAAATTCTCATCAGTGCTAATGTTTCTGGACCTTTCGAAAGCATTTGACAAAAGTCAACCACAAGACCCTCCGGACAATCCTTAGGAGACTTAGCGGCTCAGCATGGCTGTAGATAGCTTCCTATCAGGAATATAGATCTTACCAGGTGACATGGAAGGGGACCACACCAGCTCTCAACTGGTGTCCCTTGGGGCTCAGTACTTGGCCATTTCCTGTTCTCCCTCTACACCAAATAACTTGGAGAGGTCATATCTTCACATATCTATGCAGATGACACTCACAAGTCAAGTTTTTATTCATCAACAATATTGCAAGATATATTTAATTATTGTAATAGTTACGTGATCAGCATTTACGTCTCGTCTTCATCATATTATAAGACCCCAGGTATTACTGTGGACAACCACATAATCAGTGTACACTACGTTAGTAATTGACTAATTATTAGTCAATTAGTCAAACTCTTATTTGAACCGGGACAATTTGCTTTTCCTTAAGGTACTGAGGTGTCCTTTTTGCTTAATTTCTGTGGAAGATAGCAGTCGCCACCTCGCTACCCACTGAATACAACCTAATGCGTCTTTCTCAGAAAGAATGCGAAAGGACAGACTAAGATGCTAAAGTGTTGTGGTGAGTGTGCCTGACCATTTCGAGATATCACTAAGTTCATAATGGCCAACCTCTCTCCAGCCGAGCCCCCACGGGGGCAAAGGACATCACGTCCCACCATTGCCCCACGGTATGTGGGTTAATCTCAGGTAAGGACTCCCACCCCATGTGTATTACGTGCATTGGGCTGAAGCATGCTCAGGCGTCGCTTGCTTACCTGGATGGCTGCATTCACTGTGTTACGTCCCTGGGTGCTTTGCGCCAGGAAATAGTAACGGGGGGATCTCTGCTTGTGTGTGTGTTTTTCCTTTACTTTTTTGGTGTGTGTCTGATTGCTGGCTCAGTCCACAGTCTGGTGGCTAATCGGCCACTGCCAGCATAAGTAGTGCTCATGGAGGAGTTTAGTGTGGAGAAAGATGGAGGAGTGGAGGAGTATGGAGTGCTTGTTCTTGTATCTAGTGTTGGATCTCCCTTTTTTGTGCACCCTCGTCTGCCCATGTGTTTGTATGTGCGTTGATTCCCCCTCTGTTAGTGTGTATATAGTTGTATGTGTTTGGTTGAGGGGTTTATGGTGGTGTACACATAGCACTACTTGGTTTTGTTGTATATATACCGTCCCACACTGTAATGTTGTGCATTTTGGTTTGGCCCGTGTTTTCCTCCTTGTCCCCATCCACCACGTTCACATTGTCCACGTTCCTTCCCCCCTAGACGAGAACGTGACAAGTGGGGGCCCGTCCGGGATTTGTCCCTTTTGGGGCAGTCTGGGTTTTGTCTGTTGTGGTTTGTGGTGTTGCCGTGTAACTGGAGCTCTGGTGAAATTTTGTGGAATTTGCACGCGAGAAGGAGAACGCTTTCGGTAGCTGGTGTTTGACCGATGGAGTCGACTCAAAAGAGCAATTGTGGGAATTAGTTGGAAGAATTTGGGTGAAGCATGCTCAGGCGTTGCTTGCTTACCCGGACAGCTGCGTTCACTGTGTTACGTCCCTGTGTGCTTTGAGCCAGGGAGTAGTAACGAGGGGAATCTCTGCTTGTGGGTGTATTTTGCCTTTCTTTTTGTGGTGTAAGTCTAATTGCTGACTCCGGCCACAGTCTGGTGGCTAAAAGACCATGCCGGTCAGAATACTGGAGAGGACAACCCATGTCTATTACCTGCCAAGCCCATGGCTGAGGGAGATTTATCCAGAACTTATCCAGTCTCAGTGACCAGGAGAAGGTGGATTTTCTCAATGCCCCGATGGATTGTAAGAACCTGTTTGGCACAGCAGTGGAGGCAATGCAACAGAGGTGCGACCTCCAAAAGAAAGGAGAAGCCTTGAATTTCTGTTTGCCTCAAAAGCAGGCACCGCAACCCCCTTTCCCCCAAGCCCGCCCTGGACACCAGTCTCAAAACCAGCCCGCAGGAGGGAGGGTAGCGGCGAGGGTAGTAGTAGCCTAGTGGGTAACACACTCGCCTATGAACCAGAAGACCCAGGTTCAAATCCCACTTACTACCATTGTGTCCCTGAGCAAGACACTTAACCCTAAGTTGCTCCAGGGGGCGACTGTCCCTGTAACTACTGATTGTAAGTCGTTCTGGATAAGGGCGTCTGATAAACGCTGTTAATATAAAATGTAAACCTAGAGACCAGAGCTCCACACCAGGCCACCAGCTTTAAACATGGGACAAAGCCACCCTTTCCCTTGCCACAGGGCATCTATGGTCTCTCCACTCCTTTGACTGAAAAAGTTTTAAAAGGGTCATATCTCTTTGCCTCCACAAGAAAGTGCTCATGCACTGCTTGTGGGGCTAACGAACACTCTGGAGAGCTGCGCAGTTCACCCGTGGGTTTTGGCCACAATAGGGAAAGGCTACAGGCTACAGTTTGCATCAAGACCACCAACGTTCAATGGGCTGGTTCCCTCAATTGCAGCCGGGGACTCAGTTCATGTTATGGAGGCAGAAATAACCTCCCTTTCAGCAACAGAGTGATAAGGATCATCCTGGTGGAGGAAATACAGTGGTGTTTTTATTCTCGCTATTTCCTAGTCCCAAAATGGGACTGAGGGTTCCATTTTATTCTGGACCCACAAGTTCTCAACACCTAACACAGTCGAGATTCAAAATGCTCACTCACAAGGGCCTTTTTCGCTCAATCTGCCCCAGCGATTGGTTCATCATGGTGGACCTGCAAGATGCATATTTTCATTTAGAAATTTACATTGCCCACAGTAAATCTCCATGGTGTGGCTTACAAATTTCTCACGTCTCATTCAGGCTGATCCTCACGTGGGGTACATGTAGACGTATAGAAGCCATTCTGACCATGCTCAGACACTCTGGTGTAAGGATTCTGGTTTATTTGGACAATTACCTGCTTTGCGCCCAAACGTGAGAGCAGACAGAGCACAATACGAAGATGCAGGTGACCCACCTCACAAACATGGGTTTCAGCATAAATTCAGCATAAAGAGCTCTCTGGTTCTCTCTCAGACCGCAGAATACCTGGGCCTCCAGATAAATTCTGCGTCTTTTTGCACTTCACTGTCCAAGAGTGAGGTCATTAAAAATGTCTATTCAGGACCTCTCTGCGCCTTCAGAGGCTCATGATTCCACTGGCCCTGTCAAATATAAGGGATTTTTAGTGCTGGGCCTCAGTGCTGCAACTCTGCCCCCGCTGCCTTTTGTGTGTTCGGTTACTAATGTGCTTCCTACAGGACATGTTGGACAAGGGCAGGACCTTTTTCACTCTTGAAGTGTATTTGCTCCCACCACCCATACTCACCACCTTCTATAGAGGGAATATAGAGAGAATTTTAACCAGCTGCATCACTGTCTGGTTTGGGAACTGCACCTTATCAGACCGCGAGACCCTAGAGCGGAATCTCTCTTCCCTCCATAACACGCAGCATCTGAAACACCCCTCACATGCGCTATTCACCCTCCTGGCTTCTGGAAAAAGGTACCGAAGCATTTGGGCCCTGACTGCCAGACTGTGCAATAGCTTCTTTCCACAGGGCATCAGACATCTGAACACGTGTCGCACACATGCGCTTTATGTCAGTATGTACAATTGTTCATTATGTTACATTTCATTTTACTATGTACTGTCTAACAAGTATGAAGCTGAAATGACAATCAAGTCAACTTCAACTTCATTTGGCTGCTATATCAGCATGTCACGTGGGGTTTGACAGCACGTCTGTTGGTTAGCACCGTCTCGTTTGTCACTCTACGAAAGGTTCTTTGCCGGCCAGCTTTTAGTGAGTGGGATTCATGCATTTTCTGTTCACCTTTCCTACATGACCTTTGGAGATGCTAGGGTCATGCTGTTACCTAACCCTGCATTTGTTCGTAAGTTTGTTAACTCTGCTTATAATTGCAGCGCTATAGAGCTGAGCGCTTTCCACACGGACGGAACAAGAGCTTTCAAGAGGAGTGACCAGATGTCCTGCAGAGGCTTAGGCCTCATTCCTCTAGGGCTATGGCTACCTCTTGGGCATTATTCAGGGGTGTTTCTGTACATGATATTTGTGCTGCTGCTAGCTGGGCCACACAGCACACATTTATTAGTTTGTATCAACTTGATGTCACAGTGCCGCCGCTCCCGCAAGATGTACTTAGTGTCGGTGCTGATGGTTAGAATTTCGGACAGAGATGCTTTGGAAAGCATGCATACAGGAGTTTGCCATGTCTTTCCCATAGTGAGATACCGAGCGAACTTTTGAAAGAGAACGTTAGGTTACGTACAAAATGTATAAATACAAATATGTATAAATACATTATAATTTTTCTTCGTCTAGCACCTAACAATCTCTGAGCATGCTCTTCACTGACAAGTTTGAGCCTTATCAGGGCTCTTAGTTTGTAAACTCAATATTCTATAGAAATCGAACGAGAATTGCTGGTGTCTTCCTCTTGTAAGTCGCTTTGGATAAAAGCGTCTGCTAAATAAAGTAAAGTAAAGTAAAGTTACGTAACCCCGGTACTCTGACAACATGAGTGAGGAATCTCACCACTTCCCGCTCCTTGCATTTTTGCACAGGGAAGAGTATGCTGGAGAAGGCCGTTCCAGTGGGCTGCTGTGACTGATATAGGGAAGGCGGGGCTCCCGGTGTGCAGCTGCCATTGGTCCGTCTGCAAAAGACGTGTTGTCACTGGTGCTTCCGTAATCGCTCACACCGAGTGCGTTCCCATTGGAAGATACCTCACTCATGTTATCAGAGAACTGGGGTTACGTTAGTAACCTAACTTTGCTCTCCACCCCTAGACAAGGACATGACAAGGCCCCTTAACCAGAATAAATTCAACGTAATTCCAAAACCCCAGAGGCTGACTGCTATCTGGCCTGGGCAGTCTCCAGTCTATTCTCACATTATGTTGACAGATGCATAGCAGCTTTGGATGGTAAATTCTGTAGTGGCAGAATTTACATAAAGCACTGAAATCAAAATAATTATGCTTTGGATAAAATGGCATTAGACAGGATGGGTGGAGAAGGGTGTGTGAGGTTCTGCATCACACCTCTGGGCCTGCTCAAGCTCCACCGCAACGGCCCTCTCCTGGCTCCACTGCTGCTTCACACTCTCAGTCTTGTGCCTCCTGCGGGAGGCTCGGATGTCCTCACCACGCTCCTGCACAATGTCGTCTGTTGTCTTGGGGCTGCCCAGTTCGGATGAGTCGGTCTTACTCTGGAGGCAAAAGGAGTCCGGAAGTAGTTGAACATTAATTAAGATTTGTCAGAGGAGCAGAGAGGCAGGGCATGGCCTCTAAATCATTACATTTTTTTAGCTCCTTCAATAAAGTGATTTAAAATAAGAACCAGAGATGACAGACTTAATTAATGAGAACAATTTGTTCCTAACAAGGGTTTTTCCCATGCATGGCAAATAAACACGGTGGCGACGCACCAGGATCTCCCAGAAGCTACGACGGGTTGTTCTCCCAGTAGGGGTGGTTGATTCCGGGGTGTTGGCAGTGGTGCTGGGGGTGGTGCTGGAGGAGGACTGGATTATGGTGATGGGGAAGGGGCTGCTCCTCAGGCTCTGGGACATGCTGGCCTGACGAGGACTCTCCTTCACCTCCTTGCTCACAGCCGGAGGCAGGTTCTGCAAGCCTGGGACAGGCAAGAGGAATGTAGGATGAACTCAGCATTTCTTACAGAGCCCAGTACAAACAGTGCGTCTCTCAAAAGATTTAACTCCTGCAGGCAAAATCCACTATCAAATTGATCAATCAGTATCATTTAACCAAGAGGGTGACACTGATTAGTTGATTCTCAAATATATATCTAAAAAAATTCAAGTATTAAAAATAATTGATATCTGAATGAAACCATGAGAAGCATTCTAAGCATTGTAATTACACCGGACACTCCATAATAATAATAAAGTTCAAATGAACAGTTTCATTATTGAGTAATACACTAGAGTGAGTACTGTACCACCAAATGAAACACATATTAAAGGGTAGAACAGTTTTATATTGTTTTATAGACTCTATAAGTATAATAATATTGTATAATAACAGCATTATTACTGTGATAAAGCTTATTCTTTGCAGTTAATTGTAGAGAATATAGGGGGAAAAACTTGATAAAAACTTAATAAAATTAAACTAGATGTCCTTTACTTTCAATTTCAATAAAGAAATTAAACATTTTATGGAATAACAATAACAGTAATATTAAAAGTAGGTCTTTAGTAGGTCGACTAGGTCTATAGTTGGTGCTTAAAAACTGATCTCTCAAAATCAGTGACTCTAAAACATTGGATCCCCCTGTTGTAAAGGTTGTGAGCAACTGCTCTGCACTGTGAGCAGGGTACCCCCAGGATTTATTTTTATTATTTAAGACCAACGTCACACCTTTCCTGTCATAAGAAGGAAATATATAATTTGTGTGTGAATAAAAAAAATGTTTTATATATTATATGTTTTATAAGATATATTTATATATTTGTGCAGTAAAACATTCTCAGATTTCACAGACATATTCTGGTCATACCAATGTAAAAATACATGTAATATATGTAAAAATAAAGCACCATGAAGTGTTTGCAGAAAGCTTTTAGTTTTCCATATCGTGCTCGGGCACAGTTCATCAAAATCATGTGAAAATTGTGCAGGATGTTGTCAAGATGTTCCATTTGAAGCACTGACAAGGACTTTATCATACGTTGAACAGTGACTTAATGCCAACATTTCAAGGAGGGTTAGGCCTGCAGAGGACTTGGATGGGAGTCCTCTTGCGAATACCAGGTGCTGTAAGCTTTAACTATTGATTAATCTTTTTAGTTGAACTCTTTTACATCTCTTTTGTTAGTTTATTACTAAAGTAACAGGTTCCGGTGCAACTACTTAAAATGCACAATGCAAGTGATTTTTTCTTCCTGTGCACCAAACCCAGTTCACATGCGTGTTTGTCTTAAGACAAACATGTTAATAATGGGTTAATAAGAATTTTTTTTTATTTGTGTTTCTCACATCTTAAACTTTTATGCCCACAACATCCCATAAACACTTAAATTGCTCTGCATCAAGACAGCAGTCCACTTGTCAAAAATCTTATTTATATTTTGGAAGGTATGGCTGTGAAGATTCTTTAAATTGACCCTTTATTTTCACCCCTGAAGGGGGGCGGCAGAGTTTGGTGACTGTTTACTTCCTGGTTTTTACGCGTCCGAAACTGCACATGGTTTTATCCTCTATTCCCCCGCAATCAATTCCTGAGATTCATGCTCAGAATGCCACTCCTCACCGTTGGCAGGGTCACTTGGGGAAGCAGCGGGCAGACAGTACGTCTCCAGACAAAGAGGGTTGGGCAGCACCTGCAGCTCCATGATGACGTCACACAGGGCGTGGCGCAGGGCGCCCCGCAGCTTGTCCGTCAGCTGGAGGGGGCTGATGTTACCTTGTTCCCAGATGTCGAAGCGAACGTGGATGTGGGGGTCTGTAGAAGAGAGACAGAGCAAGAATGAGATAAAAGATGCACCGCACAGCCAAGTCATCCCCCTCAGCCAGGAGCAGCCTGTGAGACTGCGGCTTCTCAGCTCAGGTAGGGTAGTGGTTCCAGTATGGGGCTGGTAATGAGCCTACCAGAGAATAAGAGCTATTTTAGGGGAAATTCCACAACGCTGTAAAAAGAAACAATAAGCTAATTAGCATTATTTTACATTTTAAGATCTCAAGAGTAATTCCTGCAGATGAACGTGACACATTGCCATAAAAAGACTAATAAACTTTTAATGGCATTTTAATAGAGCAAAAATGCACTTTTTATACCCAAATATATCATTAGACACAACAGCTTTGGGTACAAATCGCTGACATTACCATTTCTTAATTCAGAGTAAATGAAGGTGTTCGCACTGAGAGTTTTGTTTATTCTTTAAAACTATCCAGAGACACACACACACATCAATGAATATAAAGTAGTCTGCATACACACTCAAGCACGTGCACACACACACGCACACACACACTCTCACACAGTAATGAATCCACACTACATGCATGCATAACTAAACTACACAGATGCATGCAGAAAATAAGACAAACGCAACGCATAACACGCATAATGTAGTGAACGCACACAGAGTTACACAGTAAAGTACCTTAAACAACAATACAAAATGGTCAGCACAGTACAAACACACACATGAGCACATAGACATTTGCTTATGATATGATACATGGAGAGGAATTGCAGATTTTTTTTTTTTTTTTTTTACCTGTGATTTTGTTATGGGCCTCCACCTTGACCACTTTAGTCAGGTTCTCAAACTGTTCAAGCTGCAGAGACAGGGTGGTGGCTTCTCTTCTGTGAGAATATGTGCCATCCTGAGTGGGCATCAGTATAGGGCGGCCCTCTGCGTCCACAAACGACAGGGCGATGCAAGCGATACCTGGAGGGATCGGAGAAAATGAGGCCATCAGTCACTGACAGGAGACAGCTCCGGTCACCGCTGATAAAGACAACAGGACGCAGCGGCACTGAAGGAAGCCAAGCCACCTTAATCACAGGCGGTCCATTCAGCACCATACAGACAGGAAAGTAAAGCTTGTTCATATTATTGCATCTTTTTCACTGCAGACATAGCAGCTCTAACAAGAACATATTAAAAAGGACAGGGCAACCTAGCCTAAAAATCATATCACCATATTGTCTGGGGAATTTCAGGGAAGCATTTGATGCAGTGGAAAGAGCGTTTAGAAACATGGCTGCTAATGCAGACGCTGCCTGTAAGTCTAATCACCAATAGTCTTCTATGTCATTATGAAGCAAATTACATGCATTATATGTTCAGTAATAGCTGACTAATGAAAATGGGCACTTGGTAATTCCTTGAGATCTGTAGTTTTACTGATGTATGGCATACGGCCATGTGATAAATCACGAGCAATTTGAGACATTGGTTCATATTGGACAGAGTTCATAACACGGGGTCTTCTTCACCTAATTCAGTCTGACCAATGGCCTTAGCTACTGGACCATGTGACCCAAAGCATGAGGCGATATGAGAGTGTGCAGAAGGAAGAAGAGAGTCAATACTTTTTCTCCATTTTATAATGGTAATAAGTACCGAAGAATGTATACAAAATACGTATTTATATCGGTTTCATGCAGCACAGATCTCATTCCAGCATGAACGCTGTGAATTATCAGGATGGAAAAACAAGGGCATCATTAGTGCAGAGGTCCCTGTGATGCATGACTGCTGACTCGCCCCTCCCTGCCAGGCATCAGAGGCATCGCTATGAGTCACCTGACATAAATCACAGAAGCCATCTCCAACACACCCCGCCTATGAAGTCAACAAGACGAAGCAGTCTGGTGTCATCTTGGACTCAATGAGCCACTTTACTGCTCCCCTGATGTTATCCTGCCGTTGGTTTGATATTATTTATTTTGATATTGTGTGTCTATCTATGTGTGTGTGTGTGTGTGTGTTGAATTGACGTTCAAACCATCAATTTGTGTCCATGTGCATTTGACCTTTGTTAAATGTCTCCATATCCCCGGGAAAATGGTGTTTGTATGTGTACTTGACAGTGTACTCGTGTGTTTGGGAGTAGTGTGTGTAAATGTGTTTGAGGGTGACGTTGATGAGCGGCGGCAGATGGCCGGATGACCCCCAGCTCTAGCCGAAACAGTCTCCACGAGTCGTAAGGTCCCCACCCCACCAGCCTCCCCCTCCCATGGTGGCTTAGGCTGCCAGGCCGGCCGTGACGGGCGCTCTTGCCGGCCGCAGGCAATGAGGCCACTGATTGCTACAGCGCAGCTTTAATGGGGGTAGTGGCGAGCGGAACAAGAATTAGAGAGGGGGATGGAGCAGCGGGGGGATGCCGGGGTGGTTGGGTTTGAAGCCGTCGGGTCCCGCCCTACAAGACGAGGTTGATGCGGTGCTGCGAAGAATGCGGCCATCAGTCACCGCAGATGGAAACTCACGGTCGCCGGCCGGCACCGCACCACCCAACCACTACAAACGCTTATCAGCAAACACAGAGCTGACATTTTACACACATTCAGTATTTTTAAAAAATCCTGCCAACCTGAGTGACTTTTTTTTATTATTTCCCCAAAGCTTGCCTGTTTAAAGAAACATGAAAGAGCACCTAAGTGAAAGCTTAAAAGGATCCTTCAAAGGAAATTTTAATAAAAAGCATTTCCAAGCTAATGCGAGGCACAGAAATTTAACCTAAATAAATGATTTACAAGACACAAAATGCTAGACCGGAGCACACACATAATACACAAAACCAAAGCGCACACCACTCTGCATGCGGACTTCAGCATGCAGGGAGAGGGGTGAGGACCTAAGACCAGTGACGACTGCAGCCGCTGAGGAAATTTGACCCTAATAGCAAACACCAGGTCGAGCTGGCAGGGCAAGCCAAAGTAATGGGGGGAGGGGTCAGGGCTGGGCGTGGTACCTTGAAAGTGTGAGGGTGGAAAGAGAATGTGAACGAGCTCCGACATTGTACCTGAGTCAACAACAATAAAGAGACACCAGGTGTGTTAGTGACACCAGGTGAATGAGCACAATATACACAGAGAGAGAGAGAGAGATTTACATTTACTTCATTTCTAAAGCAGATGCTCTTTTCTAGAGATAATTCACTAATTAAAGGCTTCAATCCCTCTGGTTTAATACAAGGTCAAGCATCTTGCTCAGTGGCACCATGGTAATTGAAGGGTTGAGTGGATGGCACACTTCTATCTTGACAACACATCTCCAGGGGTAAGTGACAGTAGTTCAAGTAGAAATGGTGATGGAAACATCCAGATGGTGAGGTGTGGAACTGGTCATATTTGTGTTGACCACACAAAATTGCATGAGTAGTTATAACCTGGGGCACTGGTGGCCTAGCGGTTAAGGAAGCAGCCCTGTAGGTTGCCGGGTTCGAATCCTGATCCGCCAAGGTGCCGCTGAGCAAAGCATCGTCCCCACACACTGCTCCCCGGGCGCCTGTCATGGCTGCCCACTGCTCACTAAGGGTGATGGGTTAAACGCAGAGGTCACATTTCGTTGTGTCACCGTGTGCTGTGCTGCAGTGTTTCACAATGACAATCACTTCACTTTCACGTCACTTCATTTCAACCTGAACAATTAGTGTTTACCTTCACTACATTTGGAGGATCATCTATTGTTCAACCTCATACCTGCTAATGGTCCCATAGTCCTGTAGTATTGATTTCTCAGGATATCAACTGCTAACACTCCAAAAAACGCTTGAAATACAAGACTCCTGTGTTATGCGGAAGTGCAGGCCAAGTAAATCCCGGGTCCTACGAGTACCTTTGTGCAGGATAACAATTCAGTTTGATGCCAAAGTAACAACAGTACAGATGTGCTTGTTGTAAATTGGTGGGATCTGCAGCACTTTAACCAATCCTCCATAGCGCTCCGGTCCACGGGTTCTTTCCCATGAAGAGCACTCAAAAGAGACGGCGTGTTCTGCTGCACTCTCACTTTTTGGTCTCGTCCTGTTTATCCACAACAGAACAAGGCTATGGCCTGTATTTGAACAGCACTATAAGTCCCATCGGCTCATCAACCAGGTTCTCTAAACATTGTTCCATGGGGACAATCGCGACACAATTAAAAGACATGAAACGCATCGCTGTCTTGCTGCCTTGTGCTTTAACAGCACAATATGCATACAAGTGCGTCAGTGAAAAAAAATCTAAAAAACATTCTCTCCGGAGAGTCTGACTGAGGCGTATACAGGTGATGCCTCTTCTAAATGCAGCGTTTCTTAATTAGCCGAGGCTACAGCAGTGGTGGCAGACTGAGAACATTCCAGTTTGCAATACTGTCCGCACCTGACATAATTATCTCACACCAGACAGGGATCAAGTAATATTAAATATCTTAAGTGCCTTGTTGTGAGGCATTTCAAATTAATGAGATAGAGCCGGCGAATCCCCTCGCTGCAATTAAAAAAGTAGTTAGACCTCATGCCAAAATGAACACGGGGCCTGAAGGAAAAGGCCGGAGAGCAACCCTGTAGCCCACACCGACTGAGAAGCACCTGGGGCGGCAGCCCAGCGTAATGTGCGCATTCATTTCACCGCTCAATAATGCTGGGGACTGGAGGCAACCATGATGGAAAAAGCTCTGAACTTTAGGACGTGAACCTGCAAGCAATTGTTCTGGAAGACCCTGACAACAACAAGGCATCGTTCACCAGGCCCTGATAAACCATTCCGAAATTTGTGGCTCAACCGCGACTCTCCAATCAAAAAAGCAGCAGGGGAAGGAAAACACCGAAGTCCTGACAAACAGCCATTAAAAATGTGGGGATTAAATTACTCTCCTGGTTTTCCATCCGTAACAGGTCAAATCAGCTCAATGTTTAATAGTGGCACAAAATTGCTAAATGCCGGCCAGTCAGCACATCTTAAAAGCCATCGCTCCCTCAATTCCAAGACAGGAGCTTAAAAATTTGAGAAGTAGCAGGAAGTATGATATGGGGTGGAGAGGAAGCAAAATCATTTGATAATAAATGATAGGTGGTTATAAGCACCTATTAGATAGATGGCTGATGCGAGTTGGAGAGCAGAAAGAAGGATATATATATAAAATATATCAAATAAATGGAACTAGAGGAAGAGTGTTATAGTGTCTAAGATGCGCTGCAATGAGAGAATCCGATTACCTTTCCCGCCCGTCCCCTGGCCTCCAGGCTTATTGTAGAGGTAGATATCAGAGTCAGGCAGCTCACTGTTCAAATGGAAGTAGTGCTGCACAAAAACGGAAGCAGAAAATAACAACATATGAGGGAAAGGAGGACCAAGAAAGAGTTGAAGAACACAGCAAATGAAGTATGAGTGTTTGCCATTCATATGTAATGGGGCGGTGTCAGCGTATCTTCTTTCCATGTTGCTCGTTGGTGTGGCTGCGAATGCATTTACGCCAGAACCACTTGCCAACCGGCCCTTATATACCCAGGATCCCCCATTGAAGTCACTCTCTGCTACGCTCAATAAGCACTTAAACGTGTGTGCGCCCCTCCTGAGGCACATAAGCGGTCTTATCGAGGGCGCCCGGCTGTACCTTAAAATGGTGCTCCATGTTACTGTCGGTGTACTTGGGGATGTGCAGGAAGATGAGCAGGTTCTGTCGCAGGTAGTGGGCCACCGCTGGCATCCAAGGCAGGGAGTACATGGGCAGCAGGAACTCCATCACCTCGGTGGCTGGAGAGCCAGGGGGCTGGATGAACTACAGAGACAGAGACGCTATGTCAGATCCAAGGACCAAGTAGCTCCTTCACGTCCCACAGCCAGCGGTGTGTTTGAGACAGAAAGCCAGACAGACAAAATGTAATTAAAATATAGCTGCTTTTAAAAGAGCACCAAGCACCCAGACTGACCTCAAAAGCTGGAGTAAACAGGGCCACAGTTGACAGAGGGATCACTAATGAGCCCCACCTACCTAGTTTCAAAGGACTAAAACTGTCTGCTGCCTCAGACAGAGCATATTAATGAGTGATGGAGGGGAGAACAGGGGAGTGAGAAAGAGAGAGAAAAAGAAAAAGGGACAGGTTACCTCCACATCTGCAGGGGTGAGTTTGCAGTTCCTGACCAGCATGACTGTGATAATGTCCAATGTGGCCTCATCCAGACGCTTCCTCAGAACCTTCACAAGCTCGTCTGTGATCTCGGGTCCTGCGAAGCATAAAGTTTAACACATTCCATCTCTCTCCGACAAGACACATAAACACACACACACAGCACCTCATATAAATTCATATGCACAAACATGGATATGCACACACTCCACTGCCCCTCTAACACCAGCTGTCCAAATGTAACTCTGATAAGAGCAACACTTTAAACCTGGGCCACTCTGTTAATGAGTCTTTAATTCACCTTTAAAGAGACAGAGAGGTATGGAAAGGGGAGGATACAGCACACCGCACCTCCTCCATCTGCGTTTATGCAAGTCAACACACTGACAGTTGTCTGGAGCCATAGCACAGCAGCAGCCAACAACACACTTTCTCAGACAAAAAAAAAAAAAAAAAAAAGACGACGATATGAACAAGACTTCAAATCCCTGTAAACAAAAGGAGCTTCATAAATTTAAACAAAAGATTTGCATCCTGAGAAGACTCGTGGAGAGGAATAAATGCAGTGGGGAGGTTTTAATAAGTCTCTCTGTGCTGCTCTGACTGAAAGAGGTGATGTCATTTCACTAGGCCTCAGTGCGCGTGCTCGAGGAGCAACAGCGCCCCCTGCCCAATGGCATGCAAAAGTGCAAGTGGGAGTGCGGTGGTCCGCTGAAGCGATTCATTTACATTTACAGCATTTATCAGACGCCCTTATCCAGAGCGACTTACAATCAGTAGTTACAGGGACAGTCTCCCTGGAGCAACTTAGGGTTAAGTGTCTTGCTCAGGGACACAATGGTAGGATTCGAACCCGGGTCTTCTGGTTCATAGGCGAGTGTGTTACCCACTAGGCTACTACCACCCCATTCAGCCATTTTAGCCCCCGGCTGGTTGAAAGCGAGCAAGAGGGCTTAAAGGTTTTAAGATGAGCAGGCAGGAGAGGATGGGAAGGGAGAGAGGGTTTGTCACACACGGTTCTTGTACAAGGCATAAAATTCTGCTTTTCATTCCGGCTCACCTGCATCCCCCACACCGTGCACCAACAAGAGAATGTGCTTGTCCACCTGACCCACTGGCCTTGAGCCTTCCAGAGAGGAGCGTGACCCCTGCAAAGCACACAAGCAAATGCGATGTGATAATAATCTGGCCTACGCTTAAACACACACACAGACACGCAGACAAAAGTAAAACATTTTTTTCGAACAGCACATTTCAAAATATTATGCAAATTGCATCGTAACTGTCAATGATTAAATTGTAAGTGTAGACGATTAAATATTTAGTGTTACACAATTAGACTCCTGGATTGTATTGTGTTGTGTCTCAGGGCTGTCTGGATCACTGAAATAAATCCCACAAACCTGCAATAATTCGTTTGGCAGGTGAGTCCAAAGCAAGGAAACTGCATTTTCAAGCAGTATGGGAAACGAAAAATGATCTCTCAGCTACCAAGGGACAATGTATGAAAACCTTAGATATATCACGAAGACTTGTTAATATCTGTTAAGAGATTTGTGGCGGATTCAGAGCACACACAGGTTCATGCAGATAAAGGCACAATGAGGAAACAGCTGCCATTAACTGCTGTGGTGGCCTAGCGGTTAAGAAAGCGGCCCTGTAATCAGAAGGTTGCTCTGGATAAGGGCGTCTGATAAATGCCGTAAATGTAAATGTAAGAAGAACCATGCTTTCCTTAACAAACTCATTTATATGGATGATAATGCACCATCTAGGAATACCTCTGCTATGGCCATAATGGAGAGAGACTCATGTTGTTACTCCCATCCTCCCCTGACCTCGATCCTATTGAGAACCTTTGGAACATCCTCAAGCAAAAGATCTATGAGGGTGGGGAGCAGTTCATATCCACCACTCCGCCAACCTCAACCTCCGCATCATAGTGCAATCCAACATGTATAAACTACAGTAAATTCATGAGCTACATTCGTAAGCTACATTCATACTTTCAGGCATTTCCGAAAACTTTTTTTAACATCCATGCCTGTACGAACACACTTTAACAATGCAGGTCTCAGACACACACACTTGCAATTCTCAAGGAAACATTTGCATGAGTGCTTTCTCTGGCCCATCAATCCTGGGTTCGGCGTGTCCTCCACTCATCATTCACTTCCTCACAAGTAATTACAGAAGCGGCTGCGCTCCAAAGTAAGGGACACTTGTCATTTGCTATCCTATAAAAGCCAAGGACGGGTACTTGCTTTGTAAGCAGCAGGTAAATCATGTACTCGGAGGCCCACCGACTTCCCCATCATGAGCCAGAATCTGAGCCCTAATGGCTCTTCAGGGCCACAGTGGCTGGCTGCTTAATGAAAAATGACAGTGCAGGAATGCTACCGTGAGGTCCTCGGAGTAGAGGGGCTCTTGGCTGCGTGCCAGGCCCACAGAGCGCACAGTATGCAGGTTCCCATCCAGGTCGGAGTATTTCCCTGTCTGAGTGGTTTCCGAGAGTCTGCGGGGGTAAAGACAGAATTATTATTATTATTTAATTATCCTTAAACCAAAGAAAGGGGTGGGAGAAAGAGGCCGGTTTTTGCATGGTACAGGACTGACAGGAAGCTGAGTAGGCACTACTAAAAGCAGGAAGGCTTAAAAGCATGGGGAACAGCAGTATTTGGTCTCAGTTGGGCTTCTGAGCAAGAGGCTGACCTGAGGTAGAATACAGATTTGGAGGTGCGCTCCTGGTAGACAAACATGTTCTTCCTGTTGACCACACAAAATGCGCTGAGCACCGATTTCAAGGCCTGGATGGCTGCAGGGGGTAGAGAGCAAAAAATAGAAAAGGAGTCAGTGAGAGCAGCTGTGACACACCAAAGAATAACAGGCTAAGTTACACATAAAGCAGGCTATGTGAACAGAATAATACTTTTCTACGCTTAAAAAATTTATTTGCCTCAAGCAGTCACTCACCTCTGGACACACCCATGTTAGGCCCCATTTTGAGCCGTGGATGTATGTGGATGACCGTGCTCCACACCACGTCACAAGCAAAGTGGCCGGGGATGAAGTGCATGGTGGCGGCGAGGTAGTCCCTTGGTTGGTAGCTCTCCTCAGGGTTGTAGTCTGCACAGATGTGAGGGGGGGACACGTTTTATCACAACACCAAAAAGATCCCCCTGCGCGAAGGAACAGCAATAACTGCAGTGAAATGTCTAATGATGCCCTTTGGACCCATTTACAGCACACACCACCATTATGGCTTCCCAAAACAAGTCTCCCACGTGCCCGGAATCCAATTCATTTGCAGACACTGAGGTGGAACAATCAGCAATATTAGGAAATGATGCCGGTAATTCTGCCTTAACGGCCGCCATAAAGCACGAGCACCTCAAACGAGCTCCAGGGGGAAGGAGCAGAGGCTCGACCCACAGCCTGTCAGAGATGCTCCTTCCCCTAACCTTGTGCATGTTTGCACCTTCCTCGTGGCCCTGCATCGATTCGGCTGCATCATCTCTCACGCAAGAACACGCTCTTAGCAAGGAAATCAAATGGGTTGTTAACCTGAAGTCATCAACCCTTGATCGACAGATCGACGCACCATTTACCGTGTGGTCTGTGAGAGTGAGGAGCTTAAGAGCGAGCAGGCCTGCCAGTGCTGGGATATCTAATCATGAAAACACAGTTAAAATGAAATGGATCAATGGAGCAAGGCATTTAGATGTTAGCGTTTCATTTTTATGCTAATTAAAGGACAATGCAAAATGTCACTGTATTTAATCATCTTCCTCAATTTGGTGCTTTCTTTGGTAAACTGAGACCTATGTAGATGCTAATTAATTGATAATTAAGATGATATCTTCCAGCCGGCATAGGAACACCTGTACATCCCTCATGAGGTGCAGGAGACTGTTGCTAGGAGAAGGGAGACTGAACAGAAACCCTCAGCTGAACACACTGGTTTGTTTTCAGGGGTACTTGATTTACCGTCCTGGTTGGTCATTTTCTGCCTGTACAGTGCTTCATGTTTCCAGAGGTCCTCCTCACTTTCAGCCACTAGCAGCGAGTTGCAGATGTGACTGTCATGCAGGTCTTGCAGCAGGAGACGCTGCAATGCCAAAAAAAAAAAAAAAAAAGACGACAACGACCACTGTCTCACTCCTTCACTGTGTGAGTCCTGGTTTAATGTGTTCTGCTATATTCTGAACACTCTACAGCACCAAAGAAGCAGAGGAAGACGACACCCACCTGATTGACTATACGGCAGATCTCTCCAATCTTCCTTACAACCAGTTGATGAAGATGCAGACACTCTGGGATCTCCTCCTCTTCCTCCTCTCCTGGACTCCCCTCTTTCCCAATTAAACTCCTAGCCGAGAGAAAGAAGTAACAAATACAGCTGTAAATCTTAGTCTGACTATTTAATACTTACTATGGTGCTGGAAACAGGGAAGAATAGTGAAAAAAACCCAGTTACGTTCAAGGCTGCCATGATAAGCCCTTGCAATGCACAAAAACAGCGGGGTGGGCTATCCGCAGGGTCTGACATATTGGTTGCTTCAGTGGGGCCTATGGATCTCCCACAAATTGGGACCAAAGGTGGAAAAGTGGGGAAAAGACATGTTTTGGGGATTTGTGCTGACATGGTTGAGCACACAGACCTGTGTTTCATGACATGTCATACTGATTTAGGTATATGACATCTGGCCTGCCTCAGTGGGGTCTACGGGTCATGCGCAATTCCCCCCAAAAATGTTAACCTAGTCCGAAAGACTGACTTTTTTTGGACTACGTGGCCAGACGGTTAGACACACAAATATACTAATTTACAAATTTGTGGACTTGTAGATCTGGTAAAGCCCGATATTTTGACATATGGCTTCCTCAGTCTGACTTGCACAATGCTGAAAAGAAAAACAAATGTGAATGGGTGGAGAATTTTTTTATGATTTCAGATACTTTTTCGGCACTTAATGCAGGTCGTACCAGAGCATGCATACCGGCAAGCTATATATCAAAAGTTAGTATTGTGTGAGGTGTGCTATTATTTTTATAAGTGATAAGAGTAGGCGTGGAAAAGTCAACTCCCCATAGGAACGCATTCAATGCTAATTTTAGCATTACAAAAACACCCTGTACTCGCTTTGACCTAAATGCACAAAAATTTGGATCTCGCCTCTGTGAGACACCCTTGACACATTCAAACTTTCATTTTGGACACACTGTCTTTTTTTCAGACTTTGTTGGCATCCCTCTATTGAATCCCATTCATTTTGGCTCTGATTATTTTGCCCTGCTTGCACAAAACACAAAGTTTTGCATGGTTTGCAATGGGGTCGTTTTTAACCTGTAATCATTGTTTCCATCATTTTAGTCTGACATCAACATTTACGTACATCACCAAATTTCACCTGATCCATAATGAAAATTGTTTACATTAGCATGCTAATATGCTAACATGATCCAAATGTCACCACCTAACAGACGATTAAAAAACTTTGCAAACCTTTACAACACAATTGCAAACACTTACAATACTTTATTAGCAACACCCGCTCCTGCAGCAAAAGCCCAGATGGTACCATCAAAATATCCTCTGGAGTTTTGGTTTCTGGTTATTATATTATTGTTACGTATAGACTTCTGCTTGTGAAGATTGTTACTTAAGAACACGACATCCGTTCCAGACATGGAAGATGCTCTGATTTGTTCCATGTTTTTCAACCACACATTCTATTTTCTTTTCCACTTCATTGTAAAGAATGAAGAGTGCATTCAAAGATAGCTTCATCATTTTCTCCCAGTCATCTTCTCACCCATCAGAAGTATTCTGAAATGTAATTAATGCTGCAATTGCGTATTGCTGAAGTGACATCATCTGTGGTGACCGGATGGGAGATACAGGAAAAAGAAAATGCAATATAATTGTCCAATCAATTCCATGCATGTGCAATGGTTAGGGTTATGTTTAGGCCACTCTGGTGGCTTTTGGTGTTACGCATGTGCACAAATGCACGGAACATGAGCAGAAAAACACGGCCTCCATACCTTGAATGGGAAAAAACCTCAACCTTGTCCTGATGGATTTTAATGATGAGCCAAAAGTCAGGCATGGGGGGTCTCTGGGACTCCTGCTCATCCATGGTGGGACTTTCACACTCAGAGTCACTGCTGCCCCCATCATAACCTGTTATGCACCAACCAGATCACTTTTAGTGATTAGTGTCACATATTTATCCAGAATATCCATATATCCATCAATTTAGACTATTTGACAAATTAGCTACATTCCAATTCTTTGAAATGTGTTCCCATCACATTTATTATGGACTAAATGTATTATGTTGAGAGGATCTAGCGTACTCTGCACTACAGCATAGCATAATTCAGAAATCTCAAATGCAACATGAAAATGATTCTTTTCTATCATAATTAGAAAATGTGATACAGAAGTACAATCCTCGGATTAGATAACAGTTCAAGAGGTTTCTCCTTTCTTCGCTCAGTTAGAATTGGCAACAGAAAATGCAAGACTCACAGCATTTCCTGACAGGGACTATGCCTCTCAATTAGTGAGATAATGTAAAATACAAGTCAGGGTTCTCAAGAAAGCATTTCATTTAAACACATTCTTACGCTGTGGAACACTTCACAGGTCTGGGGACAGTTGGCTCATTAAGTTTTCAATGTTAAGAAGCAAGGTTAATGGGATGGTAATCATTCTTACCCAGCATGTCTGAATCCAGGCTGCCCTGACTGGACACCACACTCTGCACTCGACTGGGTCGGAGCTTCCCGCTGCCTTATTAAAAAAAAGATTTTCATAGAAGCAGTCAAACAAACAACACATTTTTTTTTGCTGTTTTTTTTTTCTTGCTAAAGTACACAACCAGAGCCAATCTAGTGTACCATGTCACCAAATCTCTCATCATAACATCTAAAATTTGGGCAGGTGGTAACTGTATCCTTAGGAAGGTGAAGAGTATGCAAACTTTCTGAAGATGGCAGCAAGAGTTTATTGTATTTCCTCTAGTCATCTGCCTCAAGGTGCGAGTCTTCTGCCAGACAGTTGTACAGAGTGCATTGGCTGAAAAGTAAAGTGTTGACACCAACAATGGCAGCGGCAGCTGCTCTGTGTTTACGCCTGGCTTGGTCTTTGCTGTGTGCCTGTTGATTACAAGAGGGGATCTGTGTGGGGCCTGCGGACCAGAGCGCTTAGCCTCCCACGTCTGCTGACTCACGCCACATCTGTTCGTCAGCATCTGTTGCCATTTTATAGCCCAGCAGCTGAGGGTTCAAAAGGCACTCTTGAGAGAGATGGGAGGCTCTGCTCCACCACCTGCGTCTCCAGGGTGCGAGGTGTCGGGAGAGTGAACCCCACGCACTGCACTCACTGCTGTACACCAGAGCGGACCGAAATATACCGGGTGGACACAATCTCCGTCAATAAAGCCTATAATGCAGAGCCTCAAGGACCCTCTACCAGAAGATTTTCTGAGAAACACATGGATGAAGGATATTTGTGCATTCGCATTACCTGGTGAATGTAGAAAAACATCATGCATGTATGCGGACCATTATTATTGAGACATTGAGATATAAATGCCTTAGTAACAAGAACAGGACCACCGTACAAGACGTGAAAAAAGTTGAAGCAGTGTCTCTACGTGGTGGTACAGATTTCTGAGTAAAATCAGCAGATTAACAGATTGGATTAGTGGCCATGTGATCAATTTCTCTGAAAAACTGCCCTGCTAATCTTTAGTCATGTGCCTCTATGTCACGCCTCTCCTCACCTCTCTCCACTGGCTCCCGATAGCTGCTCGCATTGATGCTGCCTATAGGGTTGTAAATGGAAATGCACCCTCTTATATGAACACACAACTAGTTACACTCCTGCATGCACTCTCATATCTGCAAATGAAATGAGACTAAAAATTCCCTCTTCATGGGGTCTCCAATCCCAATCCCAAACTCTATTCTCCTTTGTTGTCCCTGGCTGGTGGAACAACTTGCCCTGCTCCATTCGACTAGCCGAGACTACCACCACCTTTAAGAAGCAGTTTCACTGTCTAACACTTACACTTACACACACACACTCACAAAAAAAAAATAGTCTAGCACTTAACAATTCCCTAGCATGTTCTATTCCTGACAAGTTGGGCCCTATCTTAGTTTTGAAACTCAAAATCTATAGAAACCAAATGAGAATTGTTGGCGTCTTCCTCTTGAAAGTCGCTTTGGATAAAAGCGTTTGTTAAGTAAAGTAAAGTAAAGTAAAGAAAAGAATGTGTGGGCGTGACTGGATATACACACTCACTGTGGGTGGTGGACTGCACAGAATCCGCGAGGCTGACACCGGAGGGTGTTTTGGGGGGTGACGTGTGCTCAGAGGAACGTTCTGTACTGGAGCTGGGCTGGAGTTGTGCCGTGCTGCTTGTGCCAGAGCTGTGGGACCGAGCCTCTTCTGACTCAGGCCTGAGTTTTACCCGGCCGGGGTCACTTGGTTCTGATGCCAAATCATTGAGGGGCTCTATAGCCCCTAATCTGCCTTCATCCAGTGGCTTCTTCTCCTCATTCTGACACTGGTGGAAGAGAGTTTCAAAATTAATAAAATGTAAAATCTTTGATGCAAAGAATCACAGACGATGAAATGACCAGTGGTCATTGGTCTTCAAGTCATTTATTGAAATCAAAGGTCAGAGGGAAAATGTATATTATACAAAAATATACATTGCTTTTGTTCAGAAATAAAAATTCTAATACAATTGTGTTAATGTGTCAACAAACCTCAGTCTCTGGTTCCCTTCCCTCAATTTCAACTTCAATGTCAAGCACTTTTCTTGGAGAGCTGTGATTGGCTAAAACTGTTGCATTTCCCTCCAGTTCATGGCTGTGATTGGTTTGCTGGGAAGATCTGGCCAGGCTATCGGAATAAGGTGCACTCTCAGAGAGCTGCTTGGCTGCCTGCAGCCTCTGTGGATGGAGCCGGCTAAGGGAGACGTAGTGGAAGTTTTCTTCCTCCGTGTTGAGGACATACCCAGTGAAGGAGACCCTCCTGTACTCCTGCGGTTAAAGACCAAACTCATTCAGAACATGACTTAATCCAAAGTGACTAACACAGAGAGAGAGAGACAATCCTGAAACAAACTGGCACAGCTCAGACTTCATTTGTGTTTAAAGGAACTTGCCCGACTTGTTTGCTATTGTCAAGTCAAGTACATGCTCAAGATTTTTAGGAATAAATCTCTTAGAAGTAGCAGAAAAAAAAAGTGCCGCCAGATACCAGATTGCTTTAGCCTAAAATCACGAAAAATGACCTTATTTCACAATATTGCAATTTTGCATCAGAGATCAAGCATCTCTTCACAGTTCTGGTGTTTCCTTGGTTAAAAAAAAAAAAGAAACACCTTTCATTAAAGAGGCCAAAATGAAAACGAAACCTCTTTAAACTTCTCCAGTGACTGCTCCGGGCCGAAGACGAACTGAAGAGGCACCACCTCACAGTGGCACTGCGGACGGCCACTTGAGCGGCACACATGATTGGCCACCTTCTGCAGAATGGTGGCGTCGATGGACCGCGAGTGGCGCAGAGCTGAGACGATCTCATCCTCCAGCAGCCAGCGGATCTAAGAGGGAGAAATGGGTCAGTACTCGAGCTCCCACTGAGTACCTGATTTGATTCACATCACATGCAAATAGTCTGGAATTAAAGAGCACTGCTAAACCGCCCACAGGGTGAACAAGCATGAGGTATGGTGAATGTATCACAGTCGGATTAATCATTATTACTGATCAATGTGGATTTAGAAGGGAAAAAGGACACAGTAGGGTTTCCACAGAAACGTAGGACAATGACTCACTTCATCCATGGTGGCTAACACAGCCATTTTATGCTGAATTGGGAGCTTGGAGAGAGGATCTCCAGAGATGCTGAATAGAAGAAGCAGAGAAAAGCTTAAGACCTCAACCCCTGCTGTCCAATTCTACCTCTAACAACCTTAAACATGTCTTTCCTGTCTCCTCCTGTTTAACCTGATTTCATTTCTATTCATCTGGTGAGTGATCACCAGCACCAGGGACGTCTATCACTCTAAAGCCCAGAATTAGGAGTGACTGTGTCTTCACTTAACCCACTGATATCTGCCATCTTAAGGCTTACATTAGATGGCATATGCTGTCTTATAACCAGCAGCGTGTGTTTGCCAGATGTCTGGTGGGAAATATGCCAAAAATTAGGTTAATTGATTAATTGCATATCAAACAGCCTACTCAAAGCAACAGATACATGACAAGAAATGTAATTTTGCTGCTACTTTATCTACCTAGTGCCCCAGTTCAAAAAGCCATGATGTAACCAACCTGTCACCACCAACCCCTCGCAGCTCCAGTGCACCCATTAGCTCATCATCTGAACGGTAGGAGGAAGGTTGCCCTGGGGAACGGTTCAGAGACACGCTGCTCTCAGAAGTATACCTGCAAAAGGAAACAAACTGTCTGTACCTCAAGGACAAGCTTCGTAAAGGTCTGAATGACTTGCCAACCCTGTTGGAGCTGGAAATAGAAGTAGGTCACATGACTCGCAATTTCCAATTGTCAAAAAGATATTTATAAAATGTATCATAGCTATTATTTTAGAATTTACAATTATGTAAAACCTGTGTGAAGTGGCGTCATAATAATATGAATGTCACCTGTTGTGATGGAAGTCCGAGGGCATGACATCCATCTCCAGGGGCAATGTCAGGACAAAGATGTCCAAAGTCACTGAGAGGTCGTTGAGGTTTATCGACTGTAGAGACTCTACATTTTCCAGACAACTAATGACCTCCCCTGCAAACAGCAGACCAAACCAAACAAGGTTGTTTACTTAGGACATTACACTCCCACCCTGCCATGTGTGTTTACTTCCTTCATCACAACCTAATGACCTCTGATTAACTGAGACTTTTGCCAAGAGACCTAAAAACCTAGAGCTCCAAGGACAACTTCCAGTGAAAATCAATGACAGCCATTAACATACATCAGCAGGACCGCAGAGGTGGACGTTTAATCTGAGACAATGGTCATTAGCCCTCGGGCAAGAGAGGCTAGTGAAGAGTTTCATTACAAAGCGCCTGCTATTTAATTCAGTGTCGGCATGTAGGTCAAGACACATCCTCAATACATTCAATTCTTTCTTTGGGGGATATAACTTGTTTTGTACGTTTACGTTGTTTGCAGAAGTGGAGGCTATTTGTATAAGCAGAATCTTCTAACCCAAAGTAAACGTCATATTTATGTGTAACATCATATCTTTGGACCTGTTGCATTTGTTCATACACTATTCAGACACAACCCACTGATGGATGAAGTGAATTACAATGGCACCGGTCAAGCAGTGGGATACACAGCATGAAAACCCACTTCCTCAAGTTGATGTTGGATTTATCTACATTTAAATCACATTTTCAGGACTGCTTTTTAATTGGGTTAATGGTGAATTATGTTTTTATTTGGCCTGGCAGGTAAGGCAACGGACCAATAATCAGAAGGTTGCCGGTTCAAATCCTGAACCACCAAGGTGCCACTGAGTACCATCCCCAAACACTGCTCCACGGGCACCTTAGGTAGCTGCCACCAAGAGTGATGGGACAAATTTGTTGTGTCACCGTCTACTGTACTGTGTTTCACAATGACAATCACTTGACCTTCAGGTTTTGATGGAATGTGGTAAGAAATGACAAATAATAAATAAACAAACAAACAAATTAGCCCGTCTCTTTTTTCAGCTAAGATGTTGGTGAAATCTGTCAAGGAAAATGTCTGATTATTTAGGTATTGAAAATTCCATACAAACACAAAACAATAGGTTGGCATCTGACCCAGTCCCAACTCACCAAGGCAAGTAGGCAGCGTCTGCATGGGCATGGACCCATGAGAGCTCTTGATGTTGATGGAACAGGTCAGGTGGATGAACAGTGGGGGTAGTTCGGGCTGCGGTCCGTCCGGCTCCAGCAGCGAGCCGCCCTCCAGGATGCTGAAGGAGTCCTCGTCCTGGTTAACCGTGTTGGAGTCGGACAGGGACTCGTCCTCGCCACGCCCATCTACAACACCTCCACCCTCACACTTCATGACTTCCTGCTCCAAGTACTCCACCTCCAGATCTGTGTCGCTCTCAGTCACGATGCGCCCACCAGACACATTTTCTGTGTGTGAGAATAGAGCAGAGGACATGAAAAGGTCAAACCAAAATAGCACTGGAATGTCAGCAATTAACTTTTCTTCTCTAAAAATATCTTGAAATGTCGATTCATCTGCCAACATGCCAATATGTCAGTGCATATATGTGCACAAAAAATGTATTTAAAGAGGTGACCAGGCCTTTGCAGTAGCTGCTCCAAGATTGTGGAATAAACACAAATGCACGACTATATAACACAGTAAACCAGTAACCTTCAAGGCTTATCGTTAAAAGCAGAAAAGCAAAATCAACCAATTAACATGCAAAAATTAATGTATGCTGACATTAATTTGTTTCATAATTAAAAGATATTAGCCTATTTTTATTTAGGCTGTGTCCAGTTCTCCATCTACATTTGTAGTTATTTAAAATGGTGCTTGCTGTCTGCTTATGAGTAATCGCATGTAGTTGTAAAATAATATTCCATTAAATACCTCATTTTTTGCGTCAAAGAACAGAAAATACCGAAAATACCACCTGTTACGTCCCTGGGTGCTTAGCACCATGAGAGTGGGTTTGCAGGGATCCCTCTGCTTGTGTGTGTCTATGCTTCTGTGTATGTGTGTTTTCCTAGTATATGAGGAGACGGGAAGACGGGAAGACGATGGCCTAGTGCTCACAGAGGAGTGTGGAGTTGTTGTGTAGAGTTGGTTTTTGTCTCTAGTGTGGGTTCTCCGACCTATGTGTACCCTCCTCTGCCCGTGTGTGGATTTGTATGGATTAGCGTGTTTGGCTCTGTGCCAGTGTTGTATATAGTTTGTGTGTGTTTGGTTGAGGTGGTTTGGTTTTATGGTGGTGTTTATAGCACTAGCTGGTTTGGTTCTAAATGTATCACTTCCAACAGCAGACCTGCAGAGTTGAGTTACGTACTTAAGTAAAGAACAGAGTCGATATTTTCCCACTACTGTTCCGAGATATGCTCACCATCCTCAGTGGCCAGCTCTGCTTCTGACACCTCCATCTCCTCACTGGGCCTCCTCTCCTCCTCACACTCACCATCCTCCTGCACAGGGAACCGGGATTTATCATTGCCCCAGTGGCATAAGCAGAAAAACCCGGAGCAACTGATGGGGGCAATGCAGGAAAACACACCTCTTTCTTGGATGATGGCGGGCAGTAGAAAAAGTAGTGTGGGTTGGAAGGCACGGTCTTGAAGAACTGAGCACCAATTTCCATGCATTTGTCCTGTCAGGAATACCAACAGGGGAGCTCATATCAGAACCGAATGACTGGACACAGCCTGTCAGACTGTTTGGAGAGTCACCTGAATGATTTTGTGGAGGTTGGGACACACTTCACAGTTCTGCTGGGAGCTGAGAAGAGACAGAGGAAACTGCGGCAGCTTGTTGGCCTTTGGGTCATCTGCAGTCAGGGGGGAAGAAGGGCCCGAGGCCTTGCCTCTGCTGTCAGCTTCGCTAAAGTCCTCCAGCTCAACACTGCCAGCCAGTCCACCCCCACAAAATTACAATAAAACACACAGCAGGCTAATGAGAAAACACACACACTCAAAAACCAATTAATCCCTATTAGGGGTGGCTAATGAAACCTGTCATTGCTCTTTAGAGGCTCTCCTCGCTCTGCCAAAATCGGGGCGTCATTACACATTATTAAAATCTATTAATTTCCATATCAATGAATTAATCAACACAACGCAGAGAGTCAGATCCCAGTATGTCACCTGGATGTTGAGGCCAGCGTGGCCCTGTCTGCTGCTCCCTCTTCCTCCCCCTCTCCGATGATGAAAGTAGCAGGGGTGCTGAATGGGCGTTCGCCTCGTGTCCCGCCCAGCGGCTCGTAGCGTTCGCGGAAACCCCGGATATGACCGCAGAGTATCTGGAGGAAGGAAGTGATGTCGATCTCCTGCAGGGACTCTTCACAGTAATCCATGGTGGTAAGGATGTCCTGAGATGTTATGCTGTAGGACTGCTGCAGACTGCGATACACACCTGACACAGACATGACATGATGATAAAAGATGGACGTTATTTTGATATAGTTTTTATATCAGTCTTGTTTGTCCCCTAATACTGTATCTGAAGTCTCTTTCCGAAATTCAGCCATGTTGAAGAATTAAAGCCCCTTTTATCCAGTCCCACAATGCGATTTCCCCAGTATGTGCTGTTTTGGTGTTTGTAGCTTTAAATGCAAATGAGGAGAAGAGATGCCTATAGAAGTGAGCAGGAAATTATGTCATGAACGCCATTCACCAACCACAATCACTGCGGAAAAATACATGTGTGCTCCTTTTTACATCCAGTCACAGGACAACTGCAATGCTTCGCTCGTTTGGAAGCCATGACGAATGACTTAGGGGAGGGGTGGGAAATTCTCTGGACGGAAAAAGCACGAGAAATGGAAGGTAACCTTTCCCCTTATGACAACATAAGGGAAGACATTCCAGATCCGTCCGTCTGAGCTGCCGCTCTCTGAAAGCACTCACAAATTTTCATAATAGGGGACTTTTAAAACTCATGGTTCTTTCTTTACATCTGATCTTAGCAATTATGTATGACAATTAAACAAAAAAAAAATAGACACTGCATTTTGTAATTTTATGATAACAACCTTTATAGTAATACACTCCATGACCATTAATGGTCCATGAAATTAATTGTTTTGGGAGCAAGAAATACAAGGAGGATTTCAGATACAAAAAGCCATTTTAGTTTGGTCTATGCAGTCATGTTTACTGTACCAAGGTTATGAAAGCCAATCTTTTATAAAACCCTAACTAAATAATTAAAACCCAAGACACATAAAATGTCTGTTCTACAGAAAGCTGTGTTTTCACCCCTCTACATATTCTGACAGAGAGAGAGAGAGAGAGAGAGAGAGAGAGAGAGTGAGAGGGGGAGAGAGATTTTTCTGAAACCATTGTGTTGTGGACGTGCTTCAGTTTTTCAAATCATTGTCCTGTCGCATCACCCTTCTACACAGTTTCAGATGACAGACAGACAGTTCAACATCGAGCATGGCTCACATAAGCATATTCTTTTTGTGTGGAGCAAACGCAAAAAAAGTAGCTCTGGTCCACACCTCCAATTTCTTAACAATTTTCATTTTCTTAACAAACCTCCAGGTTTACAAATACCTGACTCCAATGAGCCTTTCTGAGGTCATTAACTCGAGGGTTCCCATACTTTTCCCACTAGCAATATGAGTTGTTTTTGGTTGTTCTCAATAAAAACATGAAATATGATTATTGTTGTCATTGTTTTAGGCACATTATATTTGTCAATAGCCTTGATCTAAATTAAGATCAGATCCCATTCTATGAAAAAAAAGAATGCAGAAAACCATTCATTCATATACTTTCTTGCCACTGTAACAGTTTCATAAACACTGTTTTATACCAGAGGTCCAAGGCATATTTGGAGATGGACAATAATATAAAATATTACATCTTTAAAAAACACATTTAAAACATAAGTTGTGTACACTTCATACAGTATGCTGTGCTGTATGCAAAACTGATATTTAACACTGATGTCTTGCAGAGAAATTATTTTATGAAGCCTGTCAAAATCATTAATACCACCTATTTCCATAATTAATTGATATAGTTTCACATTGATGTAATTCATGAATATTAAATTACTTAAATATTTATATTAATTATAAAAAAAGAGTAGTATTTTTCCTCTATTAAATTTACAGTGTAAATAATATTTCAGAGTAAATTAAAATTTCGTTCTATCAACATTGGCCTGTGTAAAAGTCAATACAAAAACCAAGATGTCTAATTATACACAAAAGCAAAGGGCTGAATGATTTACTGGAAACTTTTCCTGAAGGAGGAGGTGGCGTAAATATTTCATGTAAACGTTCCAGTGGGATAAGTCAGGCATATCATGAACTATCAAGGTCAGAGTCCCACCTTTGACATAGCTCTGGTGGTAGTGTTCCTGAAGCAGGCTGCAGTAGTTAGCCAGCTGTTGCTTATGTGGGTGTGACATCAATTCTGTCCAAGAGGAGGCGCCACTGCGTTCCTGGGAAATAGACCTGTTGGAGTTGAAGAAATTAAGCATGCACACATACATACACACAGACACACATACAAACACACATTAACACAAATTTAGCAGACAAAAAAATCCCAGCCCTGACCCCAACCGCAGCAAAGCACAGTAAAATCTGCAGGGACCCAGTCAGCACCACATGAAGTTAGTTCCATAAAACATCAATTAAAAAACAAGGCAGGTTTCACAGTCCAATTCCTCATCTCTCTAGCACAAACACAGTTCAATCACCAGCCCTCTGTGAACACACTGTGCAATTCATTTAAAACCACACATACACACTCAGCCACAATCACAGGGATTTAATCAGTTTGTTGAGCAGCAAAAATGAAGACAAGCTAAATGGTCACCAAAAGGGTCAAAAGCATGTAGTTTAGGGAAAAGCACAACAAAACCCATTTAAATTGGAGTATAATGTAAAATTGGATGCACATGAACCCAGGCCAGTATAAAAACGCTCTAATTAAGAAGTCTCCCAAAACTATTTTAAATGGATTAAAAGGACATATTATGCACAAACTATCCCATTAACAGTTCCTTTCAGTAACAAAAACATTTAAACGTCATCATGTTAACTTTTTACCACTCCAGTAATCAGTGGGAGTGGTTGGGAGTCAATTTACAGAGGAATGTAAGGCTAATTTTCCCCAGACATGCCTGTCAGTGTATAGGCTTAGATGTGTGTGCTGCTGATAGAATAAGACCTCAAGAAAACTTGAAAGTGCTTAGAGCTTAAAATCACAGATTAGTATCAGAGCCATGGAAAGTCGTGGTAAGCGTCATACAACCATGTTTGTACAGAATATGTGAACCTTGTTTCATTTAAATGAATCCAATTTAACGAAATGGTCCTCAACCCTGCTCCTGTAGGACCCAATAATAAGTGTGCCGTCTTTTTCATTAAAGGGGCGTTAATGAAAAAGACGTGTTTTAGACTGACACCCAGAAGCAGACAATAAAAAGGTCACCAAACCTCCAAAAGGACCTATTGGACAAAAGAGACAAAACAAATCTCTGTGCCATCCCAAAACTGTGGGCCAATCAGTTCAAACCCTTAACCACTAAACATGCATTAAGAGCAACATCTTACTCAGTTCTCCTCATTCAGAAACGCAAAGACACGGGTTGCACCGTTGTGGCGCTCGAGTCCTGAGTGGAGCTGCCTACATGGTTTTTGCAGAATTAATTACAGTTAACAGAATATGAGGCCTTAAACGGAAAATGAGGCTATCATAAGCTCTTGCCTTCCCGCTATCTTGTGTGTAAACTGCAAGTGAACCTCATCATACAGAGTCCGACCTAATTGGATTTATTTATTATGCCACAGTCAAAGTGACACTCCTTGCCATTCCGTCACCCATTTATCAAGTCTTCCCATTCTAATGAGCCGTTAATGTATTCTCCTGTCTCCTTCCGTAATCTGAAGGTGCAGGCACAACAATATGACAGGGGTGGCAAGAGAGAGAAAAGCATGTGATGACCTCATTTCCTGTCATTAACCTCTACAAGCTGCTGCTGCTGCTCCTGCTCTCTTTTTTAGCAAAATGCTTCATGACAGGGAACAGAGATTCTGGCTCCCTGAACCTGTAGAGCCCACAACCACCCCAAATCCCACTCCAGCCTGTATAGCAGAAAGGAAGAGCAGGAAGGAGGAACAGGGGAAAAAAAAAGGAGTGCCCAGCAGGAAGCGGTGAGCAGGGCTACCTGAACTTCATCTGCTGGTACAGTGCCCAGGAGTCTGCGTCTTGAGGTCTATTCTCACAGTGAGGAAGAAAAACCAAGAGATCAGAGCATTAGGACCGCGGCCTGGAGTCAACGCCATCTGACACCCATCTCAACATCGTTTACTTGTTTCTGATAAGCTCCTGGTGGGGCTGGATCGCCCTTGCCAAGCTGAAATGGACACCCTGTGTATTGACTGGCCTGTGGGCTTGTTATTACCTGAAGAAGATATCCTGACACTGGCGGTTGGTGTTGGGGTGGACCAGCTGCTCTTTCAGGGATTCCAGAGAGCAGTTGTAGATATAGACAGGACAGCGGGGCCGAGCAATGTCCCCAGAGCTCTGCTGGGAAACCTGTCGGCTGAAACTGATGTGGACATCCGGCCTCTGTCGCGCTGCAAACTGTACCCCACCTTGATCATCTGCAGCAGACACATTATGTCATTGTTTTTTGAGAATTTCTAATATTAGTTTCATTTGTCATGCATATGAATTGCGTGTCTCTGCTTTAATGTAAGCGGTCCAACAGGGCAGTTCTAATTCAGATGGTCCTTCAGAAGTGGCTCAGACTAAAAAGGATTCGTCCAACGAATACTTCAGTCAGACCAGTTGCACAATTAATTGCACATTTTTTTGCAGAGCATGGCTGTTGTTGCAAACAAATTGCCAGCCAATTAAAATGCATGTACCTCCAGGACAAGGCAAAATGAAAAAATAAAACGATTATTTTATGCCTCACAGAAAGTAATTAATGTGATCTGGTAAAAATTTTAGGGGACATGTTTGTGATGCAAAAGCTAGAGTTGGAGGCGCTGTAATAATAAACAATGTCATAGAACAAAATTTTGAAAACTACAGCATTTGAAAAATATGATACATGAAGTCCTACAAAGGATCTGTAGAATCCATATGCCCTCAGAATCAGATGTAATCCAAATACTAATTAAATTCAAGAGAAGGCCACCATATTAGTATCTAATTTAAATGACAGACTGTTTCAAAACATCAATGCCTCTACAACATGTATAATAAAAATGCCAATCAATATTATATTAGAACCCTATATACTGAAAACACTTAATTCCTACTTAATTCCTATTAACTCAGTCCTACTATATTAGATAAATAAAGAAATACGTTGATGAAAAGCAGGCCAACTAACAAACTGTGAAGTGATTGTTATTGTGAAACACTGCAGCACAGCACACGGTGACACAACCAAATGTGTTCTCTGCTTTTAACCATCACCCTTGGTGAGCAGTGGGCAGCTCACCAAAAGTACCCTCTACCTGGGTCTGCTGTTCCATTGGCCTGATCAGCATTCAGACTATCCAGAGTTTCCAGCTCACTAGCTGAGCTCGCAGGGGATAGCACACATGAGCTCTCCTTCAGCAAGACCACCCCTGGATCCGCCAACCCATTGGTGGTGCCAGAGAAAAACTCTGCCTGTGACTGGCTATGGGATTCCTTAACATCTTGATGGCTGCTGGTAGCTGGGTGCTCTGTCAGCATCAGGACATCTGAAACAGAATATCCACCACATATTAATCAAGAGAGGTTTATTGTCAACACAACAATATACACAGCATAAACAGTGTAATGAAATAAAATGAAATAAAGTGGCTGAGCCTGTTGCAAATGGGGTGAGGGGATTATTGTTCCAGGTTCAAGTTATTATATATTGAAACAGGGCAGAGACAAGACAAGACAAGACAAGACAAAGTATAGACAGAATACACAGTACATCTTAAACAGTTCTAAGGAAGATGTCTAACTGAAAAGTGTGGTACCAGTGAAAGTGGCCGGAAGAAAGGTCAGCAGGATTTGCTGTGGGCTGATAAATTTGGCATAGCACTTCCAGTGTGGGGTGGAACCAACTCTTTCCACATGAACACGCTCAGGCTCTTCATCCAACAGGTCTGCATTACTGAAACTCTGCAACACACACCAAACAGGAGAAGATGAATCACTTGCCAAAAATCCACTTTGAAAAGATGTCAATTAATTTGTGTATGGGACATGGGAGGTTTACCTGCAGAGTGCTGGTGGAACCAGTCACTTCCTTACTGCTCCCAGTGGTGTGGACAGACATCATTGTGTCCTGTCTCTCTGTTGGCTTGAAGCACTCTTCTGTATAAAAAAAAAAAAAAAAAAAAAACACACCCACTTGGTTACACCCACTGTAACCAAACTTCTACATCACGACTCTCTAACAGCAGCGGGTGGAGTATTTTTTACCTTTGATTACAGGCAGGGAGAAGGGGGGCACATGGCCATCACGATCCCGCTGAAGGATGTGCTGCATGAAGTTCATGTGATCACTATCAGCCAAAGGGATCTCACGGTCACTGAGTTCCTGCTGCAGAGAGCTGTGGAAGAGGCTGAGCAGGAGCTCATTGGGCAGGCAAGTGGATTCCTGGAGAGCCTCCTCATTCTCCACTGAAAGCAGTAAGAAAACTATAGCTGCATATTTTGTGAACGGTAGATGGTGTTGCACAGTTTGATTGTTCTGGTTTTCAGAGAACTACGTCAGATCACTGTTTTGGAATGGGGCTCGGGTGATGGTTCCAGGGATCGGGCCAGGGCTCGGGATGGGTGATTTGGAATTGTGAAAACGCTACTGCGACTACAATTTATTCTAAATACATTATTTACTTAATGTAGTTTTAAAAAAAAAATCACCAGATATTAAAGAGAGGACAGTTTTACCTGTGCTGAGCGTGAGGAAAAAGAGCTCTAGCTGCTGGCACTTGGGTAGCAGCTTCATCAGGTCAAACTGGAAGGGCACGGTGCAGATGCAGTCATCGGAAGCAGGGATTGGTCCTGATTGAATATTTCAGTCATACCAGCACTTCAAGCAAGGGAACTGAACCCAGCAAAGCCCCGTGGCCAAAGCGTATGAATGTGCTAATTTACTTTCTGAAGGGCCATTCTACTCACCTGTTGAGTCTTTAGCTATACAGGGGGGATAGGACTGCTCCTTATTCTGACAGAGCTGGATCAGGTACTCAAACGTCATCATGGTCGACAAACACATCACGTCTCGGGGGAAAATCTACAGGGCACAGAGGATGTAGTTAATAATAAAAGACTTCACTAGAAGCAGCAATGTAGCAAATAATGAACAAAATTCAATGTGTGTGTGAAACTGCACTGACCGCTTGAGGGATCTCCTGGTAGGTCAGGTCCTGGAAGTGACGGTGCTGCTCTAAGGAGCTCCATATGGTCCCATTCTGGGGCTCTACCCAGCACTCAGTCACCAGGTTCAGCTCTGTGTCCACATCAATAGCCTCCACCTCTGTGTCATTGTCATCGTCTGTGGAGAAGCTGTTGGGGGGGGGATTACCAAAGTTGATGAAAGAAGTCAATTAAATGTCATTGAGAGTTACCTAGACCCAAAGCAAATTAGGAGTATGGGGAGGTCATCAGTACGGGTAAGGGCTTAATTCACCTGTCTTTGGTAGAGGTAGAATGAGGCGGAAAGAGGATGTACTGCACAATACATGTGCGGCTCTCTTCTTTCACTTCGCCTGGCATACCCTACACGTCACACAGTCACAAAATATTTATTACTATATAAAATCACAAATAATACAAATACAAACACTCAACTACAGTAGAAATAAAACCAGAGCAAGATAGACAGTCAGAAGGACGAACATAAAAGTTGGGCGGGTGCCCTGGGGTCAAGGTGTTAATGGTGTTACAGTTATTGTACAGTTATTATACAGTTAAGTACAGTTATTGCAGTGGTTTCACTGTCTGTCAGAGTTTAAGAGAGTGCGTCTTTATTGCTCCTGAACATCTGTGGATTCACCAACCTTCATTTGCAGCTCTGTCACCATGTTGACGATGCCCTCTCCACTAGCAGCATAGTGAAATCCCTCTGAGAGACGAATCCTGGGAGCAGAAATGCAAAAACTTTTTAAAACTTTCAAGAGCTGCGCAAGACTTCGGACGTAGATAAACAAACTCGCCAGGTGACCGACAAGACTGTCGCTACAGCAGGTGGGACTCACTCAGACAGCATGGACAAGATGTGGGCGACAGCCTGTGGAGACACAGCTGGACTCAAACTGTTCTGCACGGTCCAAACCCAGCGGCGGTGCAGGAAGTAGCGGGAGAGCGAAGCCAAAGTCGATGATGCCGTGCGGCTGGCTGCGGAGTTCAGAGGAGCCGCCATGCTGACAGGCTGGGCAAATGGCTCCATGTTGAGGATGAAGGACATACGGAAGTCCAGTGGCAGCTTCTCATACCTACGTGTCAGAGATGTGAGAGCGACACCTGAGATCCATTGCCAAGATTACTGAGAACTAACAAATTATTTAAAAAAATAAAACATGGATTTTTTTTCAGAAAATTATTTCCGGTGGCATATAAGGTGAACTTACCTTATAAGCAGTTTCTCCAGGGGTTTGTTGAGTACCACCACACAGGGCCGGTCAGACAGTGCAGGTTTGGGCAGGGGGAGAGGGGGTGATTTGGAGGGTGATATATTGCCCATTATTTTCCTCTTGGTCTTGGGCGTGGCCTCCTTGTTCTGGACACGGTGAGGGAAGCGCAGTTGCAGGATCCGTTCCCTCAGATCGTCCACGATCTGCCAGAAAGACACTCAGGTATTTACTTTTACGGATTTACTTCATCACCTTCAGTCTTTTCTGCTCCATACAGCATGCAGTTTAGTTATTAGAATTGTTGAAGCTCAGAAGACAGCTGTGCATACAAGGAGCATGACATTTCACAGAAAGGCAAAGCACGAAAATCTTAATTTAATTGTCAGAATAATGATCCATAAACAGATCATTATAGTTTTTTTTGTATTTTCTTGTATGTAAAGAGGCAGAAAGCTTCTCTACCCCGTGTGAAAGGGCATAATAACCAATTTGAAGTTCTTTAACATTTAAATACTTTAAATGTACTGTATTGGCCTGAACATGCAGGGTCATTTCCCCCTGAACTAAAAGAATTCTTCAAGCTATCTATTCAAAAAGACAAAATTAACATTGGCAAGTTAACTTCCAGTGACACTATAAAACTAAAACTATGACACTGGATTTAAGAAACTCACCTTATTCCTATTGTGGGCCAGAGTACCGATTGGGAAGCCCAGACGCAGCACCATGCAGGGTGCTTTTGAGATCAGCCTCACCAGGTAGAAGGAAGCGGGTGGTTGGTGTGAGGCACTGTTGAAACAAATTGCCATTTTCAATCCCATAAGTCAGAACAAATTTTTTGTACATATTATAAATGATCTAAAAAAATTCATAAAAACAATATACTATATATATATTCTATTAATACTATTGATGACACTGTACTGTACTAGCATATTGGCACATTATCTTACCAAGTATCTTACCTGCTCAATATCTTTAAATATTTTATCCATCTTTTAACTTATGTATTTGCTGTTATGTTTATTCTGTTTTACTTTTTAGTCTGTGTATTTGGACCATGTTGCTTGGTGATTTTGTAATTACCTGTAGATGAGTTTGACATAGGAATAGCCCTCCACCAGCACAAAGCTGCTCCAGTCTCGCAGTAAGGAGGTCAGGGCAGAGTGCGATATACGGCACTGGATGGTACTGAAGCGGCCATTACTCCCAGCATTGTGCACATGCTTAGGAACAGGACTGCAGGGAATATGTTTAGTTATCAATATGTGATAATTGAAAGCAAAATCAGGACCTTACAAAGCTATACCGGCTACTATTTCTATGACTTGATGCATGGTACTGCAGTTTCTACTGCATGCTAATTATTAAAATACATGCAACTAATTCTTCCAGATATCCATGTTATTCTTTGGCAAGTCATGCTTTTCAATTAAGAAAATCTTATACAAACTCTCTCACATGTCATGCTCCAGGATAATGGCAATGCGGTGCATGTGCAGCCATCTCTGCCAAAAGTTTGCATCCATAGAGAGGATAGGCTTCCAGTAAGAGGCAAACTGTGATTGGCTGGAGTCTTTGGAACCACTGTGCTGTAGGGACAAGACCTACAGGGAAACACACGTCAAATCAGATCTGCGTACATAGCTAAACATCTGTATTTCTTGAAGCGCTCCTCAAGGCCTACAAATTCGTCCCAATGCTTGTTTGGTTAGCATGTATTGTTAATGAGGACATATGAACTAGACTCACTGGTGGTCCCTGAGGCTGAGAAGCCCTCACTCACATAAAAGTAACACAAAGTTGTGTATTAATGATAAATGCATTTATCTAACAATATTCACATAATCTTGTGAATATGATCCAAACAAGTTATTTGTCCAAATCACAGTGAAGTCTGTCCAATTTCAGTTATCTAGATAGCTGAAGCCATGCTCACGGGCGTTGTAGACCCAGGAGGGATGTAGAAGAGGGGTACGCCATTCTTGGTACTCTCAGGAATGGTGTAGTGCTCAGGGATGGAGCTGAAGGACTGCAGGTGAACCAGCATCTGATCGGTCTGATTTATGCTGCAGAGACAGAGAGAGAATTAAAATGCTTATGCTACGTATTTACATGCTTTGGAGTAATTTGTCACATCTGTAGGCGTTTCAATTCATCATCAAGCTACTGTAAAAACAGGTTGCCTCTACAGAAGCGTGGGGAAACGGCACATATCCTGGGGACAGAGGACCCGCCGTGCCCCGGTAGTAGGCGTCGGATGCCACTTAGTCACCTCTGCAGAGTGTTCCAGAAGCGGCGGATGACAGAGGTGCGGTAGGGACTGGTAATGGGCTTCTTCATGGTGCAGCTGATGTCATGCAGGATGTCATAACTCCCCTCCATGGTCACCTCCACCCAGGTGGTCCGCTTGCCAGGATCGAGGGGCCAGGAAGCCACAGCCAGGTACTCAATGCGCATGTTGTGCTTCCAGAGCAGGACCAGTCGTACCTCCAGCTGCGAGCCACCTGCCAGTCGGAAGAGACAAAAAGGGGGTTGAACTCCTTTGAAATGTAGTAGAGATAAAGGAAAAACAGAAAGCTTTTCATAAATGGACTCAAATGTGGATATACGACATTTTATATTATTCAAAACTATTTTGCACAGCTTCTATATTGGAAGAACACTTGTAAATAGATATATGTAGTTATATAGCATAATAAATGAGGCAAATTGGGAAATTTGCAAACTAGGGAAACTAGACACTATAAACGCTTGTTTATAAGCTTATGTAAACTGTGCTGCCGTTGAGGGGCTGTAAATGTGTTCAATGGGACAGGTGCAGAATTTAGGGGATGAACTGTGCAACTGAACTGTGTCTGTGTGCTTGTGTATCCGTTTGTGTTCACCTTTGGTGAGGCTGATCTCACGGACCGTGTAGCCCTCTCGGAGTCGAACGGACACCACACTGACCAGGTCGGCGTGGACCTCCTTCTCCGTGTGCTTCTTCCGGCGCATCGCCAGCGCCGGGTTCCCGCTGGCCGACACCAGGTGCTCGTTAAATAGCTTGTGCTGAGAGACTGCGCTCACACACAGAAATACAGATTACACCAATTAACATCGGATCAGCAAGACATCTGCTCTCTGAACAGATGTTTTTAACTGGAGGCTCAATTAGACTGATTAATAATAATGCATCGTGCCAAAGTGATATGCACTGTATTTCTCCCAATTCAGATTTTAAAGAAAACAGGCCAGGCATGGGACAGGTGACCGCTGAGCAGATGTGAAAACGCTAAAATAAACAACACTTCCTCTTTCGAAGCTATTTTTTTGCCAAGGCAAGCAGTGTTGTTCCTATAATTGCATATTTAGTCCTGCACAAGCTTACATGAAAACACCCGGCTCTCCTTAGAGCCCCTAAATAACCTTAAAATGGAAGGGGAAAAAATTATATCTTTGACATTTTCCAAGGTTGAAAGCTTGAAAAGTTGAACTTGTTATCTGAATTCTGCCATTGATTCATTTGCTTGGGGTGATTCTGCAACATAGAGCAGAGGAATGGACAGATTCTCCCTGATGTAAAACTCGAAGCTCAAAAGGTCCCCAGATGTTTCCGCAAGTCTGGATTTATTAAAAAAAAAAAAAAAAAAAAGGTCCAAGAAACAGTGGGAACTCTCACAGCAGTAATACTCAGGATTCATGGACTCGCTGGTCTTCAGGAAGGAGTATGTGAGGAAGGCCTTGTGGTACGTGTTCATCTCCTGGCTGGCAGGATCTATCTCTGGGCATGTAGACATGTAGGAGCCAAAAGTTGCCAGGGAGATGAACTTCATCAGCTCAACATTGGGGATGTAGCCGAAACTGCAGTCGTATGAGTACGCCCCACCCACCTGTCAAACAATGTAAGGAAAATCAATTCAAGCTTTGAAGAGCGGGGGTGTCACCTGACTGATCAATTTCAGTCATTAGATCACTAGAAATTTACTTTTTACTCCCTTTATTCTGTACCTGAACAAAAGAACAAGCAATGGTTCCACTCTTCAGCTGGTTCAGTAGGGTTTCACACACAGCCACATCTGGTACACTGGTCACGCCATCCGTTATTATTATAATACCTTAAGAAATGGGGACTGAAATCAGTGGGACATTTCAAAAATATAAGGGACATTTAAAAAGGAAAGACATAAAAAAGAAGGTTATCACCTGCACTGGAGTTTGGGGGCAGAAGCTGGAGTGCCAGGATCCCCTGGCGAACCATACTGACCAGCCCCACATCTGCCGTCACCATGGAAACACCCTGCTTTCTCTGTGGCTCTTGATCAACGATGTCATTGTGAAGTCCATGGCAAATGGATCCAAAGTCAGTCTAAGTAAATCCATGTAAAGCAAAGGGGTATCACGGATCTGATTATCAAATGATTTCCTAATCATGTGCAGGTATATGACAGATATATTCTACGTCTGATGCTGATGGGTGTAAATAAAAGATTGTGACCCTTTTGCTGACCTGTGCTCTTCCCGCACAATGCTGCTGCTGCAGAACCTCAGCAATGCTGTTCTCCACTGCTCTCAGCTGCTGGTAAATCTGGTTCAGAAACTGGTCAAGGTCTGTGCGTTCTAACTGGCAGCCCTGGACCAAGACCTGGAGAAAAGAGTAAAGAGTTCAGCTTCAGTTTACCTCTAATTTGGTCCCAGTACCAACAGTAACCTGCTGGCTGGACTTATTGTAATAATATTAAAGGGATACCTGGTGTGAACTGAGCCCAATGATGGATGAATAGGCCAGGATGGTAATGAACACCTCAGGCTGGAACGGGAGGTCAGTGCCAGGGACTTTGAAAGGCCGGCTAAGTCCAGCCAAACAGCGAGATAGGGCATGGAAGACCTCATCAAAAATCATCTCCCCTGTGCTGTCATCCTATGGAACACATTTAAAGGGGCATGTCAACACGTAAATCAAGCCAAATTGAAATAATTACCTTTCCTCACGCATCTACATACAAACCTTGTATGTAGACGCGTGAGGAATATATGGCGTGTGTGTGAGGTTTGCACGTAGATGCGTGTGGAATATATGGTGTGTGTGTGTGAGGTTTGCACGTAGACGCGCGTGGAATATATGGTGTATGTGTCAGGTTTGCACGTAGACGCGTGAGGAATATATGGTGTGTGTGTCAGGTTTGCACGTAGACGCGTGAAGAATATATGGTGTGTGTGTCAGGTTTGCACGTAGACGCGTGTGGAACATATGGTGTGTGTGTGTGAGGTTTGCTCGTAGACGCATGTGGAATATATGGTGTGTGTGTGAGGTTTGCACGTAGACGCGTGAGGAATATATGGTGTGTGCGTGGTTTGTATGTAGTTGTATGAGGAATATATGGTGTACGTGTGAGGTTTGTATGTAGACGCGTGAGGAATATATGGTGTACGTGTGAGGTTTGTATGTAGACGCGTGAGGAATATATGGTGTACGTGTGAGGTTTGTATGTAGACGCGTGAGGAATATATGGTGTACGTGTGAGGGTTGTATGTAGATGCGTGAGGAATATATGGTGTATGTGTGAGGGTTGTATGTAGTTGTGTGAGGAATATATGGTGTATGTGTGAGGGTTGTATGTAGATACGTGAGGAATATATGGTGTATGTGAGGTTTGTATGTAGACGCGTGAAGAAAGGTAGTGTTTGTGCGAGGTTTTCTTGATATATGACCTAGGGGGCGCCTCATACAAAAGTGCCCCCATCACATGTTAAAACTCCTTTAATAGGGTGTCCAACCTTAACAATGCCCCAGGACGGGCTTTTACAAAAGAAATGGAAATAAACATCAGATATAGAACAGTGGCAATTAGTTAAGTCTCTTACCACAATTCCTGTGGAAGGGCTGAGATCGAGCTCTATGATGAAGCGGTAACGCCGGGACAGGAAGGTGACGTTGGTGGAGGGAACCAGCAGGTAGGGCAGGTCGATGGCGGAGAATTCCGGCTGCCATCCTTTTGGTAGGATGCTGAGCACATCCAGCTCTTTTTTACTATTCAGCTACAAAAAAGGAGAGATGAAACATATTAATTACCAATTTAAATGACTTATGACGGTAAAGAGCAGGCTGAGCCAAACATACCAGTTCTGCCTTCTGAGTGGGCCGGATGACCTGGTTGAGTTTGCTCAGGAACCAGGCGAGGCGAACATTGCGAGAGATGCGGTATTCCTTCTTCATAAGTAAATAGACCTGGTCTGCATCCTCCACCTACAGAGCAAAGTAAAAAAATTAATTTGAGCTGCAGCGTCCACTAGTGGCACCGACACCAACACCGTGGTTTAATTTTCTGTTTCATTGTCAAGTCGAGTCAAGAATTTAACTGTCAATATACATATACACAGTATACAGGGTATCAAAATACTATTTCACCCAAAGCCCCCCATGGTGCATTGCTCTATTTACTACACTCAGGGGCAGTGGTGGCCTAGCGACCCCAAAGCACCGTCCCCACACACTGCTCCCCGGGCGCCTGACATGGCTGCCCACTGCTCACCCAGGGTGATGGGCTAAATGCAGAGGACAAATTTCACTGTGTGCACCATGTGCTGTGCTGCTGTGTATCACACGTGACAATCACTTCACTTTATTATTACACTCACGTCCGCACTGAGTGTAATAATAGGAGTTGCTTTTAATCTCATTTTACAGGCGTATAAAGACAATTAAAGATAGCATTCTATTCTATTTCTATGAGAATATTAAAAATATATATTCTCAGGTAAATATAATATTAGAAGTTACCAATAAATAAAAGCAAGCCAATTTTAAGGACTAATACCAATTATATCTATGTAGAATAAACAAAGACAGGACAGGCGACAGTAAATATGTGCATGTGCAATTACAGGCATTTGAGTAACAGGTTTATAAAAGTTATGAATCAGGATGTTTTAGACAAGACAAGACAAAGACGGGCAAAATACAGTAGATATTTCTGGAAAAGGGGTTTCGTTTATCAGTATTTTGGTGGCTCTGACTGCTCGGGGAGGGGAAGCTCTTGCAGCGTCTGGCCGTTGCGGTTTTGCCAGAGGGAAGGAGGGAGAACTGGGCGTGCGAATGGTGGGCAGTGTGGCTCACCATGCCCGCCTGGGCATATAACCGATAACACCTCCTGTTACATGTGGCGTAGAACCAGGCCACTGGAACTGTGGCGATCAAATGCACGCCATACATTTTGCTGCTTTGTGTATTTTCAGCGCTTCAACTGGAGTAACAACCGTAAGCCAACTGCGGCCAAGTTTCGTCATGAGATGGGAGTGACTGTCATTGAGGCAGAATTTCATTCAACTAATCGAATAAAGACATTTTCTGCCTGCCAGATAATGTCATTGGGCTACACAACGAGTCTCTTACAGCACACAGTCAAGACTATTTGTGCCAAATAACGAGAAGTGGGCCGGGGAGGGCCGGTAAACAAGAATCAGGTGGCAGCTGCAGACAGTAACGCTTTTAAATCCCACATGTGTGGGGGAAAATCGAGCCATGCGACTTTAAAAGTCTTCCAAAATAAGCCCATTCCTAAAAAAAATTACTTCCACTGACAGGGAATCGCATAGTATTTTCAACAGCAGAATATTCCACTCAACATCTGCACGGCTAAACGCGGATCAAAGACACGTCCAGGCCACCGACTTGACTAAATGTCACACAAGCAGGGGGCCGTTGGGGACAGGCTGGGAGTTAGCTTAGCATGCTAGTCGACAAGTCGTGCTGGTACCTCGTTGTCCTGTCTTTCAGCCATGCCGTTGTGTTGACCATTACGGGCAAATTCGCGACTCGAGCCGGGCAGCTCAGCAAGCCCTGCGCGGCGGACAGACCCTCCTCCTCCTCCTCCGAGCTGAACCCAAAACCTTGTTTATTTGGTTAAGCTGCATTCGGAGGCCGGAAGTGATCCGTCCGCGAAACGGAGCCGGCGAGAACGTTGGCTTTCGATGTTGTCTCTTGCAAATAAAGAAATGCATCGTTTTAGCACGTAATTGCGTCCATGGCTGCGTTGTGCAGCGATAATCGATCCATAACGTTTCAAATTCGTGGTCAAATAGGTGGATCTGTTCATCTAATAGCCTTCCATTCCAAGTCATCCACCGTTTATAAGATAAGATAAGATAAGAATAACTTTATTTATCCCGAGGGAAATTATTTTGTCAACAACATGCTCAATGCAATAGGAGAAGCAAGAGGAATAAATTATATTTACAAAAAATAGTACAATAGAGCAAATATCAAAAATAGCTTAAGGCTCAATAACAATAATGATATTGTGAAATGCCCGAGATACTGCTAAGTGACATAATGATTATGCCACGGGTACAAGTGAGAGGGGGTAGCAGCGGCAGCGTGTGCATGTCATTCCTGGTCAATTTCATTTTTTCCAATTCAGTTATTTATTATTATTATACACTTTAATTCAATTCGACAGAAAATATTCTTTCCTTTTGGAATCCTGTTTCCGCGGATGCGACTTGCGGAACGATATGCGCGGGTGTCGAGGTTTCCGTCAGGATTTATTTGGGTGGCAGCGGTCCGACACGGAAACAGCGGCGAGATGCAGGTGACGGTTCCACGCGTTTCTAGTGTTAAAATGGGGTTTTGATGCGTGAACACGGTCGTGGTGCTTTTCAGAACGACTGTCTTGCGTTCTATTCCACAGCAACGCGAGGAGAAGCAGCTGGAAGCCGCGACGGAGTCGCTGATAAGCCGCGTCGCTCACCTGAAAAACGCGCTTCAGAGCTTCATTTACAAGCTGGAGCACGAGTACGAGCGCCTGACCTGGTAACGTCCCTCCGCGCCGGGCTTCTCTCGCCATGCGGCCCATTTACTGACGCGTAACGCCGACCCTCTCCCGCTCGCAGGCCGTCGGTCCTGGACAACTTCGCGCTGTTGTCCGGCCAGCTCAACACAATCAACAAACTCCTGAAGAACGAAAAGACGCCGTCGTTCCGCAACCAGGTCATTATTCCCCTGCTGCTGTCCCCAGACCGGGACGAGGACCTGGCCGTAAGACAGAATTTATTACTGCTTCATTAACTACATAAGTCGTACGTTTATTTTTGTTAGATAATATTGGAATAGAAAGCATACAAAACTATGTATGTATGTTTATGGGTGGTATGAGCCTAGTGGGTAATACATGAACTACAAGACTCAGATTTGAATCCCACTTACTACCATTGTGTCCCTGCGCAAGACACTTAACCCTGAGTTGCTCCAGGGTGACCATCCCTGTAACTACTGATTGTAAGTCATTTGCACAGAAATTTACTTTATTTAGCAGACGCTTTTATCCAAAGCGACTTACAATAGGAAGACACCAGCAATTCTCGTTCGATTTCTATAGAATATTGAGTTTACAAACTAAGAGCCCTGATAAGGCTTAGACTTGTCAGTGAAGAGCATGCTCAGAGATTGTTAGGTGCTAGACTAAGAAAAATTATAATGTATTTATACATTTTTGTATTGATTGTGCAATGTGTACGCATGTGCGTGTGTAAGTGTTAGATTTGTCTGTAATATTTTTTGAATAAGAGGGTTTTCACCTGCTTCTTAAAAGTGGTGATAGTCTCGGCTAGTCGTGTGGAGGAGGGCAGGTTGTTCCACCAGCCAGGGACAACAACGGAGAACAGAGATGATTGGAATCGGAGACCCCGTGAAGAAGGAATTTTTAGTCTCCTTTCGTTTGCCGATCTGAGAGAGCGTGTAGGAGTGTATCTAGGTAGTAGTGTGTTGATGTAGGAGGGCGCAGTTCCATTTACAGCCCTGTAGGCAAGCATCAAGGATTTGAACTCAATGCGAGCAGCTACCGGGAGCCAGTGGAGGGAGGTAAGAAGAGGTGTAACATGGGTGTATTTTGGCTGATTGAAAATGAGACGGGCTGCCATATTTTGGATCATCTGGAGAATTTCAGAGAACATTTGATCAGTAATTGAAAAGTCATGTGTAAGAACCCTGTGTGTATGTATGTGTAATATATGTAATAATATATGTGTGTGTGTGTGTGTGTGTGTGTGTGTGTGTGTGTGTGTGTGTAGCATACTTCTGATCCATTATTAAGATGTTTTGGTTGTGTTGCATCTGAAGAAATTGACAGAGCAGCGTGTGCCGGTGTTCAGTCATGAGATTGTGCCGGACCACTTAAGAACAAAGCCAGACCCTGAGGTAGAGGAGCAGGAGAAGCAGGTGAATGCTGAAGCTGCTCGTATCGGGCCAGATGTGGCGCAGGTAATGTTGGGCAACCACGTTCATTATTTTCAAAGATGTTTGTCTCTGTCATGGCATCGCAGAAGATCTCTAAATCTCTCCGATTTATTTATCCCCCTTTTTAATTAGAAACAAATCCAGACGTTGAACAAGCTTTGTTCAAATCTTTTGGAGAAGCTCAACAATCCTCGTGAGGACAGGGATTCAGAGAATGCCGGTATGGGCCGTTGTTGTTGCCAGAGACACAGCTCTGTGTTTTTATCAGTCTTTCAATAGTTTTTTTTTTTTTTTCCCCTGTTATCAGCTATGCGACAGAACAAGCAGTCCTTCAACCCTGCCGATACCAATGCACTGGTGGCAGCAGTAGGGTTTGGGAAGAACCTCTCCAACACCATGCAGACAAAGTGCAGGCCACCAGGCCCTGTGGCCCCTGGACATCCTGGACAAGGGCCCATGATGACTGGCGGTCCCACCCTGCAGCAGGTCACCATCGGTGGAACCCCGAGTCACCAGGGAGCGATTGGTGGACCCGTGGCACCCCAGCAGCCTGGACAACCTGGTAAACACTTTGTAGAATTATGTAATCTGTTAAAAGACAGATTGGTTTTAAAGAGATTTCTTGGTATTTTACCTTTGCAAGCTACTGGCTGTAACTTTCACCCTGATGCTTGGCGGAGCTCAAGGCCTGAGCATCAAATTGTGATTTGAATTGTCTAATTTTGTATTTGTGTGAAAAAGGGCGGGGCGTGGGAAGGAAGAGGGAGGCTCGTGTGGAATATGCCGGTTTGGGGAGGAAGTGGATGTTCATACGATGTTGGCGCGTGTAGTTACAAATGTTGACACAAGATGCCCCCACCATGGCACAAGTAAAGAGGATTAGTTACCATATTCCCTAGCACTTACAGATGGTATATATCTTTTGTTTACTCATAAACGGTTAGGATCTGATTTAGGGGGAAAAACTCAACCTCATTTCCTGATGAAAGAAAAGTGTGTGACAAGCATCAGAAATTCAATCATCTCTAAATGAACTCTCCTAACTTCAGATTCATCTCTCTGCCCATCATACTCAATTCAGGGGTGGTTCATGTCAACAGGCAGAACTAATTCGCTGTGTGGCTTATGAACAACCCTGATGATATGTTGCAGTTTCATGATAAGCTCCTAAATGTGTGTACAGTCATGTAATTAGAACAAGTTCATTTATTTCTCTAATTCCATTCAAAAAGTGAAACTTGTATGATGTATTCAGTAATTTCACACAGTAATTTCGATGATTATAACTGACAACTAATGAATACCCAAGTTCAGTATCTCCGAAAATTCAGTATTGGTTCAGTATTGACGAGGCCTGGTGCCACATTCTAACCAGCTAGCTAACTCAGAAACCCTGCAACGGCCTTTAAATGGTCCCTCAGTCTAGTTCTGTATGCTACTTAATGTGGAGACGTGTGTGTGTTAGCCACTTGGCTACTACCTCCCTACCATAACAGAAAATGAGGTGTGTCTATCGCACCAATACATTTGCCTCCCTGTCCCAAAAATGTCTGATGTGAAACAAAAACATGTATGACATCCACTAAGTCTCTGCCAATATCCATAACTTCTTGCGAGGTGTGTGTGTTTGTGACTTCCCATACAGATAGTTTGGGAAGGTACAACCCCTGGAGAGTTGTGTTGGGGCAGTGAAAGCCTGAAACTCAGGAGCAGGATTCAGGAAACACTCTTACAGATCACAATGAATCATCTGTAGCTCCTTGTACGGTCAGGATGTGACACCTCTCTCTTCTCATTCTCTTTCAGGTAAAATGCCAAGCAACATTAAGACAAATATCAAGTCTGCCTCTGCTTCAATGCATCCATACAACAGATGAACATTTCCTGACCGTCTGCTTGATTTAGTAGAGTAATTAATATTGCATATTTGATTTTTTTTTTTTTTTTGGTGAATGTTATTTGTTGATATTATAAATAAAGCCAAAATACACGTGCTGTATTTTTGTTGTGTTGTAGAGGTAATTCTGCCTGCGCCTCTGCATTTGACCACTAGATGGGGGTGAGAACTTTCCAGTTTCTGCAATTCACGAAAAATAGACATACTTTAGAAAAAATTAACATGTAATTTCTGAGATTTTTTGACTGTGGTATTAATAATATTTAATAATTTATAAAACACTCCAAATTTATCTTCAAAAATAAAGCATTTACAGCATTTATCAGATGCCCTTATCCAGAGCGACTTTCAATCAGTAGTTACTGATCAGTATCAGTAGTTACCCCCCGAGCAACTTAGGGTTAAGTGTCTTGGTCAGGGATACGATGGTAGTAAGTGGGATTTGGACCTGGGTCTTCTGGTTCATAGGCGAGTGTGTTACCCACTAGGCTACTACCACCTGTTTTTCCACTACCACCTACCAAAAGTGGTTGAAGGCAAAAGCATGACCTGGAGAATGGGTAATGGAGTTCTTTTGGGTTCAACATAAAGCTGTCAGAACATCACAGAGCTGCAGACCAGTGCTGACCCATGTGAAAGTGAAGTGATTGTGAAACACTGCAGCATGGTGACAAAATGTGTCCTCTGCTTTTAACCATTACCCTTGGTGAGGCCATGACAGGCACCTGGGGGGCAGTTTGTGGGAACGGTGCTTTGCTCAGTGGCACCTCCCCACACACTGCTCCCCGGGCACCTGTCATGACTGCCCACTGCTCACTAAGGGTGATTGTTAAAAGCAGAGGACACATTTCATTGTGTCACCGTGTGCTGTGCTGCTGTGTATCACAATAACAATCACTTCACTTCATTACCAACAAGGACCACGTGAGAATCAGAACTAGAACTACATGCATCCTGCGCCATGTTAAAAATATGGTGGTTATCCTTTACTAATTCATTTCTTGATATCCTCAGTTTTTAAGAGCTTCCTTTACCAACTTTACTACTGTAATTTACTTTATTATGGTATCAATGACATTCTACTCTCTCAGGTGCAGTGGGTACGAAACGCTGCTCCAGAAATCTGAGGCCATCAGCCCAGTATTGGCCTTGTTCTACAGGCTTCCAGTAGAATACAGGAATAATGTCCAAATTTTACTCATGGCTTTTAAATGGGGCTGCTCCACCCTACCTTACTGATCTGCTGGTGTCACACACACCTTCTCATTCACTCCGTTCTTCCCAACAAAAATGGTTGGTATTGCCAAAGCCAAACAGGAAAACTAGGGACAAGCAATTTTCCAAATTATGGAACACTTCACCTTTAGAAATCAGGTTAGTATCATCAATTCAAACTGTCAGATCGAGTCTCTAGTCTAGTCTATACACCCCCCCCCCCCCCCCCCCCCCCCCCCATTTTAAGTGTTTGAGAAACTCCTGTATTATTGTCTATTTCTATCACACATGTGTTTTAAATATATTTAAACCATTTTGTACAGCACCTTGCTAGGAGACTGTGTTGTCTTTTAATTGTGCCCTATAACACATTATGAGTTTTAACAGTGGATTTGGCCTCCAAGTTCTCCAGAACGTTATTAGCTACTGTAAATGATCAGTGTGTATCACACAAAATCTATCATGTTTCCACGAGACAGACAGCACAATTTTGTCTTTAAAAAAAAAAAATCTGGACCGGACGGTTCAGCAGAGGTTCTGTGTCATCGCAGACATGCAGTCTTACAAAAACAGTGTGGGGGGGGGTTTTAAAAACTCTACGCTTGGTATGAAGGGGAGAAACAGCCCTGATCTGACATAGGCCTGTAGAACAGTGATGCAATATTTCTGCTCTTCTGTCGACAGCAAGTGGTTTTCAATCACTTCATTTTTCTCTTTATTTTCAGCTCTGGTGTTATTCCCTGTAAACACAGTCCTCAATAGCAGATGGGCTGAGTGAACTGAATTTATGTAGGTTACAGAATTAAATATTTCTATGTAACGTCTTCATATAAAAGAGGGAAATTGTTTAGTATTTTGCACAGTAATAAGAATTTTGAAAGGTGCTGAACTGAACATCCTCGGCACCTGAAATGTACTACTTTATATTGAATCAGACTGAAAATAATAATTCAAAATGAATAAGGTTCAAAGGGCACGAAAAGATGCCGGAGCCAAAACACGGCAGAAAATGTGATGTAGCCTCTAGTCCCGCCAGAGGGACTAGATTCTGACAATAAATAAATTAATGTAATATAAAGGTTTTCACAAATTATCATTATTGTTTTCATTCAATGTATTAATTATTAATGATTGATTTACTCATTAGTGAAATGATCAGTTATTCTTTTCCTCCTGTTTGAAGATGCAAATTGTGGGTTTGGATCTAATCTAATATCAGTTTTCCAATGCTTGAACCAGCCAATCACAACCAGCCTATGGAGATTAATTAGCAGCAAAAATGAAATAACGACAAAACTGATGAGGACCAGCCTGACCTCTGTCTTTGGGTGCATGGTTCTCCTGAAAGATGCTGGGGTGCCGGGGCTTGTGGGGGACTGGGGTGGGGCCGGCTGCCATTTCGCCGCTGTATTGTCATGCTGTGTGCCCAGCACATCGAGGACCCAGCGTTCTCTTCGCACCCTGGCTATATTTTGTCCATTATGAGTAACGTTGCAACACTGAACGTAATCTGGCCGGACGTCGTTCTGCCTGGCCTGATAATGTCAAAGTCATTAAAGCAGGAGATGAGGATGCTTGCGCTGACACGAGGGGGGCTCTCGCCGCCCGTGGTCTGTCCAGTCCAATCCCTGTCCCACTGGGCCATGTAGCACGGCCAAGAACAATGACCGCTTCCCACGGCACACATGGCGCAGGTCGCCAGCTGACCTACATATTCCCTCTCTCTCCCTCTCCCGACCGGGCGGCGGCCCGAAGCTGCGACAGCTGAAAGCAAGGCTGCCTCAGTCTGCTTCCTCTCACGGAGCACCGACCCGCTGCTAGTGGGGGCCCAGGCACGCCACGCTGTTCCGGTGGGCTCGGCTCCAGAGGTGGTGTGCCACAGGTACTCACACCAATGCTTTTATGTTCCCAGTGGGCTCCTGGTCCTCATTTAAACTTGAAATTAGCACTAGATACTTGCTCACAATAAAGTTCTCTCTAAAGACGTGTTTTAATTTGCAAATGGGATCTTCATATACTGATTCTAATAACGAGACATTAATTACACATGACAGAAGGGCAGTTTCCCATTCGTGGATTGAGTTTAGGCCTCATTTAGTCTTGGACTAGGTTTGACCTATGAGCAGGAATATGACCCCCAGAGTGCATTGCAAGAGCTGCATTTCCCCATGAAAGGGGACATGATATAGTTTAAATCCAGCTTTAAATATAATGATCAGAGCATGTGTAGAATGTGTGGATTTCACTCAGAAGATGCCATTCGTGATCATTTCTCTACTACCCTGACAATAAGTATTGAACGCAGCCAAGGGTTTGATGAGCTCACCAAAAGAGGGCACTAGTGTTTCACATTTTCACAGCTCTTTTCATGGCAGAACCGGGGAATTTGAAATTCCCTGATATAAAAATAATGTCAATTAAATTACTTTGGAGGGAAAAATGGAAATCTGCAATCAACATGGCTAGTAAAATCTAATTAGATACCGGCCTAATATCCTGCATCAATGCAAGAATTTTATGATACATTTCCTTTTAATTAATGATTGCATTTCCTTTTAAATCAGACCAAAAAAAAAAGACCCAAAGAGACATAAATTATGAGGATTAACTTTATTTCTCCAAGGTTTTTGTTTTTTTGCTTCATTTCTTCCATTTCTGTGAAGCCATTTTCCTGCCATGCGCTGGCCAGCAGAAAAACAGGCGCCCTTGGGTTGGAGGCAGTGAATAGAATTACACTGGGGGACGGTGGGGAAACTCAAAGTGACAGCCGCCTCCCGCCATAACTCCCCTCCAACTCCCAGATGTGAGTTCTTATGAAAATCATCAGCCACAGCTGGGAACGTCCAATCACGGTCCAGCCCCTGAAAATAAATAAAGAAATAGAAATTGCACGGGCAAGATTCTAACAAATATAGAGCCCGACACAACAGTGCCAAGGTTTCGCACCCGTCTCACTGGTCACTGGGGGTGATTCAGGCTATAAGTAGTCCACGATGTTCAGGCCCGCAAGCCGCGTTAAAATCAGAATGGAAATCATGTTAAATACATTCACTTCTGTCCGTCTGATCAGGTTAATTTAACTCCTTTTTATTGAAGATTACGCTCAATATTTTCCATGTTGACAAATTCACTACAAATTCACATCCTTAACATTTTCAAAATCAGGGGCTTCTGACAAAATCAAATCAAAATCGAAAATGCAAATTATTGAGATTCATCTGTGCAAAAACAATTGTGAAGTATTATATTACAGCACAGTGAATGCTGTGTGTGTAGTGTGTGTGCAGCCTGCGGTGGGCTGGCGCCCCGCCCTGGGCCCGGTGTCCTGGGATGGGCTCCGGCCGCCATGACTCTGAATAGGATTAAGTCAGTGAGTAAATATATCACAGCAGAAACAAGATATTAGAATACAGCTCTACCCTAGTTGAAGTTTCCGTACTTGTGGTTATTATAGGAAGAAAGCATTCAAATCATAGTGAGCCCGCATTTTATGCGTATTCGCTTCTCTGTTTTGGGGAGATAACTCGCTGCATATGCACTGAGCAACAGTGTCTGCAGGCACATTTGCAAGGCATGTCTGGGATACATGAAATCAATTTGAAATCTGGCTCTTTAACACAAAGAAGCTCAAGGCAATTACCTCAAGACGTGAGGCTGTACGACCGGCAACACCCACATTCCATTTTCCGAATTCTTTTTTATGCATTAACCCACATGCAAGTCAGCGACGTCACACACCGATCGGTGTACATAGCCGCTGAACGGACCTCCTTTGTGAAAAGTTGGGAGTGATAGAGAGATCAGAGGGACTCATAATGGATCTGTGGGAGGCGTGGCCAATCCGAGGAACTCTGTCGGAAATCTGCTGAATGTGTTTATCTCGAACCCGCAGCTGTGCGTGGCTTTGCCATACTTTTCCCAAGTGCTATCGCACTTGTTGGCTGAGGGGAGGACCGATGTTTACTTGCAGGACATATTAAGGACACCGATTCCGTTAAGGTCATCGGCTAACTGCGTGTGACCTTGCTTAACTTTCCAATATACATTTTTTTTTTCTATTTCTAGAACTTGTTATTTCGGTAATCCATGATTTGTTGGTGCTTTCCGGTTGCACGTCAACCATGACCACAGCCGGCCCTTCTATTTGTCCCTCTGTGTCCTTGCACTCATCACACAAATGTGGGACAATATTTGCATCTCCCCCTGACCTTGGGGAGACAAACTGTAACGTCTCATATCAGCTCGTGTCCAGCCTGATCCGCCCTGGCTCCTCCGCCAGAACAAAGCGGCATCCCGTCCTGCCCTGCAGCTCCCGTCTCCAGCCCGGCTCCGCCTCGTCCTCGTCCGCCTCAGGCCAGCGCAGGGCCTGCCTGCCCTAATCTATGGCACGTGCCATGCTGCGCATGCATTATGCCGAGCTTGGCACGGAGTCTGGACAAAGGAGAAGGTACGGGAGATGAAACTCATCTTCTTCTCAATCACCAGGCCATGACCGAAACGATCTCTAACCAGCTCTGTAATCTCCCCTTTTAGCCAAGATTATTAGGGAAGCCATTTTCCCCATGCCGACAGCAGGCACGAGAAAATCTGCGTTCATTAAATGTATTCTGCCCCCCATTTGATCAGAGAACACCAGACATGTCCGTACGAAAGGCCGTTTGTTAAAACTTTTGTTGAGAATGTCCAATGCCTGACTGCGCATGATGAAACATCTCTTATTGTTTCGTAACAGATCAGGTGATCAAGCCAGAAATTTATGTTTAAGTGTCGACCTTTTTACTACGGTATTTTAATAAGAAAGAAACAGAAATTGATCTGTGTAGTCTAATGTATGGTGTGGAAAGCAAGAGTGTAAAACAACAGTCAGTCAGGGTTAATCAAACTTCTCTCAAATTACCTTGAAATGGGATTTTGTATTTACTTCCATAACTCAAATCAAGCTAATCAAGGTAATGAGACTGCAGTGGAACATACAGAGGGACCCTGGGAAACAACGCAGCGCAGGGGCTCTGTGCGTAACCCTGCAGGAGTCAGGCAGGACTTACATTCACATGCTCAAAGGCTTATGGGTGTGAAATCAAAGGAGGATCCAACATTACGTGTCCCAGTATGGTCCTGGGTACCACAAGACTTCGGAAGACCTTCAATGCTCCTCCTTCAGCAGTTGTCCTAGTACTAAATGAATGGACACCTTTCTTTCTTCTGTGACACTTGAAGCTATAGGATGGGAACATCATCATCCTGAATGACAGCAGTCCCATCAGGATAGAGATGTCTTCTCGTTGGATGCTGAGAAGAAACATCTTGTGTTGAAGACACAGTTGTGTTTGCAAGAAATTAACCATTTAAATACCAGCACCATAGACAGCTTCACCTGTGAAACAGGGCCCAGGCCCAAGTGTTTTTTGTGCCCACCACTTAAATGAAGAACAATGCAGCTTTTCCCTAATTTGATTACAAAAAAATCATTAATAATATTTCAATCCAATGGCAACAACTGTTTTAACAATTGAATTGTATAGAATTTCCGTACAGAAAGAATCCACCCGCATTAATTAAAAAAATGTGGGAATTAATCCCACATTTGCATCTGCCCTAAGACTCCAGCACCATCCACCTCCAGTCTCTGACTGGGCGAACGCCTAGTGGTCAGCGCCTAAAAAGGAAGTAGACACAATGCAGCTGCGTTCATTGCTTACATTCATTTTGACATGTTTAAGATTTATAAATTTATAAGTAAATTATAAGTAATTTATAAGCATTATAAGTAAATAAAACATTTCCCAGTGTCCCAGTGTGGGCCCAAACGGCCAGTGGTGTATTATTTAGGGACACATGCATGCATGTTGCTGTCTCTGTTGAACAGAAGCTGATGGGCGAGGTGAGCTGTGCTGAAAAGAGATCTTGAAATACAATAAGAGAGGAACCAATAACACAACATCGGCTTTCCTTCGTTTGTACACAGAAGTATGGATCTGACAGTCATTTGAAATTCAGAGCAGCCTTGTGTATTTCATGCTGATAGAAGCATAAGGAGGCTCATTTCCTTCTCATGTCTCAGGTTACATGCAGATCAATGCCTGGTGGAGGGTCTTTGGTTATATTCCAGGACACGAGTGCCAGAGTTGACTTCGAGAAACCCGAGGAAGAATTAAATGAGATGTTCCCATGTAATTACATTTGATCACGTTTGCGTGCATCACCCCCACAGTCACGGTCCCGGAAACCACTTTCAGACTCTGCACCAAATCCGCAAGTTTCTTGGCGCCTCAACCCATCTCTGCTTCCAGTTGGAGAAACGAGAAGCCTGGTTTGGGCTCAGTTCTGGAAGAGAGAGATAACCCCCCCCCCCCCACAAGCTCCCTCATTCTGCTCACCAACATCACCACTGCCTCAGAGGAGACGTGTGGGGATTGTGGGTGGAAGACAGGGATGGGAAGAGGTGCTTTCATCACACCCTCTTGCCAACAAGCCCAGCTAGATGTGGTGAGAAAATGCCCCCCGTGCACAGGAAATGAAGCTGGAGCAAGGAGGTGTGAACTCATGTCCTACAGTAACTCCCGACCATGACCCTGCCCAATGTCAAAGCGGCCGGGCCTCACATTACCCAACGTGAAGTCAAAATGAGGACAAACCCATAGATTGTGCAACAAAAGAATCTATTTATTTTGGAATATGCATTACCAGTACAAATTAAGAGACCATAAAACCTACACCTTGTTAGTTTTTTGTTTTTTTTTCTCCACAAAAAGAATTTTTTTTAAGTCTGAATCAAAAAGATAATAGTTTCGTGATTCCATTTGACATTTTTACATACGCAGAGAAGTCTCAAAAGTTAAAACTTGGCAAGGTCTCTGTGATTTCACTCTGAAATGTACATATAAAAAAGAAGAAACATTCAAAAACACTGCAGTTATTTTTATTAAAGAACAAAAGACATGCAACAAAGTAAACATTTGATGTTTTATAAATTGCTTATATGCAAAAAACTAACAGCATCATTACATGAAGCTTTCAATAACACGTGTGATAACTGGAGAGGCAATGTGAAAAGCGGAGTGCCGAATGTGAGAAGTCCTCCCGATGCTCCCCACAGAATGTCCCCGCAGTGACAAACTTTTGTCAAAGTAAAGTATGATAGAGCTCCTATGGATTAAGCTCAAAACGCGAGTGAATCGTCCCTCACCTGCGCCATGGCCCATGGTTTATGGCCACAAACATTTCCATATTCCTCATTGAATGTCTTTTGAATTAACTTATGTGGTCGAATTGCCTACAGCTTATGAAAATGCTGCACTTTGACAAAAAAATGTTTATGGCGTCTGAAAGAGTCTTCACTCACTAAATAATGGTGGTTTAAAATAGATCTTTATATATTGAATGTTTTTGCATAATGATTCTGTAGTCTCGATTTGGTCTTGCTAAAAAATAGGCTACTGTCACATGACACTGTTGACAATGACTTTTCACATCACCGTTATCGAGACCATGTCCATTTCAGAAGAGGATCAACTTCCCTGTAGAAACCCAAACCCAGAGAGAACCTGTGATGTGGCATGCTTCAAACATACGTAAAACCTCTTCTGAAAATGGACACTGTAAAAAACAAAAGTAAGAAAAAACGAGAATAAAAGGGGCACATCTACATATACAGAATAGCGCATTCTTGGGCTAATTCACATAGGCTAGCAAGAAAATAAAATATATGTCGTCTGTAACCAAGCCAAAGGAAGATTGAATTTAAAAAAAAAAAAAAAAAAGAAAGAAAGAAAAGAAAAACTCTATTCACAACATGGACATAAAAATAGATCCGAACAATTTCTGTATTAGTGTGCCATCACTTTTTTCCCTTCTCAACATACATCGTAATAAAGCTCAACATACTCAACATACATCGTAATAAAGCTGCTTGTGATATGGAGAGTTTAACATTTCTGCATTTTTTTTTTGGTATCAAAGAAATGATCGAGTGAATGTGCGAAATTGTTGGAAAAGTTTGCATTTTAACGTCACAATCAACAGAGAAATGAAAAAAGAAAATAGTAGCAGTTTCACATTTTGGATTTGTTCTTATTTTTTGAACAGATGTGATTCGGTTTTATTGCATACTAATTTGTCATGTCCAGAAATGCCAACAGATTTGCTTGGAAGCGTTCACTGGCAGACAAGAATAAATTTGCGGTCTCCTCTCTATCCAGTCTAATATCCCAAACCTATAGTATCATACATTTTTTTATCTGCAGGAATAAATGTTAATATGGCATCAACAATGAAGAATCCTTTGAACCCAATCAAGTGAAAAAATAAAAACTGAAAATATTTCCAAAGCACATCAACGTACATAATTACAACTTTACAGCACCCACGTCCATGGGAATGGCTCAGGATGAATGCTGCATTTGCATTTAGATGGCCACAATGTGTTAAAAAATGTTTTCTCCAATGTAATCTGGTAACCCTAAGAAGATGAATAAATCAGATAAACCATTTTTGGTTGGATTAGAAGCCAAATTAGCACCATAAGGGTTTTTAACGAGCGTTAAGAAATGTGGCAATGTAGCTTGCACCTTATGTCTGTGTACATGATAACTGTTGGAGAAGAGATGGGCATTGATGTAGATAGCCTTCTAGGGTTGGGCAGACAATCAATCAATCAATCCAATCGATTTCCAAAATATCTGTCCAGCAACTAGCTATATTCGCATTGGGACAGAAGATGTTATCTGGTGGAAAAATAAGCAGTCTTTCCTTATATTGTGCAGTGCCAGGCTTTGAGTGAAAGAGATGCCTTTGGACATAGCCTGGACAGCCCAGCAAAAATTCACAACCCCTTTTTTTATATCAGGACAATCTAGGTCAAAATAAATAATACTGAAAAATTCGAAGCCCAACTCTATCAGCTACCCTGAGTATATATGAGTATACATATATACTTGAATTGTCTCCATACCCTACGCTTGTATTGGTGCAACAGCCCAGTGTTTGATGGATAATAAAATGCAGCGGTGCTTGTTCAGGGATGTGTTGAGTTTTAAATGCAACCCTATTACGACGTCTTTTCACTATAAATCAATGTACTCAGAAAGGTAATGATGATATTGTACAATATTTTTTTCTTTTCACAAATTTAAAGTTTCTATTTATAATATATCAAATACTTTGGCACGACAGGTGAAACAAAGGTCACTGTAGGAAAAGTGGGCCAAAAAGTTCCAATGTGAAGAAAACAGGTTAAAATGTAATTTTTTTATCAAATGATTCACGTGCCTCAAGGCCCTAGTAACAGATTTTTACGTTTTGTTAATTTGTAGAGGTAGTGTTCAAGCACTCCAATCTAGAGAAAATGGCTGTGCACACTTGTGTTTCTGTAAAAGCATTTTAAAAAAGAGAGGAAAAGTGTCATCACTGTTCAGATGTAACAGACGTAACGTGGATGGAGAGGGTAAACTACACAGACACGGGTGCTGTCACCGCTGTAGGTGAGAGATGCCGTAAGAGGAAGTGAGGAAATGCAATGTCTGAATGAGCTGCTGTCAGTAACAGCAGATCGTTTCTTTTTTTGGCCCCAAGGGGACACCCCCATGTGGTGACCATTGTTGTTTGTCTCCCACCAAGGTGAGGGCTTTCAGTGATGGGGGCTTTGAAGGTGTGCAGGGAGATTGGGAAGGGTAGGGGGTTAGTTGGAGGTGTCAGAGTGAACGCTTCCGGGTCCTTCTGTTGGTGAGGTCACTGACGAGGGGGTTGTAGCATCCTGCCAGCCACCATTAGCCTGCAGAGGACAGAAAAAGTCACAAAAAAATTAAATTGTATCTACATCTACTACTGCACATTCATCCAACTGAAGCACACATTCTCATATTAATATTAAAAATATAATTTTTCATAAAATGTTCTCAAAAAAACTAGTCAATTTCTCAATTCAAAATGAATTTTAAGGGTTAACATATGCCTGCTTCATTTAATGTGCCATGCTTTGTGTTGGTAACTTTTCATTTACAATATTACAAATATTTATGTAGAATGCACAAATTTTGGTGACACTGGCTTCAATAGCACTAAGACTATAGCACTAAGTGCATGCATACTCTCTTACTTTGTCCAATCAAATATTCAGTAATAACAGTCACCAGCAGATATTGTTTGTCATTAAAAAATTCAAAATATCAGTCATTTCACTTGAAAAATAACCGCAATGTTTTCATTGGTTTGAGTTAAATGCCTGTCACTTTTAGTGACACACATAATAATAGAGAGGATGTATGAAGTGGTCTGTATAAGAAAGACAGATTTACCAAAAAGGGGTAAAACACAAACAAAAGAGGAATCAGTGGCTTCAAATTATGACAGTGGAGACTGAAATGAAAATACAATGAGAGACACAGAAGCCATTTCAAATCTTGGAGACAGGCCTGGTAAAGAGCATTTGGGATATTAATAGCAAATTTCATGCCATCAGAAATGGCTGGAAATGGTCCTCGACAGCCTCTCATTTCAAAGCCTGTTATTTAAGACTGTGGCAGTCTATAATCAAAAAAGAAAGAAAGGAAGAAAAGAGGGAAAAAAAGTCTGAGCAAAACAAAAACTCTTAAAACATCTTCGGCTTTAGTGACACTTTCTCTCTGTATTCCAAGAGGCGTAATGACTCCTCAAGTCAGCCAGGAAATGCATTATCTGCTCTGTCATTATCAACACATAGGCTGGGGAGAGGACGGACTAAAAGACGGTGTGCTGACCCCTCCAGTTCACTCGCTCTTAAAAGCTGGACAGAAATGCAGGTCACGACCCCCCTCCCGCCCCCCATTCCAGGCAGACATTGAATCAAAAACAGCTGTCAAATAGTCTTAAAAGAACAAATGGCAAAAAAGGACATTTCCATTATTTAATTATTATTACATTATTTAGTTTAATTATTATTAATATTTGTTTCAAATTCAAATTAATTTTAAAATTAAATATTGGATGCTTTAAGTTATGGGTCTAATATTGGTAGCTTAGGACTGAAATATTGCAGAAAAGGATGTCTGATTCAAAATGTATATGTTATGATTCTATACAGCATGCTAAACCTTATTTTATTCATTTCAAACTGTTTATATAAAAATAATCCCTTCTTGAACCTTTCAGACAAGTGTATAGCAGATAAAACCCATTTAATACAATCATTTTAATAATACTGTAAGTAATATTGGTTAGCTCTTCAACCCAAACACTAATAATACAAATTAAGATTATACATTCTGATTAATTAGGTGATGTGTAGTTGGATTCCCCAGCTCTGGACTCTCCAGTGTCCATCGCTATCGCCACAGCCAGACAACCCGAGCCATGATGGATATGTTAATGCGCTCCCAGGGTTATCACAGACTGTCTCCTCCCTGAGGAGACATCAGCAGAGTGGAAAAGGAAAGAAAAAACAAGATGGGATTTGAATACACCCTTATTTTCTGGGGGTGGGGAGGTTCAATGCATCATCAGCATATGTAGGGAGGGTGGGACGGTGGAGGGCCTATCGACCGTGACCGTCCTCCTTCTCCTCCACATCTTCGTCCTCTTGCCGCGGCTCACTGTCAGGGCCATTAGCGCGGCGGGAACATGATCTGAGCAATGCGCTTGGATTGCTGTCCCAAGTCCACACTCTGCTCTCCTTGTGTCTGTCTTATCGATTTTCCCCTTTTCAACACGGCTTGTCGCTGTGAATTTTCCTGCTGCGCCCAGCCGCAAGCAGCCCCCACCCCCCATCCACTCTCAACAGCCCCCTCATGCACTTTACTGCCCCTTCTGACTATTACTAAAAAATTTAATCGTACAGGGAAGATCCCGTCTCCCTGTCATTTTCCTCAGGGCTAGGCTTGTATTTTTGGAGTTGTTTTTAAGTTGTTTTTTACCCCCCCGAACTGGACTATAAAGTGATAATGAAGGTCAGGTGGCTGGGGGGGGCACACGGGCTTTAGCGCGGTGTCACCTGTTTGGCGGACGCCCCGCTCTGGGCAGGGCGTGTAAGGCTGCAGGTGGCAGGCTGGAGCTGATTGGATGTGACAGGCTGCGACGGTGGCCTCGTGTTCGTGTGCACTGGGCAGAGCACTGCCCGTGGCATGACCGATACAGAGGCAATCAACTAGGTGACCACAGAGCTGAGACAAGTCCCACTAAGTGGCATTCTGAGCCCTATGGCTTTGAAATAATTGGTAGAAGGGAAAAGGGAAAGAAAAAAAGATTTTGTTTTTCTCTCTCTCCTTACATTGATGCCCTGCGGACTGTACATCTGGTTCGCCGTGAGTCCGTCACTGTATCCGCCTGTCTGGCTGATAACATGGCGAAGGGTATCCACCTGAAACAGACCACAGGACACAAAAAAACAAGGTCAGGCAAAACCAGGCACACGAAGAATGAAAAATGAAATGAAATATCTAATTAAGAACAAAACATGGAATTTAGTATGCCACTTTAATTATACTGAGTTACTGCAGTTCAAACTACTTCAGCTGCCAATAAAGCAGAATGGCATCATGAAATAAATGTGTCATCAAGTGTCCTGCTTTTTAAATGATCTCTTACATTACAAACTAGCCTCTATTCACAAAAGAGGTACTCAGCAAGAGGGTTGTTTTGTAAAAATTTAAACCCAAATAAATTTAAGAAGCTCTTAAGTGTTTCTTAACATTACAATTCACAACAACGAGCACTCTTTTCAAACTGGCAGTAATTGGTTTCTCACTCTGTCATTACATAGACATAAAAAGAAAAAACACAACATGTAATGATGTTTGCACATGTGATGTATTGATGTGGGTGGGTTTAAATAATCCAAAATGAGGCACGAAAGCCAATAGCATGCACGAGAGCCAATGTTACGAGTGAAAGAAATACTTGCAGACCAACAATAGCAATGGATTGTTTCTCTTGTGCAAGATACAGATAACAACCAAGCAGTTCTTTCCTGTTTTATCTATTTATGTAAATATCTATAATGTGTCTGAAGAAGAAGAGGAAGAAATTGGAACTTAATCAGCAGAAGCTGACTGCAGTACTATAGATTCAGTTTAGGCAAATTAACATATACACTCATCACTTCAGATGGATTCAAAATATACATTTTATTCATTTGTCCAGTCATTTATTTTAATTACCATATTACCATAACTAGAATAGGCCAAAGTATGCCTTCAAAGGAAAATATACTCCCTTATGATATTATGATATCTTTAAAAAATAGATGTAAGAAACCCAGTTTACACGCCTAAAAGGTTTCATGGAATTGGGATATGATCTTCTTAAAAGCATGTATGCATTTTTTCATGTACAATAAAAACAGGTTGGAGTCTCCTGCTTTGAAGCATTGTCACCTTGCACCCTACCTGCGACTGCACGTTGGCTCCCACCTGAGCCCCTTGATACGAGTCCCCATTGAGAGACTGCACACTCATAAACAAGTCGCCGGAGTTTGACATGTTAAAAGAGCCAGCAGAACCTAGAAGGAGAGAGGAAGCACCGGAATCATAGAGAGGTGAAGGAGGAGGAGCCAAATGCAGCCCCTCCCACTCCGGGAGAAGGAATGGGAGGAGTCAGCATGCAAATGCTGTTAGCAAGCTAATGCAGTTAGCAAGACCAGAGAAAAGACCAGCAAGTTGAGAGACAGCAGGGACTAGCACAGATCCTGATCAACGAGAGGATTCGGGTAGCAAAAATCAGGCCTGTGGCAAAGCATTTCAGCTACAGGTAACAGCTCAGCAGCACAGCGGTCAACATGGCAATCAAGTTTGAAGCTTACAATTAAAAATTCTCCAAAAACATTCTCAGGACCTGAACAACATGTGGTCTGGTCCTGTAAATTGTGAAAGGAAGTCAAAAATTGTGCCATTTTCATTTCCTTCTGAACATGGTATTGTGATATCAAATGTGACAAATGCCAAAGTCAGAAGTAGCAATATTAGTTCTGAAGACTAGCATGCACAGGAGAAAAAGACAGCATGCTATGTCATTTAAAACTAGGCCTGTGTCACAAGCCCCTATTTCCATTTTTTTTGGAAATCTGGTAAAGGATCTAAAGAATATGTGATGATATTTGCATTAACATAAATCAACATGCAAATCTTCATTGTCTACATCCAGCAACGCTGGTTTATCCATAACTGCATGTCTAAATAATAGACTGCCAATGGCTACGGTGGTTTGGGAACGCTGTGTTGAAGACGTACGGAAGAGATACCGCATCATTAGAGTTTCAGAGTCAAAAATAAATCCCAAGAAGCAAGCCCAAATCTGTAAAAAGCCGCAGCCAGTCGTACACACAGTTGAATTTTCTCACCTGCAGAGTTAGGGGTTGAGGGTGAATTTGCTTGGCTTCCATGTGAAGATACATTGGCCGCGTTGACGGCAGTTTTGGCAGCATACATGTTGGCTTCCTCCTGGAACTTTCCAATGTTTTTCTTATACCGGATTCTCTTGTTTCCGAACCAGTTGGAAACCTGTGCCCGGACAAATTCACAAACCTTCATTACAAATCGCATTTTCCATGTACCACTGAAGGCTTATCCATCAATCTTTAAATATGGCAAGACCCAGACATAGCATTCTGAATCATTGTAGAATTACAGCTATTTAAACACACACCACAATGACACTGCACACTCAATTAAACAGAAAATGCACATTGTGTTTGGTTTTTAATTGTTTCATACCCAATAAAATTCTAATCGGACCCAAACAAACAAAAAGAGGCAAGTATGAGTGCAGTCTAGGGAGGCATCAGGGAGAGACTAATGGCAACACTGTCCTACAGGCTGGAGAATGTTGTAGTCAATAAAAAAGCAGCGCTTACAGGGCTGATGGTGCTGGCCGGGGCAGAGGCCTAGCTGTGCACCCGTGCTGAATCCGGCGCCGGCTTAACACTGTGAGTCCACATTAGTGCCAGAGCGAAATGATTGCCAATAACAATCTCATTATGTCACCGCGACTGCAGCTATCATCAGAACACACGCTAGCGCCAATCCGTCACCATCCGCTAACACCCATTAGCGCTAATATACTCCCAGATGAAGCTTCGGGGATAAACCCCCGGCACTAATGATAAACAACATTAAAATGAAAATGAAATCAATCCAGTGGCAAAGTTTTGCGGCTATGGGGAGAAGGTAAACGTGTTCCTTTTATTACACTGCAGCTGCAGACGCTCAACAAATCATCCAGTCCCTGAGCCCCCTCCCTTTTTAACAAAAACCCTGCACAGGCGCATCACCAAATCATTTCGTACAAATTCATTTAACCGTTTGGGGACTTGCGTGTGGGGCCGAATATCTGGCTGTTGGGTGAAAGCTGCGTTGCGAGGGGTGAAACGAGATACGCGGGAGCAGGAAGAGCCACATGGGGGGATGGGGGTGAGAGCCCTGCACCTGTGAGACTGTGATGGAGCATTTCTTGGCCAGTTCCTCCTTGGCCTCTTCACTGGGGTACGGGTTGCTGAGGTGAGAGTAGAAGTATTCGTTCAGGATTTCTGTTGCCTGCTTGTTGAAGTTCCTTCTTTTCCGTCTGTGGAGAGATAGCGTGAGCATTTGTTAAAAGACCAGGAAGATACCCAAAGAACCCCAAAATCCTAAAAAAGATTGAGATGCCTTGAAAAAAGTGGGTTTCCCAATTTTGTACTTCTAAAGGGACAAACTGGCGCAGTCCTGCCAATATATTCACCAACCCGCCACGCCTGCTCGCCTATCAGGCTAAGAGCCTCTCCATGTGCCACTTCTCATGAGGGCTTTACATATGCAGAGAGCGAACCCCTGTGAATCCTTGCCATGGATTGACGAGTGAGCCGATTTCCACTGGAAAAAAAAAACTCTCCGAAAGCCTTCTTCAGAATATGGAAATGTGGCACAGCATGCTCTCCGGCAGGCGGAAGGATTAATCGTAGGGGCTGAGTGCGCCCGTGCCTCCCGCTCTGAGGCAGAGAAAGCCCCCTTCTACCGCATCCTCAACATCATTTGCAACAGAATGGATGGAGGGCGCTGAAAAGGAGCGAAAGGCTCATTTAAATGTTATGCCTTCAACCCGAAGCTTCCCGTGTGATTTATCCTTTAAAAAATGTATGCAAATCCCCATACATGTATCAAAGAGAACAAGCGATTACATTAAGAGAGAGAGGGGGAAGCGTCGGGGCATTATAGCATGTGTCTGTGCGTGTGTGAGTAGTGGGGGGCAGTCTTGTGGCCTTCGTGTTTGGAAGGGACACAGGGGCCTTAACAACCCTGTAGATGTAAGCCATGGTGGTACGGTGTGCTGAAGAATGTAGCGTACAGCTTTCTTTTCAGTTCAATTCGATTCAATTTAATCCCACAACTGTGTTTCCTAAAAATCTCCTAAAAGACTTGAGTCCCTGAGTCCTGAAATCCCCCCCCTACGTCCTACCTTGACCATTTGCTCAATTGACAAATGTGCTTTTATTTGCTGTAAGGCCATTAATGATCTGTTGAGCTTTCTGGTTGGGTGGCCTAGTGGAACATGAGTGAGCTCATTTATCGAAAAGCCTCTAGGTGAGAGGGATGAGACTGATGCTTGCGAGGGTATGAAGCTGCCCCGCCTCCAGGAATCACGATAGCGCATCTTAAATAGCCGGTGAACCGAGGGGCCTTTGTTCTTATACATTCCCACAAACAAACACTGAGACACGCCCTCACCTGGCATCGAGGAACCGTGAGCGCAGGATCATGACGGCCTCGCAGGTACTCTGCTTCAGCTGCATCTGAATGGAGCTGAACTTGCGGTGGATGATGCTCACCATGCGCTCGATTTCTTTCGGGGAGATGGGCCGTGTGCGTGACTGTTCCCTCAACAGGTTCATCACATGGGTGGTGAACTCATTACAGGCCTAAACACAAACACACACACACACACACACAAGCACACACACACACATCATTAGAGCACAAAGAAACATACAGCTAATAATGGCTTATTATTATAAACTGTGCATATACTGGTTTGTCATATATCTTGTCACATGACCTGTTTGCACCAGTAAAGATTAGACAAGAATATGACTGGAAACACTGGAACGCATCTCTCCTCTCAGTCATTCCCTCACATGAATGAATACAAGATTTTAGGCTTACAGTAGTGACAGGGACAGTCCCCCTGGGGACACTCGGGGTTAAGTGTCTTGCTCAGGGACACAATGGTAGTAAGTGGTGTTTGAGCCTGTGACCTTGTGGTCTTCTGGCGAGTGTTTTACCTACTAGGTTTCTACCACCCTAAATAGGCGACGACAGCCTCGACAAAAGCCCACCCAGTGCTGCTGAAATCCAGGATCGAACCAGGGACCTTAAGATCTTCAGTCTAACGCTCACCCAACCAAGCTATTTTGGCAAAAAGAAGGAAATAGTTCTGAAGTGCATGTACAGAGTACGCCTGTGTGTGTGTATTTCTGTTGTGCACCTCCTTCTGCGTATACGAGTGTGTCTGTCTGTCTTCCAAGTGTCATGAAACACTCTTCCCTTGTTATATGGAGATGCCATATTTCCTGGGTCGCTCACAAATCAATCTCCGCAACAGAAACAAACCCGCAGCCGACTCCAGTGCACGTGTGTGACAGTCACGGAGCTGATAAGATGAATTAATCCAGAAGGCACAGCGCTGATAGGAGTGGGCGATGCAGTGTGCAGATTCCATTACAGAAGGTGATGACAAGAGGGGAGATCTCTCCTAAAGACTTAATCTTCCATATCCAGTTAAAAACACTGACAAAGGAGGCACGGAGCCCATGACTGTGACGGTAATGACGTCTGGGAGCCGGAGTCACAGTGAGGATGCGGGAGGTTCTGGTATGCTAATGCATGATGGGTAAATTATAGGGGATGATGGGAACAAGAGCTGCTGATTGGACGTGTGTAGATGTGACTCACAAAGTGAAGTGCACTTAGCTTCACGTTATCATCATCACACACCAACGGTGTTGGTTATGTGCACAGAGGAAATCATGGCTTTCATGAAGCAGATATTATAATATCAATATCTGATCATACAAGATTTGGAGGAGATATGGAGTTCTTATGTCTACATAAACAGTCTAGCTTATGCATAACTAAGGAAACGCCTCTCCTTAAACGTCCATAAACTATTTTGGTGAAGCATAAAACAGTAAAGGCCTGAAAATCCTTTCATCAGCCAACATTTCCTTTGTTGCGACAGCCTCCACACTGTGAATTATGAAATATGTTGGAAATATCCTGTATTGATGTTTGCCTTGTGGTACCTGGTACAGTCGCTGTAGCGTTCAGGTCAAGAAGGATGAAGCAAGTGGCACACAAACCTGTTCATACTTCTCCAGCTCAGTGTGGTAGATCTGCCGAATCTGGGAGAGCTTGGCGCGGTAGTCGGAATGCTCAGCTGAGTTGTCTGCACCGGCCCCGCCCGAGGCCGCAGCAGCCGCCGCTGCGGCGGCGGACCCACCACCTTTCTCTGGTCCGGACACGCCCTCTGCTAGCAGCATGTTGTCCAATCGCATGAGCTGGGCATCTGGAGGTTCCTCCTCTTGAGCGCCACGGATGCTCAGCACTGCAGTGAGGATGGAAACCCAATGTCAGAAGACAAAAGGACACAACTGTAGCGAGAAAGTAGGCTGAATATTCGAAAATCTGTTGAGTATGCAAAATGTGTGTGAGGTTTTTGCACCAAAATTGTGCAAGAAGTGGAATTTGTGGACAGCGAGGAAAAAAAAAAATCTCTATCAGAAATAAACTCTCTCTGGGCTTCTGCACAGTTCCAAAGAGTGTGGAGACATGCCTGAAGACATTATCTGATTTCATATATTAGGGCTAATGGTGGCTCACTTATGGAGGTGCTGCTGATGGAGATGGAGGTTTAGCCATGGCACTTCTGCAGCTAATGAGCCATGACAGACGGGCCCAACAGCAGGTCCTTGCCGCACCTCCACAGCTAGGCTACATCACCTGAGCCCCAGGACGTCTCAGACAGAGGGCCGACAAAGAACAGGTGCAGAAAACCCTATCCTGTGAGACCTAAACTACTGAGCCAAGAAAAACTTGAATTATATATATTTTTTATTATTGTGGCAGTATGTGTGTGTGTCAATTTTTGTATGGTGTGTATGGAAATGAGAAGTGCCATAGCATTAGATTAGTAAAAGGCATATACGACAGCAAACCTCATCCCACTAAGCTGAGCTGTTTTTGCAGCAGTGTGTATGAGATTCTACCCTGTCCATCCACAAAGGTCGAAAATAACTTTTCTGATCATGGCCACTAGAGGTCTCCCTTACAACTTGTTAATACACAGGCGAGAGGTGTCTTCCATTTTTGAAAGGAAGGCGCGCACACACACACACACACACACACACACACACACACACACACACTCACATGAGTACCTTCCACAAAACCTACCCATATCTGCCCAAATGAGTCTAAAAGTCGAAAGGTGGACGACATCTTTTGCCTGAGAACTTGAGCCAGATAGAAGATATAAGAAAAGCTAACTGCTCACACTTATTATGAATACCATTGTTCATGGCTGAAAAGGAACAAGGAACAGGGAGCACTTCATTAATCCGGAGACAATGGCAGTGCTTGGTGCATTAACCTCAGACTGCTGCCCAGGGTTTGGACGCCTGGCCAGGGGGTCAGTGGGATGAGAAAGAGCCCTGCTGGAGGCACCCCACCCCCCCCAAACTCTCTATCTAGACCCCCCCGGCCGCCTTTAAAGTGGAGTCAAAATGCAAATGTGGCGGGCTGCTGGCGAGTGGGAGAGGTCAGGAGTTCAGGCCGTGGGCCCAGCGTGAGGTAGATTGAGTGGCCTGGGGTTTCCCTCCAGGGAAAGCGGGCTGTACAAACATCCTGTTTCATTAGTGGCTGTCCCTCATCCAACCTGATAAGGTAGAGGAGAGAGGGGAACCCCTCCGACCACATTTGCCAAGACATTCATCTCCCCTCTGACCCTACCAAAGAAAATGAAAATAAACCCAGGCGTACCCAGACTACAACTACGCTTACTTTGCTATTACTAAATCACAGCGTGGCTCTCGCGTTTTCTCTGAAGTTCAGAAAGGCCCTCCTGGTGCACTACAGGACGAACAGAAGTGGAACATGAAACATTTTCCCAGTGGTTACCACCTCATAAATACCAGAGTCAAGTGAGTGTGAAAGCAGGCCTGCAGCACCAGGCAGCACAATACTGGAGGCAGTTGGTAAAAGTGCAGAGCGAAAACCCACCTTTCCACAGAGTGCGGATTACGGGACAGTGGCGTTAGGTCTTCAGAAATCCATCACGCGTATCAAGTGCATTCCGACTGGACAAAAGAAACGCGTGGCGCACAAGACATTTCCGTGTTCCCCAATCCTAATCCCACGGATTAAGTCCCCAGGACAAAGCTTGCATGGGGTACGGAAATCGTGGCTCGAAGCTGTTGCTAACACAAAAGAACGCCACAGAAATAAAGAAGCATCTCCCGCTCCGCCTTTTTGTAAAGTGAGGCCTGCAGAATTCTTCCCCGCATGCTAAAATGTCTAGACTGTCAAAAGAAAATGGAACATAAACCCCCCCCCCGTTCGCGCAACCATTCGATTCGAGTCTGCCAAGTCTCGGCTTCGCGTCCACGGGTGTTTATTTTACTTGGCCAGAGCACCTCCACCATCAGTCTTTAATACGAGAAAGGATGCGGGAATGGTGGGGGGATGGATTCAGAGAAAAAAATGGGGAGGAAAGAATTTCATACACTCGTCTTCAAAAGTTACAACGGAGGATCACGACTAATCTTAAAAAAAAAAAAAAAAAAATGATGGGAAGGGTGGCCTGTGGGCCCATTGTGGACCATTCATTTGACTTTAGATGTTTGACTATCACAAAATGATTAAAAACTAACAAAGCAAAAGGCATAACTGTCATGACACTTTACGTGAAAGATCAATGAGAAGAGCATAAAGTCAAGCTTTCGAAAAACACGTCTCCACACTCCACAATTTCAGAAACGCCATAACTACCCCTCCGGCCTTCTCCTTCATTCAGCCAAAAGAACCATATCCTCAACAGAATCACATCATCTGACATCTGGTGACAGCAGGATCACGCTGCTTTATCGACAGCTAGCAGTGACGCTCGAACCCAGGACACTGAGGCTGTGACCGCCAACCTCGTGCTTTTAGCCTCTCATTAGGGACGATGGATATATTTAACAAGCTTTAACCGCCATTGAGCAGTGTTAATATTAACACTGAGTATGAGTACTTATATATATATATTTTAAATACATTTATGAATACCCATTTTGGTAAGTTAGGGTAGCAGTGGTTTAAAAATGGGAGGAGAAAAAAAGCACATATTGGAGTGGCCTGGAGGGTAACCACATACTTAAGGTCCACCTTAAGTGTGGCGCACAATTGAAACCACAATCGGATTATCTTGAATACACACAATTAATAAAAGAAAAAAGGGGGGAAAACTCTGCTTGCATAAAATTGGCTTTGCTGTGGGTCATAATTACACGACTCAGTGAGGACCACTTCACTCCGTAATGGCAGACTAATTGATTCGTCCTAATATTTTCCAGCCTTGGGTCTGCACAGCCCTCCCTGTCAAATAAGCGGCTGTTGAACTTACTTAGCCACCCGCAGATGAACATCAAGGCTTCTCTCAGGGATAAACAATTATCCGTGCACAATTTCAGGCCCTACTCTCCGCTTTCTCGCTCACGTTCTCTCTCTCTGCGGAGAGCCACGTTTGCCATTCGTTCCGAGCTCTAGCAGAACCCCCTCCCCCAGCAACACCCCGTTTCTTGGAGCCGTTTCAAAAGAAGCCTTGATATTTGCTGGTACCTCCCTGTTAACCGATTAGCCGTTCTTTTATTGTTCTCGGATGAAGAATTTTTGGGGGGTGGGGGTTCTTGGGGCGGATGGCTGATTGGTTTCTTAGAAGAGGCAGAAGAATTTCACTGATCGATCCATAAAAGCCATGCCCTCAGAGGCTGGTGGTGACAGACAAGTGGCGCTGCCTCGTCACCACAAGCCGGTTCCCCTACATGGGTCCATTCTGACCAATAAACGGAGAGCGCGGTTAAAGACAGCTCAGGTAAACAGTGTCATGCTCGTCAGACTGAACAAAAAGGCACATCACAGTCGTCAAGGGTATGAGTCCCTGCCAAAATCAAAACAAATGTGACATTTATTCAAGCCCAGAGCATCTGGCCTTTTAAAAATGAAATCAATATTTAATATAAGCCTGGTGTAAGGCATGGTGTTTAATTATTATTATTTTTTTCCCCCGCTCATTTATCGGACCGTATTTATTCCACTCTGAAGAAGCAGCTCTGGAAACGGCCATGTTTTTGGATGAGGACCAGGCACCGAGAGGATTTATGTGTGTTTTCCTTCCCTCCTTCTCACAGTCACTTTCTCCTCCCCTTCTCTGAACAGCACAGAAGAACATGTGCCCTGCATTTTCCATCAACCAAATATCCATCTGTATGCAACGGGGCAGCTGGAAATCTGAAATACTGACTTTTATCTTGGCTCAGTGATTGTAAATGTTGGGGGGAATCCTGAAATTAAACACTAAGCCAAGACCAGGTCCATCTCCAGGACGGTAGCGAATTCAAGATCGCAGATTTAAATATGAAGTTGCGCTGAAACTTTCAGCGGCTTTGGTCAGCATAAATTAACACAGTCAACCAGGACGGCAAAAAGTCATCTTCTCATCTCACCCTGCCAGTGCTGGAAAACATTATAGCACATCCAAAACTGGGCCGGCGCAATGCTGGGACAAGAGGGGGCAATGTCCCCTTGAACAAACGTCCTGCTCCCTTAAATCACACTTTTAGAAGTTGAGAAAGAAAAGAATAGATTACCCACAAACTGAATATGGACACGACTTACTACAGTCTGGGAAAAATCCACTGGAAAAGGCACAAATTAGATGACTTGTGCAGATCCTCCTCCCCCTCCCTCCAGCTAAACATCCAATCGCTGTTAGTATGCAAATGAGCCGGTGTCTCAGCTGGGCATACAAAGCTTGGTCGTGTGCCGTACAGTATACATAATGAATCAGTGAACATACCTGATTCACCTCTCCTGACCAGGCCCCGACTGACAATCGGCTGGTCATAACAGTATTAAACCTGTTTGAAATGTGGTGCCTGTTGCGAGGTTTCAACGGATGTCCCAGTAGCAGCACATGGACTGTTGTCTCGTTCAGCTGTGGTTGACACAAGCAAACCTTTTTATCGTGGTCTCACCTACTTACCATGACTGGCGGGAGAAAAGTTATTTACAGTGGTAAATCTAATTCAGTTTTGTGAACCCCCCCCCCCTTAAGTTTTGCTATAGGCAATTTTCGATTTTTTTAAGCATCACTACTGATGTGGGTTCTTGTGGTTCTTGGTGGCCTAGTGGTTAAGGAAGTGGCCACATAATCAGAAGGTTGCCGGTTCGAATTCCGATCCGCCAAGGTGCCACTGAGCGAAGCACCGTCCCCATACACTGCTCCCGGGCGCCTTTTCATGGCTGCTAAGGGTGATGGTTAAAAGCAGAGGACACATTTAGTTGTGTCACCGTGTGCTGTACTACAGTGTTTCACAATGACAATCACTTCACTTTCATGTGTTCATAGTGTGAGCAGTCAGAGCACATTCAAGCTCAAACCATACAGTGTGTGCACAGAAACGACAGGAAGCAACAAGGGTGGTAGTAGCCTAGTGGGTAACACACTCGCCTATGAACCAGAAGACCCAGGTTCAAATCCCACTTACTACCCTTGTGTCCCTGAGCAAGACACTTAACCCTAAGTTGCTCCAGGGGGGGACTGTCATTGTAACTACTGATTGTAAGTCGCTCTGGATAAGGGCGTCTGATAAATGTTGCAAATATATATGCAAATGTACACACAGCACCCCATATTGACAGAAAAAAAAAAACAGGAAAAACACAGTGTAAATGAGCGGGCGGCTGAGAGGAAGCAGCCAGTCTGTCTTCAAATTCTTAATTTACAGCTAAAAATACATCTATATTTGCACAGTCAGTAGTCGACTAGTCCATTGTTCTTATCCATAGTCCATATTTTCAGACTCGTAGAGAAGTGTTTCTTTCTCGATCCACAAGCACCACTGTCAGCCTGTTTTGTTAATATTGGCAATAGTGAGAATTGTTATAAGTTATAATTTGATGAGAAATATTTAGTCTTCCTCCTGAGGGATTGCCACCTTATCGTGGTCAGGGGGTGTGTGCCTCAGTGACCCTAAGCTCAAGTTGGACAGGTCTTAGGGTAGAGGCATTCCAGTTACATGACAAACAGTTATCCGGAGCACCGCACCCCACCCAGTTGCCACCGTGTGCCCCCTTCACATTTCTGTCTGCCCCCACATACATGCCCGTCTAGACCCGGCCCTGGTCCAAAGTGTGCCCATCCCAACACCCTTTAACCCTGATGCTAAGAACATGGCACAGCATCACCTGCCACTGGCTCTGATTCAAGCCCCTCTAAATGGCATAACAATATCTAGCCCAGATAGTTACAGAACCCCATGCTGATATCGTATCCCATCGCATTAGCAGTGGATAAGGCGGAACTGTCAGAAGCCATTACAACACGTAATCTCCCCTTCAGAGTTCCTCCGGAATGTCAACAGAGTGCTGGCATGGTCCTCCGTCATGGAGATGTACTGATAGGATGAAATGCCGATGTTTAATTAATGATGTTGTGGCCATTCCTGTCACCATTAGCCAGACGTATGGGCACAGAAGCAGGACGACATGCCTCTGACCCCACAGATATGGACAGCCACCAGGCCTCTGACAGGAGGACACCTTTGGAGAAGCTCCATGTTGTACTGGGATGCTGTAACTGGAGCCAGGGTAAGAATCAATGATAGCAGAGCAGTCAGTTTGCATCAAGTATATAAATAACACAAGGAATCTGTACAATTATTTCATAACAAATATGAGCTCTATGAATTTCAGATATTTAATAAAAAAAAGGAACCGTAGGCATTTTCCTTTTAGTGTATATCATGTGGAGTTCCATTCACTAGCAAAAATTAAATAGTAATAAAAACAACTGAGCCAATCCTGAGCTCGATCCTTTAGCCTAATTAACCCTTTGAAGCTGGGCTGGTCTAGGCCTGTCTGCTTAGATTTATACTGACAGCGCTGGTCCAATTTGATTGCATTGGTGATTCAGTGGGCACACTTCATTGTGGCTTTAGCAGTTAATAAATCACGGAGGCTCGGCTCGAGCCTGTGCTACGGTGGTCCTGTCACGAGGCAGGCACCAGAGCCGAAGCGACAGCTACATGCTAATTCAACATCGGCATAATTCATTATACAGTCGCAAGCGTACTGGAACGGAAAAGGAAGCAACGCACACCGGGAGGAGGACGACAGGCTTCAAACCGTTAAAAGCAGGCCACCACCTCCTCGTTTTCCTCTGCAGTTAACTGGCATGAAGCCTGTTTACCAGAGACGAGGAGCAGAGTGCCGAGTCGAGCCGAGCCGGGGGAGAACACTATCAGCATATATACAGAAACGCACGCACGCTGACATTAATATTTATCATCCCCTCGCATTTGTAGCTCAGATGTAGGCACACGAACAAATGCAAAAACAATAAACCCTTAAATCCATCCATGAAAACGTATTTGAATATACAGGAATGTACTTTTTCACAGTTTTGGGCATATAGAAGTGAAGCAGTAAGTTCCAGTTGCTCATACAGAATCGGGTGTGTCATTAATTTCATAAAAAGAGGTAGTGAATGACAGACTAATTAAGAAATCTAAAATGCAATCTTAAAAGGGGAAAAAAATCAATTAAAAGAATAAGCCCAGTACGCTTAGACGAGGTGACAAACGGTGCAAGTCGATCTGACAGGCGTCACATTAGGCCGCTTTGGTGGCTTCTGGTCCCTCACGTGGTCCCCCAAGTTTGCGACCAGCCGATCTGAAGCATGGAGAACGAGCACGCTCTTCATTAGGGTCCCTGTCGCCTTCGCCACCCATCCCCCTCCCTCCAGCCTACTCTTATAATGGTAATTATAATCATTACTGGCCTAGCCCAGCCCGAGGGCAGCTGAAATGATGCAGCTGGGGCTAGAGGAGAGATATTTCCTACGCTGGACTTTGCGGAGAGAGGCATTCATTAGAAAAATGGTGTTCCTCGCTCAATAGGAACAATATATTAGGCCTGGGGCCAGGAGCAGCTCGCTTCCTCTCTCACATGGAGGTCTTAAATATATTTGATCTACATGCCGGATCTCATCAGCACCGCTTTCCACATGCGCTGCTAATATAGACTGAACAGCCCGAAGGCATCCAAGGCAAATCCTGGCACATGAATATCATCTGACGAACGGACCAGTGTACAGTGTAAATTGTGACACACAATTTCAGGAAAAAATGGATGAAGGAAGGTTTTTGATTCTGATGATCAGCAAAAAAAAAAAAAAATGAGTCGGCTGAAAAGTTTCTTAAGACTGTACTTTTATGAAAATATACTGGTGCTAGCATGCTTGCACATGAGCTGTGGCCATATTAACCATGCATGAGAGTGAGGAAAGCACAGGGGGGCTCCATTAGACGGAAGTGTGTCCACAGTGGCAGCCGGCAGTGCCGGGGTTCCTTCCAGAGAATACGTATGAGAGCGTCACAATTTGCTCACCACAGTCACCCTTCCATATCTACCAATCCTAGCCTGTCCACAAAAGAAGGATGTCTGGCTGACCTTGAACCTGTCAATTAAACACCAGTGGTGTTTTATTTGGTCCATAAAAGCTCACTAAGCAAAAGTGATAATATGTCCATACACACCGGAGCACCCCATACCGGGGGTCAGTGGTGGACTAGCGGTTAAGGAAGTGGTCCTGTAATCAGAAGGTTGCTGGTTCGAATCCCGATCCGTCGTGGCTGCCCACTGCTCACTAAGGGTGATGGGTTAAATGCAGAAGACACATTTCACTGTGTGCACCGTGTGCTGTGCTGCTGTGTATCACAATGACAATCACTTCACTTCTTCAATACAAATCTTTCCTCTGCAATCACAAGGCTGCTTCCTGCACCAGCAGTTTACCACCACCTGGTACACACGTGTGAAAGCTCTATCTAACAAAATATCCTTCACATCACAAGAAGGTTATTACATGGATAAGCTGTTCATCGCGTATAAAGTCGCCGTTTTCAAATGGTATTTACGTTCAGGTAACAGTGACTGGTTTAAGTTGTTAACGGGTTGGAACATTGTAATGGTTGTAATGTTTCTATGGGCACACAGCTATACACGGTCAAATAAAAAATGCAGAGTGACGTTCCTGCCTGGGAGATCTGTACACCAGGCCAGGAGCCAATCGAACCTTCCTCCACGGGCTAAAATACTGTAATCTCGGTATACGAGAAAACTCGCAAAGTAAAACGGCTTCTATGGTATATAATGAGCTGTTTCTGAAGTAGGTAAACACCGCTACGCTAGTTTCATCGTACGGTGAGACGCCTCCGCCCGCGCTTACTCAATTTACATTTCACAAAGTGTGCATTACCGGCGACGCTGTAAGAGGCAGCCGGGGGTGAAAGGTGAACTGACAGCGGCGCGCGGGGCTCTAAAAAGAGCGCCAGCCCGGCCCGCAGACCTGCAACATGTTATGGGTGCTGAGCACAGAAATGATTGGTGGATGAGCACAGGGCTCATGGGAAATTCTCTCTGAACAACCCCAGCAGAGATGGATGCCAGCTTCCTCCCACCGTCTCTCCATCCCTCTTCTGTGTTCTGCCTCCCTCCTCCCAGCCCCTCCGTCTGGCAGATCTCCGCGGCGGCTCTCTCTCTGCCGCTCTCTCGCTGCCAACAAGTTTATGTAAAAGTGATTAACAGTAATTAATCTGTAATTACTATGATTAGGCAAGTCGCAGTAAATTAAGGCACATCTGGAGCGGCGGAGGGCTGCCGAGTGGCGTTGGCTCAGCCTCGGCGGCCACGTGCTGAGAGGAGTTCGGCGGCGTTTGTTTTAAGCGACCTGTTACACCTTCATAACTAGAGTGGAAAACGTGAGAAGACGATAAAGTGATAAAGTGAAGTGATTGTCACATGTGATACACAGCAGCACAGCACAAGGTGCACACAGTGAAATTTGTCCTCTGCATTTATCACATCACCCTTGGTGAGCAGTGGGCAGCCCGGGGAGCAGTGTGTGGGGACGGTGCTTTGCTCAGTGGGATTTGAACCGGCAACCATCTGATTACGGGGCCGCTTCCTTAACCGCTAGGCCACCACTGCCCCATGAGATGAGAGAGCGTCCGGAGAAGCCTGTCCAACCGTCCAACGGGGCGAAAAAACGTCTTTAAAGGGTAAGATTGCAGCGTCTTCCTGGGCCTGTCATGCTTTTGTTTTTATCTGTTATCCATAAATGCGCCGCACAATGTGATTATGAGCTTATGAGTGCGTTTCAGATCTCCTGAGATGCTCTTAACGTGAGCAACGCCTGAAAGGCTGCATCCGTCCCCAACGGGACAGCAGACGGGATCGGGGAGAAATATGGGCTCTACGGTTTCCTAAATAAGGACATGTTAGCGGGGCTGATGGCCGGCAGGGTGCTTTACACAACAAGCACCGCGGAGATGATAGCCAGATAACCAGACTATTTCAACATTTCAAGCACCGTCCTTGATGTGTAATAATAAACACAGAACGCTACCACGCTACACACACA